>NC_081313.1:64013662-64638662 GCF_026419965.1 Kogia breviceps | reverse complement strand
TCCCAAGACTATTTTTTCTTAGCAACACTAATAATCACTTCATCAAAAGAGAAAAACGTTGATAACTTATTTAAGGAAGTTCAGGTAGTAGGACTCAAATAAGTTATGTGGATTGAACAGATAACTAGATACTGTACTGATATGCTTCTGACTCAATAAACAATGGATATACAACTTTTCTAGAGTTACTTGGTAAAAATAAAATTATAATTCCAGAAGAGATTTACACATTTTTAAACAAGTATTTACCATGATTTTATTTTCTCCGGCTGCATCTGGAATACAAAACTGAGGATATCTCTGAATTATTAATCTGGTTCAATTTCACAAGAGGAATCAGTTAAGCTGAAAATAAACTATTGTCACCAGGAAGACACAATATTACTGGACTTTGGAGATGGGTGTATGTGATTCCCAGAATAGTTACATGGAAATCGTTGAACATAAAGCAATCGTATATATTTTTGTGGGTACATACTTATGAATGTGAAGTATAGTAAAGGTCTGAAAGAATATACATTCCAGACTAGTTGTTGGTGGGAGTGGGGATGTTAAAGGAATCAAAGGGGAATTTTATCCTTACTTGTAGGATTTTTTAAAACAAGAAATATATATGTATATATTTTTGTATAGTTATTTAAAAATAAAAATAATAGAAGATAAAATACAAAATTACCTTGATTTTAAAATGGAAGTCTGGAGGTAGATTTGTAATAGGCCATTGCTGAGTATACCCTAGAGTTCTAGATACAGTCGTCCATCCATATCCACTGGATATTGGTTCTAGGACCTCCCCACCCCTACCCCACTGCTGTGGATGCCAGAATCCACAGAGATCAGGTCCCTTATGTAAAATAGCTCAGTGTTTGCACATTGCCTACACTTATCTTCCCATGTATTTTAAATCGTCTCTAGGTTACTTCTAATACTTAACAGTGCAAATGCTATGTAACAGATGTAAGTACAATGTAAATGATATGTAAATAGTTGCCCATAGGAAGCAATTTCAAGTTTGGCTTTTTGGAACTTTATGGAATTTTTTTCCAAATATTTTCTCTCCATGGATGGTTGAATCTGTGGATGTGGAACCTACAGATAGAGAGGGTTGACTGTAATTTCAATGGGTTAAATTTCAATAGCTTGCTATATTGTCCTCCCTCATATTTTAAGTTTCCATAATACCAGCTGCTTGTGTTTGCCTATACATACCAGAAGACTTCTCTCATCTGGGCATTACTCGGTGCTATTCACTGCCTAAAATCTCCTCCCCTTCTCTCTTTGGCTAGCTTAGAAGTAACTTTTTTCTAGGAAAGCTTTCTCAGGGCTCCACCTCTCTGTGCTGATAGTGCATTCTTACCTGAAAGCCTTTGCATATTCTGCCAAGAAGCTTGGACTTATCTTCTCGGCAAAAGAGAACTTTTATTCTTTTAAGTAAAAGAATAGCATCGTTAGGTTTGTACTGCAGTGTCTATGTGAATGGCAGTACCTATCCTCTTTAACTATGGACAACAAAGAAAGGAGAATGTAATCTTTTAGAGCTTTGTTTCCTATTTAGCATTGCTTTTTCTCTTCCTTTCACTTGGATCATCTGGAAAATTTAAGGCTGCTCATTGTAGAATGACTTCTTAAGTCATTTGAGTAGTGAAGGACCATCTTATCTAAATTCTTACTCTATACCCAGATTTTTACCTAATTCAGAACTGTTACACAAGGAACTTAAAAATCAGGGGGACCTATTTATTTGGGTTGGGTATTTGTGATAAAAAGGAAATGACTGAAGTGGCACCAATTACTCAAGTATTCGATGTTCTCACCCTGGTTCAAGGCAAAGCAGATTGCTTCTTCCAATTTCGGCATTCTCCCTCAGGATGAATGAGGATATGGATGACTATGATGTTAATGAGCCCTTGTGAGCCAGGATTTACTGTGCTGGGGCACCTCTTTCATTTATATGGGTTTGCTTTCTGGATGAAGTTGTGAGAAGGTCAAGTTGGAACTCCAGGCATCATCTGAACAAGTAAGATGTATATCTCAGCAGCCTAATCTCTCACTTTGGCTTAGCCTTTCTTATAGTGCCCTTGGCCTAGCCTGTCAGAAATTGGACTGTTTCTGATAGCTTTTGTTATCAGTCAGAATAGTAGGGCACTATTAGCCCAGCTATTTTTTTTCTTAGTTAAAAGAGATAACATTGGGATAACAGTAGAAATTAAAACATTTCTCTAGCCAGGCTGTGTTAAAGCTCATTGTTATCTCTGATTCATCATAGATCCTAAACCACTACCTGAATCCTAACTGTAGTTTGTATGACTTTTCATTTTCTTACCACCAAGAGGACAAAATGGAATATTCTTTAGAAATATTCTCAATACAGAGCCCTCCTCTGCTTTATATTTTATTATCCTTCAGTATTCAATAATTATAAACAGAATGCTAAGACATCTTTACAATTCTATATCAATTTTTGCTATTTTGGGTTCTTTAAAAGTGATTCTTTTCCTGCGTTATATTATTTCATTATGCAAAGATAATTCCTGCTTGTTCCTGAAATTTTGTATGGTATTCATGCCTCAGAATGAGGCTTGGTGTCTGTAGCAAATAAAATTAAGAATTAGAGTGCTATTGCAGAGATCTAGGTTTTTTTTCTCTTCTTAAAAATTTTACATTGTTTATACTGTTTTACTAGCCCTTATTTGCCATAAATTAGCCAATAAGTTAGCCAGAAATAGAAGCTTAAAAATATCTAATGGATTCTTTCTTCAGATTTTATTAGGAATGCTAAATTATTGAACTCCATAGACTCCAAAATTCTGTTCTGTTTATTTTTTCACCTATATGAAGAGAGAAAATAATAATAATTTCCTTACCTTACCTGTTTCTTGAACTTTAATTTGGAGGCAACATAGTGTAGTGGGTAAGAGCAGTCACTTTAGGGCCACACTGCTGGATTTGAATTGTGTTATACATTATATTTACTTATTCAGTTTTCTTAATTATAAAAAGAAGATAATCATAATATTACTTTAAAGTGGTGCTGAGGTTTAAATGAGTTAGTACATGTAAAGTGATTTGAAGGGCCTGGCATGTGGTAAGTGCTCAAAGGTGTTATTTTAATGCTTGACTGATTCTTTTATTTTTTATTTTTTGCTATGGGATCTTAGATCCCTGACCAGAGATTGGACCTGGGCCCTGGCAGTGAAAGTCCTGAGTCCTAACCACTGGACTGCCCAGGAATTTCCCTCTTTTCTATCTTGTGTAGTTTATTTCTTTAGAGTACAAGCATAAATATATATCCTACGTGCACATGTGTGCTCCAAGTATCTGTCACCTGGATGGCCCACAATCCTCCTACCTCCTGGGGTTACCTTTTCTAGCAAAATGGCTCCAGTTCTAATCCCTAATATAATAGGTTGTCTCAAGTCCTCTCTAACATCTCTGGGGCTTACTAGGGGGAGGGAGGACAGTATGGTTCTCTTGCTGTGATTTCTTGTTCTCACTAAGTATTACAGCCCTGCCGCTTCTCCTCCTTATGGCTGATACCTTTTCTTTGCCTTAACTTTCCTGTTTCCTTCATATGCATCAAGGAGTTTTCCCAATAAAGAGTATTCCTTTTTAAGAGGACTTCTACCTTCCTTCTAAAACAGAGCAGGACTATTCAATAAAACTTTCCATGATTTTGGAAATGATCTCTAATCTCTGCTGTATAGTAAGTTCTCCGCTAGTCACATGTGACTAGTGAGCCCTTGAAAAGTGGCTAGAACAATTGAGGAATATTCAATTAATTTTAAATGTAAAGAGCCACATGTGGTTAATGAGTACCACATTAAACAGCACAGTTTTGGATTATATCTGCTTCAAAGTACAGTCAGATTTTTCTTCCTGTTATACATCTGTCAGCTTTAATTTTTTAAACTAGAATGTAAAAATTTTTACTTTTTTTTACATTTAGTTTAGTTGTATGGATGCACCAATACTTCTATACATGGAAGGTTTTAGAAAATTAGTAGGAACAGTGGATTATATCTAAATTAGAAGTCTCAGGATTTTGTCTAGCAACAAATGTATGCATAGGTATGCATTCTTTTCTTAACACAGGAACTAGCTTTATCCTTTCAGGGTATTAATTTTTTTAATATTGGTTTTCAAAAAGTATGAAAGGATTTAGGAATACTCTGTAAAGTTTGTATCCCATGAGCTTCACATGAACTGCTGTGCTGTTGGAGATGCTGTTGACCGTCTAAAGTGGTCCCACATTGACGAGGCTGGAACTCCCCCAAAAAGGTGCTGTCGACATCCAGAATTGCCCCACCTTGGCTTTGTTGCTCCTGCTGCAACCAGCAACTACTCTTTTGGAGCCAGGGGCAGGAAACTTCTCTTCTTCCTCCTGCCTTTTGATCTCCTACTAGTGTCTCCTGATAGCAGAACTTAACAGGAAACTGGCTGGCAAGGAGGCTAGGAAATGTAATTTTCAGAATCCAAGCACCAAGTGTAGAATGGAGTATAGGAGGGGTGGGTTTGGGGCTGAGAGATAATAGGTAACTGACCAGTATACCTTGCTGGAAGCAAATGATGATGAGATGATAAGTAAATGTGTGTGTGTGTGTGTGTGTGTGTGTGTGTGTGTGTGTGTATATATGTTTGTATGTGTGTGTATCACAAATGTTTTTATTATACACTCTGTTCTGTGCTTTGATTTTTGTTTCACTTGTTCGACTTCAGTTGTTTTATATTGGTTCATTAAATTTATAATTCTCTATTTGTGGTTGTAGGGTATTTCATTCTATGAAATGTGCCATAATATATTTCACCAGCCTCCTAATGATGGACATTTAGATTGTTTCCAGTCTTTTGCAATTACAAATGATGCTTCAATGAAAGTTGTTTCATATATAATTTTGCACATGTGACCATATTTATAGAATAAATTCCTAGAAGAAGAATTGCTATCAGATAGTGATAGTAATTTATAATTTTCAGTTATAAACCATATGGCATGTCTTACTCTTGCCAATATACCTTTCATTCATGATTCAATGTTTGGCTGTGCATTTACATAGAAATGCTGAAAACACTAGATCATATGATAGAGACACTGCATAATCACAGACAAGGCCCTCAGATGCAGAGTATGGCAGTGGGAATTGGCCTTGGGATTTACAAGGTTACAGGAGAATATGGCCTTTAGCTGGACTAATGTTGGAAGGAAAGGAGGTGGATGATTAAACAGCAAAAAGCCTAAGGACTAGGAACTACACATTGGGCCTGGAATAATGCAAGAAGGAAAAATAGAATAAAGAGAGAGAGATTGTTTGCATAGATGCCGCTTAAACACCTAAACAAGCCTGAAGCCCATGAAACTCAGTACAACAGAAAATGCCTCTTCATAAATAGTTTCAAAAATGACTGTTGACATTTAGAAGTATTTTCTGGCTATTCCTCAACCCCATCCATCATTAATAGACGTTTGCTAAAAAAATTAAACTACATATGTGGATGTGAATATGATTTTTAAATGAAAGTCTTCCTTTAGCTTTTTCCAGAGATAATAGTTGTAAGTTTGGTGTCATTTTTAATATGCATACACCCAAATGTACACGTACATATTCACACATTTTTTTAAACAGGAAAGGTTTTATACTATATGTATTTGTTCTCCAACCTTTTGTAATCTCCAGCTTGAAATACCAATATATCATGGCTCTTTTTCCATGTAGATATATCTTATTCATTTTAATGATTACACACTGTTCTGTAGTATTTAAGCACCAAAATTTATTTTACATTCATTATCGGTGGATGTTTTTCAGGTTGTTTCTAATTTTCATTGTTTCTAAAAATGCTGCAGTAAATGTGCCAAAGTTTTCTATAGATCAGGTTCTGTTTTCTTGAGCATCATCTTATGCTTTCTCTAAACAAGTAATATCTAGAGTAGTAATTAGTTTGGAGGCAAAAAATACCATTCACTATGGAAACATATTCCTATGTATAACCATCTGTTCTTTGCAAATACCTAAAACGTTAGTTGTTGTTCATTGAATAACTGTAAGTTTTGTGTTAACTTCAGTATGATGGACCAAAGTTGTAGCTGTTTTTGCCACAGACTTGCAATTTAAAGTGAGAAAGATGAACTTTACTTACGATATAGTAAAGAATGTTTGAGGATGAAAAAGATGATGTCTGTGAAACATTTTGAGTTTCTCTTAGGAATAATAAGATGTAATACTGTTTAAAATACAGATGCATTACCTTCAGACTTCCTCTTGTGAAAGACCATATCAAATATAAACCATATAGTTATTTTCCTAGAGTACCTTATCTCCTGAAATAGCTGATGATTGGTTGTGGAAGTTGTGAAGGTACAGGAAGAAGACTGCTTAGTAACTGATGTGGTGCAGTGGGACTCACTTAGACTGTGAGTGTAATCCAACCTCCAGCACAGTCTGGCACTGAGAGCTAGCATGCTACTTTGACTCTTCATAAGTCATCTCACATTTTCCTTTTAATTATTTCACAGTTGTATTATGTAAAGTCACGATGAACTGAGATAAAACATAAGGACACTACTTTAAAAAACTTACTGTTTATATGCTGAGGATGATTCCAGGGGTTAGGAATATTAATGTGTCTGGGGCACATCTGTGAGGTCCATTATTATGCCCTTTCAAGACTAGTGGAAAAATGGTAAGAGAAAGGATTGAGAGAAAGATGAGACACAGGTTTCTGACTAAATTATAACTTTAGCAGGACATCAGAGTTTTATTTCTCATAAGATTCATTAAGTACCATTCCTTATTTTTTCATGAACCAAAAAGATAGAATATTGATCAACTGAAATTATCTGATGAAAGGTAGTAGATTAAAAATTTTTTTTTGAGTGTTACTGCTTAGGAGAATTCAAGCTAGGATCTGGCTTACATTTATATAACATGTTCTGGTTCATAGATCACATTTAGACTTTATAAATTCAAGTTCATTAATTGCTAGAGTTTCACCTTTTAGCTCTTTTAAAAACTGGTTATCACATATAATTTTCTAATCTTTAGAAAGTTTGTTTTTTGAGGGCAAATTACTTGTCTGTGTCAAGGTTCCCATTGGTTTATATTTTGTGTACATAAGAACTCTAAAAATGTAATCAGTTTCAGTTATTTTAATTGCACTTGAGTTTTGCATCTCTTCCTTAGAGAGGTTTTGATTTTTTTTCTTTTTTTACATTTAGGGCCACTTCTTGAATTTTTATTTTTAAATGTTTTTTGTTTTTTATCCTTTTGGGATAACTTCTTCCATAGTAGGTGATAGAAAGGAATCCTTGAATTTTTTGAGATCTATAATTATAGTTGTTTACTTCCTAGTAGTGTTAAGGGCCTGTGGGCACATTTTATTGATTGAAGTATTGTTAAATATTTTTAATTATTTAAAAAACTACAGGATATACTTATACATAAGGATTGTTTGTTTTCAAAGCTGGATCACATTAGCTAAAATTATAACTTACATTTACCTTTTCTCTTTATCCTCCTTCACTGTTTTTTTTTCCTCCACAGCATTTGTCACCTATTTCTAATGTAAATACAATTTCCTTTTTTTGTTTGTTTGCTTGTTTATGGTCTATCTTCCTTACTAAAATATTATCTCCCTAAATGCAAAGATTTTTTTTTTATCCTTTTTGTTGACTGTGATCCAATGCTTAAAAAAGGCACTGTATAAACACCCACACAGCTTTCCAATTTTTAAATTTAATTTGTAAAAGCATTTAGTCAGAACTTGTAATTTTGAGAATATTGACCTTGTTTTAAATGTTTATTATAGTGAACTCCAACTCATCTGAAATATAAATAATTGGAAAGTTTATGTCACTGTCTTTTAAAAATTCTTATGAAAGTCATATGCCTTCTTACTCCCATCCCCTCAAATAAGGAACTTATTAAAAAATTCAATCCTTAGAGTGTAATTTAGAGTCTACATATTAAGCCCAGTCTCTTGCAAATTTCTGGGTTAGTGGTGATAACTGATTTTCATATTGGTGTTAATAATGGTGATTTTCATGTGCCTTAAGATCCTGAAATATCTTCTGAAATACGGCACAGTGGGAAGCAAATTCAGGAAAATAATGGTGGCATCTTCTCTCAAACTGTTCAGTCAGCAAGTCACAATATAAAATGAGTATTTTTAAAACTTGAGTAAAGAATAACATGAAAATCTTATATATTATCATAATATTTTAAATGGAAAAATATTGCTTTATAATATGTGTGAGAAAAGTATTATTAGGAAAGTATTTAATATCTCTTTTATTCATTTTAGATAAGATGGGAAAAAAACATCACATTGGGGGAACCACCAGGATTCTTACATTCTTGGTGGTGGTAAGTATCTTTAATTCCATTTTCACCAGATTGATGATGCATTTCAGTAGGCCTGCACTGTACCTGTTTATGATTTCATGCCTCTCATTTATACTTTTTCATTTTCTACAATTATTTTCTGAAAGGTAGCACTTAGAAAAATAAAAAAAAAACTCAAAACCAGCATTAATGTTATTTAACTTAAAGATACTTCTATTAAATCAAGCTGGAATTGTGACCAGTGTGTGGAATCTCCAGCTATAAGTATGATATTGTATTAGTCAGCTCTGGCTACCATAATAAAATACCATAGACTGGGTGGCTTAAACAACAGAAATTTATTTTCACACAGTTCTGGAGGCTAGAAATCCAAGATCAAGCTGCTGAGCATGGTCTGTTTCTGGTGAGAACTCTCTTCCTGGCTTGTAGATGGCTGCCTTCTTACTGTGTCCTCACATGGGAGAGAGAGAGAGAGGGAGAGAGAGGGAGAGAGAGGGAAAGAGAGAGCGAGCACATAACAGAGAATGAGAGAGACCAAGCACATGCTAGCTAACTAACTAGCTTTCTGGTGTCTCTTTTTATAAGGGCACTAATTGCACATGAGGGCCCCACCCATATGATCTCATCTAAACCCGAGGCTACTGAAGGTAGTGGTGGTAATGGTGGTAAATTTTTAGGAGAGAGAGTAGTCCCAAAAAGTTTGAAATAATTCTGTGTAGACTCAGAGCTAGAACTGACTAGGAATGTACACAAAGATGGTCAGTCAGTATTAAAGGCCCAGTTGATATCAGAACTTATAAATTTTATTGTGGTACAAGTATGCCCAGGTATGTGACTTTTCTGCAGCAGTAGTTGTTAGTCTAGGTATTCAAATGGACAAGCTAGGCTTTTCTTTTTATTTTATTTTAAAAAAATTTCTTCAGTTAGGAGCATTTCCTGTTCAGTACTTTATATATTCATCTCTCAACATCTTACTCAAAAGAAAAAACAAAAGCTCTCTTCTAGTGCCGTGCACATGGTTTCCTTGGTCCGTTACTTCATGCCATCATCTTTTTAATCTCTCTCCTGAAAACGTGCTTTACTAGAAGTTCCATGGTGAATAGAACCACACTTGGTCAGTTGTGGTTGTGGGTTTCCCTTGTTTGTCTCACATACGTATGGCAGGAACAGGTGCAGTCCTTTGGTTCAGAGTTGTTCCTTTATTTGGAACAACGGTTCACTGCAGTTAAGCAGTGTCATTGTGCTGTTTTCCTGGGGTTTAAGACTGACCTCTTGTAACATATAGTGGTATAAAAGTCAGCTTTTCATTTTACGTAGTCTGTATTTATGATATCTAGATCTAGACTAGAAACGCTTAATTATTTGCTGAATGTAGTTGAGTTTCCCACTTGTTGACACCCTTATATTTTGTATATTTCCTATTAGGTCTGCAAAGTGGCACAAGAAACCACTTTAGAAGTCTGTCCCTATTGGATTAGTGGGTTAACAAAATGAGGATTTTAAGTTTTTCATTATAGAATTAATTCTATTTCTTATACCTATTTCTGTTTTACTCCCTTCCTCATGAATTTAACCTATCTTCGTACTGTAAATCGTTGATAGAAACTCACTGAATACTTTGGCTTTTTGCTTCCATCAGACTTTAGTTTTTCTGGTCTTTGCTATCAGAAGGTATAGCTCTTCAATCTGCTATTGCCCTTCCTTTTTCTATGGCTGTTAGATTCAGGGGAGCTCTTCCTCTGTGGTTTTGGTAATTTAAGAAATTTTTACTTAGTTAGAGATATCAAAGAAATTGTAAATAATGAGCATAAATGTTTTCAGACCATATTTATTTTAACTTGAATCTAGCACATGCAAAAGGTACATTATTTTCAGTGTTTCTAATGTTCTTCCCTAAAACTATCAATACTAACGTGCCTTTTGAGGTGCCTACTTTGTCGATATAAATCAATGATTCTTGATTTTGAAGTCATGGGGTCCTCTGAGAACTGATGAAAAGCTGTGGATCCCCTCTTCCAGGAAACTGCCCAGATCCTAAGCCTTCCTGATCATTGTGTGTAGCCAGCCATGACTGTGGGCCTTAAATCCAGCAGAGGCCTGACTGTTTTTTTCAGCTGTTTCAGAGGTCCCTTTGATTTTTTTTAAAATTAAGACTTTATTTATCTTTTAGAGTAGTTTTCAGTAGGTTCACAACAAAATTGAGGGGAAGGTAGAGATTTTCCTTATACCTCCTGCTTCCACACATATATAGCCTTCCCATTATCAACATTCCCCACCAGAGTGGTACATTGTTGTAACTGATGAACCTACATTAACACACTAAATCACTCAAAGTCCATAATTTGCATTACAGTTCATTTTTGGTGTTGTACATTCTATGGGTTTGAACAAATGTATAATGACATGTATCCACAATTATAGTAATATACAGAGTATTTTCACTGTCCTAAAAATCTATGCTCTGCCTCTTCATCCCTCCCCACTGACCCTCCACCCCTGGTACTCACTGATCCTTTTATTGTCTCCATAGTTTTGCCTTTTCCAGAATGTCATTTAGTTGAAATCATAACAGTATGTGGCCTTTTCACATTGGATTTTTTCACTAAGTTACATGCATTTAAAGTTTCTCCATGCCTTTCCATGGCTTGATAGCTCTTTTCTTTTAGTGCTGAATAATATTCCATTGTCTGGATGTACCATGGTTTAATTATTCATTCACCTACTGAAGGACATCTTGGTTGCTTCCAAGCTTGTCAGTTATGAAAAAAGCTGTTATAAACATCCATGTGTAGGTTTTTATGTTATCATACATTTTTAGTTCCTTTGGGTATATACCAAAGAGTGTAATTGCTGGATCATATGCTAAGAATATGTTTAGTTTTGTAAGAAGCTGCCAAACTGTCTTCTAGACTGGTTGTACCATTTTTCATTCCCACCAGCAACAAATGAGAGTTTCTGTTGCTCCACATCCTGGCTAGCATTTGTTGCTATCAGTGTTCCAGATTTTGGCAATTCTAATAGGTGTGTAGTGGTATCTCATTGTATTAATTTGCATTTCCCTGATGACATATGACATGGAGCATCTTTTCATACGCTTATTTGTCATCTGTGTATCTTTTTTGGTGAGATATCTATTAAGGTCTTTGGCCCATTTTTCAATTGAGTTGTTTTTTTTCTTATTGTTGAGTTTTAAGAGTTCTTTACGTATTTTGAATAATAGTCTTTTATCAGTTGTGTGTTTTGCATATATTTTCTCACAGTCTGTGGCTCGTCTTCTCATTATCTTGACATTGCCCTTTGTAGAACAGAAGGTTTTAATTTTAACAAAATCTAGTTTATCAATTATTTCTTTTATGTATTGTGCCTTTAATGTTGTACCTAAAAAGTCATTGCCATACTCAAGGTTTTCTTGTAAGTTAACTTCTAGGAGTTTTATTGTTTTATACCTTACATCTAGGTCTGTGATCTATTTCGAGTGTCTAGATTTTTTTTTTTTTTCTGCATGGGGTGTTGTCTGGTTGTTGCAGTATCATTTGTTGAAATGACTATCTTTGCTCCATTTTATTGCCTTTGTTCCTTTGTCAGAGATCAGTTGACTATATTTATATGGGACTATTTGTGGGCTCTCTTTTCTGTCCCATTGATGTATTATCTATTCTTTACCAATACCACACTGTCTTGATTACTGTAGCTTTATAATAAGTCTTAAAGTTGGGTAGTATCAGTCTTCCATATCTGTTCTTCTTTATTATAGTGTTGGCTATTCTGGGTCTTTTTCCTTTAATAAACTTTAGAATCAGTTTGTCAATATCCATGAAATAACTTGTTGGGATTTTGATTGGGATTGCATTGAATCTATAGATCAAATTTGGAAGAACTGACATCTTGACAATATTGAGATGCCTGACCTTTTTATCCTTAACTCTTTAGAGCTGGGTTTCATAATCTGTGCCCTAGGTTAGGGATTCAGAACTGCCTTTTTTCAGGTTGTCTTTTTTTTTTTTTCCCCAACTGGGAA
Source organism: Kogia breviceps (assembly GCF_026419965.1). NCBI lineage: Eukaryota > Metazoa > Chordata > Mammalia > Artiodactyla > Physeteridae > Kogia > Kogia breviceps. The sequence goes on along the minus strand of NC_081313.1, from coordinate 64,626,305 downwards.
AGCTGTTGCTGCTATTGAGGTCCAGATGATTAGGATAATGTGTATTCTTTGAGAACTTACTTCTTGCTCATTTGATTATACTAAAAGTCCCTGTTGGATAGACCAGTTGCATTTTTATGATGACTTCTCACTTCTGTCTTTTATAGAATATTTGCAAGTGGAGTTTTCCTGTTGTTTAAGCCTTTCCACCAAATATTTACTGTGCAAAATTATGCTGCCTTCAAGGAAATAAGTAGTAAGAGAGATAAACAATTCATAGTATTATAACTGAGGTATGTACTGGTTATAATAGCAATACAGGAGGAATACTTACATCAGCTTGGGAAGGTAGGAAAGGCTACATAAGGAAAGTGAATCTGAGCTGATTTGAAAGTTGAGTGAGAAAAGGGTATTTAGGGCAAGGAATGGTTAGCATGAAATCTTAAAAGTGATCCTCATGCATTAAAGGAAAGACAGGTCTCTTGGATCAGTTGAATGGTAGATGCAGTACTATGAAGTGATAGAATATAAGGCTAGAAACAAAGGCAGGGGTCAGACTATGAAGTCCTGGAGTGCATCAAGGACTTTGGACTAGAACTCAAAGATTTTAAACGAGGTATATGACATGATTAGCTTTGTGCCTTTAGATACTTGGCATTACCGTAGACATAGATTGAAGAGGATTGAGAGCAGAGGCAGAATCTAGTTTACAGGGCAGTTGTTATTGTCCAGTTGAAAGGTTATTAGGTGATGGACCTCAGATAGTGAATACTGAGTGGAATAGATTGGAGGTGAATGAAGAAGTTGCCAAGTTTTAGATTTGGATGGTGGGATGAACACTGATGCCATTGATTGAGTGAGGGAATATAGCGAGAGCAACAGGCTTTGGAAAAAAGACCACGATTTAGCTCTGACAGATTAAATTTTGAGATGCCTGTGTCACATTCAGAGAGAGATGCTCTATACAGTCAGAGATCTGGATCTGTAGGTCTGAGACAGGCCCATAATGGTTTGGGAATTATCAGCATAGACTATACTGTAGTGAAGAGTGTTCATGGGTGAAACTGCCAGTGTAACAAGTAAGAGCAGGGCCTGGGGTTGGGACTCTGGGGAAAGTCAACCTTTAAGTGTAGGTGGATAAAGAGGAGCCTCAAAAGAAAATACTTAGAGAGGAAGGAGGGTAATCAGGAAAGAATAATTTACGGGATCCAGGAAAGGCATTCAAAGGAGAGATTAAATCTGCAGCAGGTAAAAGTAAAAACAATAACAACAACAACAAGTATTTTCTAGAATTGGGAAGTAAAGTGAACTTTGGTGGTCTTGGGGAGAACAATTTTAGTGGAGTAGTGAAAGTGAAATTTAGAAGGCTGTTATATTTCATTTTTCCAGCTCCAGGTTTATGGAGAGTAGTTGAAGTGTGTGGTGATGTGTGTAGTAGTTTCAGGATTAACAATGGAACAGGACTTAACATTTTTATTTTTAAAATTGAATAGATTTGAGCATGTATATCGATTGAGGTGAAAAGAGTAGGAGAGGTTGAAGATGCATGAAAGAGCAATAAACATGCACAAAATTGCAGAATAAACTACAGGAGAGACAAGGGGCAAAGGCCTTGGAGAGAGAGGAGGAGGGGAATTTCTCCTTTTCGTATGAGATAGAGGAAAGTGTGTGATTTTACTTTCTGGAACTGTTTTTCTTGTTTTTGATATGATTTCCCTTATCATTTCTTTTCTTCTTTCCCAGTTTGCACCATGCACCAGTGCTGTCATATTTCTTAGGCCTCCCTCCTGTGTTCATTGCATTTATCTTGATCAAATCCCTCTTGAAAGCGTATTTCCTTGTAGTATGCTTTAATAAAAGTTCCCAACTCTCTTCCATGAATTTCAGAAATACAAATGCCAAGAAACTTCTTTCCTCTGAAATTAATGTCCTTTTAGATTTGTGTAATTCAGAAATACACACTTTTTGAAACTTCTTATTTAAAGTTTTAATGGCAGAAACTGTGACTCATTTTTATTTAATATTATATGTAAAACACTTTTTGAAGTAACTTCAGCCTCATGTATTTATATCCTGTAATTAAATATGTATAATATTGCAGATAAAATAAACTAATAAGTAAGATTATCATGAGAATCCAGTTTCTGTCACTTGGCAGTGGAAAGTCAAATCTTGCAGCACACTAGCACTCTAATGATTTTAGAATCTAATGATGACATCAGGTATAGCTAAGAATAACCAAATACTTATGTGAAAATAATAGCATTGGAATTAGTCAGCAGGCTTACTAGAATGGTATAATATTTGTAATTGGTAGACTAGTTCTTACTCATTAGTTCTTGCCGGTAATAGGCATTGCGTAGCTAATTATTTACTTGAATTAAGTTAAACTAAACATCAATATAAGACAATGTAGGCAACAACTAGGATAGAAGAAGAGTATAATCACAGTGATAAGGGAATAAATAGTATTAGCAAGAGAGAAAGCAAAGAACACAGGTGGTCAGGCTATAGGGGAGAAGCGAAATGTGTCTGGGAGAGTAGGAAAGAAATGTGGAATACAGAGGAAGATTTGGTGGGGAGAAGACATTGTAAAAAAAAAAACTGATGGAATCTTCCATTAAATGCAAAGGATTAGAAAGGAAATTGAGCAAATTTTACTTAATAAGAAAACTTTCTTTCTGGCCATAATAACTCTATGAGACTTTTCTAGAATACTTTTAATACCTTCATACTTATTTTAAAAGTACTTTAGTGTAAATCATCTTTGTATCTGCACAAAAGTCTGTAAAATACATAACATATTTTCTCTTTACATAAAATAACTAAGGAACAAAAGTATTTGTTCATCTCAGTAACAGATATTATTTCTTAAATAGGGAGCAGAATTTAGAGGCCCACTATTAATAAGATACTAATTACAGCCCCCTTTTGAGCATCATGAGTGGCTAATTCCAGACAGTAGATATAAATGACTCAGAAAAGTTGTCTTTTCTGAGTCCAGTCTGTCTTGAGGCATCCATGGATCACTGGCAGCTTGTGTAGGGTGAGGAGGTGGTTGCCATAGGTTACTCAGGAAATGAGTTGGAGTACAAGGGTAGAAGGTAGGATAACAAAGTGTTTGCTGTCTTATTCAGGACAGGTATCTATCTACCACACTCTTGTAACAGCTGATGGTGCTCACAGTGCCAGAGCTGTCTAAACCTGCCCATAATCAGAATATAAGGCATCTTTGAAATTAAGAATTTTTAATACCACACTCACATTAGAGGCAAAACAATGTAAGATAAAAAGTTTGAGCCTAGCTCTGCCATTTGTGTGGCACTTGTGTGGCCACTTGTGTGCCACTTGTGTGGCCCTTAGGTAAATTATTTAACCTTCCGAAGTCTCAGTTCCCTTATCTATAAAATGGGAAAATAATAGGAGGATTAAATGATGGAAAATGTTTAGTATATGATGCTTGAGTTTAGCACATACTTATTAAATGTAAGCTATTTTGATGATACTTTAAAATATGAATTTGTTACTAATCCAGGATTATGTGAGAATTTTATGATAGTGGGGCAAAATTTAATGCTTACATTTTAGAAAATATTAAGCAGTGCTAAGGAATGATACAAGTACATGTATGTGGAAGTTCTAAGGTGATGAGCAGGTACATGTACATTTCACTACCCTCTGTAGTGTTACGAATAGATAGTTTTCTTCAATATAGGTTAAGAGTAACTAACATTAATTGATAATGTATTTTGGGGACTGTCAACAAGAAATAACTTCCTTAGTTATTTTAAGACTTGAACTTATAATAACATGACTTGCTCCTCAGAAAAAAATGTCTTCCCCAGGGTTGTTTTGCTTCTCCTTTTAATTTTTATTTTCATAGAATTCTAGATCTTGCCAGTGGTATGAAGGTTATATAATTACGTTAGCATCCCATCTTCTGGGACACATCTGGCATGTTTACCCACCCTTGTAGACTTCTCTGACAACCATTTTGCTTTTTATGTTCCCTAGAGATATTGAAAACTAGTTAGTCACTTTGACTCACATCCTCAGGATAGAAGGAAAAAGTATTTGGATGACATCCTCAACCTGGGAATCCTGTGTTTTCTTTTAACTTAGGTGGGGAAATTTTTAATAATAATAAATGATACAAGAACAAAGATTTCACTACTGTGCAAGTTTTGCTTCTCTGTATTTAGTCTCTATCTTCTTCATTTGTAAAATAGAGATTTTTCACTTGTTTCTGCATAGGAATAAAAAGACTGTAAATCTAAAGCATTATTCATGAATATCAATCTACCACATTTCAAGGATAGTGTTTTGCTTTCAACCTTTGGATTAGAGAAATTGAAAAGCTCCTGGGCCTCCAGCATGTCAGGTTGTAGAGAGAGGAAGTCTGTATTTGTTGATTAATATAACTTTATACTTAGTATAGTCTGAAATTGGGAAGTCTCCAGCTTTATTATTCTTTCTCAAGATTGCTTCAGCTATTCAGGGTCTTTTGTGGTTCCATACAAATTTTAAGGTTATTTTTCCTGTGAAAAATGCCATTGGAATTTTGATAGGGATTGAATTGAATCTGTAGATTGCTTTGGGTAGTATGGACATTTTAACAATATTAATTCTTCCAATCCGTGGCATGGAATATCTTTCTATTTTTTAAATTTCTTCTTCAATTTCTTTCATCAATGTCTTATAGTTTTCAATGTATTGCTCTTTCACCTCCATGGCTAAATATATTCCTAGGTATTTTTTTCTTTTGGATGTATTTGTAAATGGGATTGTTTCTTAATTTCTATATCTAATAGTTCATTGTTAGTGTAGATTCACAAAAACAAACAACACAAATTAAAACAGACTTTTGTATATTGATTTTTTTATCCTGCAACTTTACTGAATTCATTTATTAGTTCTAAGAGTTTTTTGTGGAATCTTTAATTAGAGTCTTCTTTCTTTTTTCTTATAATAATTAGAGTCTTCTTTCTTTTTTCGTAATCTGTTAGCTAATGGTTTGTCAAGTTCTTTGATCTTTTCAAAGAACCAACTTTTGGTTTAATAATTTTCTTTTAAAAAATTCTTTATTTCATTTATCTCTGCTTTAATCTTTATTATTTCCTTCTGCTAGCTTTTTTCCTTCTGATTTCTTCTTTGACCCATTGGTAGTGTGTTGTTTAATTTCCACAAATTTGTGAATTTTTCTGTTTTCCTTCTGTTATTTATTTCTAACTTTATTCCATTGTGGTCAGAGAACATACTTTGAATGATATTTATCTTTTTAAGTCTGTTGAGACTTAAAAAGTCTCAACTGGAAACATCCCATGTGAACTTTAGAAGAATGTGTATGCTTTTTGTTGGTTAGAGTGTTCGGTGTATGTCTATTAGATGTAGTTGGTTTATTGTGCCATTTAAGCCCTTTATTTCCTTGCTTGTGTTCTGTCTGCTTGTTCTGTCCGTTATTGAGAGTAGAGTATTGATGTCTCTATTATTGTAGAACTGTGTATTTCTTCCTTGGATAAATGAGTTTAAAAGGATATATTTCTTTACCTTTATTCAAGGAAAAAAATGTATAGGTAATGTAGGATTGTTAGAAATACCATATATAAAGTTATCTGCTTTAGTAATTTGGTTTATTATCCTCAATCTGGCTCTTGCAAATTTTTGACCTCCTATTAAATCCATAAAGAGAAACATTATCATAATATTGCATATAATATTCTGTGATTAAACTAAATATAATTTAAAGACAACCATTATAAAATTTTGGTTTTAAGAGCTTTGAAGTTCCTTAAGAACATGAAAATGAGAATAATTGCAATATACTGTAATTCATAACACACCTGATCCAGGTAGAAAACTTTAAGCTGTATCCTTGTCTGTGTATAATTCTTATACTTTTTATCCCAAAAGGGATAGAGGGAGGTCAGGCACAACTTTTTTTTTTTTTTTTTTTTTTTTTTTGCAATACGCGGGCCTCTCACTGTTGTGGCCTCTCCCTTTGCGGAGCACAGGCCCCGGACGCGCAGGCTCAGCGGCCATGGCTCACGGGCCCAGCCGCTCCGCGGCATGTGGGATCTTCCCGGACCGGGGCACGAACCCGCGTTCCCTGCATCGGCAGGCGGACTCTCAACCGCTGCGCCACCAGGGAAGCCCACAACTTTTAACTGCTTTCACTCTCCTAAAGAAATTGAAGTTTATTTAAATTAATTTGGTCTTTATTGTTTGCTTTGTATTTCTTGCTTATTGTAGAAATTTAAAAGGAAATAAATGCCAGTACTTAATCTTTCATATTTTTCACCTCTAAGGATAATCTTATTTTACTGAATTAATTGTGTTATAAGGCATACAGAATGTTTTATCCTAACTGAGGAGAGAGACCCAGGTTAAATGAGACTTCAATGGTCAAGACAAAGAGACCAGTTTGATTTACCAAGTTTTATTGTGCCATTGTTAACTGTGCCCTCAGCCCAATGACCTGTCTTAACAATATGTATGCATTTTAAGCTTTTGTGCAAGCTAATTATAGTGTTGATGATATTATTAATAATATGCTTACTCTAAGACCCTGTGTTTATTTTGTATAATTTAATTTTCTCAGCAATCCCATTGTATAGAGGAGGAAATTCCTATCTGTTTAAACAAATTGAGCTAGTAGTAGGAGGGAGTCTCAAGAGGGAGAGGATTATGGGGATATATGTATACATATAGCTGATTTACTTTGTTGTACAGCAGAAACTAACACAACATTGTGAAGCAATTATACTTCAATAAAGATTTTTAAAAAAAGAGCTAGTAAACGGCAGGGCCAGCTTTTGTCTCAGATATGTCCTATTCCAAAACTGAGTGCTGTTAACCACTCAGCTTAGCCTACTTTCCAATTCTACAGAGTGGGAAATGTATAATAAAAAATACTTGTTGATCAGTAAAATTATCTTTGTTTATCGCCAGTACTTTCAGCCATTTGCTTTGCTGATTTTTAATCCCTTGCTCATGTTCATTGTTAATTTTATAAATGGGAGGATGACTGGGGCCATATGTTTTGTAAGCAGTATAATTGTTTTTTCTCAACCAGTTCCGTCTTGCTTTTTCCTGTTGTTCTGAGTAGGAAGAAAAAAAGAAAGTTAGTGTGAATTTTTTAATTTTCAAAATTACTAACCTGTCTTTGTAATTACAAGGGAAAAACAGAGGATATTTTAAGAAAATATATTTATTTGACAGGTGTGACTTAACGGTCAGGGTAGGGTATCGGTCTGGGGATTGGACAACAAAATTATCTTGAAAAAATTAATTCCACTTTTATAAATAAAGTTACTTTAATTCCTTAATGATTAAATTGGTATTTTTAAAACCTTTTCATTCTTCATGGGGAAGTTGTGAAAAGTATTATAATTATTTCAATCATGTGTTTAAGTCATGTAAGTAGACAGTTAAGAATGACAGTCTAAATTTTTTTAAATTTTCATTTTGGAAAAACCTTAGCATTTCTGAACAGTGGCTGGATTATACCCTATTATTACATGACAAACCTTGTCTGTATTTAAATCTTTCAAATAAATACTTGTCCTGAAGAAGAAATTCACATTTTGTGTAAAGAACATTTGTCTTCTAATTTTTGGAATTGTGATCTCTCACTTGACATTATATGATTTTCTTAATGTTACCATAATTACTTTTTTAGTGTATTTTGGGATCTCTACTGTGCAGCTCCAGAAAGACGGGAAACATGTGAACATTCAAGTGAAGCAAAAGCCTTCCATGATTACGTAAGTTACTATATAATTTTACTAAGTTATATTGTCAGTTTTCTTCTTAACCACTGTTCTTGAAAAATGCATTGGACCATCCATTTTTTTCCTTTGGTACTTAAGAAATTATTCTTTTTGTCTTGGGAAGTAGGCTCATCACTTTAAAAGTGAAATACAAATGGGTTTGTGAGTCTGTTGAAGAAACTTAGGATAAGAGAGTAGTCCTAACTCCAGGATGTTAAAGGTGTTTCTTATCTTTAAGTGTGCCTGATTTGTGAAGTTGCAGATTTGTAAAAATTAAGTAGTAATTATTCCATAAAATTCATCATAAGAATTCTAAAAGTGAAAAATTCCTCTTCTGCATATAGCATTTTAAAAATATATAGAAATATTACATTATTCTCTTTTGCAACTTTTAGTTACACATCATAAAGCTAAATATCCCCTTCACTGAATTCAGTTCCATAAATAAATTTATTGTAAATTAAAGGAAATACAAGATAAGAGAGCAAAAGAGTCTGGGCAAAAATGAAAATGGGAATTTTTATTTTAATTCTTAAGGAAGAGCAGTGGCCTATCCTTGGCTAGGTGATGTATATTGAGTGTTTTTTTTAGAAGAACTGTAAATGTGATTTTAGAGAGTTGATGGCATCAGGAAGTAGAATTGTAAAAAAAAAAAAAAATCGAGTAGGTTTTCTTTAGGGAAAAATAGCATTTAAGAATGAGGAGACTGTGTTTTGAAGGGGCTGGGAAAACACTGTTTGCAGAACTGACCATAAAAGACATGCAGATTGAGTTTGAGATGGAGGAAAACAAGTTTCCTTGGTGTGGAGGAAGTGGAATTGGGCCTGGAGCCTGAGGAAATATCAATTTTAAGTACCTAAAACTTTACCAGAGGGATACATGTTTTGTTGGTAGAAGGGAGGCATCATTCTGTGTAAACAGCCTTTAAAACCAGAACTGGTGCTCAAAAGGCAAAAAGAACTTGTTCTTCCAAAGGAAATACCTCAGCCTTAGTCTGAAGAGTAGAACTAGCCAGAAGAATTATAACCCCAAACACAGTACAAGGAAGAGTATGCAGACTTAAGAGAAGTGAAAATCTTGGGCGTCTTGTAATATTGTGTAATACTTTAAATGTATATTAAACTGTGTAATACTTTAAACGTATACTAAAAACTGTTTAAAGTGAGACTGCTTGTGATTACTTCGTCAGATATTGATTGTACTCATAAAGCTTGCTATGTGCTAAACACTAGCTCTTGGGGACAAGGTGAGTGAAAGAGATGCTACTGCATATAAAGAAAAAGTACAGAAAAGGCAGATAAGGCAGGGCCCAGGACACGGCATTTATTTGAACAATCTCCTTCTCCTTTTTCACCTTTGGGTAATGGCTATAAAGTAAAGCAGAGACACAACCATGAAGAGTGTAAGGATTCTGGCTAGAGTGAGATACTCATCTCATTCGTCTCTTACATCAAGAAAGATGTGCCTAGGTTTGGCCTGCCAGTGATGGGAAAAGTTTTTAAAATAACCACTAATTGTGACAACTAGATGGCATTAGATAGTATCAGTGTTCTGCTGTAAAGGACGTACAGTGTTTGTGGATCTACATTTTAAGAAATTAATTATATAAGTACTTTTTCAAAATTCCATTGTATAGAAAGATGCAGCCTTCTGTTCACCATGGAGATCTTATAGGGAACACTGAACTAATTTAGTATCTCCTTCTTAGAAGCACAGATAAATCGTCATTGTTGTTGTCATAGCCATCATCATCATCGTAATTGTAATCATTTTGCATCCATAAGGTGCTTTCGGTATTTCAGAGAGTACTCACTTTAGAAACCCACTTAAATACTTCAAGGTTTTTGAAAATGAGCATTGACCAGAGGTAGGAGTGAAATTAGATTTTATAGGAAGAATAACCCCTTACCATGTAATTTGGTCCTAAGAAAATGTAGTTTAGAAAAAAGTCAGTATTTGGATTTTACAATTTGTTATGAATTAGCACATTTTATCATAGGTTTCATAATTTTATCTTAAACATTAGTTTTAAGAGATTTGATTTCTTAGGTGGCATTTTTATTATACCTTTAAGTCAATTTATTTTTAATGGTAATAAATCTCTAAATTTTTCCAAATGGAGGTTGCTGAAAAGATAGAGTTTGACTTACAGAATCTTATATTGCAATCGGAGTTTTAGAAATGCATTTGTTTTCTGTAGCAAACTTTTATGGTAATTTTCATGGGTAGGATGTCCTGAATTCTTAATAGTAGACAATTTCTGAAAATGACCAACATAATTCATGTTTAATATGTAGATATAGAAGTTTGAAAGACTCAGGGAAGAAAATAGGAAACAGGAACAAACAATAAGAGTTTGGTAAAATTCTGTCATGTAATATTGCTATATTAGAGTCCATTGGGAACCATTTCTAAGATAGTGATTAGTATGTATACCTACTGAGTTTCAAGGTGTAATTCTCAAGGAAGCATTCTGAAAAATATTTTCTTTATTAGCTGCATCTTCAGAGTAAAAAAAATACTTGCATGTATAAATTCTGATATGTTTAAAAAGTAGTCTCATTATTTTCTAGTCTTCACTTATCTATGAGATTGAATGGATAATGAAAGATAAACTACTTTTTTTCTTTTATTTTTTAAAATTTATTTTATTGAAGTATAGTTGATGTACACTGTGTTAATTTCTGCTATAGAGCAAAGTGATTCAGTTACACACATATATATATTTAAACATCTTTATTGGAGTATAATTGCTTTACAATGGTTTGTTAGTTTCTGCTTTATAACAAAGTGAATCAGCTATACATATACATATATCCCTATATCCCCTCCCTCTTACATCTCCCTCCCATCCTCCCTATCCCACCCCTCTAGGTGGTCACAAATCACCGAGCTGATCTCCCTGTGCTATGCGGCTGCTTCCCACTAGCTATCTGTTTTACATTTGGTAGTGTATATATGTCCATGCCACTCTCTCACTTCGTCCCAGCTTACCCTTCCCCCTCCTCGTGTCCTCAAGTCTGTTCTTTACGTCTGCATCTTTATTCTTGTCCTGCCCCTAGGTTCTTCAGAACCATTTTTTAAAAAAAGAAATAGTGGAGGCATATGAGGTAAATTATGAATAATCCTTTTAATTAAAAAATAGGCTAAAGTGTTAAAAGTGATTATCTTTTGATACTGGGATTATGCATGATTTTTATTTTTATCTATATAGTTCTGTATTTTCCAAATATCTGTAGTTAACTTTATATACAGGAAAGTTACTTTAAAGCAGATTAAATTTCACCTTACAGTGAGTTCTAATCTTTCTTCTAAAATTAGAAAATAAAAATCTTAGTAAAATAAAATTTAAATTTTAGGTGGTCATATGTTTTCATGTAACCATGTTATATTCATAAGCATATTTAGCACTGCTCATGAAAGACTTTTTTGGTAAGTGCACATACTAAAAGAGAGATATATAAACTGAATAGATGTAATTTTGAGCCATTCTATAATTTCGAATAACTTTTTTGGTAATAATTATCCCAGAAACATTTTTGGCTTTTGGTTTTTAATTTTTTTTGGTTTGTTTTCTAATCATTGCCTTTTTAGAATATGGATTTTTGTCACCATATTATTTTATTTGCCAAATAATTAGAGATGCAGTGTTAATTAATATCTTTTTCCTCAAAAAAATCACCCTGTTCATATTTATTGTGAGAAAAAGAAAAAGAGAGGAAACATTTAAGATGATTTTGATCTTTGCATTTATATTTTAAAATATATTAACTATTTAGCTTCCATATAGAGTATCAAATGTAAAATAATTATACCTTTAGAAATCAGCAATTAATAGTATATAGGGATGCACTTTTGGATGACAAAGCTATAAAAAGTCACAAGGAAATGATTACTGTACATGTCAGGATAATGGTTACTTATGAGAAATAGGAAGAGGTTATGATTGGGATGGGGCTCATGGCTGTGGCTTCTGAGATGGCTGGCAAAGTTCTTTTTTTCCTGACCACAGTGGTGGTTACTTTACAATAACGATATGTTTGCTTTATAAAATTTCATAATGCCACAATTTTATTTTGTATGGCTTGCTGTATTTTTTATTTTAAAATAACAAGATTTTAAAACAGTTATAATAATTAACTTTAGAAAAAGAATATGCACAGTAAGTTCTAATGTGTTTCCAGACATCGTTATGGTGCATCCTTAAGAACTGATGGCAGAAAATCTAGGGATGGTCTCCAAACAAATCTGTGTTTGTGTCTTCTCTGCTATGACAGACTCTATGAAGTATGTCTACCTGTTGATTTTCTAGGGGGGGGGGTAGAGAATAAGATCAGGAATGACAGAGGAAAATTTAGTAATTAAGAATTTATTTTATAAGAGAAGAGAGAGATTTTACTATAAGATAATTATTTTGCCATGTGGCTGGGGGATACTTAGCTTGGCCCTGTTATTTTTATCCTGAGTGAAAACCAGGTTCATCTAAATTATAAAATTATTATTATATATTATAATATTATCATTAAAAAGTAAACCATCATTTCAAGTGATTAGAAATAATACCTGCTAGCTTGTAAAGTTTATTGGACTAGCTTTCCTTTTCTCCCTATTGTTGTTTTTATTTTACTCTGAAATCACAGGCAATGCTTTTATGTGGAGCTAGTTAATGTTTACTGGATTTTTTTCCTGTTACAGCTTAACATGAGTTGTTTTATTTAATAATTTATTTCTGATTTCATTTATTTCCAAAATATTTAGCAAAAATATCAATATATACTACTAAACTTTTAATGAAAAACATATACAGTGATTATAATTTTAGTTCTCTGGTATGAAGAGAAGATTCCTTAATTGTCCTAAAGCAAAGATAGAGTCAAAATATATTATTGCTTTAGCAGTGTGACGGTAATGAAATAACATTATTACAATGAGCTCTTGAGAGCAGGGAAGATCAGACCTGTTCTTCCCCAGAGTCTGTCAAGTAATAGATGTTAAACAAATGTTAAAAGAATGAGGTTGTCTGTTAGTTGGGAAGCTGGAAATGTTTCACATCATTCAGATGTTCAGGTAGAGTGATAGGCTTGAGTCATAATTGTTGATAACATGTGGCTGGTTTTTGTATTCTTGCTTAAGACGGTGTTTGTAACATTTGGAAAGGATTATGTTACAGGTTTATAGTGATGGTGTGCTTTTAAAAAAATGATATAAACGCACATATATTATGTAAATAAAATAATATGAGAAGAATGTTTTCATTCACATGTTGTGAAGATTTTTTTTATAGATAATTACATATTATTTAGGAAAATATAAATACTTGTGTAGGAACTACTGCAGAGTTAGGTGTGTTCTTTGCCATTATCCTGTAACATCCTCTGTGTATATCCCGAATATCCCTATATATTAGATTTTTGTAATAGAATGCTTTCTCTAATAACTTGTGAGCTTCTTCAAGGAATAGACTTTGTCTCATTTATCTTTTTCATGCTCTTTACCTGGCAGGGTGCCTGACATGAGATGTTCAAATTATGTTTGGTGTTTACATAAATGAATGATTAAATAAAATATTACCTAATAAGTGTTTATCATTTCTTATTTTAGTATAACTGAATATGTAGTTGCAGGAAGGTAATTTAATACTACTTTTATTCACTTTATATTTTAAAACAAATTTAGATAAAACAGCAACTTGTAAAGACATAAGTGAATCAAAGCAGGTAGCAGAGGCTTTCTATCTTGGGAGGCATGGCTCTAGGGAATGTAGTGGTGAACAAAACAGATATAGTCCCTATGCTTATGGGCTTATCATCTAGCAAAAGAGATCTTTCCTCAAGAAGTCTGAAATATCAAATAGTATAGTACATGTAGAGATGCATTATATTGCTAGACCAGTCAAAATTTATAGATATGTAAGAATATGGAAAGAAATAGGTAAGAATATGGAGAGTAAGTACATATAACTTTTGATATATATTTAATTTTTGACATATAGAGACATAATTAGTAAATTCTCAAATGAATGAATAGTTTTCACATTAGGCCATAATTCTCCTAAACAGTCTATGTAACCTAGAGTTCTTAATAGGCTAGGAACAAATAAAGTTATATTTAAAATTCATTAAGATGATAAAAACTATCGTAGGTATATATTAACATTTGTCAGCCGGTACTGTATAGTGTGTTGTTCAGCTCAACAGTTAGGGACATACAGTTGGCTCTCCGTATCTGCAGGTTCCACATCTGCGGATACAGAGAGCTGACTGTACTGTGCCATTTTATGTGAGGGACTTCAGAATCTGCAGATTTTGCTATCTGCAGGGATCCTGGAACCACTCCCCTGTGGATACCTAGGGACCACTGTAATGAGATTCATTTTTTGCCTTATTCTTATCTGCCATATTATTTCTACCCTTGTTTTCATTTCCTGTAGGATCCAATTTAATTTCTTTTGCCATATATAAACAGTGTAAACCACCTTATGTTCCTTATAGCGTGAGGTAAGTTGTTTATTTTGTTTTGTTTTTGTGCAAACTGTGTTGATTTGCAGAAGTACATTCACCACTTTACCTGTGAGATGTGTGTCTTATCAACTTGTCCTTCGGCCTAGGATGGCTTCTGGGTGGCATCTAAGTACTGCTAATAACTATTAGCTATTTTCCCTATTTCTTTTGATCCTGAGATTTCTTGTAGGGAATATGTTATTTCAGTCATTCGATGCGAAACATGAATAAAGGGAGACAATCAAGGAAACTATAAAGCATTGTGAAATAATTCTACTTTGCTTAAAAATGTTTTACAGTAATTTACTGCATTATATAGACATGAAATTCATAAATAAATGAAGAAGCTAATATGGAAAAGAGATAAAGAAACAAAACAGGTCTGACCTTATTTATATTTCAAAGTATGTATTTTCATGGAACTTCGTCTTAAGCCCCTTTCTTCCCACTGATGTATTCATTTTTATTAAAGTCTAATTTCTGGTGAATGTGGAAAGATGAAGATGGAAAGGCCTTAATTTACTATTTTTGATGGAGATGTTGCACTGCCTGTGATTATGTTGTCAATAACATCATAACATAAACAACAGAAATATACTTTTAAAAATAACATGCATTTCTAAACTTTCTATTAGAGATATGAAATTCATGAATTTATTTTGGAGATTTTTCAAAACTGGCTGATGTTGGAACAATGTAGACTATGTTTAAGGAATGGTAAGAAGAGCTGTGTGACCAGAGTAGAAAAATCAAACACGAGATCAATGCTTAGCTAACAGATGGTAGCATTTTAAAGCTGTAAGGAAACTGTGAAATCATCCTTTTCAGTGGTTTCACGCTGAGTTCCCTGGAATCTTGAGGTGCAGTGGAAGGCCCATATGGTGCCTAGGAGTGAGAGGGAGAGAATCCTACCAGAAGGCCCTTGGCCTCCTTCTGTTTTTAACCAGAGCAGCTCAGTTTTTACTCTTTCCCAGTTCCTTCTATTTTCTCTTTCTTATTAAATGGAAACTCGATTTAACTAGTTACCTATGCCATAAATGAATCCTCTTTTAATCTCCCTTGTTATCGCCAAGTGGTCATCAAAACCAGTCAATTCCATTGCCTAAGCATTTCTTACACGTCTTCTCTCTGATCACAGTGCAGGTACCTTAGTTCACATCTTCATCATGTTCCAACAGCACTACAACAGCTATTTCTGCATCTGTCTCCCTTCTACCCCTGCAGGGTTCAAGAACTCTTTCCCAAGGGTTCTTGGTAAAACTCTTGAATAAGCAACCTTCTTTTTTTTTTTTTTTAAATCTCTTTTATATATTCACAGTGTCAGAATCCAAAACAATCCAAAAACTTTAAAAAAGTTTGAAAACTGTTTATTTTGGCTGACCTAGTTATTTTACTAGATAAGAAACTTGGTACTCAGAGACATAAAGGATATGATACGCCATTGTTTAAAAACTGAGTTAGGTTTAAGCCTGGAAAACTCAGGCTTTCCAAATTTTCATTGAGTACTTTTTCAACTATACTGGATGAAAGCTTTTTTCTGTCTGCACTCTAGAGTCATTTTTTTAAGCATATTCAAAAAATAGTAAATTGTGTTTTAGGACGATTAATCTGAGGGCATTGTGTAAGAGGAGCTGAAGAAGGGAAAAGGGCTAAAGATAAAGACTGTGAGGAGGCTACCCTAATAGTCTTATGTGAGCTGAGAAGCCCTTGAATTGGCGTGGTGGCAAATGAAATGGAAAATTAAGAATGAAAATGAAGAATTAAAAAGATGAGATTGTCTAGTTGTAAGCACTGAGGAAGAGAGAAATTTTTAAAATAATTTGTAGTTAACATGACTAATGAACTGAAACTTGTGATACTTTTAGCAGAAATCTGGAATTTGGAAGGAAGGAAGACAGTTCAGCTATAAAAGTGAGTTAAATTAATGAGGGAATAGGGGTAAAATAAGAATAGAGACCTGGGGATAGAAATTTGGAAAGAAATACATTTAGGAGTGATGGAAAGAAATACATTTAGGAGTGATGGAAAGAAATACATTTAGGAGTGATAGAAAGGAAGGGACTAGCATTCAGATGGGGAAAAATATGATACAATGAGAGGTAAATACTTATCACACTAGCTAGTCTGGCTTAGATGGCATGAGTGGTGTGTTCCATATCCCAGTAAATTTACCGAATCTGTTCAGTATTTCTGGATGCATCCAATGTGAACTCTGTATCCTAGGGCAACTAATAAAATGTGTTTGGTGTTAAGGTACTATCTTGAGTTCACAAGATATTCAAAAGCTGTTTATGGTTTTTGAAGCAAGACTTGAGACTCCAGCTGTGTCAATGCCTGAATGATTTTTATAGGCCACAATTTCATTTTAGAAAGCAGTCATGAATTGGATTGGGGGGAGAGTAGATTCAAATTTGGAGGGAAGCTAAGTGGACTTAAATGATCCATGGCTTCTTCTGGAAGTTTTTGAAACTTAGATTAATAGGTATGGAAATCTCAATATATTAGCCTTCCTTCTTTGTTGAAACTTTGTTTTAGCAAGCATGTATTGACTTGGCGGTTAAATAAAGAGCAGTGTAAAAATTCACATACCTGAAGGAGAGGTGAGCATACATGAAGACTATAAAAATCCATCATGTTCAACTTGGTAGTCCAGTGGCTTGTAATTAATAATTGGTACTCAATATTTGACGAAAGAATGTACATTCTTTTAGGCATGCTGTTTCTAAACTACATGCCCCCACTTCCATGGGAACATTATATGTGATCCAGTCAATATTTCTTCTTGCTTTCCTTTGATAATTACCTTATCCTGTTTATCACCTTATCTTATCCCTCTTCCTGATCATCATCCTTTCTTTGTTAGCCTTTAGAGAGATATGAAAAGAGAAAATGAAGAAAAATATTTCAGAGCTGAAGTTACAATTTTTTATTATGGTATGGACAAAAGCCCAAATACAGAAAGGAAATGGAATGTTTTTAGCTATCACAAAGTGACTTCTGTATTGCTTACAATAGTATATCTTAATTTAATGTGTATTAGAAATTATGAGCATAATTTCTATATGCATTTTTCATCAACACATAACCACATAACCAGACTAACTTCCTTTTTGTTCTAACCTGGAGTATCCTCGTGAAAGAACATTGGGAGCTTTCTGTAAGTTAAATCTGGAGACCTGTTCCATCACAGGCCACCTACCTGCATACCCTTCTTTTTTTTTTTTTCTTCTTTTTTTCCTTTTTTTCCCTGCATACCCTTCTATCTTTTCCAAACCATGACTATAACCTTTGACTTTTTCTTCCCGTTTTCCTTCCTCAATTTTTTTTCTCCCACAGTGCCTAGTCCTTTCTTTATGTCTAGAATTTTCATTTCATTCGCTACAGAGACATACAGGAAGTAACTAAACAAACACTGGGAGTTTGTGGAGACTTAGGAATCTCCACAAGTTTTTGTTTGAAATATAAATGGAAGTTCCCTGGTTTTACCTCCATGTCTACATTCCTGATTATTTATTTATTTATTTTATTTATTTATTTTTTTTCGAGAGGTTGTTGTGAAGTGGGTAGGGGTATTTTAAGTTTCTTATTTGGGAATTATTCTCCTCTCTTGATTGGATGAGAGCTCATGCTTCTTCAAGTTCAAACCAAGAAAGGATTGAGCTGGTGCCACTGCCCAGTTCTTTAGAACTCGTGGTATCCTTGGAACCCTCTCACTTTCCAAGTGGTCTCTCTGAGAGGGCATAATAAATAAGGAGGGCACTTTCCTAGCTGACACTTAAAGGTTCTCCTTCTGGCTCTTCCACTACCTTTTAATGCTTGTTTTCCATCACCTGTCCACTTGCTGGGACTTTCAGGGTAATTCTGCCTTTGAGAGTAACTTAGCTTTTGTGTTCTTAATGAATGTTTAGGCTTAGTTTCTTCAGCGCTAATGAGGTTTAACATCAGGTGTTACTGTGAGGGAAGCTTTCTGCCTTTTATTACTAGCTCCCTTCGGTTGCCTTTAGCCGGCTCCTATATTATGTCAAAGTTGTGCATCCAGTTGGAGCATCTACTGAGTTCCTCTATCTTATCTGAGAGATGTTCATGTCTAGAACAAAAATGATTGGTGCCCTTGCTCAGGGACCTACTTGCTCAGATCAGTTTTCCAGATACTATCTGAATAAACTCTCAGTCTCCTTTTCCAAATTTAAATTCTATTAAATAGTAATCAACTTTAACAGTTTCCATCAGTGGGAAAAGGTAGGCCTTCTTACCCTTGCTTCTGCCTTTGCAAGCTCTCCTGTTATTCAGGATACAAGTCATTCTTCCTCATTAGCGAGGACCTTCCCAACTACTCCAGTGCTAGTAAATTGTTCACTTTATGGATTCAAAATACAAGATTGCCTTATTTTTTGATTCCACATATGTGATATCATGCAGTATTTGTCTTTCTCTGTCTGGCTTATTTCACTTAACATAATACCCTCCAAGTCCATCCACGTTGTTGCAGATGGCAAAATTTCATTCTTTTTTATGTCCAAGTCGTACACCTGTAACTTATATAATATGGTACATCAACTCTGTAAAAAGATAAAATATGAGATTGCCTGTCAGTGCTCTACCTGATTTGCTACTCACTTGGACTATTTGATTAAAATACTTTCTTCTTTTTAAAAAAATTTTCATGGAGTTAAAGTAATAGTAAGATTGAAACAGAACAAAATTATCTCAGTAATTTTCTTTGAAATAAAAAAGAGCCAGAAGGATTTTTCCCTTATTTTAGGAATTTTAAGAAGTGATAATTATATCTAGTTTTCTGTAATTGTGTGTGTAGATCTCATGGGCTGTTAGTACCTGTCAGGAACAAACAGTACCCAATGCTTTCCTTACTCATATCAGAAGACTACACTAGCAATAAAGGGAGGTGCTTAGGGAACTAGGGTTGATTAATTTAGATTAAAAAAAGAAATTTAGGGGTTTTTTTCAGTTCAACTGTGATTTCTGTAAAACCTTATTTATTTTTACTAATAATGGAAATTAATTAGAAATCTAAAGAGTGAATAATAGATCTTGTTATTAAAATTTTTTTTTTTTTTTTTTTTTTTTTTTTGTGGTACGTGGGCCTCTCACTGTTGTGGCCTCTCCCATTGCGGAGCACAGGCTCCGGACGCGCAGGCCCAGCGGCCATGGCTCATGGGCCCAGCCACTCTGCGCATGTGGGATCTTCCCGGACCGGGGCACAAACCCGTGTCCCCTGCATCAGCAGGCGGACTCTCAACCACTGCGCCACCAGGGAAGCCTGTCATTAAATATTTGTAGAGAAAAAATTGTGCATGTTTTTTCCTTTAGTAAATATAAGTAGGTAGATACTTACTTTACTACAGTGGTTCTGTCGAGAATAAGAACATAAGAACCGTCTTTCTGTTGGGGAGAGTCAATGAATTTAATCAGAGTTAAAACAAATTCAGGAGGGTAAACAGTAATTCAGTTTAGGGTTTTTATTTCTGTAATTTTTATTTAAAATGGAGGATTTTTTTTTAATGAATCATCCTGAGGAGCAGCTTATAAAATAAAGAATAAGAATATAACTTCTACTTAATAAAATAAAATTTTAAAAGTTTAGTTCTATATAATGAACCAGAGAAGAAGACAGTAAGAATCAGAAGCAAGACCTTCATATTTAGGAAAGTTCTGAAAGTCAGAGATTAATTTATATATTAGACTAGTGATCTAATGAAAAAAATAACTCTTCAATTTAAATATATAGGTAAACATTAATCAGATTTATTAAAAATAATTTATTATCTCATGAGTTCTTGATATCTCTTTACTTCATTTTAAGTGGAAGAAAAAATGCTGTTTAATTAAACTGGTCCAGAATATTAAAAGTAAATTTTTATCATATTGAAAACTTTGAGTAGTTGCTATTAGATTTCTCAGGTAATATTTTAATTTTCAATGGAAAATACAGTGTGTCTTATAACACTTTACATGGTCAATGATGTCATTAAAAAGATCTGATCATCAGTGCCTATCTGTATGAAATATTTAAATTTTAAAGCAGTTAAGATTTATTTTGTTTTGTATTATAATCAAAACATTTAATTTTTAAGGCCTTTGTTGTCATTTTACCTGGAATTGAACTCATGGTAGCCTTGTGGCCAAATTGAGCTTATCCTACTTAAAATAAATATAAGCAAGATTATGCAAGCTAATGTATCATGTTTATTTCTGATAGACATTTAGTTAATAGAGTTTAATTTTAGCTGTTTGGATCTTCACAACTGAGCTCCAGATATCATGGAGTCAGAAGAGACAGCCATTTCTGCTATTCACTGTCCAAAGTCCTGAACTACAGAACGCACGAGCAAAATAAAAGGGTTATTATTTTTTCGGCTACTAAGTTTGGTTTGTTATACAGAGATAGATAATCAGAACATAATTTGCTATCCGGAAGTGGGGTGCTGCTGTAACATAAGCTAAAAAAGTACATGGGACCAGCCGGTGGGTGGAGAAGACTCTTCATGAAACCTGGAAGGAATTCATGATGATGGCTGGTGAGGGCTTGAAAGAAAGTGATGACAATATTATTTGCAGCTGGAAATAAGAAGACCTTTATTATCTAGTGGCAGAAAGTTTAGCAAAACTGTCACTCAGGGTAGCATGGAAATGAGAAAATACACTTAACTGATAGATCTGGCAATGGAGATTTCCAGGCAGAATGTCTAAAGTGTTGTCAGCCATTTCTTTTAGGTATGTCTCATGAGATATGGATGGAGAGAGATGAGCTAAAAAAGGAATTCTTGTTTTCAAGCAGAATTTGGAGGAAATATAAAGGGTCCAGGACAGTTTTTCCAGCCTGCAAAGGATTCTCAAAGTAAGAAAGGGCCTCAGAACAAAGATCAAATCCAGAATAAAGTTAGGAAAATGTGGTCTCAAGGCAAAAATGAAACTAAGATGCAACTATAAAATCTTCTTTAAGATCTCAGAAAGATTTGAGGTGGTCCTCACGGACTCTTTCAGACACACACAAAGCTCTCCAACTATCTTAAGGACGTGCCTTCTAGTTCCTCTCTGTTAAACAAACGGGCTTCTAAGAATCAAAGGGCTTTGTCCCACAGCAGCCTCATAGATTGCCCAAGGTTGAGAAGGACTTATTTTAAAGAGATCTGTGGGCATGGCTTTTGCCTGAATGAGTAGATTCATAAATTGATACAAAAGAAACCTATAAAATTTTAAAAACAATTATATCATCCTGGACTTGGAATGAAACAACACAAAATGAAGAGACTTTTGGATCTCTGCAGGCAGGAAAAAAGCTGAGAAAAGTTTTCAGTTACAAACACGGGCTTCTTTTTTATGGAAAAGGAAATGTGATTCAGATGGTGGAACCAAGAGGGCAGAACCCAGAACACAGAGAAATACTCCCACTGAGTAGGACTGGGGCCTGATCAAGGTACTGGTTACATGTGCCCTGCTGGATATTAGAATTATTGTAGACCCGTGACATTTACATGCCCCCTAGACCCTACCCCCACCTGCACCTTTTTGGATGGAAGTATCCGTTGTGATTATCATATCCTGGAAAACTATGTATTTTGGATGTGTGGGAGGTAGATAACTTGTCTCTTCAGTTCACAGGTCTTTGTATTGAGAAGAATTGTATTCAAGATGCAGTACCCAAGAACATCATTTGCATCTTGACCTGACTTAGATGATTAGATCCTGGACTTTGAACTAATGCTGTAATTATGAAGAGACTGGGGATTATGGGGAAGGGAGTGAGTATATCTCATGTTGCAATGTGAAGTGTTGTGAAAATTGGGTGGATTGTGCCAGATTGAGTTTCTAAATTAAACTCTTTATTTTGAGATAATTATAGATTCACATGCAGTTGTAAGAAATAATACAGAGAGATCCCATGTACCCTATATTTAGTTTCCCCTGAGGGTAACATCTTGCAAAACGCTAGTACAATAACTAGGTTTGATATCCAGCAGAACACCTGTAACCAGTACCTTGATCGGGGCCTAGTCCCTCACTGGGAGTACTTCTCTGTGTTCTGGGTGCTGTCCTCTAGCCTCTTGGTTCCAACGTCTTGACAGAATCCACCAATCTAATTCAGATTTCCCCCGTTTTACTTGTACTCATTTGTATGTGTGTGTATGTGTTTCTAGTTTCGTGTGACATTTATCATTTGTAGGTCATGTATCCACCACCACAGTCAAGGTACACAACCAGAAGGATTCCTCCTGTTGCTCTTTTCTGGCCACACCTGCCTCCCTACTCTGTTTCTAATCCTGCCAGATTGATTTCTGTTACAGCATTAGCTCACATTGTAAATGCAGATACCCTTTGAAAAAATGAATGTATATTATATATAGGATCATTTTATTAAATTGGGTCTATGGAAATTACCAACAAAGGCCTCAATATATATAGAAATATATAATGGTTGATTTTTCCAAGTTCAGGATTTATCTGTGAATTAAATAAATGACTAATATATCCATAAAGACTTTTAATTTAGCTTACTATTTTTCACTGCTATCCAGAGATGGTTTAAAACACTGACATAGTGTTTCATTTGCATGTGGTCAATTGTATAGATAGATCGGGCAATAGGGTAATGCCTTTGCTTTTGTATTTAAAAAATGTATACCCTAAATAGTGATATTTTAATTCTTTAATATTTATAGCATATTCAGTCAAAGGTAACCAGATATGAAGAGTTATGAGGAAAGCATTCCTAAAGGAAAGAATTGCCTTTCTGTGCTACTTTAATATCTATTATACTGTACTGTTTTGTTGCTATAGTAAGAAAAATAGGCAAAACTATTTGTAAGGAATTTAGTTTTTCCTTTAAAAATTTTTGATTACCAAATTATTTGTTTTCTCCCTCCTTTTTCCTGTTTCTCTCATGTACTCAGCTGATCCTTACAGTCTTTTCCTGTGATTCTGAATTACTTACAACAATGCCAGAAATATTATGAAACGTTGGTGTGAATTTTATTTTTTAATTAAGATATGTGCAGGATCTTTAACTTTGTAGAGCCTTATAGTGTATGATATGCATTATTTGTGATTCACAGATAGAAATATCTAAAATTATTACTATGTGTGATTTATTTCTAGTATCTAATCTAAATCTTCTTTTATTTTTAAAAAGGCAGTTAGACCATCTCAAACCACTTTTTAAATTTTCTTCCTTCTTTAATTAAAAATATATTTATTGACCTTGCCAGACAAAAGTCTAGGTCTTGAAGGGATAGAAATAAAAGAGTCCCAGCCCTTACAGAGCTTCTGTCTAATAGAAGAGATAGGTCAACAGATGATTATAATAAAATGATCTGTGACAGAAAAATAAACCCAGAATACTATGGAAACATTCAGGCTGTGGGCTTTAAACGTAGCCTTCGCAAGTGAGAGAAGGCTTCCAGGTGGAGGAGGAGATTGGAATTTGCTAGGCTTCTTCAAGAATGCAGAAAAATTGAGGCCGTAACCCCCTCTGTATCCCCACTACCTATTTTAGTGCCAGAGTAGAGTGGGCCCATCATGTATTTGATGACTGTTGAAAAGCAGAGATGTCTAGCTGAATTTTGACAGAGTTTTGGAATGAGTTGAGTGAAAAATTAATTGAAAGAAGGTTGCTCCAGACAGAGGGTGCAGCATGTACAAAGGCTTTTGTCCTTGGTAAAAATCCTCTCCTGAGGCAGACATTCTCAGACTTGACTTCCCCACTGTCTCCTCCTCCCTCCCTCCCTATCCCTCCCTCCCCCCCCCCTCTCTCTGCCTCGCTCTCCTCTCCCCCTCCTCCCCTCCTTCCTTCTCTTTCTCTCTTTCCCTGTAGTATCAACAGACTGTGACTACTGCCTGTTGTTTCTAAGCACACAGCTGTGAGGATCTCTGACTTCTTCCAGAAGTTAGACAATAAAACACATAATATTTTCAAAATCCCTGCGCAAAGGTCCTTTGGTTTAGAAAGTGTGCGTGTTCTTGTTAAAGAGTTTTTCCATTGAAGAATAGAGGAAAAAATAGAAACTTGCCCCTTTCAGTCCTGAAGAAAGTAAAAATGATGTGATGAGATTCACCATTGAACCTTTAACTAGTGATGTAAGGGACTTGTGATTGGCTAACATCATTAGCCTACAATTTCGGGCCTGGGAAAAAAGAGATGGGGCATTCTTCATTTTTCCCTCCCTCCTGAGAATGGTCCCACTGGCACACGCTAAACTTCAGGTATCAGGCATTAAGTACTCTCTGTTATACATTCCCAAATGCCAACCCTGCTGTGGGGTTCTGGACTTTTTAAGACTGTTACTGTCCTCAGAAGAATAAAAGCAGTGCTGGTAATAGGTTATTGCTTGGCATCACATATGTCTGGAGAATAAAGGCAGAGTCAGATTTCTTTGTATTTTTGGTGGGACAGGAGTTACAATTTTAGTTATTAAGAGTCATAGTAGGGTTTGGCTCAGAGGGA
Organism: Kogia breviceps; assembly: GCF_026419965.1. Lineage (NCBI taxonomy): Eukaryota > Metazoa > Chordata > Mammalia > Artiodactyla > Physeteridae > Kogia > Kogia breviceps. The sequence goes on along the minus strand of NC_081313.1, from coordinate 64,601,598 downwards.
AGCCTCTCTAATTTTGATGAATTATAAACCAATACAGATGTAAGACTAAGTATGTATATTTAAGAGATTTCTTGTAGCTTGATATGGCTAGAACAAATGGTATGAGGGGGAATGCTGAGAGGTGAGACTGGATCAGTAGGCAGGGACCAGGTCAGAGAGGATTTTGAAGACCCAGTTAAGTTTTGATTTTCTCTGAGGGCAAATTGAAGCTGATGGGAATTTTTACTTTACAGAGGGAAAAACATGTTCAGATTTGTGTTTCTAAAAGTCCACTCAGGTATCAATATAGAGGAAACAAAAGTAGAAGTAGGGATGTGTAAACACTGTTAACTAAATTACCCCTCAAAAGTAATAGTGTAAAGCAATCATTTATTATACTTAAGAGTTACTTGGTTGAGGAATTTGGACAGGGTGAAATAGTCATGGCTTGTCTTTGCTCCATGATGTTTAACACCTCTGTCAAAATTATCACTCCATTGTCTTCTGTATGGTAAATTATGATGAGAAGTTTGTTGTAATTCCTGTCATTGTTCCTCTGTAAGTAATATGTCTTTTTATTTCTGGATGATTTCAAGATTTTCTCTTTATCTTGGAATATGATTATGATGTGTCTAGGTAGGATTTTTATCCTGCTTGATATTTTCTGGGAAGGTTGGATCTATGTTTTGTTGTCTTTTATCGATTTTGAAAAATTCTCAGCTATTATATTTTCAAATATTTTTTCTGTCCTCTTTTATTTCTCTTTTCCTTGCAGATATGTTAGACTGTTTGTTATTGTCCCATAGCTCTTAAATGATCTGTCCTCTCTTTTTTGATTTTTATTTTTGACCACGCGTGGCATGTGAGATCTTAGTTTCCTGACCAGAGATGGAACCTGTGCCCCCTGCAGTGGAAGCATGGAGTCTTAACCACTGGACTGCCAGGCAATGCCCCTGTTCTCTTTTTTTCTTTCTTTTTTTCTTTGTGTTTCAGTTTGAGTACTTTTTATTGACTTATTTTCAGGTTTACGGATGCTTTCTTCACTGTGTTGAGTTTACCGATAAGTTTGTCAAAGGCAGTCCTCATCTTTGTTACTAGGTTTTTTATTTCTAGCATTTTAATTTGATTGTCCTACATAATTTCTATCTTTCTACTGAAATCTCCCATTTGTTCATGATTGTGGCCCATCTTTTCCACTAGAGCTGCTAGCATATTAATCCTAGATATTTAAAATTTTCTGATAATTCCAATAACATCATCATATCAATATGTATTTTTATTTCTTTGTTGGTTGACAGTGTGTCTTTTTTTCATTCTTTTTTTTGTGTGTCTTGTATTTTTTGGTTGAAAGCTAAACATCTTGTATAGGACAATAGAGGCTAAGGTAAATTTTATTTATGCCTGGAGAGTGACAGATCTCTTCTAGTCCTTTAATGTGTGGGCAGAACAGTTAAATTAATCTAGTCAGGGATTGAGCTGGGTTTGGATTTTGTTGTTGCTTTGGTATCAACATGCCACAGGCTTCAAATTTCTCTAGCATTACTTTTTGTTCAGGATGGAGGCCAGTTTGCTCAAGAGTTTTACTCAGTATCTAGTGTGCCTTTAGCTCCAAGTCCTCTTATTTGTTTCCGAGCCTTAAGGAGGGTTTCTTTTTTCTATCTGGCACCTCCCCTAGAAGTTGACTGGTTGGCTTGTTGCTTGACGCTTACCAGCCTGGTAGTATTGGGCAGGAAATGGCATTCTCTGTTGTTCTTCAGCCTCAGTGTTAGGCAGAGGTTGTTTCCCTGAGTCTCAAGAGTGTCACATTCTGAATAATCCTGTCCTATCCCAGTGGTAGGGGATCACTAATAGTCTTGGTTCAGGACATTTTTCTCCCCTTCCTTCTCCAGGGATGGAGAGGTTTATTTCCCTGTTCTTTACAGGTCTTCGCCTGTGCCCTGAGGTCTAGGTTTTTGTTGTTTCTTGGGGGAGAGGGGGCTAGATGGAACTTTGTGCTTCCCCTGCCCTGCAGTAGCTTCTTTTCCTCTCCTCCAGGCCTGCTACAGGAGTGAGTCTCTCTCCAGTCTCTTGCTTCCTCCCAGTTTTTCTTGTGAGCATCTTGTGAGGTTATGTGGAGAAGAGTCTGTGACTGCAAGATGAGCATTCCCCTGACGTTTCTGGCTCTCAGGGATTCTGCATCCTCATGCTAGTTCACACTCAGCCTTTAGGAATTTGTTGGAAATTTTAGCTGGTTCTTACCAGCTTGCATTCCATCTGGCCTCTGCTTCAGATTATCAGGTGTCCACATCATGTTTCTCCTTGGAGGTATCTGTCTGTTTTTAGATGAGCTCTCTGATGGGTTCAAGGAAATTTGCAGTTTTGTAAATTAACTGCCTTTTTTGTTGTAAGGTTGGAAATGATACTGTTTCCAGCTTTCTACATCTAGTGTGGAAAATGTATGAGCAGGTCCCTCAATATATAATCACATTGTTCATCTGTGTTGTTTATGATACTTACTGGGTTACACATTTTATTTGAAAGGTCCACAGTTCCGACTTTGATTTGCTTTCTGAAAAATTCGTTTAAAATTTCTGGCTAGAGCCTGATAGTTCTTTTCAACCTTTTCCTCCTCACCACAAACATATCTCTAAGGCAAATTCTGAGAGACACATTTTGAAATACATTGGTGGGGAAAAGAAATCCCATTTTGGGGATTTCCTGGTGTCATCTCTTCTTTTATTAGTTAATTCATCTAGAATCAGTCACTCATCTAGCTGGACATCTTTTTTCGCTTTTAAAAGAGGATTTTAAGACCTTTGTTCCTCTTATAGAGTGGCTGTAAGACTCAACTGAGATATTGTCTATAAATGATCTCTGAAAAATGTAAAACTTTATACAAATTGTGATTTTATTATTACCTTTCCCAATATACTTTTCACCCATGAGTGCATTTATTTTTACTAAGATTAAGTGGACCAGCTATAATCTTACTTCCTGTTTTTGATTTATTTAAAGAACTTTTTATTATTGGTTTAAAGACTCTTGGTAAGGGCTTGAATTATTTTTTGATTTATCTAACTTCTAATTTGAACCTCTTATGCTCTAATTCCCTGTTTTGTTTTGTGGTCAGAACTTTCTTATCTCAAAATATGTCTTTTTACCTTTAAAGATCTTTTTTTTACTTTATTAGTTGCCCATGTAAGAGTTTATTTGCTACTATTTGATATTTTTAAAGTTCTGATTTTTTGATATGTATCCTTCATTTCTTTTTTGTTCCTAATAAGTTGTTGTAAAGTTCCCAGGCATCTTGTCAGTGAGTGTTTTTTAAAAACTTCTCTCTGAAAAGAATATCTCATTTATTCATAATTCCTTGAAAACTTGGTGACTCCATAACTGTTTTACAAGAAAGCTGAGCTTGATCAAGCATTTACTAAGTACTAATCCACTTGTACTTCAGATGTCAATTATTGCTCTTCACTGGGTTTAGCAACCCAGATGTTCTGCACCAATATGGTGGCAAGGACAGAATGACTGGACTCAATGTCTCCATCTACCACCTTCTTCCTTCTTCATAGAAATGTTATGTTCCAGGTTTCCTTCCTTTCCTCCCTTTACTCTGGACCCCTTTCCCAAGTCACATCTCAGTTTATTCTGTTTCAAGCAGTATTTTTCCCCTCATATGTACATATTGACATCTTATTTAACTTTTCTCCTCTTCTAATATGGTATAGTTATTATTAATCTTCCTCTTTTGCTAATTTGTTTATATACAGAGAACCTCAGACAACCCTAATCAGAAATGACAAGACTCAAAATACTGTTACTAGTTTATTTGTACTAAGGATGAAATATTCATACATTTAATGGAAATTAGACGAAAACATAACAGCCTATGTCAGGTTAGTATAGTAAGACCACTTGAAAATTCAATGATTTGTTAGAAGGATTCACTGAGCCCTGCATATAGGCATACTCACTGCTGTGATTTATTATAGCAAAAGCTTAAAAAGCCAAAAAATAAAAATAAAAAGGATGGGGCAGGGGAAGGCTAGAAGGAAAGGATGAAGGTTCAAGGGCAGGCAGGATGGGTTGGAGGAAAACAGATGCAAACTTCCAAGAGTCCCCTCCCAGTAGAGTTATGCAAGATGCACTAAATTCCTCCAGCAACTACTTGTGATAACAAATGTTAAAAATAGAACTACCATATGATCCAGCAATTTTACCTATCTGAAGAAAACAAAACCACTAATTCCAAAATATGCACTCCTATGTTCATTGCAGCATTATTTACAATAGCCAAGATATGGAAGCAACCTAAATGTCCATCAACAGATGAATGGATAAAGAAGATGTGGTATATGTATACAATGGACTATTAATCAGCCATAAAAAAGAATTAAATCTTGCCATTTGCAACATTATTGAACCTAGAGGGTATCATGCTAAGTGAAATAAGTAAGACAGAGAAAGACAAATACTGTATGATTTCACTTGTATGTGAAATCTAAAAACCAAAACAAATGAACAAACATAACAAAACAGAAACAGAGTTATAGATACAGAGAACAAACAGGTGGTTGCTGGAAGGGAGGGGAGTGGGGGAGGAAAGAAAGAGGTGAGAGAGATGAAGAGATACAAACTTCCAGTTACAAAACAAATGAGTCACAGTTATGAAATGTGCAGTGTGGGGAATATAGTCAATAACTGTGTAATATCTCTGAATGGTGACTACTGTAACTAGACTTGTGATCATTTTGAAATGTATAGAAATATCAAATCACTGTGTTGTGTAACAGGAACTAACAGTGTTACAGGTCAATTATACTTCAAAAACAAACAAACAAACTCATAGAAAAAGAGATCAGATTTATGGTTACCAGAGGTAGGGGGTAGGGAGAGGGGGAATTGGATATAGGTAGTCAGAAGGTTCAAACTTCCAGTTATAAGATAAAGAAGTACTAGGGATGTAATATACAACATGATAAACATAATTAATACTGCTGTATGTTATAAATGAAAGCTGTTAAGAGAGTAAATCCTAAAAGTTTTCATCACAGGAAAATATTTTTTTCTATTTCTTCAATTTTGTTACTATATGACATGATGGATGTTCACTAAACTTATTGTGATAATCATTTCATGATGTATGTAAGTCAATTCCTTATGCTGTACACCTTAAACTTATACAGTGCTCTCTATCAATTGTGTCTCAATAAAACTGGAAGAAAAAAATGTGAAACCTCCACCAGGGAAGCTTATGTGAGACTCAGTGCCTAAGGATTTTACTGGGAGCTGATCAAGTAGGTACGCTCTCCTAGAAGGAAAACAAATGTTAACTATAGACCATGTTGTTTGTGCAAACCGTTTAGGCATAGTGAGCTATCATTATATGAATGGTGAGAACCCTCCCCAAATCAGAGGTCCCAGAAGACATCCAAAGACCAACCTTGCACACAGATCTTTCTAAGGATAGCAACCGCAAGCCTGTGATGTTAGCTCTTTTTTGCACACTGCTATTAGAATTTGAAGGTCCTTCCAGAAAGCATCCAAAAGCTCCATTCAGGTCAATACCAGAACTCTGGCTATGTTTCCTCATGTTCTGCTATTTGAACAAACAGTAACATTTGTTATAGCTATTATAATGTTATGAAACAATTTTCTATTACTTTTCACCTCAAATAGTATTTCTGCTATGAATTTAAAAGGCTTTTATGAGATACCCAGAAATTTTATAGCAAGTTTTCTTACATAAAACTCCATTCCAGGCTTCCCTGGTGGCGCAGTGGTTGAGAGTCCGCCTGCCGATGCAGGGGACACGGCTTCGTGCCCCAGTCCGGGAAGATCCCACATGCCGCGGAGCGGCTGGGCCCGTGAGCCATGGCCGCTGAGCCTGCGCGTCTGGAGCCTGTGCTCCGCAATAGGAGAGGCCACAACGGTGAGAGGCCTGCATACCGCGAAAAAAAAAAAAAAAAAAAACTCCATTCCAAGTTTCAAACAACCGATTTGCAAATGAAATTTTAGAATAAGATCTAGATATAGGATTTTATTTTATTATTATTATTATTATTTATACAGCAGGTTCTTATTAGTCATCAATTTTATACACATCACTGTGTACATGTCAATCCCAATCGCCCAATTCAGCCCACCACCATCCCCAACCCCCCCAGAGATTTCCCCCCTTGGTGTCCATACATTTGTTCTCTACATCTGTGTCTCAACTTCTGTCCTGCAAACCGGTTCATCTGTACCATTTTTCTAGGTTCCACATACATGCGTTAGTATGCGATATTTGTTTTTCTCTTTCTGACTTACTTCACTCTGTATGACAGTCTCTGGATCCATCCACGTCTCAACAAATGACTCAATTTCCTTCCTTTTTATGCCTGAATAATATTCCATTGTGTATATGTACCACAACTTCATCCATTTGTCTGTCGATGGGCATTTAGATTGCTTCCATGACCTGACTATTGTAAATAGTGCTTCAGTGAACATTGGGGTGCATGTGTCTTTTTGAATTATGGTTTTCTCTGGGTATATTCCCAGTAGTGGGATTGCTGGATCATATGGTAATTCCATTTTTAGGTTTTTTTTTTTTTTTTTTTTTTTTTTTGCGGTACGCGGGCCTCTCACTGCTGTGGCCTCTCCCTTTGCGGAGCACGAGCACAGGCTCCGGACGCGCAGGCCCAGCGGCCATGGCTCACGGGCCCAGCCGCTCCACGGCACGTGGGATCCTCCCGGACCGGGGCACGAACCCGCGTCCCCTGCATCGGCAGGCGGATCCCCAACCACTGCGCCACCAGGGAAGCCCCCCACTTTTAGTTTTTTAAAGAATCCCCATACTGTTCTCCATAGTGGCTGTTATCAGTTTACATTCCCACCAGTAGTTCAAGAGGGTTCCCTTTTCTCCACACCCTCTCCAGAATTTGTCGTTTGTAGATTTTCTGATGATGCACATTCTAACTGGTGTGAGGAGATACCTCATTGTAGTTTTGATTTGCATTACTCTAATTATTAGTGATGTTGAGCTTTTCATGTGCTTCTTGGCCATCTGTATGTCTTCTTTGGAAAAATGTCTATTTAGGTCTTCTGCCCATTTATGGATTGGGTTGTTTGTTTCTTTAATATTGAGCCGCATGAGTTGTTTATATATTTTGGAGATTAATCCTTTGTCCGTTGATTCGTAGATATAGGATTTTCTTATATGCGGTATGCGGAGAAGAAAGAAATTAAAGTAGATTAGATTCCTTGGGGAAGCTTTTAAGGAGGAAACAGGCATTGAAGTGAAGATAGGGAGTATAAGGAGAGGGGGAAAAAACGGACAAAGGATATGCCAGGGAAATAGAAGAGCATGACTAAGGGAAAACAAAATGGGGTGGGTTGGAGGGGAAAGATAATTGTATATTTCTTCTCTGAAGCAAATATAAACTCACAATCACTTTTTGCATCAGTGTTGTTGAGACACTGATGCCTGATCCATACATCTGCTTTTGTGGATTTTAAAACTTTCTAGGAAGACTTACTTTTCTTATTTAATAGTTTATATGAGGTATAATATAAGTATTATATATTTCTCTTTTGTTGTTTCCTAACTGGAAACTACTTAACTCATAGGGTTGTTTTGAAGATTAAGTATGATGATATATGTCAAAAAGCTGTGTGAAAGTATTTATGGCCATCATTTAAAAATTATAACTGTTTTATCCTAATGAGTTACATTAGGTATACTTAGCATATAATATTTATTATGTATGGAATTTCTCCACAGCAATGTTATGTATCTTCCTCAGTTTGCTCTTACCTAGTCCCCTACCACCTTACTGAATGTTTTTACCAGAAAGTTCTCTTGCTGCTAAACATTATAGTTCTCCTGTTTTGTAATGTAGGCTCCTAGCATTTATATATGTACTGGTTTAGGTTTTCCTGATTCTTCATATAATATAGGTTCCTTATTTGGCCTTGTGTTTTTCCTCTGGCATACTACTCAACTATTTGGAAAGCAGGTTTTGTAAGAATAAATCTTCTGTACTTTGTTCCCTTAGTTGAGCAGTATTTTTTAAGGTTAAAATAGAATTTAAGGGCTTCCCTGGTGGCGCAGTGGTTGAGAGTCCGCCTGCCGATGCAGGGGACGCGGGTTCGTGCCCCGGTCCGGGAAGATCCCACGTGCCGCGGAGCGGCTGGGCCAGTGAGCCATGGCCGCTGAGCCTGCGCGTCCGGAGCCTGCGCTCCGCAGCGGGAGAGGCCACAGCGGTGAGAGGCCCGCGTACCACAAAAAAAAAAAGAAAAAAAAAAAAAAAAAAAAAAAAAAAAAAAAAAAAAAAAAAAAAAAAAATAGAATTTAAAAGGGTTGTCTAGTCCAAGATAGCAAAGCTATATAATAAAATTTCTTTCTTTGTACTAATAAGAGGTGGAAAATATTTCATGAGTGCCTAATGCCTAGCCTAAAGCTGCCTTGTACATTATAATTATGTATAAATATTTGTCTCAATATGAAAAGTTAACTTTCAAATATAAGATATATTGCAAGAACTATTAGAAATTCAGCTAACTAATTAATCATTGTCTACTAATACAACAAAACTCTTGGTAAACATCTAGATGAAACTTTAAAAATTTTAGACCAAATATTTGAATATATCACCAATCACTAAAAGAACCACCTAGCTATTAATGAATAGCTCAATAATTGGCTGATTGATTCTCTTTTCTCCAGATTTATGATGTGTGTAGAAACATTTTTAATGTTTATTAAATAACACATATCAGTGTTACATTGACTAACTATAATTCTCCTGTTTCAAACTAGTTTTTGAGCATGGAGACTACTATAATATAGTTATTATATTAAAAAATTCAAGAATAGCAAATGTTATGTTTAGCATCTGGTGTATTAACACTAGTTGGATAGAAAACTGCATTTGGTGAAGCTGGATTTGAAATAAGAAGAGCTAGAAAATAACTGGGTGGAAATTTCTGGAATGACATAGGTATTTGGTAGGTAAATATGAACAAAAATGCCATGTTCTTTTTAAAAGCCAAGAATCTGTTCTTTATTAATAGTTTTTATGTCTATCACCAGTAATCTAATATATTCTAAAACTAGTTGGACAGTGACAGGAAGTCACATTTCTGATTGGAAGTGTATCAGAATGTCTGTTTTTTAAAATGAAGGAAAAACGTACACGTGGTAGCACCAGTTACGTGTTTGATGTAGTTTTCAGAATAGTTCCTTATTGGTTACTTATGTTTTAGAATATCTATATGTTAAAAGAAGATAGTAGTCTATATGATAATATGTGTTTACTATCAAATTTCAGTAATCATTATAAAATTTTTCTTCACATTTGTGTCATTTATGTATCTTCTGTAAATGAGAAATACATGTTATAAAGGAAATCATACTGTGTAATAGAAGTTTAATATAAAAATTGACTACATTTACACTAGGTTCAGTATAAACTGTTTTCAGAAGAATGTTTTCTTTTTGTGAATTTATGAGAATACATATTGAACTAGATAGGTTTTTTTAATCATTAAAATGGAAAAAGTCTTATCTTTTGTACCATAAATTTTTTAAAGTGTAATTTCCTCAAAATAAACTTAATTTTGTTAACTATTTTATTTTCAGTATTTTTTAAAAGTTTATTAAGACAAAAATAATAGCAGCTCATAGACCCCAACCCCTAACAAAGAGGGATTCTTTTGTCTTGAGAAGATGGATTTTCTTAGACAAAACAACCAGAGCATTAACCTAATACTTAAACAAACTGAACTTATTTTCCAACGGATAAGCTATTTACTTTGATACTCAGTTTAAGAAGCCCTTTGAAAAACTGGGGACGATCAAATGGCCTTAGCTGAGATAGGACTTGATTGCTGCTGATAACGACATTTCTATATTTCTAACCTAGTAAGTTTTAAATCTAAATTTCTGAATTTAAAAGTTTTAGTTAGAATTCATAGCCAATATAAAGTTTTAAAAAGGTATTTGTTTTTGGAGCAATTATATGACTTTCTCCTGTTGTAGACTGCATTTTTTGTGTGTGTCCTTGCTTAAAAGGAGCCAGTCAAATGGAAAATACTGAGGCAACAGGGCACATAGACTCCATTATGAGAACAAGACTATTGTTCTTAGCTTTTTCTACAAAATATAAAATACAGTTTATCTCCTGTACTTATATACTTCAAAAAATCATTGTCCTATGCTCAATTTTAGGCAACAAGTAGCTATAAGTGATAGATTCTCCCAGCAGAATCATTTTCCTCTGTCTTCTATGGGGAAAATTCATCATTTTTCTCTCTACTGTTTTTTGTTTGTTTGTTTTTGTGGTATGCGGGCCTCTCACTGTTGTGGCCTCTCCCGTTGCGGAGCACAGGCTCCGGACGTGCAGGCTCAGCGGCCATGGCTCACTGGCCCAGCCGCTCCGCGGCATGTGGGATCTTCCCGGACCGGGGCACAAACCCGTGTCCCCTGCATCGGCAGGCGGACTCTCAACCACTGCGCCACCAGGGAAGCCCTCTCTACTGTTTTTAAAAGGCTGAAATTGAAATTTTCAACTCAGTAGAGTTACCCTTATTCTTACTGGATTTTCCTTCTTGGCTCTGAAAGTTCCTGTTAACATGGTACTGCCTCTGCAAAGATTATAAGGTATAAAGTAACAGATTTTTAGAGCTAAAAGTGACTTTTTGGATCACCTAGTCATACGCTTTCATTTTACATTTAACCCCAGTGTCAGCACAAGCCTCCTATCCGTCCTGTGGCCTCTTTAGTATTGCTGCATATCCTCAGGGATTATATGCTCATGGTTACTTCCAGCTTCAAATTTCTGACCCATGGGTACTCTTGATCTCACTTGCAGCACACCTCACCACTAATCCTTTTCTCTCTGTTTCTTACAGACCTAGGCAATAAATGGTGTGATTTAATTGCAATCAGTGGTTGCCTATCAGGTACCAGACCATTAATATACCTACTAAACCAGAGTGATGGACTGTATATTTGACTTATAAAATCTGTGCTTTTACTTAACTTTCTCATGGGTTACTTGGTGCTCCAGACAGAAAAGCAAAATGTTTTGTACTTGGTCTATATTTTTTTCTTTCATTTTTAGATCTGAGATCTTAAGTGGTCTAAAGACCTTTATTATGAACATAACTATATTGAATATTATCTTTAATCATTTATGCTTTAAAAAATAGGGTACTGGGATAATGGAGGAACCAGAAGCTGAGCACAGTAAAATCAGCATTTGGTGTTAACATATGGTGTCATTGTGTGTCCTTGCCTTCTATTCACAGAGCATATTTTTCCTCACCTGCACATGAGATTTTTTTTTTTTCTCACCTACACATGAGATTTTTTTTTTTTTCAGGAGAATCCTAGTTAAAATGTTTTGCCTCATAAATACCTTGACATTGAGCAGGTATATACTTGATGTAGTGTACTAGAACTGAGGCTGTACTAAGATATCTTACTATTATTATCTGTAATAAGATATCAGTCTCTTCCATCCAGGACCAATTTACCAGGGTTACACAATAATTCTAATATCAGGCAGACACAACAATAAACTGTGGAGATACGAACACATGACTGGGAGACTCGATACAGTGATGTTCTTTTCCCAAACAAAAATTAAGATTTATAGTCTGAATTTGGAACTAACACAGAAAACCAGTATGGATTTTGATTTTGCATTGGCTGTCTTTTGGTTGAGTTGTCACCTTATTTATCTTTCTTCCCTGCAGGCCTTGCTCAGTGGGTACTCAGTAAATGTTCATGAGCCTGAGTAGGATTTGGAGTTAACATGGCTGATGGTCTTCACTGCCCATCTGAGCAATGCCAAGAGTATGACCTAACATAGGTTCTTCACTCTTGAGGATATATCACTGTGGCTCCGTTTCTTTGCCTACTAGTGCAACCTCTTTTTCCTCAAAGCAATAAATCCTAATTGCTGTACAGTTGGGCAGATTTCTGTGAAAAAGATTTTTTAACAGTAGTAAATCATTTCTATAGTTACGCTTTAATATCATGAATCACAGAGACCATAATTTTTTTTTAACATCTTTATTGGAGTATAATTGCTTTACAATGGTGTGTTAGTTTCTGCTTTGTAACAAAGTGAATCAGCTATACATACACATATATCCCCATATCTCCTCCCTCTTGCGTCTCCCTCCCACCCTGCCTATCCCACCCCTCTAGGTGGTCACAAAGCACCGAGCTGATCTCCCTGTGCTATGCGGCTGCTTTCCACTAGCTATACATTTTACATTTGGTATTATATATAAGTCCATGCCACTCTCTCACCTCATCGCAGCTTACCTTTCCCCCTCCCCATGTCCTCAAGTCCATTCTCTACATCTGCGTCTTTATTCCTGTCCTGCCCCCACATTTTTTTTTGTTCTTTTAGACTCCATGTATATGTGTTAGCATACGGTAGGTATTTATTTATCTGTTTCTGACTTAACTTCACTCTGTATGACAGTCATAGGTCCATCCAGCTCACTACAAATAACTCAGTTTCGTTTCTTTTCATGGCTGAGTAATATTCCATTGTATATATGTGCCACATCTTCTTTATCCATTCTTCAACCCTTAGGTTGCTTCCATGTCCTAACTATTGTAAATAGTGCTACAATGAACATTGTGATACATGACTCTTTTTGAAATGGTTTTCTCAAGGTATATGCCCAGTAGTGGGATTGCTGGGTCATACGGTAGTTCTATTTTTAGTTTTTTAAGGAACCTCCATAATGTTCTCCATAGTGGCTGTATCAATTTACATTCCCACCAGCAGTGCAAGAGAGTTCCCTTTTCTCCACATCTTCTCCAGAATTTATTGTTTGTAGATTTTTTGATGATGGCCATTCTGACCAGTGTGAGGTGATACCTCATTGTAGTTTTGATTTGCACTTCTCTAATGATTAGTGATGTTGAGCATCCTTTCATGTGTTTCTTGGCAATCTGTATATCTTCTTTGGAGAAATGTCTATTTAGGTCTTCTGCCCACTTTTGGATTGTGTTGTTTGTTTTTTTGATATTGAGCTGTGTGAGCTGCTTGTAAATTTTGGAGATTAATCCTTTGTCAGTTGCTTTGTTTTCAAGTATTTTTTCCCATTCTGAGGGTTGTCTTTTTTGTCTTGTTTATGGTTTCCTTTGCTGTGCAAAAGCTTTTAAGTTTCATTAGATCCCATTTGTTTATTTTTGTTTTTATTTCCATTTCTCTAGGAGGTGGGTCAAAAAGGATCTTGCTATGATTTATGTCATAGAGTGTTCTGCCTATGTTTTCCTCTAAGAGTCTTATAGTGTCTGGCCTTAACATTTATGTCTTTAATCCTTTTTTTTTTTTTTTTTTTTTTTTGACACGGGTCTCTCACTGTTGTGGCCTCTCCTGTTGCGGAGCACAGGCTCCGGACACGCAGGCTCAGCGGCCATGTCTCACTGGCCCAGCTGCTCCGTGGCATGTGGGATCTTCCTGGACCGGGGCATGAACCCGTGTCTCCTGCATTGGCAGGTGGACTCTCTATCCCTGCACCACCAGGGAAGCCCCTTTAATCCATTTTGAGTTTATTTTTGTGTATGGTGTTAGGGAGTGTTCCAATTTCATTCTTTTACCTGTAGCTTTCCAGTTTTCCCAGCACCATTTTTTGAACAGGCTGTCTTTTCCCCATTGTATATTCTTGCCTCCTGTATCAAAAATAAAATGACCATATGTGCCTGGGTTTATCTCTTGGCTTTCTGTCCTGTTCCATTGATCTATATTTCTGTTTTTGTGCCAGTTCTATACTGTCTTGATTACTGTAGCTTTGCAGTATAGTCTGAGTTCTGGGAGCCTGATTCCTCCAGCTCCATTTTTCATTCTAAAGATTGCTTTGGCTATTTGGGGTCTTCTGTGTTTCCATACAAATTGTGAAATTTTTTGTTCTAGTTCTGTGAAAAATGCCATTGGTGGTTTGATAGGGATTGCATTGAATCTGTAAATTGCTTTGGGTAGTATAGTCATTTTCTAAGTGTTGATTCTTCCAATCCAAGAACATGGTATATCTCTCCATCTGTTTTTATCATCTTTAATTTCTTTCATCATTGTCTTACACTTTTTTGCATACAGGTCCTTTGTCTCCTTAGGTAGGTTTATTCCTAGGTATTTTATTCTTTTTGTTGCAGTGGTAAATGGGAATGTTTCCTTAATTTCTCTTTCAGATTTTTCATCATTAGTGTATAGGAAAGCCAGAGATTTCTGTGCATTAATTTTGTATCCTGCTACTTTACCAAATTCATTGATTACCTCTACTGGTTTTCTGATAGCATCTTTAGGATTCTCTATGTGTAATATCATGTCATCTGCAAACAGTGACAGCTTTACTTCTTTTCCGATTTTGATTCCTTTTATTTCTTTTTCTTCTCTGATTGCTGTGGCTAAAACTTCCAAAACTATGTTGAATAATAGTGGTGAGAATGGACAGCATTGTGGTCAGAAAAGATATTTGATACGATTTCAATTTTCTTAAATTTACCAAGGCTTGATTTGTGACCCAAGATATGATCTATCCTGGAGAATGTTCCATGAGCACTTGAGAAGGAAGTGTATTCTGTTGTTTTTGGATGGAATGTCCTATAAATATCAATTAAGTCCATCTTATTTAATGTATCATTTAAAGCTTGTATTGACTTATTTATTTTCATTGTGGATGATCTGTGCATTGGTGAAAGTGGGATGATAAAGTCCCCTACTATGATTGTGTTACTGTCGATTTCCCCTTTTATGGCTGTAAGTATTTGCCTGATGTATTGAGGTGCTCCTATGTTGGGTGCATAAATATTTACAATTATTCTGCCTTCTTCTTGGATTGATCCCTTGATCATTATATAGTGTCCTTCTTTATCTCTTGTCTTACTCTTTATTTTAAAATCTATTCTATCTGATAAGAGAATTGCTACTCCAGCTTTCTTTTGATTTCCATTTGCATGGAATATCTTTTTCTATCCCCTCACTTTCAGTCTGTATGGGTCCCTATGTCTGAAGTGGGTGTCTTATAGACAGCATATATATGCATCTTTTTTTTGTATCCATTCAGCCATTCTATGTCTTTTGGTTGGAACATTTAATCCATTTACATTTAAGGTAGTTATTGATATGTATGTTCATATTACCATTTTCTTAATTGTTTTGGGTTTGTTATTGTAGGTCTTTTCCTTCTCTTGTGTTTCCTGCCTAGAGAAGTTCCTCTAGCATTTGCCGTAAAGCTGGTTTGGTGGTAGTGCTGAATTCTCTTAGCTTTTGCTTGTCTGTAAAGATTTTAATTTCTCCATCAAATCTGAATGAGATTCTTGCTGGGTAGAGTAACCTTGGTTGTAGGTTTTTGCCTTTCATCACTTTAAATATGTCTTGCCACTCCCTTCTGGCCTGCAGAGTTTCTGCTGAAGGATCACCTGTTAACTTTATGGGGATTCCCTTGTATGTTATTTGTTGTTTTTCCCTTGCTGCTTTTAATATTTTTTCTTTGTATTTAATTTTTGATAGTTTGATTAATATATGTCTTGCTGTGTTTCTCCTTGGATTTATCCCATATGGGACTCTCTGCACTTCCTAGACTTGATTATTTCCTTTCCCATTTTAGGGAAATTTTCAACTGTAATCTCTTCAAATATTTTCTCAGTCCCTTTCTTTTTCACTTCCTCTTCTGAGACCCCTATAATTCGAATGTTGGTACATTTAATGCTGTCCCAGAGGTCTCTAAGACTGTCCTCAATTGTTTTCTTTCGTCTTTACTCTGCTCTGTGGTAGTTATTTCCACTATTTTATCTTCCAGGTCACTTATCCGTTCTTCTGCCTTAGTTATTCTGCTATTGATTCCTTCTAGAGAATTTTTAATTTCATTTATTGTGTTGTTCATCATGTTTGTTTGCTCTTTAGTTCTTCGAGGTTCTTGTTAAATGTTTCTTGTATTTTGTCCATTCTATTTCGAAGATTTTGGATCATCTTTACTATCATTACTCTGAATTCTTTTTCAGGTAGGCTGCCTATTTCCTCTTCTTTTGTTTGGTCTGGTGGGTTTTTACCTTGCTCCTTCATCTGCTGTGTGTTTCTCTGTCTTCTCATTTCGCTTAACTTACTGTGTTTGGGGTCTCCTTTTTGTAGGCTGCAGGTGTGTGGTTCCTGTTGTTTTTGGTGTCTGCCCCCAGTGGCTAAGGTTGGTTCAGTGGGTTGTGTAGGCTTCCTGGTGGAAGGGACTGGTGCCTGTGTTCTGGTGGATGAGGCTGGATCTTGTCTTTCTGGTGTGCAGGACCACATCCAGTGGTGTGTTTTGGGGTGTCTGTGATCTTATTATGATTTTAGGGAGCCTCTCTGCTAATGAGTGAGGTTGTGTTCCTGTCTTGCTAGTTGTTTGGCATAGGGTGTCCAGCACTGTAACTGTAGCTTGCTGGTTGTTGAATGGAGCTGAGTCTTAGCATTGAGATGGAGATCTGTGGGAGAGCTTTCGCTGTTTGATATTACATGGAGCCAGGAGGGCTCTGATGGACGAATGTCCTGAACTCAGCTCTCCCACCTCAGAGGCACAGGCCTGACACCCAGCCAGAACACCAAGACCCTGTCAGCCACACAGCTCAGAAGAAAAGGGAGAAAAAAAGAAAGAAAGAAAGAAAGAAAATAATAATAAAAAGAAATAATAGTTATTAAAATAAAAAATTATTAAAAATTAAAAATAATTTTTAAAAAAGGAAAAGGAAAGAAAGAAGAGTAACAAACCAAAAAACAAATCCACCAATGATAACAAGAACTAAAAACTATACAAAAAAAAAACCGGACAGACAAATGGTAAAAGCAAAGGTATACAGACAAAATCACACAAAGAAGCATACACATACACACAAAAGGAGAAAAAATATGTATATATCTATGTATTTTTTTAAAAAAAGGAAGAGAGCAACCAAATCAATAAACAAATCTACCAATGATAATAAACTCTAAATACTAAATTAAGATAAACATAAAACCGGAAACCAATCAGTCTTACAGCAAACCCCAAGTCTATGTTGTTCCCAAAGTCCACCACCTCAATTTTGGGATGATTTGTTGTCTATTCAGGTGTTCCAGAGATGCAGGGTACATCAAGTTGATTCTGGAGATTTAATCTGATGCTTCTGAGGCTGCTGGGAGAAATTTCCCTTTCTTTTCTTTGTTCACACAGCTCCTGGGGTTCAGCTTTTGATTTGGCACTGTCTCTGTGTGTAGGTCGCCTGAGGGCGTCTGTTCTTGGCTCAGACTGGACGGGGTTAAAGGAGTAGCTGATTAGGGGGCTCTGGCTCACTCAGGCTGGCGGAGAAGGAGGGGTATGGAATGTGAGGTGAGCCTGTGGTGGCAGAGACTAGTGTGACATTGTAACAGCCTGAGGCACGCCATGTGTTCTCCCAGGGAAGATGTCCCTGGATCATGGGACCCTGGCAGTGGCAGCCTGCACAGGCTCCTGGGAGGGAGGGGAGGTGTGGATAGTGACCTGTGCTTGCACACAGGCTTCTTGGTGGCTGCAGCAGCAGCCTTAGCGTCTCATGCCCGTCTCTGGGGTCTGCACTGACAGCTGTGGCTCACGCCTCTCTGTACCTCGTTTAGGCTGTGCTCTGAATCCCCTCTCCTTGCACACCCTGAAACAATGGTCTCTTGCCTCTTAGGCAGGTCTAGACTTTTTCCTGGACTCCCTCCCAGCTAGCTGTGGGGCAGTAGCCCCCTTCAGGCTGTGTTCCTGCAGCCAAGCCCAGTCCTCTCCCCGGGATGTGACCTCCAAAGCCCAAGCCTCAGCTCCCAGACCCCACCCGCTCTGGCAGGGGAGCAGACGAGCCTCTCAGGCTGGTGAGTGCTGGTCAGCACCAATCCTCTGTGCGGGAATTTGTCCGCTTTGCCCTCTGCACCCCTGTTGCTGCGCTCTTCTCCGTGGCTCCAAAACTTGCCCCCTGCCATCCCTCGTCCCCGCCAGTGAAGGGGCTTCCCAGTGTGTGGAGACATTTCCTCCTTCACAGCTCCCTCCCGAGGTGCAGGTCCCGTCCCTATTCTTTTGTCTCTGTTTTTTCTTTTTTCTTTTGCCCTACCTGGGTACGTGGGGAGTTTCTTGCTTTTTGGGAAGTCTGAGGTCTCCTGCCAGCGTTCAGTAGTTGTTCTGTAGGAGTTGTTCCACATGTAGATGTATTTCTGATGTATTTGTAGGGAGGAAGGTGATTTCCACTTCTTACTCCTCCGCCATCTTGAAGGTCTCCCCAGTTTCTGCTTTATAACAAAGTGAATCAGCCATACATATACATATATCCCCATATCTCCTCCCTCTTGAGTCTCCCTCCCATCCTTGTAGGTGGTCACAGAGCACCATGCTGATCTCCCTGTGCTATGTGGCTACTTCCCAATAGCTATTGATTTTACATTTGGTAGTGTATATATGTCCATACCACTCTCTCACTTCGTCCCAGCTTACCCTTCCCTCTCCCCGTGTCCTCAAGTCCATTCTCTACATCTGCATCTTTTTTCCTGTCCTGCCACTAGGTTCTTCAGAACCATTTGTTTTTTAGATTCTATATATATGTGTTAGCATACAGTATTTGTTTTTCTCTTTCTGACTTAATTCAGTCTGTATGACAGACTCTAGGTCCATCCACCTCACTACAAATAACTCAATTTTGTTTCTTTTTATGGCTGAGTAATATTCCATTGTATATATGTGCCACATCTTCTTTATCCATTCTTCTGTCAGTGGACACTTAGGTTGCTTCCATGTCCTGGTTATTGTAAATAGTGCTGCAATGAACATTGTGGTACATGACTCTTTTTTAATTATAGTATTCTCAGGGTACATGCCCAGTAGTGGGATTGCTGGGTCGTATGGTAGTTCTGTTTTTAGCATTTTAAGGAACCTCCATGCTGTTCTCCATAGTGGCTGTCTCAATTTACATTCCCACCAACAGTGCAAGAGGTTTCCCTTTTCTCCACACCCTCTCCAGCATTTATTGTTTGTAGATTTTTTGATGATGGCCATTCTGACCAGTGTGAGGTGATACCTCATTGTAGTTTTGATTTGCATTTCTCTAATGATTAGTGATGTTGAGCATCCTTTCATGTGTTTGTTGGCAACCTGTATATCTTCTTTGGAGAAATGTCTATTTAGTTCTTCTGCCCATTTTTGGATTGCATTTTTTGCTTTGTTGATATTGAGCTGTGTGAGCTGCTTGTAAATTTTGGAGATTAATCCTTTGTCAGTTGCTTCGTTTGCAAATATTTTCTCCCATTCTGAGGGTTGTCTTTTCGTCTTGTTTATGGTTTCCTTTGCTGTACAAAAGCTTTGAAGTTTCATTAGGCCCCATTTATTTATTTTTGTTTTTATTTCCATTTCTCTAGGAGGTGGGTCAAAAAGGATCTTGTTGTGATTTATGTCATAGAGTGTTCTGCCTATGTTTTCCTCTAAGAGTTTTATAGTGAGAGACCATAATTTAATAGAAATACTGTTTTTATTCTATAGAAAAGCCTCTTTGCCCAACCTCGTACTACCCTCTCCCTACAATTCCAATTTTCAAAATGGACAACAAGAGGTACTAATTTTTGTTTGTTTTACAAAACGTTTTTGCATGGCCTATTGAAATAGGAAGCTTCCTTAATGCATCAAATATTATTTATAGAACATTAGCTGCTTAACTGAGGGGCCAGAGGGCAGATAAACTGAAAATTGAGTTGAGTCCCTGCCAAATTAAGATCAGAAATTAAGATAAAGCATCTCTTAAATTTAAAAATGATATTTTCTTCAGCTTCTTATGAATACATCTATGGTGCAAAAGATATCTATTTGTAATGCATTTTTGTATATTTAATGACCATATGTTTTAATTAAGTTGAAAACTGTTGCTGGCAGTTGGTCAGGGCAGGAACTGGCAAAACTGTTCACCGGGCAGTATCTAGGGGCTTTTTGACAGCTTCCTTTCCTATTTTGAAAGCCTTATCTGATTACATAATGGGTGTGTGTGTGTGTGTGTTTGTGCATGTGCGCTGAGGGGCCAGGTGCTGGGTTTTACTGTCAACTGCTTGCAACTATATGGTAGAAACCATATCATTTAAAACCAGAATATTTCCACTCCTTTTTCTACAGTGGATCATGACAGAAGCAGCTAAGATTAAAATTTTAAACATAATGAAGTAACAATTCTTTAAACCATCCTTAACGAGGTCTGCACATTTAAATGTAATCTAATGTGCTATCTCTCTTTTTTCCTGTCAGTTCCCTTTTTCCACCTTAACACTCAGAAGTGCTACTATGCCAGTTTTTCTCTTTTGTCCTTATAATTCATTTCATCATCTGTATTAGCGTGACTCCCCAATCCCTCTCAAGCTTTAGTCTTACTTCTCCAGTTGGTCCATTGGACATTTGTACTTAGGCATCATTCTCCCACTTTAAGTAAAATGTTTTTAAAATAATCCACTCTACCTGGCTAAACCTAAACAAACAAAAAAACTTTATGAGAAAAGAATTAGAGACTTGTTATCCCCTTCTAGCTTTCATAATTCTATTTCTGATATCATTTTTCTTTTCTTTCATGATTTGGAACTTTGACCCTTCCCTCTCTTTTGCTGCCAACATCCTTCAAAAATTATCTTTTGCTTTTTGCCACCTTCTCTCCTACCAGACTGATACATAGTTACTTTCTTATCTCAAGTAATTACTCTATTCAAAAATGTTTAATAATTTCTTAGTACTTTCAGGAAGAAATCCAGATTTCTTTACCTGGCATTCAGTTTCATGATTATCTGCTTCTATTCTCTGTATTCATTTAGTTTCTACTCCCAACCATTTCAGCCAAGTCTGTCTGCTTACTGCCCTGTGAATATGTATTAAAGCTATGCTCAAACCCATCACTTTTAAACCAATCCAGCCCTTTCTCAGTCACATGGCTTTGGAAATGTTTCCCTGAGGTTTTCTAATGGTCAAACTCTCTCTTCACCTATTAGATGTAATCCACCCTTTGGGAGCCTACTCTAGATATGATTTTCTTCATAAATCCTTTCTTGACCTCTTCAGTGGATGTACTTTTTACCCTTTACTTCCTCATATATAGCAATGGCTATTAACAAAAATAAATCTTATTATTGGTATAAGTTGTTAACACTATGTAATTGTAAGCTTCCAGTGTCCAGCACAATGCCTAGTGCATTTCATATAAACATGAATAAATATGGAATGATTAATCATTTTGCTGTACTTATTTTGAAGGGAAGACAGTATAGTATAACCACCAAGAGCAAGCAGTGTCTTTGGAATCAGAAGGATAGATCTAGGTTTATGTCCATGTTTGCCATTAGATCTAGGTTTATATCCATGTTCGCCGTTTAAATGCCATGTGATCATGTACCATAAGCAGTATGTTAATGACCCTCTCTGAGGCTCATTTCCTGATCTTTAAAATAAAAAGTAAACTTTAATTCGAGTATAACATATACACATACATGTGTATAAACATGTATAAATATTTTTAATTCATTCAGCCTGCCTCTTATTCACTTTGCACTGATACATTGGTTTTTTTGAAGATAATTTTTACATCTTAGGATTTGGAACAAATTTATTATAGCAGAGGTGATTGATTGGCTCCATTTTCCATTGAGATACACACTTAGGGGAGTATGATATGACAGAGAAGCAATATCAGAGAAGGTTGTCATTGCTTTGGGGTTTATCCCTTGCCAAAAAGTGGTGGCAAGAAGTTCATCCCAGATCATAGTGTTATTCCTTGACTGCCTCTTTGTATTTGCTTCCTCCTGCCTAGACTGGGTAAGTAGAACATACATGGGAAAAGTATAAGTTAGTTGTTTCTAAGTTTTACAGTAATAGGTAGTTGTAAATTTTTTTCTGACACATTTTAGAGTCTATTCCTGGAATGTTCTTGAGTATCAGTGCCTTTAAGGACTAGAGTTCATTTTATTTTGTTTTGTTTTTTAACATAGGAATCTATTAACAAGTTACATAGCTGGTTATTTAAATAGATTCTACTTTCATTATGTAGTATGTCTTTTGGTATATTAAAATTTCCCCTCAATTTTTCAAAGCTGAGGTGTTGCATTTTATATCTGTTTGTTTACAGTTAGGGTCCTTGAGCATATTTTAAAACCACTGAGAAGTTAATTTATAAATATATCCAGTGTGAATCAGTGGATTTGTGAATATACTTATAAAGGCAGATTTCGTTTATAATCAAAATTTCATCTGCATTAGAAGAAACATCAGTGATGTTTCTAAATAAGCTCTAATGTCATCACATATGCTTTTAATTCTGTGAAATAAAGTTTCCTTCTGGTGGAATTTGGGTTTATGTTATGTACTTATGGTTAAAGCATTTTTCTTAAGTTTGTTCATAAGTAATAAATTCCAGATTTAGGATAAGTGGAATTATTTCTATAAATGAGTGTTAGCCTGGAAAAGGACCAGACGGGAAGGGATCACTCCCTTTGATTTTCGTTTCATTATAACAAATACCTTATTGGTAGGTTGGAAAGAGCTTCTAACTTTGCCTATTATAAGTAATATATTAACCTTTGAAAGGAAATATGCTTTCTAATGTCATATTGCGGAAGAGCAATGTAAAGTAATTAATAATATATTAAGAAAACACATTTATTATAAAATAAGAATAAACTAAAATACGTTTTAGTATTTCATAAAACCATTTAGGCTCTTGAATTTTAGTTCATGTACTTCAAAAAGAAAAAAACAAATGTTTAAAGGAAAGAGACTGTGAGTAAGGGAATAGGGTGTCTCCTTAGTATTTTCCTGACCTATGTATGAAATAGCAAGCACTGTGTCTGAATAGCTACCAAAGAACAGAAGTCTAGAAAAAAGAGTAATGAAGAGAACACTTAGTGGATGATTGTGAGAAAGGAATGGTCATAGACACAGATTTTTCTCATTTTTCATTTCTGATTTTTGCTGTCAGTCTACTTTTTATGATTTATCTTTACTTGTGTAACTTACTTATGTAAATTTGTAATTTATTTTAGTAATTTACTTTTCATAATCTTTCTCATTCTTAAATACTCTCCTTTTCTCTTTATCCATTTTCTTCTCTTTTCCCTTTTTGCATTCCTTCTTACTAGTCTTTCTTTTCCTCTCATTGCTTTCCATTCTTTCAGTACTTTTTTATTTTTGGTCCTTTCCTTTTTTCTCATTAAATTGTATACATTTTTTTAAATCTAGAAATAATTTAAACTCAATCATGTAGCAGCTCTTTTTAAGTAAAATTTATCTTCTAATTAGTGTAATAGGTCAGTGTGGTTTTTGTAATGCCACTCTGATCCTTACCAAGCTCTAAAATTCTTTGGGATTTTGGAGTGGCAAGAGAAAACACTGAGAAGAGAGAACTTCCTAGAATTGTGTCAGTGTGCGACTCCTGAGGCTCTGTAACTCGTGTCCTCTGATTCTTATTTGCAAGCAGTCACCAATGTGATATTTTCGAGCTGTTATTTAGTCTATACGTATGTAATTGCTAATTAAAGGAAAATTTGAATCTAAGTGAGTACTTATAGAATTATGACATGCTCTTAATATATTTTTGAAAAGTTTTGAAGTGTGCTCTTGGTATACCTACCTGGATTTAAGTCCCATTTGAACCATTTACAGGCTGTCTCATCTTAGGCAAGTTACTTAATTCGTCTAAATATATATATATATATATAATATATTTGCTCCAGTTAAATGGGGCTAATAATATGTGTCTCATAGAGGTATAAGTAGGATTAAATATGGTAATTCTTTAACTTTATACAGTGGTATATAGTAAGCACTTGCTATTCTCCTTTTGCTATAACGTACTTGTAACTACCATTTTTCAGTAAGCATATTGCATTTAAAATGTTAATCTCAATGTGAAGCAAAAGAGGTAGAAAAAAGGGTGTGATAATTATATAGAGTTATTGTTAAATCTTTTGGCTTACTAAGTTATATGGAAGTTGACATTTTTATATGGGAAAAATACAAATGTGTTTCATTGGTTTAAAGACAAATGATTTTGCTTTCCTTCTAATTTTGTTCTTATGCTTTTCTTATTCTCTTTGTAAGCTACTACATAGAATATTTTACATTTATTCTTCTCAATTCTTATTTTATCTGTAAGCTAGTCAGTGATGGCCACTGTTTGAGTGTGATTTCAGAGCAACTTAAAAGTGAATATAATAGTGTTTTTGTTACACAAGGTTATTTTTCTTTGAAGAAATTATATTTTATTTCCTCCACAAATATAAAAACTTTTAAATAATCTTCAAATGTTGGGAAAATTTTCACTTGGAGGCATAGGAATATATCATAATTGATTTGATAAATATATATAAAAATAAAAGATTTATGGTAAAAAAGAAAAATAGGGCTTCCCTGGTGGCGCAGTCGTTGGGAGTCCGCCTGCCGATGAGGGGGAGGTGGGTTCGTGCCCCGGTCCGGGAGGATCCCACATGCCGTGGAGCGGCTGGGCCCGTGGGCCACGGCTGCTGGGCCTGAGCATCCGGAGCCTATGCTCCACAACGGGAGAGGCCGCAACAGTGAGGGGCCCGCCTACCGCAAAAAAAGAAAGAAAAATAGTTTTCTTAAGGCCAATAAGTCAATGAAAATATTCAACCTTAAGCAATACAAGAAGGGAGCTTGGATTAGTTTAGCATAATAGTCTAACATTGGGAAACTGAATACCCTGCTAATTAATGTAGCGCCAGTAGACAAGGTATGCTTTTCCTTAACTCAGCAGGGATAAGTGTTTCTCTTGCACAAATGCCAAGAGTCAGAGATAGATGAAAGATGAGAGAACCTCCAGACTTACAGCAAAAGCGGAAAGAAGTAATACATTACAAAGGGGATTCATACAAATGGAAAAGGGTTCGTAAAGTCATGTGCATTTAGACATCTAGACTCGGGTGGATCCCATAGTGCATGGCTCAAGAAGAGAATTATTACAAGACCAGGTCTAGGACTTTGCCTCTGTGCCTTACAGTTTCTTTTTCAAATTTAGTGTCTAGAGTTCTGTGACTGGTGGTTAATGGCAAATAATTCTGTATACACACCATTCACAGAGTTGTTTTGGTTCCTCTCAGTTAATTCTGTAAAGAATTAAATCTTATTTTAAAAACCTTATTCAGGTGTTCATTAGAAGCACATGAATCAGTGTGGACCCAGATACTCAGATTTAATGCAATTTAATTTAGAACACTGGTTAGTATCCTGCATTAATTACCCATAGTACATCAAGTTTGTCATCAAATGCCAACCAAACTAAAAGCAGTAAAGAAGAATTTCGGGATACTTTTACAAAGTATAGCTATCTGATCAATACAATTATTGCACTTAGGAAACTATTTGAGAGAAGAAGTTTATAGTTTAAGCTGCCAAGGACTGGTTTGTAAGAAAACAGAGGAATCTATTTCAGTACAAAAAAAAACAGAGAAACAAGCAAAACCTCCTTTAATTAAGTTCCAAGGGAGCAAGCCAAGTTATTAATAAAATGTTTAGTCAGATTATAGCTGGCTTGTTAATTTTAGGTCACATTTATGATATACCATGTATAACTGAGATATAGGTATTTTTATATTTACGTGCAGAGGTTATATAAGCCTGTATAATCAATGTGCATAGCATATTTGCATGTCTTTTTATTGTAACATATCATGATTTTATATTGTAAGGGAGTTTAATGATATTTGTTTTATTTTGTCCTTGTATTGTTGACAACATTTATCTTAAAGTTAAGACTAAGGATAAGAACATATTCCCTAATTATGGCCTTTTGTGTGGAAACACAAATCACTTTGTGATTGAGTTTCTAGTTCTAAATTACTTAGGATTCATGACCAGTGGCTGAAGTTAAGAGCTCCCCAATAAGTTAGAAGTGTATTTTTCACTCATATAAATATCTGGGCTGGTATGATGGCCCCGCAAATATCAGAGAATTAGGCTTCTCTTTTCTTGTTGCTGTGCCAGCTTCAACACACAGTTTACATCTAGTGGTCCAGTTTTACTCAAATCCAGTCAGCTAAAAAGGGAAAAGAAGGGAAAGAAGAGAGTACTCCCCTTCCTTTGAAAGGAATGACCTGGAAGTTGTACATAGCACTTATGCTCAGATCTCACTGGTCAGAACTTAGTCATATGCCATATGTAGCCACAAAGCCTGGGAAATGTGGTCTTTAGCTACATGAATATGTGTTCAATTGAAAATTTCTACAGCTTTGTAAGAAAAGAGATTTGGGAGGGAAACTAAAAAATCACTGTTAGAAATTGCCAAAAACAGGAATTACCTTTTTAATGGAAAATACAAGTGCCTTTATAATGATTGTACAGAAAAATATGCCTGTATTTTATTAATAGGCTTTCTTCCTGTACTCTTACAGTAATATTAGTTGACTTACATTGTTCAGAAATCAGGAAACTTATAATTCAACTGTCTGGAGAGGCCTAGTGTTCATGTAAGTTTTCTACAATTAAGGATATAATTACATAATAAAGCTTTGCTAATGAAAATCAGGTTTTTAAAAATTAAAAAAGATTTTAGGTAATATTTTATAAAATTTTTCATTTCTGTGTACTAGGAAGAACATGTAGAAATATGAAATGTCTTGCCAAGGTTAGACATCTAGTTTGTGGTAGAGTCTACGTTAATCCCAGAGGCTTCTGTTAGTTGGTAAAGAGCACAGACTCTGGAGCCTAGATTCCAATTCCAATACTAGCCTCTCTCTTTATTATCTATGTGATCTTGATACTTTAACTCTCTGTGCTTCAGTTTCTATGTTGATAAAAAAGGGATAATGATGGTACTTATCTCAGATTCTGGTTATGAGGATTGAATGAGTTAATATGCATAAGATACTTAGAATAGTGCCTAACATATAGTTAATGCTATATGTGAGTTATGTCCTGTACTTGTTGATATTTTAGAGGTTAACCTCAAATATTTCACTTGAGTATAAAATTAGCTCAGAATAAATAATGTATTTGAATTTTTAAGTTTTGAGGAGACAAAGACCATGCAACTTGGCATTGGAGAGTCTGAATGCTAATATGAACTAAACTCTCCACAAATTATCTGTGTAACCTGAAACTGGGCATACTATAATTTCTCTAGAGAGATTTTAAAAGAAATCTCAGTTCCTTCTTCTTTTACATATAGGGAATTCAACTAGAGCATCTCTAGCATCTCAGGTCTGAGGTTAAGGTGTGTGGTGTGTGTGTTGAATTGACGAGAATGCAAAGAAACAGAATTCTTGTATAAATTCCTCTTTTACTGATGACTACTCTCTCATCACGTTAGAACACTTTCCCAGAGTCCAGCAACTATATATATTTTTATTTTGTTAAGCAGCTTTCTTGGTAATGTCTCCTGTATTTTTTTTATTGAAGTATAGTTGATTTATAATGTCATTTTAGTTTCAGGAATACAACACAGTGATTCAGTTATACATATATATATGAGATACAGTTTTACACATATATTCTTTTTCAGATTCTTTTCCCTTATAGGTTATCACAAAACATTGAGTATAGTTCCCTGTGTTGTACAGTAGGTCCTTGTTGGTTATCTATTTTATATGTAGTAATGTGTACATGTTAATCAGTGATTATATTTTGCCTCAAAGATATCAAAGATACATCAGCTTTCTTCTGGCTGATAGCTGCCATTATATCTTTTTTAAATTCCAAATTTAAATTTTCTACATCCTTATATTTAAGGCTTGTAGCCTGTTATTGGCATATAGGTGGATTTTTTTTTTTAAATCTAGTCTGACAATATATTTTTTTTAATCACAGCATTTATTCTGTTTACATTTAATATAATTACTGATACATTTGAGTTTAAATCTATCATTTTATTTTCATTCTTTCCATTTTGTTACTTTTTTTGGTTTTAGTTTTGTTTGATTACTATTTTGGGGGGGGGGGTCAGGGTACACGGGCCTCTCACTGTTGTGGCCTCTTCCGTTGTGGAGCATGTGGGATCTTCCCAGACCAGGGCATGAACCCACATCCCCTGCATCGGCAGGCGGACTCTCAACCACTGCACCACCAGGGAAGCCCTGATTACTTTTTCTAACCACTGCACCACCAGGGAAGCCCTGATTACTTTTTCTTATGGCATCTCTCTTCCTCTCATCATTAGCTTGTAATTTTTAAGTCTTTATTGTTGTTTTCATGGTTACCCAAGAGGCTGCACTGTCCATCTTTGATTTATTAAGGTATGATGTAACATAGTACTATTACCACTTCCTGGGCTGTAAAAGAACCTTCTACTTTAATACATTTAATAACCCCCTCCCCCAACTTAAGTGCTATTGTTGTGTGTTTTAATTTTATATGTATTATTTATGAGGGATTTTTATTGGCACTGTTTTTATAGAAGACATTCCTTACTGCATCTCTGAGCTTTGTTTTCAAAGAATTCTTTCTGCCTGGAGAACATACTTTAGGTAGTATATAATACTTTGTGTGGATATGTTCATGATAAATTCTCTCAGTTTTTGTATATTTGCAAAATATCTTTATTTTACCTTTTTTTTGAAGGACATTTTTGCTGGATATAGAATTCTAGGTTGACAGTTTCCTTTCAGTATATTAATAACGATGTTGTGTTATCTGGCTTCCATTGTTTCTGTTGAGATTTCAGCTGTCTGTCAGTGTTCTTGCATCTTTTTTTTGTTTTATTTCTGACTACTTTTAAGGTATTTTTTGCCTTTGGTTTTCATCAGTTTTTACTATTATGTGACTATATATTGTTTTCTTTGTACTTATCTTGGTTGGAGTTTGTAGTGCTTTTTTTTTTTTTTTTTTTTTTTTTTTTTGCAGTACACAGGCCTCTCATCATTGTGGCCTCTCCCGTCGCAGAGAGGGGCCCGAGTTTCACGAGTTGTGGCTTGCGGGCTCTGGAGCACAAGCTCAGTAGTTGTGGCGCACAGGCTTAGTTGCTCCATGGCATGTGGGATCTTCCCGGACCAGGGATCAAACCCATGTCGCCTGCATTGGCAGGTGGATTCTTAACCACTGCACCACCAAAGAGGCCCCCCTAAAGGATTTTTGAAGACTGCTATCACATTTGTCTTTTCCCCTTTTTCTTCATTGCAAATAACTTGAGTTCCTTTAATTCATTATCATATGATAATGATTCTAGAAAGTGGCTACTCCAGAGTTCCTATACAGGACAGGCTAGAGGACTTGTCTTGAAGTTCCTTCTGCAGGGCAGACACAGAGTTTCTACTTAGCTTTTATATGATACTACTTTTGTCTCCCTAATAACTGTCCAATTATGCCAAAGATAGTTGATAGCATTTACTTAGTTTCTGCCACAAATCAAGCTTTGACATATTGACTTGTAGGTTTTAACAAACTTTGCTGATTTTTTTTTTTTTTTTTTTTTGCGGTACGCGGGCCTCTCACTGTTGTGGTCTCTCCTGTTGCAGAGCACAGGCTCCGGACTCACAGGCTCAGCGGCCATGGCTCACAGGCCTAGCCACTCCACAGCCTGTGGGATCTTCCCAGATCGGGGCACGAACTCATGTCCTTTGCATCGGCAGGTGGACTCTCAACCACTGTGCCACCAGGGAAGCCCTGTAATGCTTTTTAAATCTGTAACTTAATGTCTTTAATCAGTTTTGGAGAATTGTGAGCCATTATATCTTCAAACATTGCTTCTGCTTCTATTTTTTTAAGTTCTTTCATTCTGGGATTCCAATTACCTGTCTGCTAGATATCTTACCATATCCTATATATCATTTATGTTCTTTTCTGTATTTTTAATCTTTTCTTCCATATTTTAGTTTGCATATTTTTTCTCACTTATCTTCTGTTCACTAATTTGCTATTCAACCCATCCACTAGTTCTTAATTTCACTGATTGCATTTTAGTCCTAAAATTTCCATTTAGGTGTTTTTATTCTACCATTTTCTGACGATCTCAATATTGCTGCTTAATTTGTCAGTCATATTAATCATAATGGTTTTTAAGCCTGCCTCTGATTGCCCCATTATCTGAATCCACAGTGGGTCTGATATCTGTATTCTTTTATATCCCTTGGTCTCCAGATGTTTGGTTTTGTTGTCTTCTCATATATCTGGGTATCTTTCATTGTATCCAGGTGTGGTATATGAAAAATAATGGAGATAATTTGAAAATCTCAGTGATATTCCAAAGAGGACTTTTTTTTTGCCCTCTGGCAGGCAGCAAGTCTAGGAGCACTAGTAATTCCAGATCACTGTAAACCAACCAAGAGAATGAGGTGATTTAAAATGGGATTTATCTTCTGTGAGTAAGGGTCTGTTTCTAGAGTCATACTTACTCCAAACCCTTTGAGATCCCAACTCATACCAGGCTTTATATTCTCCTTAGTAGGCTCTGAATGCCAATTTTTATGCCACAAAACTGTAAGTTTATTAAAACCTCTGTTCCCCTTCTCAGCCTCTCAGCTATGGTTTTGACATTGACAAAAGCTATGAGCACAAAATTGCCCTCAAATGCCAGGCTCACTTCTCTGAGCTGACTTCCTTTTCTAGTCATGACTCCAGAGTTCTTTATTACCTCAGTAGAATCAGATGCCTTAAAAATTATGAAAAAAAATTCTATTCATTTCATTTCAACATTTTAAGACATACTTACAGTAGGATTGGTCTCAAGCACCTAGTTTTCCTGGAAGTGGAACTTTGTAATGAGTATATTTTAATAATGATGATAAACTAATATTTTACTGAGCACTTATGTGCCACGTGTAGTTTTCATGCATTATTTCATTTAATCTTTACAGTACACACTATAAAGTAAGTACTATTATTGTTCCCATTACTACAGATTAGGAAACTGAGATTTAAAGAGCCAGGGTGCGCAGTTATGGTAAAATTAAATTTTGAACCTAAGGCTGTTGAACTCTAGAAGAAATAGTCTTAGCCAGTCAGTGCTGTATATAATAAAGTACATATGACTAATAAATACATGATAATACTGAGTCTATGATTTATAATTTGGGGTGTATCTGTGTTTTTGACTAGGGATTCTAGTCTTTTTTATTTTATTATTGAGATTTTATATAACCTTTAAGCCATTCAGTGTATATGTATGTCACTTCTACATTAGCACAGAGTTTCTCAAACTGTCTCAGTTCACAGAGCCCTTAGTTTAATATTTTTGATGGAGCTCCTTGGCACAAACAAGCAAAACCTTAAGAGTCCTGCTTATTAAGTGAATAAGTATCTCTGATCTAACAATTTAATAGCTATTTATAAATACACATACATGGAAAGAAAAAAGATATTTTCATTTTAAAATAATCACAGTTACTTATAGGATCTGAGCACCTGTTGGGCACTGCACAACTTCTCAAATCCTGGAATCAGATTGGACACCACCAGCCTCATTTTCCTTTTCACATTAACTTTCACGTCATCTAATGTCAGGCTAGTGTGAACTAGTGTGAGCTAGTACTTCACACGATATTCAACATATGTTGAGTACTCATGTGTTTCCCTTAAATATTTAAGATGTCCCGTGGTGCAAGTTTGTGGATTGTGGCATTAGCATGTTTATCTTTAGAGGTTTTAAGTTTGAAAGAACCCCGTAGCCCCCAGATTCTTTGGTCTCTCAGACAGTGTGCCTTCACATTCCAGATGAGAATCCAAGCATTACAGGTATTGATAAAGTGGTAGATCTAAATAGGATTTTGTAAAGGCAGCGAAATCTTAAAACATCTAAAAGAATGCTTTTGAAAAGGATCTTTTGGTAATCTTAATAATAGCCTCCAATACATTTGTTTACATCTATCTGGGGACAATGAGCAAAGGAGTCTCTGGCTACTCAGACAACCAGTTGCATGTAGGTCAGGTAGGAGTCCATGAAGTACAAAAATGTACTTCTTCTCTTCCTCAAACTTTAAAAATTAAATGATTGACCTTTTGTGGCACCATGAATTTGTTGAGAAATAGTGGAAAGAGGTTGTCACTGTGGCTGTTTTTCTCATTCCCTATGCCTGGGGACATAGGTTCAGTCTACCAAGTCATAGAGGTGACAGGGATGATGGCAGTGTATATGTTGCATTCTTATCCTGAAAATCGATTATGTCATATAGTCTATGGGGATGACATTGTCTTGTTAATATGGTGTTTTGGACTTGCTAGAGATCAGGCAAGTTAAAAAAGGAAAAATGCAAGAGTCAAATTTCCAATTATGGCTGTACTTTGGACAAGTCACTCTATCTCTATAAAATGAAGGTTTTCTTATATGTCTCTTATATGATCTGTAAAGTTCCTCTTCAGTGCCAGAACACATTGATTCTGGTGTTTACCTAAAGCCTTTGATATATTCTTTACACCAATAGGCCATTCCTTTACTGATAGAATTTATTTGAAAATTTGTAAATCTAATGTAAATAAGCTCCCTTCTTAATGACCATTTAAATCTTCCCCCAGGATTTATCCATGGAGCCATAATGTTTACTGACATGCCTTCCTGGATGTGGTCTTTAATTGGGAAGCACATGTTATAAGAGAATTATAGCCTCCAAATGGGATAATTCCTGTGGTTTAAAAGTTGCCACAAAGGAATTCACTGGCATTAGAAACTAAAACAGATTTATTCCTCAATACTTGTCCCCGAGGCTCTAAAATGTTACTGTAAACTCAGAACATTCCTAGAGTTACCCAGATTTATTTTTAGGTTAATTGGTTATTCAGTATTTTCCTGGAAACCCATGAATTCATATACTTTGGAAAGTACATATGTACTGGGCCCTCAAGTTGATGTGAGAAGTAGAATGCCCTTTTCATTAAATATCTGGTGTGATACTATGCACAGACTTGTAGCTGATTTTTCCAAATTGATGATTTGCTATTTCTTGGAACCTTTTAAATTAAAAAGTTAATAACTTTAAAAAATTTATTGTAATCAATTTCATTGAGGTAGAAGAGTTAGGAAGGGCAGAAAAGGATAAAAGTTTATTTTTAATTAGATGGATTGCCATAACTACTTTAAAACTGAGCTCTCACATATTTTTCTAAGGCATTTTTCACCTGTAATATCATTAGCATTTAGGTCTCTTTTGGTTTGTTAGAACTCTAATAGAAAAAGACAACCAGAAGAATTAAGAAACATTCTGCCTATAGGACTTCCTGACAAATAATATTATTAAATATTTGAGGTTATTTTATTTACTCTTGGAATCTTTATCCTAATAATTAAAAAAGAAACCAAGTCTTTCATGTACATAATTGAACTTATATAGTTAGATTTTTACAATTATACATTTTACAAATTGATATAATCCAATATTAGCTAGTTACACGAATAAAACCAAGTTTATGTTTAAGTTAAAAAATAAAAATAAAATGTACAAATCTAGAAATGTGACTAGAAAGCAGCTCATTAGGGTAAATATATCTGAGAGTTTTTGATTAGTTAAATATTAATACTCCAGTAGGTAAGAAGAAATAGTTCCACACTTACTTGTTTTTGTTTGTTTTGACCTCCTCCTGCACACGACCTTTTGAGAAGAATGTTGACTAGCCTAGATGCTATTAGAGGGCTGCAAAATGTGTTTTTGCCTCCTGTACTCCCACCCCCAAAAGCCTCACTAAAGCCATCCCCCCAAAAAAATTAAAGGAAGAGAAAAAGAAAATCAGGGCTTCCCTAGTGGCACAGTGGTTGAGAGTCCGCCTGCCAATGCTGGGGACACAGGTTTGTGCCCCGGTCCGGGAGGATCCCACATGCCGCGGAGCGGCTGGGCCCGTGAGCCATGGCTGCTGAGCCTGCGCGTCTGGAGCCTGTGCTCTGCAACGGGAGAGGCCACAACAGTGAGAGGCCCGCGTACCGCAAAAAAAAAAAAAAAAAAAAAAATCAGCCAAGTTTGTTAAAACCTACAAGTCAATATGTCAAAGCTTGATTTGTGGCAGAAACTAAGTAAATGCTATCAACTATCTTTGGCATAACTGGACAGTTATTAGGGAGACAAAAGTAGTATCATAAAAGCTAAGTAGAAACTCTGTGTCTGCCCTGCAGAAGGAACTTCAAGACAAGTCCTCTAGCCTGTCCTGTATAGGAACTCTGGAGTAGCCACTTTCTAGAATTATTATCATATGATAATGAATTAAAGGAACTCAAGTTATTTGCAATGAAGAAAAAGGGGAAAAGACAAATGTGATAGCAGTCTTCAAAAATCCTTTAAGGGGGCTTCTTTGGTGGTGCAGTGGTTAAGAATCCACCTGCCAATGCAGGCGACACGGGTTTGATCCCTGGTCCGGGAAGATCCCACATGCCGTGGAGCAACTAAGCCTGTGCGCCACAACTACTGAGCTTGTCTTCCAGAGCCCGCGAGCCACAACTCCTGAAACCCGGGCCCCTAGAGCCCATGCTCTGCAACAAGAGAAGCCACCACAATGAGAAGCCCACGCATCGCAACGAAGAGTAACCCCAGCTCACCGCAGCTGGAGAAAGCCCGCATGTAGCAACAAAGTCCCAGTGCAGCCACAAATAAATAAATTAAATAAATAAAAATTTTTAAAAATCCTTTAGAGCTATCATGTATAAGAGCAGTAATTGCAAAGGGCAGAAGTTTCAGAGAGATACAATTTGGCTTATCACAAAGAACTACCTAATGGTCATGTATGTCCATGGAAGTACTCAAATATAGGTTAGAATGGTGTATGATGTATTTCATCTGGAGGAAGTGGAGAGGCAATGACCTAAGATTAATTCTGACTTTAAGATTCTATCTGAGATCTTCCTCCAGTAATACTACATGAGCTGCTTTAAGGATTGGCAAAGTAATATTTTTCAAAAATTTTCTATAATATTTTATCCTTACGTTTTCTGTGGGTTACCCTGCAGGGACGTGGCATAACTAGTGAAGTGGGTTCAGTTCCAGGCTTCTCTGCTTCCTCAGCTAGATGCCCCTGAACAGTGAGCAATATGCATACCCTGAACCACCATACACAGCATCTCTGATTATTTGGTGGTCAGTGTTCTGAGGACATTTCTCTATAGACTGATTTCAGGTGTATTGTGTTCTTTTTACATGTCTGTGATTGGTTGTCTAATTGTTGGCGTAATTTAAAAAATAAACATAACTAAGTACTGTTGCTCGAAGACTTGTTTCCTCTGAATGAAATTAGAGTTTCTTTTAACAAAAATTCTATAATTTGCTTGATTTCAGTTAACTGGAAGATTTAATTTTCAAGAACTCTGATACTATTCATTTACTAATCAGCCAGAAAATATTAATTGATCCACCATGTTTGATTATAGTATTTCTAATACCAATTAAAGTATTAATATTAGAGGGGACTTTCCTCCCTTTCATATATATATGTGGGGGGGTTATGAGTATATGAATATATATAT
Source organism: Kogia breviceps (assembly GCF_026419965.1). NCBI lineage: Eukaryota > Metazoa > Chordata > Mammalia > Artiodactyla > Physeteridae > Kogia > Kogia breviceps. The sequence goes on along the minus strand of NC_081313.1, from coordinate 64,566,278 downwards.
TTTTTGAGATCTACAGCTTCACTGAGTAAAATTGATGTAAAACTGCTCATATTTACTATATACAATTTGATGAGTTTGGGCATATGCATACATCTGTAATACCATCACCAAAATCAAGGTGTTAAACATATCCATCACCTTCAAAAGTTTGTGTTCCTTTGTTAGTAAGGACACTTAACGTGAGACCTACTTACTCCCAACAAATTAAAGCATAATACTATATCAATTTTAGGCACTATGTTGTACAGCAGATCTCTAGAACTTAGGCATCTTGTATGCCAGTAACTTTATAGAACAACTCCCCATTTCCTCTCCCCCATCACCTGGCAACCATTATTCTATTTTTTGCTTCTATAAGCTTGGCTATTTTAGATTTCTCATATAGTTGGAATTATGCAGTATTTGTGCTTCTGTGACTTAGCATAATGTCCTCCAACTCCATCCATTTTGTCACAGATAGTAGGTTTTACTTCTCTTTAAGGGTGATTAGGGAATTCCCTGGTGGTCCAGTGCTTAGGACTCAGTACTTTCACTGCTGGGGCCCAGGTTCAATCCCTGGTCAGGGAGCTAAGATCCTGCATGGTGATGAAGCCAAAAATAAATAAATAAAAATAAAGGCTGATTAATAGTCCATTGTACATATATACCACATCTTCTTTATCTCTTCATCTGTCAGTGGACCTGTGGGTTGGAGTTGTTGAGTTTCATGTTGGCTGTTTTGAATAATGCTTCAATGAATGTGGGACAGCAGATATTTCTTTGATATCCTAATTTCAGTTCTTTTGGATATATACCCAGAAGTTGGATTGCTGTATGTTATGTTAGTTCTATTTTAATTTTTTAAAGCAACTGCCATATCGTTTTACACAGCGGCTGTACCACTTTACATTCCCACCAACAGTGTAAGAGGGTTCCAATTTTCTCTGCAATGTTGACAGCATTTATTATCTTTTGATTTTTTTCAATAATAGCCATCCTAAAAGGTGCCAGATATTTCCTTGTAGTTTTGATTTGTATTTCCTTGATGATTAGTGATTGCTGAGCACCTTTTCATACACCTGTTGACTATTTGTATGTCTTCTTTGGAGAAATGTCTATTCAAGTCCTTTGTCCATTTTTTAATCAGCTTATTTAGGTGTTTTTGTTTGTTTGGTTAGTCGTTGCTTTTGTTTTTATTTGGTTTTTTTTTTTTTTTTTTTTTTTTTTTTTTTTTTTTTTGCTGTTAAGTTGTGGGAGTTTTCTTATTTATTTTGGAAGTTAACCCCTTATCAGATATATGGCTTACAGATACTTTCTGCCATTCTGTAGGTTGCCTTTTCACTCTGTTTGTTTCTTTTGCTGTGCAGAAGCTTTTTAATTTAATATAGTCTCACTTCCCTATTTTTGCTTTTGTTATCTGTGCTTTTGATGTCATATCCATGAAATCACTGCCGAGACCACTATCATTAAGCTTTTCCCCTGTTTTCTTCTAGGAGTTTTATAGTTACAGGTCTTATGTTTAAGTCTTTAATCCATTTTGAATTGATTTTTGTGTACAGTATAAGATAGTTCAATTTAATTCTTTTGCATGTGAATATTTAGTTTTCCCAATACCATTTGTTTTTTGTTTTAATATTTATTTGTTTTATTTATTTATTTTATTTATTTTTTGGCTGTGTCAGGTCTTAGTTGTGGCATGCAGGATCTTCGTTGAGGCATGTGGGATCTTTTGTTGTGGCACACGGTCTCTTCATTTTGGCACTCGGGCTTCTCTCTAGTTGTAGCATGCGGGCTTCAGGGTGCATGGGCTCTGTAGTTGTGGCACATGGTCTCCATAGTTTGCAGCACGTGGGCTCTCTCGTTGAGGCATGCGAGCTCAATAGTTGTGGGATGCAGCCTTAGTTGCCCCACGGCTTGAGGGATCTTAGTTCCCCGACCAGGGATCAAACCTGTGTACCCTGTACTGGAAGGCAGATTCTTTACCACGGGACCACCAGGGAAGTCCCCCCTACACCATTTGCTGAGTAAACTATTCTTTCCCAATTGCATATTCTTAGCACCCTTGTTGAAGATCAATTGACATTATATAGGTTAACTTATTTCTGGGCTCTCTTTTCTATTCCATTGGTCTGTATTTCTGCCTTTATGTTAGTACTGTACTGTTTTAATTACTCTTATTTTTGTAATATATTTTGAAATCAGGACATGTGATGCCTCCAGCTTTGTTTTTTTTTTTTTTTTCTTAAGATTGCTTTGTTTATTTGGGGTCTCTGGTTTTAATTAGTATTAGTTTTTCTATTTCTGTAAGAAGTGCCATTGGGATTTTTAACATTGAATCTGTAGATCACTTCAGGTAGTTATGTACATTTTAACAATATTAAGTCTTTGGGATATGTTTCCATTTATTTGTGTCTTTAATTTCTTTCAGCAATGTATTGTAGTTTTAATGTACAGGTCTTTCACCTCCTTGGTTAAGCTTATTTCTAAATATTTTATTCTTTATGAAGCTAAATGGAATGGTTATCTTAATTTCCTTTTCAATTAGTACATTGTTAGTGTATAGAAATGTAACTGACTTTTATATCTTGATTTTGTATCCTGCAACTTTACTGAATTCATATATTCTAACAGGTATTTTTGTGGAATCCTTAGGGCTTGCTATATATATAAAATCATGTCATCTGCAAACAGATTACTAGTTCCTTTCCAATTTGTATGACTTTTATTTCTTTTTCTTGACTAATTGCTCTGGCTAAGACTTCCAGTACTACATTGAATAAAAGTGGTGAGAGTGGGTGTCTTTATTTTGTTCCTAACCATAGAGGAACAAAAACCTAAGTTTTTCACTAATGAGTATAATTAGCTGTGGGCTTGTCATATATGGCCTTTATTATACTGAAGTACATTCCCTTTTTGTCTAGTTTATTGAGTGTTTTTATCATGAAAGAGTGTTGAGTTTTATTAAATGCTTTTCTGCATCTATTGAGATGGTCATGTGATTTTTATTCTTCATTCTGTTAATGTGGTGTATCACACTTCTTGATTTGTATATGTTGAACCATCCTTGTATCCCATGGAATAATTCCACTTTATCATGGTGTATGATATTTTTTAGTGTGCTGTTGAATTTGATTTGCTAGTACTTTGTTGAGAATTATTGCCTCTATTTTTATCCAGGGATATTGTTCTGTAGTTTTCTTGTGATGTCTTTGTGGCTTTGAACAGGGTAATATTGGCCTTGTAAAATGAGTTTGGAAGTGTTCCCTCCTCTTCAATTTTTTTTAGAAGAAGTTGAGAATGATTAGCATTAATTCTTCTTTAACTGTTTGATAGAATTCACCAATGAATGCATCTGGTCTTGGACTTTTCTTTGTTGAGAAGGTTTTAATTACTGAGATTCATTCTCCTTACTCACTATTGGTCTGTTCAGATTTTTTATTTCTTCATGATTCAGCCTTGGTAGGTTGTATGTTTCTAGGAATTTCTTCTAGATTATCAAATTTATTGGCATATACTTGTTCATAGTAGTCTCTTCAGATCCTTTTATTTCTGTGTTATCAGCTATAATGTCTCCTCTTTCATTTCTAATTTTGTTTATTTGAATCTTCTCTTTTTTAGTTTAGGTTTAGTAAGGTTTGTCAATTTTATCTTTTCAAAAAATACTCTTAGTTTCATTGATCTCTTTTATTGTTTTTGTAATGTTTATTTCATTTATTTCTGCTCTAATCTTTATTTCCTTTTTTCTGCTAATTTTGGGCTTAGGTTGTTTTTCTTTTTCTGTTTCCTTGAGATGTAATGCTATGTTATTTGAGATCTTTCTTTTTTTTTAATGTAGGCATTTATTGCTATAAAATTCCCTCTTACAACTGCTTTTGCTGTATCCAATAGGTTTTGACATGTTTTATTTTTATTTTCATTTGTCTTAAGATACTTTTTTTTTTTTTTTTTGTGGTACGCGGGCCTCTCACTGCTGTGGTCTCTCCCATTGCGGAGCACAGGCTCCAGACGTGCAGGCTCAGCGGCCATGGCTCACGGGCCCAGCCGCTCCGCGGCACGTGGGATCCTCCCAGACCGGGGCACAAACCCGTGTCCCCCGCATCAGCAGGCAGACTCCCAACCATTGCGCCACCAGGGAAGCCCTTAAGATACTTTTTTATTTCCCTTTTTGAATTCTTCTTTGGTTGTTCAGGAGTGTGCTGTTTAATTTCCACATATTTGTGAATGTTTCAGTTTTCCTGCTGTTATTGATTTCTAGTTTCATACCATTGTGGATAGAAACAGTACTTGATATGATTTAAATCTTTTTAAAATTAGTTAAGGCCTCTTTTGTGGCCCAGCATGTGATGTCTCTTGGAGAATGTTCCATGTGCATTTGAGAAGAATGCATATTCTGATGCTGTTGGATGGAATGTTGTATATATGTCTGTTAGGTCTAGTTGATCTATAGTGTTATTCATGTCTCCTCTTTATTGCTTTTCTTACTGAATGATCTATCCATTGATGAAAGTGAGGTCTTGAAGTCCCTTTTTATTATTGTGCTGTTGTCTATTTCTCTCTTCAGCTCTATTAATATTTGCTTTATATATTTTTGCTCCAATGCTGAATGCATATATGTTTACAATTGTGTATCCTATTGATGAAGTGACCCATTTATCCCTGTTTAGTGACCTTCTTTGTTTCCTGTGACTGATTTTAACTGAAAGTCTATTTTGTCTGGTATAAGTATTGCCACCTCTGCTCTATTTTGGTTACCATTAGCAAAATATCTTTTTCCATCACTTTGATTTCAGCATGTGTGTGTTCTTAAAGTGAGTCTCTTGTAGGTAGCATATTGTTAGCTCTTGTTTGTTTTATCCACTCCTCTACTCTTTGTCCTTTAATTGACTCTTTGTCCTTTAATTGAAGTGTTTAATCCATTTATATTTAAAGTAATTATTGATAAAGACTTACTGTTGCTGTTTTTTTAATGGTTTTCTAGCTCTTTTGTCATTCCTTTCTTCCTCTTTCTGTCTTCCTTTGTCATTTGTTGATATTTTGTAGTGGTATGCTTTGATTTCTTTGTCTTTATTTTTGTGTGTCTATAGAAGTTTCTTCCTTATGGATTTTTCAGTTCAGTTATTCTACACTTCAGCTTCAGAATTTGTGGGGTATTTTTTTAATGGTTTCTCTGTTTATATTCTCATTTTGTTCATGTATCATTTTCCTGATTTCATGTATTTATCTGTGTTTTCTTATACCTCACTGAGCTTCTTTAAGATGATTATTTTTATTTTTTTGGTCAGGCCATTCATAGATCTCCATTTCTTTAGAGTATGTTATTGAAGATTTATTTTGTTCCTTTGGCAGTGTCATATTTCCCTGATTCTTTGTATTTCTTATAAGCTTTGAATTTGGTGTCTATACATTTGAAGAAACAGCCACTTCTTCCAGTCTTTATGGGTTAGCATTGGCTGAGAAAGACTTTCACCAATCAGCCCAATCAGAAATCTGGGAGTCTCTAAAATCTTTTTATGGATGTGCATGTTCCACTCTTTTCCCTCCCTCCTAGGGGAGAATTCTCAGGATTCTATACTTTCTCCCAATCCCTCAGAGCTATTCTCAGTACTGAGAGCCACCCACCCCTTTTCCCTAGGGCAGTGCACTGAGATGCCAGGATGTTAGGTGCAAGCTCCACTTCTCTCCCCATTCCTTCCCTCCTAAAGAAGAAGTCTCAGGATTGTGTGCCTTCTTCCAATCCCACAGAGCCAAGTCACCTGCTAATATCCATGCCAGCTGCTGAGAGCCCCATGGACTGCTGAGATCCTTCCTGGCTGCTGCAGTCTACACCAGTTACAGGGGCCCATGCCAGCTGCTGCCATCCATGTTGGCAGCTGCAGTCCACACAGGCCACTGCTGAGAGCCACCTACTCCTCTTCCTTGTTCTTAGCTGTCTTGAGGCATTCAAAGTATGGTGGATCTCTCAGTACTCTGGGTGGGGTGAAACAGGAGCAGTTCTTTTGGGCAGCACCCTGAAGGTCTAGAGATGTTGGATTCAGCCTTGGCCCTCTCCCATGTGATAGAAATTACATACTAAAATGATTTTTTTCTGCACCGGCCTGTGCTGATTTGGGGATAGGGGAAACACAAGTACAGTGAAACTGCCCTTCTTAACCATTTCAGTGTAGTTGGTTCTTATTTTGTACTCTTATAGGGTGCTGCATCTTCTTAACTGCATTCTGGGGCTCTCATCAAGGTATTCTGGTCTGCATATAGTTGTTAAATCAGTATTTCTGTGTGGGGATGAGAACTGGGACTTCCTATTCCTCCATACTGCTGGTGTCACTCTGCATATTATTTTTTAACTGTTGGAAACTTGAGAAAACTATAAAGTTAGGTACCTAGTCTCTGAAGAGATATTTACCTCATCCTGTTCCTCTGCTAGACAAGTGATGTATCATTTAAATGGAAGGGTTTATTATTAATGTATTGCCCGTTTATGGGATGTCTTTTTTTTAATCAAAGTTTTAAATATTTTAAAGTCATTATAGTTTTATCTTAAAGTAACATTTGAAACTAGCAGACTCAACAGTGATATAATTGAAATTATATCTGAAGTCTCAGACTTCAGATTTTTCTAAACCACTTTACACTGCCATGATTATTACCATAACAAGCTTTAATTTGGTGTCACTTTGAATTTAGGCCATGATGTCAAACTGTGCTAAAAGAAATTCTCTAGTGACTAGAACTATTCAGTAACAGCTGTTGCTCTACCTGTGAGAGGATTTTAAAAAACCTGTCTGCAAAAAGCAGTCTGATATGCCTTTTAAATTATTGCTGTATTAGTTGCTGCTTATATATGTAGAGGTCGACTTTAGTTGTGGATATTTTGTAAGGATACTGCTGATTTAATTCTGTGGAACAAAGTAGATTTGGCATGACTGTACCAGCAGTGGAGGTTCTCAGCATTGGAGAGCAATCAGATGTTTAGAGAAAATCATCAGCCTAATTGTGTACTTTATTTTGTTTTGTAACATTGTGGAGTCATGGAGGATTACTTCTAGGATATAAATGTATCTCCTGTGTAAATAATTTTTAAGAGTTTAACTAAAAGTAGTTATTCCCCCACTCCTCAGTCACCTTTGTTAAGCTGTTTCACTAAACAAAAGATAGCTAAATTTAATGGTTAGACTAAGACACAGGATTCAAAGAGACAGCACGAGGGAATTTGGGGATGATAAAGCTGTCTATTCTTGATTGTGGTGGTGGTTACACTGTGCTTTTGTCAGAACTCACAGAAATGTACACCAGAAAAGAGTGAATTTTACTGTATGTAATTTTAAAAGAAAAATTTAAAATACAGAAATCCTTTCTTTCCTCAGAAAATTTACTTGATATTATTAAAGATACTTGGTGTATCTCGGTGCTCTTCTGCCTTTCTTTTATTCTGAGACCTAGATTAGTAACACCTGGCTGGAATTCTCAGACATACTCTCTGATTCAGAAGAGCCTCAGAAGACTTTGATATTTGGGCAAGACTTTGGAAGATCTCGCGTCTCTCCCTCCCTTTTTTCTTTCCTTCTTTCTTTACTTCCTTCTTTCATTCCTTCCTTCCTCCCATATTTTTCTGTGTACCTTTGTTTATGGTATTTTCACACATATGTTTATATTTCTAACATAGACTCTTCTACAAGCTAGATTCCTTAAGACCATTTATGGAGGACAAATACCCAACTTCAAATATTGGCTTGTTATTTATAGAGAAAAATTTGTTTGTCATGTATGCACAAAGGGAAATTTTTAAATGTTGTATTTTTTTAAATATAAAAATATATGCATCCTAATGACTGTTTTTAAAACTTGCTTTATATTACTTTAATAATGCTAGTGATGTTTGTATGTAGACAACTGCATTGTTTCTTCTCGTCTTCCTTTGGAATAATAGTACACATTTTCAGAATAAACTATGGGACAGAGTAAAATTACCTTACTCTCATAAGGATTCAGTTTATAATCTGAGCCTGTATGCCTACTGCATTAACAGCATAAAAAGCTATTTACCACCGTTATTTATCAGAGTCTAAATAGATTAGTAGATTGAATGAAGATATATTACTCACAGCCTGTCTTTAACAAATAAATAGTCCCAGATTTTATCTTTGTATAATTTTTTTCAGTTGCTGTACACATATATTCAGTAATCAGGAATTTTCATTTTGTTATGGTTCTCCTTGAGCCTGATATTTTCTTCTTTGAGTTCTTACTACTAAATGATTGATGAAATGAAAGTATTATTCTGAGTTGAGTATTTTTTAAGAATGAAGGTTAAGATATACGAACATACAACCTTCCTTTTTAGCCAGATTAAGAAATAAATTAAATATATTGGATGGAAACATTTCTTTTTCTGAATGTGTGCAATACTCCAAATTTAAGGGTTACTAGCCTAAATTTACGTAATCACTTTACTAAGATTTCTCATGAAATGGATATTTCAGTTATCAAATCCTTTTAATGCGTCTCCTCTGAGGTAAGCACTGTTATAGGTGCTGAAGACTCCAAAGTGAAGTATATGGTTGCTTCTTTCTCAGTGAGTTTATGTGATGTGAGGAAATGAGTTTATTACAGCTTTGAAAAATTTACTATGTTCTACATATGTAAGAAAAATTTTTTTAAATAGTTGCTATCACAGGATGATAATCAACAGACATTAACTTGTGGTAAAGTGACTTTGTCTAGATTTTTTAAAGATGGGCTAATTTCAGATACTCTGCTCTATTATTGGACTGTTTGAAAAAAAGTCCCAACTTTTAAATTTAGAAATATATTCCTAAAAGAAACTGAAGATAGTAATAAACTGCTCTTATTATATGGTAAAGAATCATTAAGCATTGCAGATGGAAAGGGATATTGAGAGGAACAGATACACAAGAATACTGTACATAATACTTTATCATCTTGTAAAGTTCACTTTTTTGATTAGAGTAGGGGTGGGAATTATAGGAATTGGTTCTTTTCAGGTACCATGGTACTGCTTTTGAAATTTCAAGTAGACAGGGAACACAAAAGTATAAGTATATAAAGTTTTGCTTCTTTGGCAGCAACTAGCAAGATGTTTCTAGAACTAATTTCCATGATAGGAATATGTGTGTGGAGAGAGAGTGGGAGAGGAACTCTAAATTAAGAGAGCAGAACTATTTTCATGCACCAGAGCATCCCTTTGAATACAGTTAATGAACCAAATTGAAATATTATTTCATCACTTCTAAGATGCACTTTTAAAAAAAATATTTTAACGTCCTTGTAATTAGAATACATCTTACAGTTGATAGTTGTGCAACCAGTGTTGGACAAACAGCAGTCATCATAATTGTCCTTGTAAGAATTTTGTAAGGTGATGTTTGTCATTAGAAGGAGCAGGAAACCAGGAGAGAGCTTTTGAATATCAAAGCTTGTAAATGACTGGCTCATTCTTTAGTCCAGCTTTCTCTTGGTTTCTCATAATTCATAGCCTTATTTTACATGAGACTTCGACATTCTAAGATGCTCATTACAACCCTAACTGCCTGTCCTTTACTAGAGAATCAATCACTGTCTGTATGAGTACGAGTAACTTGGCCTTGAGATAATCTGGTTGGGGTAGGCTGCGTTGGGTCAGATACTTCCTTTGAGCCAATAAGCTGTATATAGTCCTTAGGGATGACAATCCCAGGGAAAAATTTTTCTGAAAGTGGTTAAGGGTAGAATAGGCAATGAAAAATGTTTACTCTACCATTTTAAGAAAAAGGAATTTTATTATAAGTACTCATAAAGTGGATAAAGAACTGAAACTAGACAACTATTAGGTAGCAAGGCAGCTCTAGGTTCTAGCTTCTTTCTCTCTCTTATCATCCAGCCATTTCATGCAGGCACTCTCCTGCCAAGTGTGTTCTCTACACACACATCCCCCCTTCTTTTGCATGCACACAATCATTCACACTCTTCTTGTCTCTGTGTATTGGCTCTTCCTTTTGCTGCTGATTAGCCAGTTTTCTCTTGTTTATGTCTGAGAATATTAGGTCTGACTGGTTAAACAAATTACCGTTACTTTTTCTAAGCAGAGCTCTTCAAGCCTGCCTGCCTCACAGATCACTGATTAGCCTAGAGATTGGCCACCCCTGAGACAGTAACTACTCATTGATAATAACAGATGAGTGGTACATCCCCAATTGAGAGTTGTGGCAATATAAATGAGAGGGAAGCTTGTGGGACTAATTCATGTGGATTTTCTTAATAAGAACACTATTCTTTTAAAAAGTGGTTACCTTACATTCTCAGATCGACCGCTTTTGGAAAAACTTGGGCCTTTAGAAAAGAGGAGAGGGAGGGGAGGGAAGGAGCAAGGGAATTTTTCATGGAAGATTTAGAAGCCAGCAAGGAGTGAGTTGTTTTTCTGTTACTTCTTGTGTAATCAACTAAGGTAATTTAAGTGACATTCTTAATTTAAGTAAGCAGCATAAATAAGACTTGAAGTTAGGCCTGTTTATCTGTCTGTCCCCCAAAGCCCATGATTTTTTTCCCCAAACACACCATAGTGTCATTACTTTGATTATACATTGGTGATATTTTTTGCCTTGTGTTCTTTAAATGGATACGTGTTCAATACATGAAATGAGATGGTATTGAGAATAGAGGACATGCATGACCTATTTTTGCATATTATCTGTGTATACAATAGTTTCCCAGTTTTTTATTTTATTATTTTAAATGTTATTTTTACCTACTAAATGATAGAATATTGCCTTATAGTAGTAAAATCTTGAACAGTATCCAGGACTAGCTGAAATTTGGGAAGATCATGTTTTTCAACCTATGTTCATAATCAAATAACTTAGTATTGAATATTTCTCATTGTCTGATTATAGTGTTTTTCCCCCACTCTATATTAATGCATAACTTAGATACAATAAAATTCTCCCTTTTTGGTGTATACTCCTGTGAGTTTTGATGAACACAAAGCCATGCAGCCACCACTGCAGTGGAGATATAGAATAATTCCATCACCTAAGAAAATTACCCCCTAGCCCTTTGTAATTAGCACCTCCCCCCCATTCCCAGCCACTGGTGACCACTGATGTGTTTTCTGTCCCTGTAGTTTTGCCTGTCTAGAATGTCATATAAATGGAATTATACAACATGTAGCCTTTAGAGTCCGGCTTCAATCACTTAGCATAATATATTTGAGATTAATCCATCATGTTGCATGAATCAGTAGTTTGTCCTTCATATTGTTGAGTAGTATTCCATTGTATGAATATACCACAATTTGTTTATTCATTCCTTACTTAAGAGACATTTGAGTTGTTCCAGTTTGGGGCAGTTGTGAATTAGCCAATATAAACATAGGATTGTGGTATTTTTTTCTTTCCTCATTTGGGTACATACCTAGGAATGGGATTGTTGTGTTGTATGATGCTATGTTTGACTTTACAAGAAACTACCAAACTGTTTTCCAAAGCATCTGTACCATTTTACATTCCCACCACCAATGTATGAGAGTTCTGGTTGCTCTGTTTTCACCAGCACTTGTTATTATCAGGTTTTGTGGGGATTTTTGTTTCTGTTTTTAGCCATTCTAATAAGTATGTACTGTTTCCTGATTGTGGTTTTGTTAGCATTTTACTTTTGAATAACGATGCTGAATATCCTTTCACGTGCTTATTTGTCTTCCCTATATCTTTGGTGAGGTGTCTATTACGATCTTTTACTGATTTTTAAAACTGGGTTGTTTTCTTAAGTTTTGAGAGTTCTTTATATTCAGAATACAAAAATTTTATCAGAAATGTGATTTGCATATATTTTCTCCCTGCTGTGGCTTGTTCTTAATAGTATCCTTCCAAGAGCAGAAGTTCTTACTTTTGATGAAGTCCAATTTATCAATTTTTACTTTTGGTGATATATTAAGGAATCTTTGTTTAGACCAAGATTCCACAGATAGACTCGTCTTTCTCCATTGAACTGCATTTGCATCTTGGTTAAAATCACAGTATGGGGCTTCCCTGGTGGCACAGTGGTTGAGAATCCGCCTGCAGATGCAGGGGACACGGGTTCGTGCCCCGGTCCGGGAAGATCCCACATGACGTGCAGCGGCTGGGCCCGTGAGCCATGGCCACTGAGCCTGCATGTCTGGAACCTGTGCTCCGCAACGGGAGAGGCCACAACAGTGAGAGGCCTGCGTACCACAAAAAAAAAAAAAAAAAAAAAAAAAATCACAGTATGCGTGGATCCTCTATTCTTTCTCCATGGCCTTGTTATCTTCTTTGCTGTGCTTTATATACGTCTTGAAATCAGGTAGTGTGAGACTTCCAATTTTGTTCTTCATTTTCAAAATTGTTTTGGCTATCCTAATTCTTTTTCATTTTTACATAAATTTTGGAATCAGCTTTTGATTTCTACAAAGCAATCCTGTTGGGGTATTGATTGGAACTGTGTTGAGTTTATAGATAGTTTGAGGAGACCTGAAATGGTAACAATATTGAGTCTTCCCATTCTGGAACACTACACATTTCTCCATTTAAGTCTTCTTTAATTTCTTTTATTAGTGATTTGTAGCTTTCAGCACACATATTTTTGGATTTATAGCAGAATATTTTTATGATTTTTGTGGTATAATAAATGGCACATTTAAAATTTCAGTATCTAAATGTTCATATCCTATATATAGTATATTGACTTTCTACCTTGTTAAGATACTAAATTTTAGTTTTAGTACCTGTTTTATGGCTTCTTTTGGAGTTTGTATATAAGCAATGATATCTATTTAGGATTTCCAAAAAAGGTGTATTTTGTTTTGTTTAATTCATGAGATCCTTAGGACATGGGCTGGTTGTTCTTACATACATACCATATGATTAGATGATTTTAATGGTATGTTTTTCTTTTTTCACCTTGGTTGTTTTTAGTGTCAATTATTTAGTACAGGGAACCAATTTAATCAATTATCTGTTATAAAATCCATATTCTTGTATAGTTAGTATATACGTTTACATGAAAAATGACATACAGGAAAGTGAATGTTTCTTATAGTCCTCTCTATTAATGGGATTTGAAAGAATGTGTATATTACTTGCTATAGACAACTAAGATAAATAACAAAAATGGAAAATACCTTCTTGCTAGAATTGTACTTCTTTTTGTACTGTTTAGTCATCATTGTTATATAAGTAAAAAAGGTCTAAGCATTTTAATCATGTTCAAGATTGCCTTCATATTTCATGTGATTTTAAAAAAAGAAGTTGTGACATTGCTTTAGTGAGTTTGCAAGACCTTAAAAATGAATCTTTAATTTGAGCAGATTATGATGAATGAGAGGCATTTACAGCGTACAATTGCTATCTAGATGCAATTCTACTCTGTAGTGCTTTATTGATTTCTTTCCTTCTGCACTGCTACAACTCAGGATTTCTTCTCAGTAATATAAGGTCATTGAAAACAAAATGCAGTTGATTTTAGATAGTTTTTTTCCCCTCAATCTAAAAATTTCCTTACGTTTAGTACTTAATAGAAGAGTTTTATCTAATAATTTGGCTTGCATATTTATTTATTTATTTATTTGACAATGTTTGTTTCTGGACTTATTTCCTAAGGCTACTGGTTTGGACTAGAAGTTAAGTAGAATTTTTTTTTTTCAGTATTAACAAGTGGAAAAGCACTGACTATTTTATTTTCAGATACTGCATTGCCATCATTTACTGCTATGAATAAGAAGACACGATTTTTAAGATACTTACAGCCATGTTTTAGAGATAATACTCATTGTTTTCTAGGTTTTAAGAGACTATTAGCAGTACTTTGCTTCCTTTTTCTATTCTCAGTTTCTTCAACATTTATTTTCCAGTGTCATAAGATGTTCCCATAATAAAGCAGAAAAGAAACATTCTTGGGGAAAGATTTATCGGGATTATACTTATTTGGTGTGATATTTAGCACGTTTAGACATTAGTGGGAAAACTACTTTCTGAAAACATTAATTGTAGAAAAGATTTTTGGGAAAGGAGAAATTCTTTTGATCAAAAGACAGTGGTGAAGTCTGGGGAGTGGGACAACAGTCTTTTTTTTTTTTTTTTAATCCTACAGCAATTTGTAATGGTTCTTAAAAATTCTATAATTTCTTAAACACATTCTTCTATGCTAAAGAGTGTTTCCCATTGTAATACTTAATGAAAACAGAACTTATTTATAAAACAATTTTATAGTCATTATGTTAAAATGTATCTCTATAAAATCTAAGAATGCTGCTTCTCTCCTGATGGAGTGTGAAAAGAGTAAGGAGTAGGGGAGGCCAGGGTTGAAAAAATATGTACTGTGGTAGCTTTCTATTCATATCTCGCTAGAATAACACTTATGCTATTATGCCATAATGCCTGCTTTCCTTACAAGTCGATTCTGAAGTTCTTCCAAAGGATTAAGTTCCTTTGTTTTGGTAGGATAAGCTTAAGTTCTGGCTATGTTTTTAAATTTTCTGCAACCCTTTAACAGTAAAGAGTGTATAGTCACATCTATGTTCCTATCTAAACAGAGAGCAGGACAGTGAAATATAAAGGTTTTCTGGCTGTTAATCTAGGGGCTTAATATTTTAAATCCCAAGAAAATTACTCATATTCTTAAAATTTAAACACAACCTTTTAAAAAAAATTGGAAGTGACATAATCTAGTAGGATCATTACTCTTTTTTTCTAACTAAATAGGAAGTATTAGACAATTAACCATGGCACATAATAAAAGGCTCACTTGATATACCATTGTATTCTGTTATTTAATATAGTTTATTGAAGTTTTATTTTTTAGGAGAAGCAGTCTTCTTTTCAGTCACTAATTGTGGGAATTGTATATCTGGAAACCACAGAATAATCGAAAGAAATCGAATATTTATTCAAGATAATTTTATTTAATAAGCAAATTAAAAGCTTATTTAAGAATTTTCAATCAGTTAAGGACAAATGAAACTAGACTTCTGATACCTTCTACAGTACTCTATCAGAATAAATTGTGGGTTTTTTGTGAAGACAAGTGTTTTTACAGTCTTTTAAGATTTTGACAGTTGCTTTATATAAAGACATTTTTATTGATATACAGACTTGGATATACAAAGGGTTTAATTATTACTAAAGTGATATATATTAAAATAAAGGGTCCATTTTAGAAATACAGTTAAGTGATATTTTGATAAAAAGAAAAATTATAAGGTTTAATAACTCAGATTTTAATGCAGAAATCATTACTAGTTTGCAGTTAATTTCCTATTTTTATAACATTATAAATGTGTTTTAAAACATCTTTCTAAGCATGCTGAGTTTCTTAGATGTTGCACTGATAATTCTAAGTATCACTACACTGCTTAAGAGACCAGATGTCCAGTTCTGACAAGTCACAGAAAATATAGATAATACTGCTACATTGCAAAATAAATCTTTTGCTTTGACTATTAGTTTAGTCTGGAGCCTAATGTGAAAGAGATAGAAAGGGAAATAAAAGTTATCTTGAAAGAAATGGAAAGTAAAATACAAGTTGACTTCCCTGGTGGCACAGTGGTTAAGAATCCGCCTGCCAGTGCAGGGGACACGCATTCGAGCCCTGGTCCGGGAAGATCCCACATGCCACGGAGCAACTAAGCCCATGTGCCACAACTACTGAGCCTGCGCTCTAGAGCCCGTGAGCCACAACTACTGAACCCACGTGCCACAACTACAGAAGCCTGCACACCTAGAGCCCGTGTTCTACAACAAGAGAAGCCCTCACACCGCAACAGTAGCCCCTGCTCACCGCAACTAGAGAAAGCCCGCGCACAGCAACGAAGACCCAATGCAGCCAAGAATAAATAAATAAATAAATTTATATTTTAAAAAAATACAAGTTGAGCCAAGGTTTCATATTCAAATATGTAGGTGGTTATGATTTCCCTAAGAATAAAAGTACACCAGTATGTTTAAAAAAATCATGCAAGTTAGAAAAAGTTCAGTCTTAAACCATGGGTTTATAAAAATTTCATTTAAACATGTAAAATTTTGTATTTTTTCAACATACACCTAAGAATGTTCTTATTTATTCAGCTAGTATCTGCTGTGCCAGGACTGTGCCAGGTGTTAGGAATATAAAATATGCATTGCTTAAGTATGAACTTAATATAGCAACAGTATGGAGAAAGAACTACATAATGAGAAGACAACCATAATGGTAATTTCAATGAAGTATAAGAGGTGCTTTATATAGGGAAAGTACAGGGTGCTATAGAACTATATGTCAGAAAGAGTGCAAAACCTCATAATTCACAGGCCATTGGGTATCCTACTCAGAAGACCCTTGCTACAGTAGTGGAGAATAATTATTCCTAGACTATAGGCTACTTCAGTCCCACCTATGATATCTTAAAAGCAAGAACCAAAAGGATCAAACTGTGTCCAAGTAACTGTATCTCAGAACAAAATTCAAGAATATTTATAGGGATGTAGAAATATCCAGCACCCAACAAAGTATAATGTCTGCTTTTGATCAAATATCACCAGGCAATGCAAAGTAGTGGGAAAATCTGACCCATAATAAGGAAAAGCAATCAAACTAATCCAGAACTGACATGGATGTTAGAATTGGCAGACAAGGACATTAAAACAGTTGTTTTAATTTTCAGTATCTTCAAAAAGTTAGAGGGAAGCTTGAACATATTAGGTAAAAACATGGAATATGTAAAAACAACCAAAATTCTAAAGATGCAAAATACACTGGATGCAATTAATGGTAGATTAGACATTGCAGAAGCAAAGATTAATAAACTTGAAGACATAGCAATAGAAATTATTCAAAATGAAACACAGAGAGAGGGAAAAAAATGAAAAAAAACCCAAAAGACTTAAGTAGAGCAGCAGTGAGCTATGGGCCAACCTCAAGTGGTCTAATATGCTTGGAGCTGGAGTTACCAAAGGAGAGGAGAGAGATAGAAGAGATAGAACAAAGGAAAGGAAAGAGAAAAAATCTTTACAGAAATCAACAGAGGTTATCCAAATTTATGAAAACTGTAAACTTAGAATTTCAAGAGTTTCAAAGAACCCAAGCACACACACACAAAGAAAAATGAGCCAATGCACATGATAATTAAATTGTTCAAAACCAGTAACAAAGAGAAAATCTTAAGGATTCTAGAAATTTTCTTGTCAAAAGCAGTGCAAGTGAGAAGACCATGGAACATCTTTAGAGTATTGGGGGGAATCAATGTAGAATTCTATATTCAGTGGAAATATCCTTCAAAAAGAAAGGCAAAATAGAGGCTTTTTGAGATATACAAAAGCTGAAAGAATTAATCACTAACAGAATTGTCTAAAAGAAATGTTAATGGGAGTCCTTGAGGCAGAAGGAAAATGACGCTGAAAGGAATATGGAGCTACACAAAGGAATGAAGAATATCAGAAATTGTAAATATGTAAATAAATATGTGATGTTTTTATTATAATTCACATCTCACTTAAAGATAAATGACTTCAAGCAAAAAAATGTACCATGTGGTGCATAACATATACACATGTACAATGTACAACAATGACACAAAGGGTGGGAGGAGAGAGATGAAGTACAGTGTTACAAAGTTCTTTATGCTATACATGAAGTGGTAGCATATATTATAAGTATGTGTACTACATAAATATGGATATTATAAACCCTAGGGCAACCTTAAAAATAAGAAAAAGAGTTATAGGTAATAACTCATCAAACGAGATAAAAAAGGAATCATTAAAAAATATTCAATTAATTGAAAAGAGCGTAGAAAAGAGAAAAAAGGGAGTAAAGAATGGATGTGATAAATAGAAGACAGATAGCAAGATGGTAGGTTTAAACTTAACCATACCAAGAATCACATTAAGTATAAATAATCTAAACATCCCATTTTAAAAGCAGAGATTGCGAGATTGGATGAAAAAGCAAGATCCAACTATATGCTGCCTACAAGAAACCCACATTAAGTATAAAGATACAGATACATTGAATACTAATCAAAAGCAATGCTGAAGTGGCTATATTATTGTTAGAAGATTTCAGAACAAAGAAATGTAACCAGGGATATAGAAGGTCATTTCATGTAATAAAGGGGTCAAAGAATTTTGTGATGTACTCCTACACAATGGAACATTAACCATCCTTTGAAAAGGAGATCCACCATTTGCAACAACATGGATGAACCTGGAGGACATTATGGTAAGTGAATTAATCCAGACACAGAAAGAAAAAAAAAAACTGCATGATTCAATTACATGTGGAATCTAAAAAAGTCATATAAATGAAAAAAAAAAGGTAGAACAGTGGTTACTAGAGGTGGGAAGATGGTGGTCAGGGGTACAGATTTGCAGTTATGTAAGGTGAATAAGTCTGGAGATCTAATGTACAGCATGATGACCATAGCTAATAATGACAAATACTGGAAATTTGCTAAGAGAGTAGACTTTAGCTAATCTCATCACACATGCACAGAAAGGTAACTATGTGAAGAGATGATATGTCAATTAGGTTGATTGTAGTAATTATTTCACCATGTGTATGTATATCAAATCATCATGTTGTATATCATGTTGTATATATAAAAATGTATACAATTCTTATTTTTAAAAAATTTTTAAATAGAAGGGTCAACTCATCAAGAGGATATAGTAATCAAATGTTTATGTGCCTATTAACAGAGCTTCAAAGTTCAGGAAGTAAAAACTAATAGAACTATAAAAAGAAATAGTGAAATCCTCATACCAGTCACAATGGCAATCATCAAAAAGTCTACAAACAATAAATGCTGGAGAGGGTGTGGAGAAAAGGGAACCCTCCTACACTGTTAGTGGGAATGTAAATTGTACAGCCACTATGAAGAACAGTATGGAGGTTCCTTAAAAAACTAAAAATAGGGCTTCCCTGGTGGCACAGTGGTTGAGAGTCCACCTCAACCACTATGCAGGGGACACGGGTTCATGCCCCGGTCCAGGAAGATCCCACATGCCATGGAGCGGCTAGGCCCGTGAGCCATGGCTGCTGAGCCTGCACGTCCAGAGCCTGTGCTCCGCAATGGGAGAGGCCACAACAGTGAGAGGCCCATGTACTGCAAAAAAAAAAAAAAAAAAAACCCTAAAAATAGAGCTACCATATGATCCTGCAGTCCCACTCCTGGGTATATATCCAGAGAAAACCATACTTAGAAAAGATGTATGCACCCCAGTGTTCATTGCAGCACTTTGTACAATAGCCAAGAAATGGAAGCAACCTAAACATCCATTGACAAATGAATGGCTAAAGAATATCTGGTACATATATACAATGGAATATTACTCAGCCATAAAAAGGGATGAAATAATGCCATTTGCAGCAACATGGATGAACCTGGAGATTATTAAGTGAAGTAAGTCACACAGAGAAAGACAAATATCATATGATATCACTTATATGTGGATTCTTAAAAAATGATACAAATTAACTTATTTACAAAATAGAAACAGACTCACAGACTTAGAAAACAATCTTATAGTTACCTAAGGAGAAAGAGGGGAGTGAGAGAGATAAATTAGGAGTTTGGGATTAACATATATACATTACTATATGTAAAACAGATAATCAACAAGGACCTACTGTATAGCATGGGAAACTCTGCTCAATACTCTGTAATAACTTATATGGGAAGAGAATCTGAAAAAGAACAGATATATGTATATGTATAAGTAAATCACTTTGCTGTACACGTGAAACTAACACAACATTGTAAATCAACTATACTCCAATATAAAACAAAAATTAAAAATTAAATTTTAAAAAAAGAGAGAAACCACAACTGTTGTTGGAGATACCCTTCTATCAATAATTGATAGAAAAAGTGGATAGAAAATCAGTAAGGATATAGAATATAGGAACAACATTGTTAACTAACTTGGCCTAATGGATATTTATAGAACACTCTACCCATAACAGAAGAATATATATTCTTTTCAAATACATGTTAAATATTTACCAAGTTAAGTAGTATTCTTGGCCATAAAACTTAAATCTCAATAAATTTATAAGGATTCTAGTCATACAAAATATGCTTTCTAACCAAATGGAATTAATTTAGAAACCAATAACAGAAAAATATTTGGAAAATTCCCAAATACTTAGAAGTTTTTAACTATATGAAAGTGAAAAGTGACACATAAAAATTTGTGGATTGCTACTAAGCCAGTACTTAAAGGAAAAGAACCTGTATTAGAAAGAAAGAAAGGGCTCAAATTAGTGACCTTGGCTTCAACCTCAAGCAAGTAGGGAAAAAAAGGCAAATAAAACCAAAGACAGAAATAAAATAGAAATAATAAAGATCAGAGTGGAAATTAATGAAATAAAAATGAAAATCTATAGAGAAAACCAATAAAACCCAAAATTGATTTCTTGAGAAGATCAGTGAATTGGATAAATCAATAGCTAACTGGTCAGAAAAAAAAGACACAAAATCCAGTGAGATGAGAGTTAAGAGAGATGGCATCACTACATATTCTATATATATTAAGAAGATAATAACTTTGTACCAATAAATTCTGCAATTTAGATGAAATGGACAAATTCCTTGAAAGGCACAAATTACCAAAGCCCACTCAAGAAGAATTGACAATCTGAATAGTTATTAGTTAAAGAAGTTGAATTTGTATGTAAATACATTCCCACAAAACAAAATCCACACCCTAATAGATTTACTCTGAAATCTATCAAACATTTTCAGGAAGAAATAATACCAATTCTACATGAACTCTTCCAGAAAATTGAAGAAGAGAGAATACTTCTCAACTCATTCTGTGAGGCCAGCTTTATCCTGCCACCAAAATGAGATAAAGACATTCCAATAAAGATAACTAAGGTCTGGTATCCCACATGAATATAGATGCAAAAAAATTCTTGACAGAAGTTAAGCAAACAGAATCCAACAATATATAAAGAGGATGTATATACTGTGAGCAGTATATACAAGTAGAGTTTGTCCCAGGAATATAAGGTTGGTTTAACATTTGAAAATCAGTCAAGGCAACGTGTCATCTAGTAAATACAGAAAAAGCATTTGACAAAATCCAACGTTCATCTTTTATAACCCACAGCAAACTGGGAATAAAAAAGTAACTTCCTCAATTTGATAAAATCCTACCACTGACATACTGTTTCATGATAAAATATTGAATGTTTTCCCCCTACCATCAACAAGATGGTAGGGGGTAAAAGTGGACAGATAAAGCAAGGTGTCCACTTTTACTACTTACATTCAACACCATACTGGAGATTCTAGCCAGTGCACTTAAGCAAGAAAAAGGAAAAAGGGGCAAACAGAAAGGAGGAGGTAAAATTGTCTTTATTTGCAGATGACATGATCATCTATGCAGAAAACCTGTGGTGGGGAAAGGGTGGGGATATGACACAAAGCTCAAGAGGTATAGAGGCCATGAATGCTTTTAAAATCTACATTAAGGGGTGCCAGAGTTTCATAAGGACAATGCATAACCACTAAACTTTTTTTTTGCATTGATCAGATTTGCAATTAGAGAGTATGTTTCGATTGCATTGTGTAACATATATTGAAGGGGGCCTTAAGACTCAAGGCAGAGACTTCAGGTAAAAGTCTATAGAAATAATAGAGATCAAAGTTGATAGTTGCCTAGTCTGCAGTAGGGAAGGAGAGATGTGAACAGATTTGATACCTATTAAGAGATGGAATTGACAGGACCTTAACTGAATGTTGAAGATAGTGTAGGAGTTGGGAAGATGGAGTGAGTTTTAAACATGTGGAGCTTGGGATGCTTTTGAGATAGCCAAGTGATGATGTACTAGAGCCAGTTTATACAGGTGTCTGGATAATAAGAAAAGTTTTGATGGGCGATAATAGACTGGAAGACACTAAATGGTAATTGAAACCATGGAAATGAGAGAGATTGCTTAGGAAGAAGATGTCATGTGAGTAGAAAGATGACCTTAGGAGAGAAACCAGCTTATAAAGAAGAGGAACATGAAAGTGAGATTAGGAAGGATGAATCAAAGAGGTAAGAAAAAACCCTAGACAATGTGTTATGGAAAGAAATGTTTTCAGAAAGGAGAGAGAGGTTCCTAGTGTCAAATGCTGCTGAGAGGTCAGTAATAGCTAACATTTATATAGAGGTTACTGTGGACTAAGCACTCTTGTAAACAGTTTTGCATGTTTCATTAATTTAATTTTCATCACAATTCTTTGAGCTAGGTATTAATATGTCCCAGTTTTCCAGATGAGGTAAGTGAGGTACAGAGCAGCTAAGTGACTTGCCCAAGAAAATGCTTGGCTAATAGACAATCAAGATTTGAACTTAAATTATTTGACTTTTTAATTTGTACTTTTGACCAGCAAGATAAGTGATCAGAGTGACAGATTTAACAATAAGGGTTTCACTCATAACTTTAGTCAGTTTTTGTGGATCAAATGGGAGCAAAAACCTGATTGCAGCAGATTGAGGAATATATGAGAAAAGGAAAGTGCAGACAATTCTGTCTTGAAACTAGAGTGTGAAAAGGGAGAACAGGGGCATAGGTGAGTACTATTTGAGATTGGGGAAGGGCCTTCTAAGATAAGCAAATAGTAGATAAGTTTAAATGCTGATGAGAGAACACACATAAAGAGAGGGAGGGGTTAAAGAGACAAGTGAAGGAAGGAAGGAAGGAAGGAAAGGAAGGAAGGAAGGAAGGAAGGGGGAGAGAGAGAGACAGAATAAAAAGAGAATTTTTGTGGACTATGATGACAGAGCAGTAGGGAATAAAATCCATAGCAAATATAAATAAGTAGAGGGACCTTAGGAGGAGAAAGCCCTCTTTTATTGTCACAGTGGGGAAGGAGGAAAGCATGGATTTGGATGCATGTAAACTTGTAGGTTTCCTGCTATTCCAACTCCTTCAATCTCAATTTCTCTCTCTTTCATAGATTTGAAACAGGGATGAAAATTCTCTGTGTCATCAAGTTACTACCCATTAACTTGGACTTCTGTTGGCTAAAGGGGAGAGGGAAGAGCATCCTTCTACTTTGCTATTGAAATACAGGTTTCTAAGACACAGACTGAGCTGGGGAAGTCTTTCTGGTACCGTTCCAGCATGGATGATTTTCAACCACTTTTGAAGAATCACATTTGCAATTACCAAAGGAAATGAACATACTCCTTGGTGATGTGTGCTGGGGTAAATCTGTATTGATAGAAGAGGTCGAGTATAAAGATAATCTGTAAAATATTCAACTGTAGGTGATAGTGATCATGATATGCAATATTTCTTTTTAAGCAGTTGTCTAGAATATGGGGTCAGCAAACTACAGCCCTCTGCCTGCTTTTTAAAATAAAGTTTTATTGGGAACTTTATTGAGATATCCATTCTTGATGTGTGTCTGTGATTGCTTTTGCACTACCACACCAGGGTTAAATGGTTGTAGCAGAGACTATATGGCCTACAAAGCCTAAAATGTTTAGCGTGTACCCCTTTTCAGAACAAGTTTGCTGACCTCTTGTCTGGAATAGTAACACAGTAAGGACTCAGAAAATTCTTTTGTGAAAGAGAAATTAAGATACTAAAAATGTGAAGGGAATTAGAAAAGTAGAAGCTATTTAGGATGTATTGCTAAATGGAAATATCACTTTACAAACCTATGCAGATTATACCTTAATCTCATTTTTATTTTTAAAAATTTATATTAAAATGTTAATTGTAGATTCTGAATGGTGAGATTACAGTTGATTTTTATTTTCTTACTGGTTTTCATGTTTTCTGATTTTTCTACAATGAACATGTGTTACTGTATTATTAATAAAATCATCTAGTAGTAGAATAGGATGAGACATAGAAGCCAAAATGAATTAGATTGGGAAGAATAGTTTGTCAGGGTTAGGCAAAGATGAGACTTCTGGAAGATGCATAAAGAAAATGCTTCTTGTTGGTTACCAAAAAAGTTGGAGAAATTTTTTGATGATGCCAGTAATAAACACTTTCAAGTCCTTCAGTTCCTTATATTTAACCAGCATCTGATATGAGCACTGCCTGAGAGTATAGTTTCCCTCAAAAAAAGAGAAAATAGAGGTATATAAGTTACAAATTACATTTAGGCTTTGTCTCTCATTTCCAAAGATTCAGATTTTTCAGTTTGGTTTATGGAGATGTGTTTAATTTTTGTGACTTGTAGATAATGCTTTATATTAGTGATTTATATTTAATTTGAAAAACTAAATTCAGTTGTTTAGCTATGAATAAAACCTACACTTTATTATAGAAGTTGAGGGCTTTGTTTTGTAAGAAGTCACAATAGTGCCTTAAAAAAAAAGTGAACAGCTTTTATTTGGGCAAAACTAAGTCAAATTACAGAAAGTAATGTTTTCAATGAAGTACTGTTATTAACCAGGTGATACTTGAAGTAGTTTTATTGTGGTATTGTATTCAACATCTGCACTGTAGCACTACCCAGATGCTCACTATAAAGTTCAATAGATCTTGGTAAACATTAAGTTGACCTCAGTGGCTGTACTATGCTAGGAGTCATCGAAATAGAAGAGAAACCATTTTTACCAAATCTCATCTCTTAAAGTCATATATTTTAATTTAAATTATCACTATGAATGGTATTTATTATCTCTATAATGACCAAATCATTTGTTGAGAGCAATCTCAAGATTGAAGCTTGGGCTACAAACTACCGACTTGTGGATAAATTGTCATGCAAAACAAACAGAAAACCAAAGCGAAAAATAACCCCCAAAACCTTTGTTCTCTTTGTCCTTTAAATATTAGTCAGATAGGCTGATGATTCATTAACTATAATTAAAATATAACTTGTAAGAGGAATTTTTATGTAACCTTGTTTAAAAAAAAAGAAAAGAGAGCCTCAGAACAAGAATATATGTGGATACAAATGGCATTTTTATGTAAAATGTAAAATTTGAGCCCATGTGTCAATTAAATATGTAAATAATTACATAAAATTCAGTAAATTCAATAATATTGTATATTTATAATTAAACACACATACACATATGTATATGTATATACATATGTATGTATATGTGTTTATGTGTATAAATTGTATCCATCTAATCTACTATTATGACAGTGAATAATGGGAAGGATTTTGAATGAAGAATTTCAGTAATAATTATATTTAAAAGAAAATTGCTGTCATTGCAATCCATTATGTTATGGGATTATCTTAAAGGGAAATGGTAGACGTCCCAATAACAAAATAACTGTTTGTTATTTAACAGTGCACTGAAGAAATCCACACAATTGTTGGGAGCAAACTTCATTGGCCATAGATGTGCAAGGTGTCCTAATAGATCCTATCCATATCTGACATTTATTATTCAAGTTTATTTTAATCATAATATAGACCAGAATCTGTTTTTGTTGCTTTTGCAAGCATCCTCCTTTTTTAAAAAAATTAATATGCTTCTCATTTATTCAGGAAGTCTCTAATAGCATTTGGGGAGGGGAAACTTATTAGCTTCCTTCCTGAGTAATGCAGTTTTTATTTCTTGTCGAAATTGTGGTCTCAGCCAAAAACCAACGATGGATGGAAGGAAGGAATAAGGAAAGAGGGATGAGAGAGAGGGAGGGAAGGAGGAAAGGAGGAAGGAAGAGCAAGAAAAGAAGAAAAAACAAAAAAGGAAAACAAGAAAGTTAACTATACATGTAGTTCATTTGTATAGAAATAAATAAGAAATTGTAAAATGTTCTTCCAGAACAAGATCCTGTGATTGTCTCATTTCTACTCCCTGCTGCCCTGATGATATCATTTTATTCATATATAAATAAATGAAACAATATGTATATTTTTGGTGATGTTGTTACTGAATTTCTAAGTAATTGAAACATAAAGGAGAGTTGTTCTGGTCATACTTTTTTAAAAAAAATTTTATATTACTACTGGAAAATAGCTGGCCATCTCATATAGCTTTCTAAGTTTACTTCAGTAATGATATGTATTAATGTTATGAGTAAAAAATTTATCCTGCCCAAATCTGGGATTTGGCTAGTAGGGTAGTAAATGGAAAAGTTCAGGGCAGTGCATAAAAATCTTGTTCGGGAAAGAGAGTTTAGGCATTTGAAAATACATATTTAATATAACTTTTTATATTAAAAGCTATAGAAGATAAAATTTAACAAAGTTTTAGCTGATAGGTATATACAAAAGGTGGAGTGAAAAGGTCCGTTAGAGAAATGGATTTTAAAGGCTGGCAAACCCTGTTCTGAGGTATTAAAGTGACACTTTCTAAATCATTCTTAGAGTTTTTTTGAATGGTAACTATTTGAGTAGTCTTTCCAACTAGTATAATGCTACAAATATTAGGTTGCATGACACTCTTCAGTTGTCAAAGATCAAGCATCTAGTTCATTTTCACGACTTTGCTTTCAAGTTTTGTTCCACATGAAGTGAGGAAAATGTAAAACCAATATTTTGGAGGGCTTTCTTTTCCTTCTAAAATAAATCCTCTTCCTGAAAGATTCTCATATTTTTAGAATTAATCTCTCAGCTTTTGTGACATATGTAAATCTGGAAGTGGTCTTAGAGAAAATACAACATAAAAGGTATTTAGGAAGACGAGGGCCATGAGTAAAGGAATATGTATTACATGTTCATTTCATCATGGCTCTGTTGAACCTTATAGTACGTTTGTGAGGAAAGTCAACTCAAAATTGCTGTTAATCAAATCACTGAGAGTTTAAGTGACTCACCCAAAACCATATAGAAAATGGCGATGGCGATAGGGCTGGATGACGATAGGGCTAGAGTGAGAATTCAAACTTTCTCAGCAGAACTGAGAATCAGCAGTAATGCAGTCTCATTATTACCATCATTGCTTGAACTCCTGCTGTGCTTGTAGCCCTCATCCTGGCAGTTTGTATCCTGTGACCCATTTTTAATGCTGCCTTTTCAAGGGAAGAGATAGTATTGCATGCTCTGTTTCATACATTGCTGTGAAAAATGGATGGAGAAAAATTTATAAATTCTGAGTCTACTTTGCATATTCATGCTGTTTATAATTACTAAAAGTCTATCACCATTCAACTCATAAGTTAACTAAAAAATCAAACTCTTCCAGACTGTAATTTGTTCTACCACCTCCTCCCCCAGAGGCACACCTTTACATTATTTTCTATAAATCTTGTTTTACTTGTTTTGACTGTGTAAATTTTTGTTTTTTCATATCATTTCTGATTATAATTAAATATGTGGTTTACACTGCTTCTTAAATATGTATATTTATTTTAACTATATACTGTGTGAAACCAACTTAGTCATATGAATGTGACTAGTGCTAAGCATACTTTATACACTGTTTGCTTATGTATCACTCAGTACAAGAATTAACACAAATGTTCACACATTCAAGGACTTACCCAGTTAATGTTATTAGCTTCATGCTATAAAACAAAATAAATCTGTAAACAATGTTTTCTAATCCCAAATGAGTGTAACTGGAAAAGGAATGTGAGAGTGATCACAAATATTTATAGTTTATATTTGTTTCAAAAAAATATTTATGGTAGGTGTTTAGTGAAATATGAGTTGACATACGTACCTTTTCATATTCAATTAATTGTTTTCTTAAAGTAGCCTGCTCCAAGTTCTTTGAAATTTCCTGAAACTTATAACTACAATGTAAAGCATAATTACTTTAGAAATATTTCTCAACATTTTAAAAGAATAGTTTTACAGGTATTTTTTTAAAGTACATGTGAAATTAAAAGGACAATGACATATAAACAAGCATAAATTAATTCGAATTCTAAATATGATAAAGTATATATTTTTAAATTCTAGAAAACTTAATTTTATACTGTTTTCAGTACTGAAATATAATTACTGAATCCTTTAATTGACAGGTGACTGTCAAAAAATTCAAGCAAGATTTAAGTTGAGAGCTTTACTGGAAGAAATTCTGTTACATTCCTTTATGGAAAAGGATACTTTTAGTAAATAGTAGAGAATAAGTAGAAAATTGTCCTTAGAGAGTCATTTGTTGTTCAGGCTTTCCCACTGAGACTGATTCTGGACTTCCAGAACTTTATAGGTTCACTCTGTATAAAACTTGCATTTGCATTTCCAGAAGTTTTAAAATTATAAGCATAGTAAAACTCCAAAAATGGATACGTACGATGCTTCACTTGAAATACCATTAATTAGAAAACATGGTGCTTATGCATGTGTTAAATATCTCCTGAATATAGAATCAAATTGATTGTTATGAAGCAGAAACATATACTTAAGAAAAATAAGGTCTTGTTTTTCTAATTCCTGAAACCAAATGTATTTTACAATGTAATGAGATAACACAGAACAGAAAAATCTTAGAGGCTATTTAATTAGCTGTTTTTATAGTAAAAAGAAATTGATTCCTAGTTAAATAATAACATGAGCTTCCTTTTTTCTATGATTACTATACTTACAGTACAATATGATGCCTGTGTTTTGGGAGCTCAGAGCTAGCTTAATAAGTTCTTATCCATGATCCCATGGAATATAAATAAGCCAAATCCTGAAATTATATCTACATGTTTAAGTCAAGTAAAGATTTGTTGATTATGTTAGACATATGTAAAAATCAAATTGCCCCATTCAGCTCAGTTAAAATCAACTAAGGGTTATTTTGAAGCTTTAAACCATTTGTGCAAATTCAAAATGAAGTTTAATTAATGGATCAGTGTGACTTTTTTTTATCCCCTTTTAAAAATCTTTAAACTCTTGTTTTTCATTTTCTCATTAATAAAATTACTTTAGTAAAACAAATTGGGGTAATTTAATATGATGTTTTAATAACACTATTTATTGAACACCTTGCTATTAAGTCTAAGGTGCTGAATGAGGTTTCACTAGGTAATAAGAGAGTGTAAGACATTATTGTGGTCTCCAAGGAATTTGCAGTATATTCAATAGATAGAGTCAAGACCCAAACACATGAAAAACAAAAAAAAAACCAAAAAAAAACAAAAAAAATTTTTTAAAAATTTAATGTTAGACAACTTCAGAGATTAAAATAGTATCAGAATCATAGTTATGCTTTCCAAATGTTAGAAAGTAGATTTGGAGTATAAACTATAGGTAAGTACTAATTAATGTTCAAGTATAGCAACATAGGCTAAAATTCATTTACACAGTTTAGTCAGTCCATCAGCAAGCAGGAGTAACTATATCATAGATATTCTTTTATTTCTTTGAGCTGTGAATCTGGATATGTGTCTCTAAGATGAGGGATGGGAGAAAGGGTATGGGGAAGTATAACATAAAAAAGAAGGGGATATGGTATCCTCTCAAGAGAAGATTGCTGTCTAGGAAAAGAGGGCACTTTAAGAAGAGGATGAATATACCAGAACCTATTGACCTTAAGATTATGACTTCTTATAGTACTTTTAAAAATCAAAATGCCCTATTAACAGGTAGTCAATCAATAAATATTCAGTAAAATCACTATCATAATAACAACACTTTAATTGAAATAATTTTTGTACAAATCATATTTACTTATTCTTTCAATAGATACTGTGATCCTATTTGTATGGAGGATATTGAGGTAGGCACTGTTCTTCTTTCCAAGGGGCTTACAGTTTTAGCTTGGTGGAGCAGATGCATATACAAAACAATAACAGGATGTGGGATATATGTAGGAAGGTAGTAGAAATAGACCTGGAAACCCACCTCAGATTCAGAACATGGAGGGCCATATTATAGCTTAAAAAATACAGAATTAATTTAGATAAATGGGACTTGTGGAAGATACTTGGATATGTCAATGACATGGTTAGAGCAGAGAGATTTGATATTTGACAGTGTGATCTGACATTGTCAGAGCAAATGAGGGATTGATTGATGAAGAGAGATAAAGACAGAAAGATAGATCAAATGCTATTTTATTTCAGTGGTTCAGTTAAGGTATAGTAATGACCAAACAAAATTATAGATTAAAAGGAGAAAGATGATTTTGAAAAGTTTGGAAATTTAAAATCTTTAAAGCCAGATAAATCTTTAAATCTTAAAGCCAGATAGTAGCTCAGCAGTTAGAAGTTTACTTTGATAATTTTAAAAAATATGATATGTCTTGCTTATTAAGCATCTAGGCTACTCTTTCATAGATAAAAATGAATTAATATAATGCTAATTAAGTGTGTATAAAATTTAAGTTTATAAACAATAAAACTACCTTCCTAATATTATACATTTTAAAATGTTTCAGGGCTTGCATTAGCAAATCCAGCGGAGGAAGAGAAAGGAAGGACATTTTTCACTCATTTCCCTTTAATTCCTACAGATGTCATGAAGAGCACTATTTGGGCAGAAGTAATGTACATTAGACCCATAGTTAAAACATTTTCTAAGAACTGTAAGCCTGATATAGTGCTATCTGAACATGTATTTCTTGATAGGCTTCATTTCTTTTTTTTGGTCAAGATTTGCCCCTTACTAAAAGCCCAAAGTATGAGTGATGATTGGTAGGAGTTTTCAGCTAGACTAATCATTATTCCAATAAATTCTAAGATAATTCTTACTGAATGATTTTTGAGAAAATGTATATATTCAGACTCTATAGAATGTATTGTGACATTTAAAATTTTATGTTTATAAGATTGGCATGGTGTTAGAAGGCAAATTTCTTTTGAAAAGTCATTTTTGGTAAAAAATAGTTGATCAGTATATCTGCTGATTTTTCTACTCTTCAGTAGACTGCCCAATAGTTACCATAGATTCGTAATATTTTACTAAATTCAGTGAAGAGGAGAAATGGAAATGGTACTTGTTCTGAGAAAATTAAGGCCTTTTTAACAAAGACCAGCAGTTTTATCTTTGAACATGTATGAAGAATTCTGCTAATAAAAAATTTTATCCCTTAGACTTCAAAGACCTGTTTCTATAAATGTAACATAAGCCTAAAAAGGACTAAAGCTCTAGAAAGTTAAGGTTCAAGACACTGAGAAAGTGTTCATATATCTTGTGGTAGTAGAATAAGGTTTCTTTTTCCAGTTAGTGCTTATATGGAGAAAAAGACATTTTCAAATTTCACCTAAAAATTGACTTCTGTATCAGTATAATAACTCAAACTGTACAACATGGACTAAAGACTTGATTGGACTGAGATATAGAATAATCAGTCTGAAAAACATCATTATACAGGGTAGCTTAGTGATGAAGAATACAACCTTTGAAATCAGAACTGAATTTAAAATTGTGGGGCTTCCCTGGTGGCGCAGTGGTTGAGAATCCGCCTGCCGATGCAGGGGACACGGGTTCGTGCCCCGGTCTGGGAAGATCCCACATGCCGCGGAGCGGCTGGGCCCGTGAGCCATGGCCACTGAGCCTGCGCGTCCGGAGCCTGTGCTCTGCAATGGGAGAGGCCACAACAGTGAGAGGCCCGCGTACCACAAAAAAATAAAAAAATAAAAAATAAATTTGTGATTTTAGTACATAGTAACATATGATTTGGATAAGCTGGATAGTATATTTGTGCCATAGCTTCCTTATCTGTAAAGTGGGAAAGATAATGCTGTTCATAGCTACTATAGTGATTAAATGAGATCATATGATTAAATGAGATCATATAAAACACTTGGTACATACAAGACCTAACACCCAGTAGGTACTCAATAAATGGTAGCCATGGTAGCCATCGTGCTTGTTTTTTTTTGTGTGGTACACGGGCCTCTCTCACTGTTGTGGCCTCTCCCATTGCAGAGCACAGGCTCTGCAATGGATGTGCAGGCTCAGCGGCCATGGCTCACGGGCCTAGCCGCTCCACAGCATGTGGGATCTTCCCAGACTGGGACACGAACCCGTGTCCCCTGCATCGGCAGGTGCACTCTCAACCACTGCGCCACCAGGGAAGCCCGTCGTGCTTGTTTTTAATAAGATCAACTAGGTTTGTACTTAAACATTCCCTTTAAAAACTATCAAAGGCAAAAAGAAAGTAAGTGAATTTCATTTGTCCACTGAGAATGGAATGGCCTTTAGATTCCAGGAGCATAGATTCATGACAGAGAAATTAAAAATAAAATACTCTCTCTGCCTCCTTACAAATCAGTTTTTCTCTTCCTGCCTCTTCTGCAATACCTTTTGTAGTGTCAGAATTAAAGATTTTGCATTAACACCATTTTCCCTCCTAATTTGGTGTGCACTGCTTTTTGCATTAAACAAGGGTTATTTTAACATTTGTATCAGCTGCCCTGCTGTGCTCCTGAAGGCACAAAATGTGTCTTATTCATTGTTATATATCCCAGAGTACATCATAACTAATACATACTCAACAAATATTATAAATGAATTCCCTGAATCTCAGTTATCTCATATACTGTGCCTGAGAGTTAGAGGTACTTGGTTCTTTATCACCTTAACCACAATAAACTATGCAGCGATGTTTTCAGACTTCATTCAGAAACCTAATTCTTTCTATGACTATTATTGGTATTATTACTACTAATTATTTCTATTACTATTCCTTTAAAATATTTTTATGTCTTATATTAGTCAAGGTAGGCAAATGGTTATGAAACAATTATAAATCTCAGTGCCTTAATGCAATAAAAGTTTGTTTCTTGCTTAGGATGGTCTAGTGTGGGTAGGATTGTAAGATAAAATATAGGATGCCCAGGGGAGTGACATTAGCATAACGGTAGCATAAGACAGCCCTCATTTTTGCCCCCCCCAACTTCAAAAACAAAAATTTGGCATCCAACCATTAACAGAAATACCTTTGTGGGAGTTGTGGGATCCAGCAGCCTCGCCAACCAGTGCATGGGGTAATACGTAATAGACAGATTTAAATACCAGCTGTGGAACCTACAGGAGTCTGTGAATCAGTTCTGGAACCTGTTGGCTGCAGTCTGGGAGCACCTGCAGAACAGAGACGAGAGAGACTTTGTGAAAGTCCAGGTTTCCAGAGAAGTTCCAAAACTCTATTAGAGAAGGAAAACAACAAAACAAAACAAAACAAACAAAAAAAACGAGTTTGGCTGCATTGTAGTTGGTACGAGTAATAGCTCCTCTTTGCCAGCATCATCCCTCCTCCAAGGCAGCACAGTTTAAGGCTAAGTTAGACAGCTGGTGATTTCTTCTGGGTAGGGAGCACAGGGCCTGGTTTCCCCAGCTGTGTGGAACACTGCCAGAGAGACCCATTACTGTCTCACAGCATCCAGAGCATTAAAGAGGGAGCTTCATGACTAGGGGAGGAAACAGATTGGGAGAGCAGCATATAGGGCTCCCAAAGGGCATTAAAAGGATAAGGTTCCTGCTGACTGTGTTCTGGACTCCATTAGGAAGCTCACCCGGCAGCCAAAGAGAAAACTTCACCCATGGATCCCTCCAACTGTCCCATGGGCACCTGCAGTGTATGCATGCCAAACCCACACCTCCCCCTACTCTGTAGCTGGCTCCCTGGGTGGCTCCGAGGGCTGCTGTGAGAGCAAGCTCTGGTAGGCAAGGAACTCACTCAGAAAGCAGGCCAGGGTCTACGGGCAAGAGTGAAACCATAAACTTGAGCTGTAGTGCCACCTTCAGAAAAATAAAAGACAGGCTTTTAGCAGCTAGCCTGCTACATTGTAGGATCAAGAGAAGACAAGCTTAAGAATTCAGCCACAAGAGGGAGGAAGGAGCATGGAGCAGTTGTGTCCATACAAGGTCAAAGAACACCTCAGAATCTATATCAGGACTGACATAAGGTATTTTTACCCAAAAGGGAGTTAATAGAAATTGGAGAAGTTGTCTGCTACTTTAAATGCAAAAAAAAACAATGCAAAACTTCAAGGAATGTGAAAAAACAAAATTGTAACATCACCAAAATATCACAATAATCTTCTAATAATCAAATCCAAAGACATGGAGATCTACAATTCACCTGATAAAGAATTCAAAATAGCTGTTTCATGGAAACTTAGTGAGCTATAAGAAGACACAGACAATTCAGCAAAATTGGGAAAACAATATGAGATCAAAATGAGAAATGTAACAAAGAGATAGAAATCATAAAAAAGAACCAAATAGAAATTGTGGAGCTGAAGAATTCAGTAAATGAAATGAAAAAAATGCAGTACAGAGCATATCAAAATAGACCAAATATAAGAAAGAATTAGTGAGATAGAGGATAGGAACTTTGAAATAACCCAGTCTGAAAAGAAAAAAAGAATAAAAACGTATGAAGAAAGCCTAGATAATCTATGGGACACCATCAAAAAAACGTATGTCCAAAACATTGGAGTTCCAGAAGGAGAAGAGAGGGAGAAGGGGGCAGATAGCTTATCTAAAGAAGTAACGGCTGAGGGTTTCCCTGGTGGCACAGTGGTTGAGAGTCTGCCTGCCGATGCAGGGGACATGGGTTCATGCCCTGGTCCGGGAAGATCCCACATGCTGCGGAGCAGCTGGGCCCGTGAGCCATGGCCGCTGAGCCTGCACGTCCGGAGCCTGTGCCCCGCAATGGGAGAGGCCACAATAGTGAGAGGCCCGCGTACCACAAAAAAAAAAAAAAAAAAAAAAAAAAAAGAAGTAATAGCTGAGAACTTCCCAAACATGGAGAAAGTTTTAGACATCCAAGTTCATGAAGCTTATAGATTGCCCCATTATTTCATTCCAAACCAGCATTCTCCAAGACATAATAAAACTGTCTAAAATCAAAGACAAAAAGAATACTAAAGATAACAAGAAAAAAGGATATTATGACCTACAAAAGAACCCTCATTAGGTTATCAGCAGATGTCTCAGTAGAAACCTTAAAGGCCAGGAGAGAGTGGAATGATATATTAAAAGTGCTGAAAGAAAATATTGCCAACCAAGAATACTCTATCCAGTAAAGTTATCCCTAAGTAATGAGGTAGAAACAAAAACTTTCCCAGACAAATAAAAGCTGAGGGAATTCATTCCCACTGGACCTTACAAGAAATGCTGAAAGGAGTTTTTCAACCTGAAATGAAAGGATACATTTGAAAATATGTAACATGAGGAAAGATACACCGTGTTTTGGGATTGGAAGAATCAATATCGTCAAAATGACTATACTGCCCAAGGCAGTCTACAGATTCAGTGAGATCCCAATCAAATAACCAATGGCATTTTTCACAGAACTAGAACAAAAAATTTGTATGAAAATACGAAAGACCCCAAATAGTCAAAGCAATCTTGAGAAAGAAAAACGGAGCTGGAGGAATCGGGCTCCCTGGTGTCAGACTATACTACAAAGCTACAGTAATCAAAACAGTATGGTACTGGCACAAAAACAGAACTATAGATCAATGGAACAGGATAGAAAGCTGAGAAATAAGCCCACACACTTATGGCTGATTAATCTATGACAAAATAGGCAATAATATACAATGGAGAAAAACAGTCTCTTCAGTAAGTGGTGCTGGGAAAACTGGAAAGCTACATGTAAAAGAATAAAATTAGAACATTCTCTAATACCATACACAAAAATAAACTCAAAATGGATTAAAGACCTAAATGTAAGACCAGATACTATAAAATTCCTAGAGGAAAACATAGGCAGGACACTCTATGACATAAATTACAGCAATATCTCTTTGGATCCACCTCCTAGAGTAATGAAAATAAAAACAAAAATAATCAAATAGGGCCTAATTAAACTTAAAAGCTTTTGCAGAGCAAAGGAGACCATAAACAAAACAAAAAGACAACCTAAAGAATGGGAGAAAATATCTGTGAATGAAGCAACCAACAGGGATTAATCTCCAGAGTATACAAATAGGTCATGCACCTCTATATCAAAACAAACAAACAACCCAATCAAAAAATGGGCAGAAGATCTAAATAGACATTTCTCCAAAGACATACAGATGGCCAAAAAGCACATCATGAAAAGATGCTCAGCATCACTAATTAATAGAGAAATGCAAATCAAAACTACAATGAGATATTACCTCACACCAGTCAGAATGGCTGTCATCAAAAAGTCTACCAACAATAAATGCTGGAGAGGGTGTGGAGAAAAAGGAACCTTCCTACACTATTGGTGGGAATGTAAATTGGTACAGTCACTATGGAGAACAGTATGGAGGTTCCTTAAAAGCTAAAAATAGAGCTATCATATGATTCTGCAATCCCACTCCTGAGCATATATCCATAGAAAACCATACTTCGAAAAGATACCTGCACCTCAGTGTTCATTGTAGCACTATTTACAATTGCCAAGACACGGAAGCAACCTAAATGTCCCATCGACAGATGAATGGATAGAGAAGATGTGCTTTATATATATGATGAAATATTACTTAGCCATAAAAAAGAATGAAATAATGTCATTTGCAGCAACATGAATGAACCTAGAGAAAGGTAAATATCATATGTATCGCTTATATGTGGAATCTAAAAAAAACCAAAAAATACAAATGAACTTATTTCCAGAACAGAAATAGACTCACAGACATAGAAAACAAACTTATGGTTACCAAAGGGGAAAGAGGGGTGGGGGTGGGGGTACTATACTCAATATTTTATAATAACCTATAAGAGAAGAGAATCTAAAGAAGAATATATATATATATAATATATATATATCTGAATTGCTGTTCTGTACTGAGAATAACATGATATTGTAAATCAACTATACTTCAATTAAGAAAAAAAATGTAACATAAAAAGTATGAAAATAGACAACAGACTGATAAAGGGATATAGATATAGAGAGGCAAATTCACAAAATTCTAATACTGTAATTGATATGTTAACCATTTGACTCTGGTATAAAGGTTGAAGTACAAGAGCATAAAAATAATAATAGCTACTATAATTTGTTAATGAATACACAGTATAAAAAGAAGCAAATTGTGACATTAAAAACAGAAAAGGGGGAATAAAAGGGTAGAGTTTTGAATCAGCATAAATAGACTGTTATATTTATAAGATGTTTCATATAGGTCAGTTGTAACCACAAAGCAAAAAACTATAGTAGACTCACAAAAAA
This sequence comes from Kogia breviceps, assembly GCF_026419965.1. Classification (NCBI taxonomy): domain Eukaryota; kingdom Metazoa; phylum Chordata; class Mammalia; order Artiodactyla; family Physeteridae; genus Kogia; species Kogia breviceps. The sequence continues at coordinate 64,529,361 of NC_081313.1, read as the reverse complement.
TAAAGACAAGGGAATCAGAGCATACCACCATGGAAAATCACCAACTCACAAAAGAGTACAGCAAGAGAGCAAAAAGGAACAAGGAAACTACAAAACAGCCAGAAAAGAATTAATATGATGGCAGTAGTAAGTCCTTACATATCAATAATTACTCTAAATGTTAATGGATGAATTCTCTAATCAAAAGGCATGGCAGCTGGATGGATTAAAAAAAAAAAAACAAGACCCAACTATATGCTGCCTACAAGAGACTCACTTCAGCTTCAAGAACACACACAAGCTCAAAGTGAAGGGATGGAAAAAGATAATCTATGTAAGTGGAAACCAAAAGAGTACAGGGGTAGCTCTACTTATATCAGAGAGAATAGACTTTAAACCAAAAATGTAACAAGAGACAAAGGAGGTCATTATATATTCACAAAAGGCTCAACACATCAAGAAGACATAACAATCATAAATATATGCACAGCCAATATTGGAGCACCTAAATATACAAAACACTAATAGTAGAGGATTTCAGTATTCCACTTCCAGCAACAGATAGATGCAGTTAAAAATTAAGGAAATGTTTACATTAACCACACTTTAGGCCAGATGAACCTGAGGTGTATATATAGGACATTCCAACCAACAAAAGGAAAAAATACATTCTTCTCAGGTACACATAATCTGTTCTCAAGGATATATCATATGATAGGCCACAAAATATGTTCATTTATTCTTCCATCCACCAAATAGTTATTGAATGCCTACTATTTTTAGAATAAAGCATGTATAATTGAAGAGAACAAACACATATAACCCTTGATATTGAAAGGACTCACACTCAATGCCCTGCTTTTTGAGTCATATAAGTAGTGATGATGATTTTTTATTATTGAAGTATTGTTGATATACAATGTTCTGTTAGTTTCAGGTGTACAGCAAAGTGATTCAGTTATACATATAACATTTATATATTATATATATGTATATATTCTTTTTCAAATTCTTTTCCATTATAGGTTATTACAATATCCTGAATGTAGTTCCCCGTGCTGTACAGTAGGTCCTTGTTTATCTGTTTTATATATAGTAGTGTCTATCTGTTAATCCCAAACTCCTAATTTATCCCTAAATTTTAATCCCTAAATAGGCTGCCTCCTGATTCTCATGGTGGTCACTGACATTTCAAAATATCTGCCTAGAGTTAATGATGTCATTTATGGCCTAGTTTCAGAAAACATAGGTCTCACCAGCATTGTCCTTTATCCAACCTACAGTGAAAAGAGAAATAAATACATTGATAGTTAAGAATATTTTTAGGTAAATAACTTGTAGGTGTTGATCTTAAAATTTTCATAATACAACTTTGGTTTGAAAGTCAGAAAAGCCCAGTGAGATTGGAACATGTTCAAGATATTAATTTCAACCCATCATTTCTTTAGAGAAAGTTGACAATTGAAATTTTTCAATTTTTAAAAATTCCTTTCAGAAAATGAATCTAATCTTTTCTAGAACAGATATCAGTACTACAATAATACCACAATTTTTGAAAATAAGATAGTTTTTCCTGTCCTGTGTTAGAATTAAACACATAGGTAAAGCTTTAAAAATTAAGACAGTTCTTACTTAGTCATAAAAATGAATGAAATTCTGCCACTTGTAGCAATGTGGATGGACCTAGAGAATATTATGGTTAGTGAAATAAGTCAGAGAAAGACAAATACATATGATAGCACTTATATGGGGAATCTAAAAAACAATAAAAATGAATATATATATGCAGAACAGAAAGAGACTCACAGATATACAAAACAAACTTGTAGTTACCAAAGGGGAGAGGGAAGGGAGAAGGGACAAATTAGTAAAATGGGATTAAGAAATAAACCTATGTATAAAATAGATAAGCAACAAGGATATATTAGATAGCACAGGGAATTATAGCCATTATCTTATAATAACTAATAATGGAGTATATTAATGCAGTATATTATTAGTTATTAATAACTAATAACTAATAATGAGTATAATCTGCAAAAATGCTGAATCACTGTACTGTACATCTGAAAGTAATATAATACTGTAAATTAATTATACTTCAATAAAAAAATAACAGTGGCAAAGAACCCCAACAACACACACACAAAAAAATTAAGACAATTTTCTAAATCTTACAAAGAAACAGAATTTCATGTTTGCCTTAATTTTTATTTCATATAAAAGTGTCATCCTAGAATCATTTTTCTAGGCAATTTTTGTAGTTTTCCCACCTACTCTCCACTTAAAGATACAAATTTATTGACTAGATGAACATTTAATATGTGCCAGGCCCAATAGTCCAAGCACTTTTCTTTTTTTTTTTTGCAGTACACGGTCCTGTCACTGTTGTGGCCTCTCCCATTGCGGAGCACAGGCTCTGGACTCCCAGGCTCAGCGACCATGGCTCATGGGCCTCGCTGCTCTGTGGCATGTGGGATCTTCCCGGACCAGGGCACAAACCCGTGTCCCCTGCATTGGCAGGTGGACTCTCAACCCATGTGCCACCAGGGAAGCCCCAAGCACTTTTCATGTAGTAAATCATTTAATTTTCATTAAAACTAGCATAATTGAGATAGATACTCTTAGTTATTCCTACTTTTTAAATGAAGAAACTTAGGCAAAGAGAGTTTAAGATTAATTACTCAAAATTTGTTGAAGACTGTCCTTCCCCTGTTGAATTACTTTGGCATCTTTGTCAGAAATCAAATTACCATTCAACTTTGAAGCTATTTCTGGCCTCTGTTTTGTCCAGTTGATCTAAATATCTGTTCTTATGCAATACCACATCATCTTGATTACTGTAGCTATATAGGGAGTCTTGAAATCACTTAGTGTGAGTCTTCCAACTTTGTTCACCCCCCCACCCCCAATTTCTTTGACTATTCTAATTTTTTTACATTTCCATATAAACTTTAGAATTAACCCATCAATTTTACATAAAAAACCTGCTGTGGTTTTGATTTGGGATTGCATCTATAGCTCAATTTGGGGTAAATTGATATCTTAAAAATAGAGTCTTCTATTCCATGAACATGTCATATCTCTTTTAAGTCTTCAGTTTCTCTGAGCAATATTTTGTAGTTTTTACTGTACAGATCTTAAACCTATTTTGTTCTGTTTATCCTAAGTACTTATTTTTTTGATGTGATTGTTGATGTTTTTTAAATTTTATTTTGCAATTATCAGTTCATAGCATATTGAAATTTAATCAGTTTTTGTATATTGACCTTGTATCCTTTGATCATACTAAATTTATTTATTATTTCTAGGTACTTTTTGGAAGCCTCCTATGTACTTGATCTTGTTGTTTGTGAATAAAGACAGTTTTACTTCTTTCTTTCTGATTTCTATGCCTTTTATTTCTTTTTCTTGCCTTATTGCACTGGCTAGTTTATTTTCCCTCCAATAAAATGTCAAATACAAATGATGATGATGGTGGACATCTTCGTTCCTGATGTTAAGGGGAAAGCATTTGGTCTGTCATCATTAAATGTGACTCTAGCTATAGGTTTCTCAGATTTTGGAAGTTTCTGTTTTTATTTTGTTGCAATTTTTAAAAAATCATGGATAGGTCTTGAATTTTGTCAAATGAAAATGCTTTTTTCTATACACATATTGAATTGATCATGTGGTCTTACACCTTTATTCTCTTAATATTCATTTTAAAATATTAAACCAACTTTGCAGTTCTGAAAAAAAAAACAATCTCACTTGGTCATGATGTATTAACCTTTTATATGTTGTTGTGTCCTAATTTTCCCAATATTTTGTTAGAGATATTTGTGTGTACATTTATGAGTGATATTGGTCTTTGTTTTCTTTCCTGGTATTTTCTATGTCTGGTTTTGGTGTCAGAGTAATTCTGGCCTCATGGAATCACCTGAAAATTTTTATGCAGGTCTAGAATTTTGTTAGTGGAAATGTTTTTATTAAGAATTCAATTTATGTATTAGAAGTAGAGATATTTAGATTTTTCTATTCTTTTTTAAGGTCAGTTGTGGTCATTTTTTTCTCTCAAGGTGTTTGTTCATTTCTTCTATGTTATCAAATTTATTGGCATACAGTTATTCATAATATTCCCTTTTCATGTCAGTAAGATAACTATTGCTATACTTTGGTAAGGGTGACATGTCTTCTCTACTTTCTTGAGTCTGGTTTATCAATTTTATGGAATTTTCAAAACTTGCTTTTGGTTATATTTTATTTTTAAAAATATTCTATTTTATTGATTTCTGCTTTTATCTTCACTGTTTCCTTCCTTCTGCATACTTTGGCATTAATTTGCCCTTATTTTTGTAGCTTTTTAGCATGGACGTTTTGGTCATTGATTTTTTTTTTTTTTTTTGCGGTACATGGGCCTCTCACTGTTGTGGCCTCTCCCATTGCAGAGCGCAGGCTCCAGACGCCCAGGCTCAACGGCCATGGCTCATGGGCCCAGCTGCTCCACGGCATGTGGGATCTTCCTGGACCGGGGCACAAACCTGTGCCCCCTGCGTTGGCAGGTGGACTCTCAACCACTGTGCCACCAGGGAAGCCCTGGTCATTGGTTTTAAATCTTCTTTTCTTATTTAATATTTAATGAATACATTAACTCTGTAGCACTGCTTTAGCTACATCCACAAATTTGGATATATTCTATTTTTATTATCAATCAATATAAAGTATTTTCTAATTTCTCATGTAATTTCTTCTTTTATGTTTATATTATTTAGAAGAATATTAATTTCTAAATGTATGGAGTTTGTTAAAAATATCTTTTTGTTTTAAATTACTAATTCAATTTCATTGTTGTCAGATAACATATGTTGTATGTTATCTTTTAAAATTTATTGAGACTTGTTTTATGGCCCAGCATATGGTCTATTTTGGTGAATGCTTCAAGAGTACAAATTGAAAAGAATGTGTATTCTACTTTTGTTGAGTGTAGTATTTTATATTCAATTAAATTTAGTAGACTTACAGATTTATTCTATTCCTTTATATCCCTATTGATTTTCTCTGTACCTATTCTATCAAACATTGAGAAATGTTAATATTTCTACCTATAATTGTGAACTTGTCTATTTCTCTTTTCAGTTCTGGCAATCTTTGTTTCTTGCATTTTGAAGCTCATTAACTAGGTGCTTGTACATTTAGGATTGTTTTGTCTTTTTGGTCCATTTACTCTTATTATTATAAAACTGTTCCTCTTGGGCTTCCCTGGTGGCGCAGTGGTTGAGAATCCGCCTGCCGATGCAGGGGACACGGGTTCGTGCCCTGGTCCAGGAAGATCCCACATGCTGCAGAGAGGCTGGGCCCGTGAGCCATGGCCACTGAGCCTGTGCGTCTGGAGCCTGTGCTCCACAATGGGAGAGGCCACAACAGTGAGAGGCCCGCGTACCCCAAAAAAAAAAAAAAAGAACTGTTCCTCTTTATCTCTGATATTCCTTGTGCTGAAGTCTAATCTATCCGATATTTATATAGATACTCCAGCTTTCTTACAATATTTGAAGGTAAGTCCTTTCCTATGCCTTTACTTTTAACTTATACATATCTTTATATATAAAGTGTGTTTCTTGGAATAGCATGTTCTGGATCTTGTTTTATTAACTACTCTGAAATCTATGTCTTTTCATTGCAGTGTTTAGACCACTTACATTTAGTGTAATGATCTGTATTTTGGGGTTGTCTACTATCTTGTTTTCTATTTGTCCCATCTAATCTTTGTCCTTCTTTTCCTTTATATTTGACTTTTTTTCTGATTTTTTAGTATTTAGTTTTTGATATTCCATTTTACCTCTGCTGTTAGGTATACTTCTTTATTTTACTTTTTTAGTAATGCTCTAGAGGTTACAATATCTGAAATATGCTTTTCTTTAAGAAAAAAAAGCTCAAACTTAGAAAATTTTTGCTGATTTGGACTGTGCACATCATTGATTAATCACCAGAATTTTGAACTAAGAAGGTTGTAGTTTGAAGATGGTCATTTTAAAGCAAAAATTAATGAATACTACTTTATAGAGTTCCCTATTAATTTTTCAGATTTGTCTTTGATTGTATTATCACGTCTTCCCTTGTATTAAGGAACATTCTTTTTATCAGACTTTGTCCTTTCAGGTGTACATTCCCAACATAATCTTGGCCCTGTATACTCCTGGGAATAGTACTGTTCACTCATTAGTTGACAGCTTACTTTTTATAGCAACTGTTTCAAATAGCTCCTTTCCAAATGTGCTCAATTTCAGCTTCTCTCAAAATAGCTGATAACTTCATATCCTTTTTGACAGAGAAGACCAAGATGGACTAAGACCATCTGGAATGAACGTCATGATATACTGCTTTCACCTCAACTAATTTCTACTTTCTTTACCAGTAGATGATGATAATCTTGTCCTTCCTTGCTGTCTCAGAAGAGAGGTCCTTCTTCCCTTTCTAAACTATGCTCTGAATTTCATTTCTTTGTCTCTTAGAGGTCCTGCTCTCCTGATTTATCATTTTCTTGCACACTTTCCCCATCTAAATAAAACCTTCAGTTCACTGTCTTGTTCCTTTTAACTACCTTATGATTTTGAACTTTCTTAGCTAAGATTTTTAAATGAGTAGTCTTTAGCTACTACCTGTATTTCCTAGCAGCTTCCTTCCTTCTTCACACCTTGTAATAGCTTTCACACTACAACCTCACTGTAATTATATTTCTTTGCCTTGTTAATTCTTACTTACTTCAACACTAAGCTCCAGAAGAATAATTTCCAAGAAGACTTCTCTAAACTCCCCAGATGGACTCTTTGTGAATTTCTCTTTCTTATTAGTGTGTCTAGTTCCCACTTTACACTATAATTATTCCTTTAGAGCTGTAATCATGTCTTAGTTATATTTGCAGTGTTTGATATTATAAGTTCATAATTAGTTGTCTTAATTGAAGTGAAAGTCAGTATCTTTTCCTTTCCTAAAACTTTTGATCAATGTGTCATTCAACATTTTTAATATTCCACTTGAAATTATCTCCTCTCTTGCCTTCTAAACCTTCCTGGTTTATTCCCTCAAAATTCTTTTTTGAGAGCCTATATTTGCCAATATTTGCTTAGCATCATAAAATTACCATTATATATATTTATGTAGCTTTTAGTGAACATATCTTTAACACTTTCTGTGCACCTAGGCACAGGAGATTTAGTGATTGATAAGGCAAAGCTCCTTTAACTGAGAACTTTATTGACTCAATTGAGAGAAAAACACTCAAATGATTATAGTAACTTATACATTACACTATGCTAAGTAATTGGCTTTCTCCTATAGGACATGAGGTACCTTCTTTTTTTTTTTAAGGTTTTCATATGAAGAATTGATAGGAGCACATCTGTGCTTATAAAAAGGTAATTATTGGCAGCCTTAAATGTGGACCTGAGGAAAAGGAACAGGAGAGAAATGGGGCTATTGTAACAGTCTTTTATAAAAGATGAGGGAAGACTTAATTTTGACAATGGCAATGGGATGAGGATGGGAAAAATACCAAAGATATTTATCCAGCTTTGTTCTTTCATCCATGTTTCAGTTGTGTGTTTTCCCATCGGACTCTCAAACACCTGTACTTGTATATCAACTCAGACTGGAAATAAATAATGAGAGAAACAATAGCTAATATTTACTGATCCCTTACTTTGTGCCAGGTATCATTTTAACTGCTTTATATGAATTAACTCATTATTCCTCCAACTCTATATGATAAGGTACTATTATTATGCACATTTTCTGAAGTAGGAACCATTGCTCTGAGAGTTTCAGTAACTGATCAGTGTCACACAGGATCCATGTTCTTCTGTTTTGTTTTTTTAACCATAGTACTATATTGTCTGAAACCTGAATTGATTGTTTCTCTCCTGCCTTCTCTTCTAACTGTGTTCGTTCTGCCATCCACTTTTCCAACTGAAAACCTGGATAATTTTATTTATTTATTTATTTTTGGCTGCGTTGGGTCTTCATTGTTGTGTGCAGGCTTTCTCTAGTTGCAGCAAGCAGGGGCTTCTCTTGTTGTGGAGCATGGGCTCTAGGTGCTCAGGCTTCAGTAGTTGTGGCTCACAGGCTCTAGAGCGCAGGCTCAGTAGTTGTGGCACATGGAATTAGTTGCTCCGCAGCATGTGGCATCTTCCCAGACCAGGGCTCAAAACCATGTCCCCTGTATTGGCAGGCAGATTCTTAATTACTGCGCCACCAGGGAAATCCCAAAACCTGGATTACTTAAAATACTGGTGTCTCTGCTTTCAGTTTTAACTCGTTCTTCTTTCCTCTTTTTACTGCCAAAGAAATATCACTATCATCATGTTACTGAGTTGCTTCATATCTTTGAAACATATAACAACTCTGTTACTCATTAAATCAAATATATCTTGATATATTTCCCAGCATTCTTGATATATTTCCCAGAATTCCCAGCAACTGGTCCTAGCTCATATATACAACTCCTTTTTCCCCTGATTACCAAGGAGGGACTAATTTCCTATCTTCTATAGTTTCTCTGTAGTTCATTGCTTCCTTTGTGCATTTTTCCATGTTCTTATTCTGGGTTGAATTTTTATTTATTTACTTTTATTCCTTTCTGTCAATTAACTTTCCTTCAAGATTCAGCTTAACCACGATTATCTTCCGTGAAGTTAATCCCAATGGTTGGTTGTTTTCCTCTTAATGTGAGTTCCTATAGCACTTATAATAAGCTATGTTCTGAATTACCTGTGCCTTTGGTGAGGTACTGGTCTCCTGGATATTGCAAAAAGGACTGAGACTTCTCTGGAGATCACCTTATTGGAGCTGCATCAGGGAGTTAGTGTGTGGGGGATAGGTGGTGGTATGTCAACTTAGGTATGAATACCCATATTTCTCACAAACATATAAAGAATATGTAATATTTTTGCCAAGGCAGTGAAATACAATACAGTTTATGAAAACTGCTTCCCCAACCTGAATGGTGTTTGTTTTCTTATATCTCTCTTTACTTTCCACTTCAATGCAATTTCGGGGGTTAGAATGCACACAATATACTTGGTTTTACCCCATAGCTATGTTTTTACCATTACATATTATACTTGATTATATGCATTACCTTACACTATTAAATAATTATTTCTTACTTTTTCTTTTCTACAATAAGCTTAAGAATAGAATCTTACATTCCACTTTACTCAACTACATCTGTCAAGTACCAAGTCTAAAATAGAAACATAATAAATATGTTTGTAAATTTCAAATGGAAGAAAAATAAGTTCCCTATATTTATTGCTGTGCAGTGATAAATCTAAAACGTCTAATGTTTCTATACCCTTTCCCATCACCTAATACATATATTTAAGCTATGAACTTTCTCTAAGTACTGCTTTAACTATACCTTACAAGTTTTGATATGGAGGGCTTTTGTAGTTCAAATCTAAACAATTTTCCATTGTGATTTTATATATTTAGAAGTGTGTATTTTCAGTTTCTAAAAGTATACAGTTTTGAGTAAGTTTTATTTCAAATTTTATTGCATTGTGTTCAAAGAATATAATCCATATCATATATATTCTTGGCGTTTTTATGCCTCTTTGTGGCCTAGTTTATGATCAATTTTTTATGAATATTCTAAGAGTGGAAAAAATATATATATTTTATATCTGTGGGCGCTGGGTCTTATAAGTGTCCATTAAATTAAGCTTGTTAATTATGGTCAAATCTAAGTTTTAGTTTGTTTAAATATATCAGTTTCTGAGAAGTCTCTTAATCTGTCACTGTGATGATGGATTTGTAATTTTGTAATCCTGTCTGTTTTGCTATATATATTTTAAAAATATACTGCTAGATGCATTCAGGGTCATTATAACTTGCTTGTAAATCATTCCTTTTATTCTTAAGACCCTCTTTTTATCTACTGATGCTTTTTATTTTTAAACAAAACATCTAGTCTTATCTAGTTGAGTAATCAGTAATAGTGATTTCACAATGAAATAAATGGTTATTTTATGGATCCATTTTCAAAATGGTGTTTAAAATGAAGTTAACTTAATGGCGATATGTGATTGGCAACCATATATTAGAACTTGATCTTGGAAATGAATTATGTGGTCATCTTACAGTAGTCAAATTACTATTCAGATGAAATGCTGCTAAAAATAAGTTGACATTTCCCATGTAATAGCACCATTGATTCATGTTCATCACCTACAGTGAATGCTAACATGAAGATTGTATAATTTATTTCACTTCAGTGTCATTTAAAACTGTCCAAGCCTATTTAGAAAATAGCAAAGCAAGTACCAGCTACATTGACTTCTGTCAACTTGTCTTCCAGGAACTTGATATGCTTGCTTGACATAAAAGAACATGGGCTAGTTTCGATTAAAGATATTTATTAATTCTGTAAATGACATAACACTTACTTTAGCCAGAACAAAGCATGTCATCATAATAGCACGGATTCAGTTCAGCCACTTTTTACTAACCACACTCCAGGCACAGCTCGGTGCTGCGTATACAAAAGAGGAAAACAGGTCTGACCATATAGGGCTAATATGGTTGGCACTACAAGAGAGTTCACGCAAGAGTTACAGAAACCATAAATTATTATTCATCATTTGCTAATGAAGGTATATATTGCTATAAGTACATGCCTGAGGTAGTGGTCAGTTGTTTTCTCTGGGATGTAAGAGAAATGGAAAAGAAGGACTTAAATGAAAAGAAGTGGGTTTAAAATTCAAGGTCAATAAGATTGTTAAAGTAGTTAGGGGGTGTGGAATTTCCTTTTTGGAAGTACTCCCTAAGGGCCCAGTTGTTAGTAAATGAATGTTCTTGCTCAATGTCTTACATGTTCTAAATTGAACGGATGCTTCTCCCCTCTCCTTCTTGCACTCTTCCCTCCAAACCTGATGCACATCCAATGCTACCTATCTCATTGCATCCTAGCAATACTTATGAAATCTCGGTCATCCATGACATGTCCTTCTTCCTTACTCCCGTTTTGTTGGCCTTCATCAATTCTGGCAGTTTTTTACTTTAAAACATATTTTGAATCCATTCACATTTCTTCCCCACTGCTGCCCAAACACCTCAACATATCACTATGCTACTTCAGAAGGAATCTTCTCTGCCCCCTCTATTTCATTTTCTCAAGGGAGCTATCAGAATTACCTATTTAAAACAATAGATCTGATGATCATGTGCTTCTTTCTCAAAATGCTTTGTTGACTTTGTATTGGTCCTATGATAAAGTTAAATTCATCTCTCATACCACACATTGGAATCACTGATTCAGCCACACTGACCTTCCTTAATATTTCTTATACTGTTACTATCCTGCCCACCCTAAGGTCTTTACTTTTTAATTCTTTTAGTTTGTAATAATTTAATTCTGCTGCCTCACTTTTTTTTTAACATCTTTATTGGAGCATAATTGCTTTACAATGGTGTGTTAGTTTCTGCTTTAAAATAACAAAGTGAATCAGCTATACATAGACATATATCCCCATATCCCCTCCCTCTTGCATCTCTCTCCCACCCTCCCTATCCCACCCCTCTAGGTGGTCACAAAGCACCGGGCTGATCTCCCTGTGCTATGTGGCTGCTTCCCACTAGCTATCTATTTTACATTTGGTATTGTATATAAGTCCATGCCACTCTCTCACTTCGTTCTCTTTTTTGCCCCTTGATCACCAACACTTTCTTCAGCTCTCTGCTTAAATTTTACTTCTAGGAAATGTTCTATAATCCTCTAAAGTACATCTCCTCCTTTCTTTTTCTAGCATTTATCACTCTGGTAAATAAATATGTGTGTAATTGTCTGTTTTCCCCTTTAAGATCATAAGCTCCTAGGAACAAGAGCAAGGTCTACTTGGTGTAGTATCAGACATGTAGTGGACACAAATATTTGTTGGATAACAAATGCAGTAATGAGTGAAAATTATGAGGTCAAAAAATTGATTTAAAAATATAAATAAACCTAAAATGTCTCAATCATGTCATCACTTTAAGCACTTCAAATTTTTGCAATTGAATTCAAAGCCATTTTATGTGGAAAGGCTGTCTTATTAAAAATTTTTAATTCAAACTTTTTTTATCCTTATTAACCACTATTTACAAAACACTATACCAAATGAATTTTGCCTGCTTCCAAAAAGCAAATTTTATCTTGTTTAACGATAAAAATTTCTTATCTTGAGAATATCCAAAAGAATGTGGTACAGTGTCTGAAGGCAGATAGTTCCCTAAAAGGAATTGCAGATGTTTTGAGGAGTGTTGCCATACTCTAGAGCCTATTACCACTTTGTAATGTAAGATTTTGTATATTTATTTTTAAAAGAAGTCACACTAGCTCTTTATGTTGAAACTGTACTTAACCATCCTTTTCTGATAACTAAATATCTTACATATTTTATATCAGTGAACATCAGTGATTACTGTAGAATATTGCAGTTGAAGGTTAGAAAAAAATGGTAGATCAAGTTTGTCCAAATGTATCTTAACCACTGTCCCATGAGATTTACTTTTTAAATTAAAGCAAATCTTTAGCATGATTTTCTTTACCTTTGTTTCCCTGTTTTAGTAGAGAGTACCAGTTATTTGCTGAATTTCTCATTTTTTAGTCTAATTAACTGTATCTTTATAGGTACTATTTTTAGAATCTTTGATAAGCATTTTTTAGATTATCTCCCTACCAAAACATTGCACAGATATAAAAGCACCCTTTGCAGGTATCCCTTAACCTGTATGTTTATACGTGCTAACATACAATAATGTTTTGTTTTGTTTTGCCTGTGGCCGCAATTAAATACCTCCAAACCCAGTGGCAGAATTAAGCCAAGTTATATTTTATATTAATAAAGATTTAGAAAACTGGTTCAGTGGCTTAGCCCCTGTTTCTAGTTTGGAGGCAATATAAACAAAATATTTTCATTTATTATCTTATTATTATTTTCATTTTGTGAATTTTATAATCCATCTGTTATGCCACTTTCAAGAAAACAGTAACTAACACCTTTTAAAACTAAACAATATTTCTGTTCAAGTTACTTTCAAGTTCTCTTTTTATTCATAGTAACAACCTTTGAGGATATGAGATAAATGTTGAAGCTTTAAAAGTAATCTTTGTATGGAAATCATCATAAAATATTGTGATGTAGTGAAATAATTTAAATTTCCATTTTTACACCTATTAAAATTTCTGCTTAAGCGTATTTGAACTATTCATTCTAGGTAAAATTTAAGAACATTTAGAAATGTGTTATATTAGGTATATAGTGTTTCAGAAGAAACTCAGAATTACCGACTTTAAATTTCTTCCTATAGAAGCTGTAAGTTACAAAAGAGAAAATGATATTTCAGAGAAGGTGTGCCTTTTTGTGTAGACTTTTCAACTGACTCATAAGGGATGTGACTTTTTAAAAGATGAGTATATAATGGTTATCTTCTCCCTGGAAAAATTCAATACACAAACAAAAATTACAGTGATTCTTGCTATTGATACAGAGCTATACTTCTATGACTGTAATTTGTTCTATGACAAAGTTTTAAAAAAGAACTTCTTAAATAGAGTTTCTTTGGTCATGCAATCAGAATAAGCGTGCCTTGGATTCTAAGACAAAGCCATTGTAAGATGACAGGGGAAACAATTGAGAGCGGGTGTACAGCAGACCATTGAGAGGAGGTCAAGACAGGTTAGTAGATGTGCCTTGGAGGTCTTAGAGACTGATAGTAGGTAACAGGCAGAGGTATGTGCAAATGGTCATCATTAGGATACTAGAGAATGAGTAATGGGAATATTCTGCATGTGCAAAAAGCTATGCATGGGGGTAGGGGAGGGGGCATGGCAAGAACTAACGAGTAGAGATCTAGACAGATGAACTGTTGGTGTCAAGGGAATCCAACTGCAAATACTGATGACTCAACTGTGGAAATGGAAGTCCAGTGGCAGAACATACTCCCTCAGAATTAATATGAGGAAAGAACTCAGTAGAATGTTTTCCTCTTGTCTCTAAGGCAATGAGATTCTAATTAGATGGGATCTGGGACTGAAAGCCCAGCAAAAGGAAGTAAGAAATGGACCTTTCTTCTGGTACAAGGATTGAAGCTGGATCCTAGTTTCTTTGAATCAGTGTACTGGGTCAGGGACCATTAGCAAAGTTGACATGATGGTGAATCCTAAGCTATGGTTTCAGTTGTCTTTGTATTCTCCCTATCCTAGCTTGGCTGGAGCTAGCTTGGCTGGAATCTAGATGGGATTGGTGGAGCCTTCAGTTAATAGTTAAGGAGTTATTCCTTTGTGGATAAGAAGGCAGAGTTAGAGTCCTGGCAGGCAATTATAGCTGAAGAAAACATGCTTCATATGCCATTCTTCTATGCTTCCCTACTTTTAACTGTGGAAGGGAAAAAACTGAGGGGCATGATTCACAGCCACTAAAGGATTTGTGAGACCAAGAATACCACAAAAGTAAGCTTTGTTAAACCTGGGAGATACTTTTGTTTATTTTTAATCAGAAGGACAGTTGATTTAATCAAAATCATAGTATTTGCAAACAAGCACTGTGCAACAGGGCAAGTACAGTAACCTCTAAGGACCCATGGAGTTCCCTAATTTCTAGATGCCCCATGGAAAATGTTCTTCAAAATGAAATAGTAATTTTGGGGGAGGGGTGTATTCATTTTCTATTGCTAACTTAACAAACTGCCACAAATTTAGCAGCTTAAAAGTTTATTATCTCACAGTTCTGTAGGTCAGAAGTCTGGGTTGACTAAGCTGTTTTCTCTCCTCTAGGTCTCACCAGGCTGAAATCAAGGTCTGGGCCTGCTGGGTTCTTCCTAGGAGGCTCTGAGAAGAATCCACTTTCAGACTTATGTAGGTTGCTGGTAGAATTCAGTTCCTTGTGGTTGTAGGGGTTGGCCAGAGGCTGCTCTCAGATTCTAGAGACTACCACATTCACAGGCTCCAGGGATTAGGGCATGGATATCTTTGGGGGGCTATTCTGCCTACCGCAGAGGAAAACAATTTTTTGCCAAGGGATGACTCTGATTATCCAGTTTCTCTTACCAATAAGAATAGTTAAAATACCTAGACTCCAAACAACTAGAAGCTTAGGGATTTTTATACTGAATCAATAGTGTAGAAAAGAGACAAAGGCTTCCATCTTTGAAGTCAAAAAGGAAAAAGCAGGGCAATGACCAGAATCTGTAACTGTTAAAAATTTGTGAAAGAGGGTAACAACACTAGTATTTCTAACAACTTTTCTTTGTTTTTCCTTTAAACTATGGTATTACGAAATACTGTTTAAGGTTATTTTATTAAATGTTTGACTAAAATGTTAGTTTGTGGATTGGGGCGGGGAGAGGGTGTTTAATGGAAAAGCTCACAGATAGGCCTATAGTTTGACTATGTGGCCATAATGCAGGCTTAATGCTGTAATAACAATTTGCCCAACCTCTGAAATTCATATGAAGACAGTAAGTGCTTCTTGAGCCCTGAACTTATATGAATGCTAAAAATGGTGTCTTAAATATCCCCATTTTGTTTCATTTTTAAACAGAAAATTTTATATGCTATTTATGTGAGTTTCCTTAGTAACCCATAATTTTGAGGAGTAATTGCACTAGGTTCAAAATTCTTTGTGATCAGAATGAATCTGTGCATCTTAGAACAGCCCCAGGTACATAGTAGGTACCTAATATTTGGGATACATGTACAGAAGTGAAGATATCACCTAGAACTTAATTGTCCCAAAGCAAATTCTTTATGTCAGCCCTTTTTCTTTCTTTCTTTTTTCTTTAAAATTTATTGAAAATACAGAGGTGGGGAAGAGTTCATGTGGTAGTGCAGAGTCCCTAAATTCATCTTAGGAAGCACAGTCTTGTTTAAGCTGAATTTTTCTCTACATTACTGCAGATTGGAGCCTAATTTCATTAACTTATTTCAATTATATTTTTTTCTACATGTTATTTTGAAAAAATTCATACCTGTAGGAGAGTTTAAAAATAGTACAATGAACACCAAATACCCCTCATCTAACTAAATCTACCAATTTGTTAGCCCTTTTTCTTATAATCTACCTTTTCTGATTAAAGCTGAATAGAGAATTCAGGGAACCTGATTTCTGAACCATGAAACTTAGCTGCTGTTTTGAAAATTAACAACTAAATCAAAGGCTGCCTGCTAAAGTATTCTTTAGGAATGAAACAATCACTGTGTTTATCAGGGTCTTTTTGCATTTCTCTTGCACTTAAAACATTTTTTAGCACCTGTAGCTGCTTCGCTTCTGTTGCCTGTCATATTTCCCACGCTTCTTGGCTTTCATATGAAAAAGTTAACATTTGGTAGAAATTACCAGCCAATCAAAGCACTCTTTCTTCTGCATGGCAAACATCAAGCTGTAATACTTAGATCAACTCTTTTACACTTTATGTTTCTAGGCGCTCAGGGGCTACTTTTAATTTTGTTTTTAATGCTCTTTCTGGGTCTGTCCCTGTTTTGGAAGCCTAAAGCGTTGAATACTATACTCTGGATAATTGTTTTTGTGAAAACACATATAAAATATTTCTAAAACAAGCCTAAAGAGTACACAATAGTCAGTGATGCTAGTTCTCTGGACTCTAAGAGGGTGACTGAGTGGAGTGGGCTAGGGTAGAAGCATGTGGCTCTAAAATGAACTTGTGAAGATAATGCTAACAAATGCTCAGGATTAATGAAAGTGATTTTTAGATTACTTCTAGGATCTAACTTTCCAAAACAGAAAAACTGGTTCTTCATGGTCTGAAAACTAAAATGTTTCATGTCTATTGAAATAAGAGTTCTTTTTTTAAGTTAGAAATACTTGCATTTTATTTAACCTTAAATTTTAGGGATTAGGTTTGTCTTAAGTTAGCATTTGGTCTTGTTTTATACCTATTGACAAAACTGGCAGTGTGTATTTTTTAATCTATAATAATTTTTATTTATATTAGAAATATGAAACTTCAGAAAGTGTGTGAATGTTTTATTAAAAAGTCAATCAGTTCTATCATTCTAACAGTTAATTTTAAGTATCCACCCACCATCTTTGGTAGATTATTTTTTACCATTTCCATAATTATAATCATACACCCAATTCTATATTTGGCATGTTTTACATAGCACTATATCATAAATAGACTCCTATGTTTCCCAAATAATTCCATTTGTAACTACGATATTTAATAGTTGAAACATGTTCTATCATGTTTAGACACATATATGTCTTATATGTGCTACAATCTATAGAAATATTATATTATTGCTGAATTTGGGGGTTACCTCGAATATTTCTTACTATAAATATATGACAGTAAACATATTTTATGCATACTGTTTTTCTCATAGTTCAGAATTTATATTTGGATAGTGTCTGAATAGAAGGCTTACTTAGTTAAAATTTATTAATTTTTTTATAGCACATGATATATACATGAAGTGTGCTTTCTACAAGTGTACCACCCAGGTTCCCATGCCACTAATAACCTACTAAAATCCTGTCCTATCAAGATTCCTAAGCATATTTCCCAAGTTATCAATAATATCATAACGGTTTACTTAGTTGCTAAAAACATTTGCAAAGAATGACCCTTTAAGGTTTGTCAGATCTTTGCTTTACATCTCTTAACTGAAAAGATTTCCCCCCAACTTTCTAGCATTAGAAAAAAATAACCTACATATGATCATTGAAAAGGTTCACCTCACTCTAGGCAAGAAATTTAGAGATCAGTACCTAGAAATGGAATGGAAACATTTGGGAATTATAAATATCAAGAAAACATTCTTCAAATCTTTAGAAGAGAAGAACAGATTACACCTCAAGGAACAAAAATCAGGATGGCATCAGATTTCTCTGCAACACTAAATACCAGACAATGGTGGTGTCTATAGTTTTGATGAGAGTCAAAAAAAGACATATAAGGATTTGGAAAATGATATTCATACATCCTCTAGCCAACTAAGAAATATATAATAATTAAAACTCATGGGCTTCCCTGGTGGCACAGTGGTTGAGAGTCCGCCTGCCGATGCTGGGGACGCGGGTTTGTGCCCCGGTCCGGGAAGATCCCACATGCCGCGGAGCGGCTGGGCCCGTGAGCCATGGCCACTAAGCCTGCGCGTCCAGAGCCTGTGCTCCGCAACGGGAGAGGCCACAACAGTGAGAGGCCCGCGTACCACAAAACAAAAACAAAAACAAAAAAACCCTCATGAGTAGCACAGTTATGTTATTGTTTTAAACTGATAGGGAAAAAAAACTAGACTGGAAATTGGAGTTGTTTTTGATACTGAAAGTATAATTATAAAACTGAATGTAGAGGTCAAAAATTATTACTGAAAGCAGAGATGATGAAAACAAAAAGTTTATGCCTAAAACTCCAGATGTTTATAATAAGGGTTAGGAAATGGAAGAGGGAGATGTAGAATAGAAAGAGAAAGCTAACTTCATTTTTCATAAAGAAACATAAACGATAGTTTGTCTTAACATTGGTACCTTTAAAGCTTAAGATAAAAATAGTTTCTTTTCTTTAATTTTAAAGGACATCTCATTAGATGCATATGAGAGTGCTTTTCTGCTAACAAGTGAAACAGGTAGATAAAATACAACATGAAGTTTAAAAATAAATGGAGGGGAGATGATTTGATATATGAACACACAAAAAAGCTGAGTTTGCAATGTCAATTTTGGGCGAAGTAGATTCAAGGCAGTGATTATTAAACATGAAAAAGAAAGGAGAAATGGACAAACAATAATAGAGTATTATATATATTTGAAAGAACAAAGGGACAAAAATTAGAGATAATATAAAGATATTAGGCAAATGGATAAAAATGTAGAGCAGGAACATGGATATTTTATTAAATATCCCTGGGAAATTATGAAAATTGGTCATTGATTAGACCACAAAAAATTATTCAACAAATTCCTAAATACAGAAGTTGTACAGTATATCTTACCTGGACACAACTGGGAAAGCTAGAAATTAAAAAGGAAAATAAAACCTCCAACCATTTGTAAATTAAAGTATATCTTTGGTTAAATCTACAAGGTTTGATATTGGTGTTCTCGTTTTTTTCTAAATCATCTAATCAGTATAATTTTGGTTTCCAGTTATATCCAGTAACTCTTTGGGAAATCGAAATTATACTTATTGGATGATTTAGGAAAAAAATCATGAACACCACCATCAAACCTTGCAAATGTAATCAAAGGTAAATTCAGAGTGAGATTTACAGTTTTATATTCTTTATATTTTAAAAAAAGGAAATAAATTAGTTAATCTATTAAGAATTTTGAAAATAAATGAAACCTTTTTTACAAAATAGGAAAATAGAGATAATTTTTTAAAGAAGAAAACATATTAATTAAACAGAAAAAGAAAGTGAACTAATAGAACAATTCCTGGGAAAGATAATGATGAGAACACTAATTCAATTTAGGAGAGAGAAAACAAGTCATCATCTGTCTAGTGCCAGCAGCTCAGTAAGGCAGTCCAGGGCAGGTGGGCAGGCTGTGCTCCACAAAGTCATCCAGAGACTAAGGCTAGTGGGTGCTCTGCCATTGTTCAGGACATTGGTTTTGTAGGCATGACAGAAATTAGATCTCCAGTTTAAAAGTAGGAGGCAGTCTAGAAGTGGTGCATACCTCTTCTTCTCACATTAGTAAGAGACTAATTCTTGGTGAGAGCAAGGGAGACTGAGCAATGTACTGTAGCTGGGCTGCCAGGTCCCTGGCTACAGTTCTATTACCATAGAAGAAGAGGGAAACAGATGTTTGTGGTCTACTGGCAGTCTCTCACAGCTGCTACAGAGGACCTTTTTAAGCACGTGAAAGTGGTATGTATGTGAATAAAACTAAAAATCTCAATGGAATGAAGTTTTCTGGGAAAAGTATAAGTGAACAGAATTGTAGTAAATAGAAGTAGAAAATATAAAAAGAATAATGGCCATAATTACTTCCAAAATTGGCTTTGTATTCAGGCAGTTTTACCCGCTGCATAT
Source organism: Kogia breviceps (assembly GCF_026419965.1). Classification (NCBI taxonomy): domain Eukaryota; kingdom Metazoa; phylum Chordata; class Mammalia; order Artiodactyla; family Physeteridae; genus Kogia; species Kogia breviceps. Next base: position 64,509,368 of record NC_081313.1, on the reverse strand, counting down.
TTTTTAACTTTACAAAGTAGATAAACACCATATTATGTAAATTTCTTCAGAGCATTATAAGAGTTTGCAATCCAGTCCATTTTGAGAAGGTAGAATAATCCTAATGCTTAAATTTGAATATAATCCAGCAAGGAATTTTCTAAACCTGTCTCATTTAGAATATAGATGTAAAGATCCTAAATAAAATATTAGCCAATGTAATTCATTAGCCTATTAAAAGGATCATCCATGATGATCAAGCATGACTTACCTCATAAATACAATGATGGTTTAAGAAAACTATCAATATATAATTACTTATATCCCCAAAGAAAAACCAAATGATACCAATCAAATATGAAAAGGCAAAGTGTCTTTGCCAAAAGAAAACCAAATAATACCCATCAAATATGAAAAGGCAAAGTCTCTTTTATTATTCCTGATCTTTGAAAATTGTTTTTAAAATACTAGGCATAGAAATAGTTCTTAGTATGATAAAGAACATGTCTTCAACCAACAGCTAAAATATTTAACTGTGCTTTGCATTAAAATTGTGAAGACGGGAAACCTACTACAGGGCCCTGATTAACCACTGTTTTGATTTCTACAGTTTTAGTTACTCACAGTCAACCAAGTACTGAAAAAAATTAAATGGAAGATTCCAGAAATAAACAATTTATAAGTTTTAAAATGTGGATCGTTCTGAGTAGCATGATGAAGTCTCACCATGTCCTGCTACATCCTGCCTGGGACGTGAATCATCCCTTTGTCCAGCTTGACCCACCCATTAGTCACTTAGCAGCCGTCTGGGTTATCAGATACAGTGTAGTGGTATCACAGTGCTTGTGTTCAAGTCACCCTTACTTTACTTAACAATGGCCCCAAAGCATAACAGTAGTGGTGCAGGCAATTCAGATATGGCAAAGAGAAGCTGAAAGGGCTTCCTTTAAGTGAAAAGGTGAAAGTTCTCAATAAGAAAAGAAAAGCAATCGTAGGTTGAGGTTGCTAAGATCTGTGGTAAGAAGGAGTCTTCTATCCGTGAAATTGTGACAAAGGAAAAAGAAATCTGTGCTAGTTTTCACACCTCAGACTGCAGAAGTCATGTCCACGGTTCATGATAAGCACTAGTTAAGGTAGGAAAGGCATAAAATTTGTGGGTGGGAGACATGAACAGAAAACATGTTCTGATTGACAGCATTGTTTTGGGCCAGAAAGCATATTGAGCCTCTACAGAGACGTCAGCAAGAGATCTTCTGAAACAAGTGACACCAAGCCATTTACTGCTAGTAAGGGATGGTTACACAGATGCAGGAATAGGTGTAGATCAGAAAATATAAAAATTACTAGAAAGGCTGCTGAAGAAGCTGCTGCCGCATTTCTGGCAGAGGTGAGGAAGATTAAGGAGAGAGACCACATTCACATAACTTTTATCACAGTATATGGTTATAATCGTTCTATCTTTTTATTAGTTATTGTTGTTAATCTCTTACTGTACCTAATTTATAAATTAAACTTTATCATAGTTATGTATGTATAGGAAAAAACATAATATATATAGAGTTCAGTACTATCGCAGTTTCAGGCATCCATTAGAAGTCTTGGAATCTCTCTCCACAGATAAGGGGGTCTACTGTATGACCATTTTAAATGTTTCTCAAACAATACTTTTATCTGACTTAAAAATAGTATAAGTGTGTTAATAGTAAAGACAAATAATTCTCTGCCTGGTCTCTTCCTACCTAGTCTTACCTTTAATCCTTCCAATTTCTAATAAGTATATCACTATTTTAGCTCCTCTGTTATTACCGTCACAATTTTACATATACTTAAAGTATTTTTTTCTTTTCCACCAAATGTAGACTTTATATCTTGATTCCCCAGTGTATAGTTAGGCAGCTGGTTCTGTACCATCCTTAATAACTAAAACTATTAGTTATTTAATGTGTAGAATCTTGATAAATGCTAATTATGTTATAATCAATTGCATTTTATTTTTAAGCAAAATTTTATTTTATGCCTATTGTTTTGAAACCTCCTTACAGAAGTATATACAATTGTTTTTTTCTTCCAGAGGCCACTAGTGATAATAACTAAGGTCAAAATAAGAACTATTCTAGCTTTTATTTCAGATTTTTATTTAAGAAGGGAAAACATAAAATAACAGTATACATCTCTGTTCTTTAAATTCAGAAATAGGGAATTAGAGAATAAAAACTATTATTGAAATTCAATTATATAATAGCATTTAAGAGAAGGGGCAAAATGGGAAATGGTGCTGGACATATATACAAGGGAAAATAACACAGAGAGGAAGGGGCACAGATTGACTTGTGCCTTCTTATAGGTAGAAAGATATAAAAACAGAAAGTCCAAGAGAGGAGACTTAAACAAAGATAAATATATAGAAACATGAAGAAAGATTTCATGGTGACTCTTTAAAGTTCATTTTAATATATCCCTGGAAAAGCAAATAATTGTTCCATAATTTAGTTCATTTGAAAACACCAAATTTAATATATTATATTTATAAAAAGCAGATAAAAATTATATTAGTCATTTGGGAAAATATTTTTAAAATTAAAAGTAAAGTTTTCACTTCCAAAAAACCTTGAAATTCAAGTCACATGACAAAGTAAATGATTTAAGAGCAGTTAGAAAATACATATGTGAAAGTACATGTTAAAAGCATACAAAGTAAACTAGTAAAAAGAAAAAATACTTTTAATGATAATTAATATTTTTACATTGCTCCAAAGTCTTATGTATTCAGTTTAGTTAGAAGAAGTATTTTAAAGCCATATTATTTATGTCTTTCTTTTTTACAAGAGAGAGAATATAAAAAGTCAACCCTAAATAATTGTGGATATATTATACATAAAGGATTTTCCATGGTATTCTAATGGGAATTCACACAAATCCAGTGAAACTAATGCTTTGTAGTAGTTCTTAGTATAATTAAATTATTTGCTCTCCTTTTTAAATTCAGTCACAAAGCCCCAGAATAATATTATACATACTTTATGAGTTAGAGCCAACAACAACTTTCTGTGGATCCTCAAGTTGTGAGATAAATTTGTCTCATGAGTTGGAAGTAAACTTGAGACAAGTCTCAGAAATTCCAGCAATGAAACCCAAGAAATGTGGTACTTCTCCTGTCTACATTAAGCTCTAATCCCCAAAACTTGATTCGTATTTAGCTTACAGTTTCAAAGCATGTATTATTTACTATTGCTACCGTATATAAATGAGCAAATTAGGCAGTTTGAGAAATATACTCTTTTACAAAACTTAGAGTACCATTTAGTGTAACTCTTCAGTGTTTATTATCAGACTCGTATTTTTATTGATCAACATGGTGTACCAAATGGTACTCTAAGCTTGAGTCCACACAGTACAATAAAGGAGGGAATTATCCCTTGTCAATAAATCCCAGAAGAATGGATGGATAATTTAGCTCAAAAATGTGATCCACAAAGTGAAGTTTGGACTGCAGTGCTCTGTCCCAGTGCTTTGTATTGGGTAAATAAACTGGATAATTACTAGTATTCTGTTCACTTCAATTTGTGTCCTTAGGCCAAGCCTAGAAATTGCTATTATACCAGAAAACTAAAGCATCGTGCTCTATACTAGAAATCATGTAGCTATAAAGCTCTTTATTTTCAAAACACCTGTATTGTTATGGCCAAAGTATGATTATTATGCAAGAAAAAATTTCTATAAAATTCTTGTGCCACTGTGAGGGAATAGGTGCAAACTATAAAATTGTGAGACATCTTTAAAATATAGAAGGCAATCTCAACAACAGAGTAAGAGGCATATTTAAATCAGTTACCATAACCTGATCCATTCATTTGTTTGGTTGATTCATTCCTTCCTGACTATTCTATTTAAAATTATAATTCTTACCCACTTTACTGGGAACTCTATTTCCTGCTCTTTTTCTCCATAGCACTTATTGGGCTTTCTTTCCCCCTCTCACTAGAATGCTAACTTCAAAAGGGCAAGGATTTTTTTTTTTCTGTTGTGTTAACTGCTGTGTTGTAGAGATTGTAAAAGGACCCTTGGCAAGATATATTTTGATTTTGATATATTGAATTTATTAAATAATTTTGAAGTCATAAAATGAACATTCAGAAGGCATCTCAAAGATTTAACTTGTTAAATCTTCAACTGTATCATTTATTTTGTTTCACTTTTAAATAACAGCTGAAAAAAAAATCCTTAGGAAACCTACACAATTAAAAACTTAGAAGAAAAAAACTAGTGTATTATATATCTTTAAACAATGTAGTCCCCCCAAAAAGAGAAAAAATAAAGGAGCCAATGATGACCCAACACCTTTACTTGTTAAACTTTAGTTTAGATGCAAACAAACATTTTTTTCCCTTTAGGTAGGCAAAAGCTTTTTTAATATACTTGCCAGGCAAAAGAATTGCAGGAGAAATAGCATCTTTGAACAACACTAAGGAGGTGCAGCAATTCACTGAATTCTGTTTTGTTTTTGTAAACCTACTCAACATTGTAGTATACATTTCTATAAAAGCATAGGTGAGTGTGTTTTAGAAACTTGTCTCTCTTTTTACTGAGTCTTTTTTATTGCAAAAACAAGTTTCTATTCTGCAATTAATTAGAAAAATAGTGACATCCTATGTCTAGTTTTCAGTACTAAGAGCAACTTCCCCATTAAAATAATTGACTGTCAAAGGATGTAGATCAAATCTTTCTTCCTAGATCTGCCTGTAACCATATATATTTAAACTAAAAGAAGATAAATGTTTGGTAGTAAGTTTTTCTCTTACTGTAACATTGTGTATTAAAATTTTAAGCAAGTTTCATTAAGATGAAAAACAATTTGCCTTTCATTTTTTAAAAATGTGAGTGTTGATATTATAACACAAAATAGAGCTATCTGACAAAGGGTGGGTATTCAATTAATGTACACTGAATGAAATTGCATGCTTTTGCTTAAAATGGGATGATAGATTGATGTTTCATCTTAATATGTAAGAAATATTATTTCTCCTTTTATACTTCTATGCTTTATCAGAAGTTTAGAATGTTGGCATTCATAGGTAACCAACATTTTAGATAACCACATTTAAATCTAGATTTCCTCAGGAAATACTAAAATCATTGGCTTTCAGTGATAATAACTTCCAGTACTATAGAATAAACATGTTTTAGTATTTTTATCAATTTATATATCGGGAAATATATGCTACAAATATACTGTGATATTATATCTTCTAATGGAATATTAATTCATGAATGAATAAACTGATCTACAAGTGAGAAAAGTACAACAAATACACTAGATCCAGGATTTGTTTTGAGTTCTTTTCATAACAGAACTGTTGAATTCATACTGATCTCTCTTCAGCATATTTCTGCTCCCTTCTTGGCTGTTCTTAGTATTTGTAATGTGTCTAACGAGATTGAGGGATGAAATCCATGGTTGTAAAATAGTTGTATGTATTACTGCTCTATTTAAGAGTTAAATCTACAACCTTGACTTGATTACAAAGAGCCTATCCCAGAGTTTTTCATATTCCTATTTCATGAAGCCGTAGGATTCCATGAAATAATCTGCAAGTAAAGTAGACTGAATTTTTCAATATGATTTTCTCATAATCTGTTTATCTGAGACTAATCTCTCCAAATCTAATTCCTTTCTCTTATTCAATCTCCTAATTACTTTTTCATCCTCATCACCCTGTTTTTTGCTATCAGTTATATTTTGGCTACCAATTATAGTATATCAGAAAGTGAAAAATGTGCGTGTTGCCACCTATAGACAGAGAAGTAATTATACTTATTTATGACAGAGAAAAGCATAATCTAAACAGAGTTCTTTTTTCCAACTCCTACAACCACCATTTTCAAATTTGTTACTTAAATATTTATCTATTTGTTGTTTATGTTGCCATTTCAGAAGGCTGTGCCTTAAAATAAAGCATTTACTTAAACTTCTATCACTTTATCATTTTATTTGCCTTTTATATTTTACTCAAATATACTATCTTATTAAAGTTCTGTGATTTCAAAAAGTTTAAAGAGACCTGTTTAAACCAAATAACTTAGTCATATCCTAAACTAACTGCTACATCTTAGTTTACCTCTGGAGTGGGGGAAATTACCAATATTTGTTCCCAGGAATGAAAAGCTTCCCTTCCTACAGTCTATTATCAATCAGTCTTTTGTTCTGTGCCTTCTCTGTAATGATATAGGTTTGTTTCTCCTTTATTCTTTGCAGAGTGCTGCAGCAGCTCCCAGTCCAGTGCTAGGAAACATTCCCCCAGGAGATGGCATGCCAGTAGGTCCTGTACCACCAGGGTTCTTTCAGGTACTCAGAGAAACTCTGACTAGGAATGTTAAGGCATAGGAACTCCTGTTCGATTTTATTGAAATATATGAAGGAGAATGAGGCTATTTAATCCTTAAGGTAAACATAACGCTGTGCAGCCAACTCTTGATTATTCAGAGACCGGTTATCTTATATGTAGATTAGCCCTTCCTTCCAATATTTTCTTTATATTGTCAAATTTTTATTCGTATATTTTACCATTTCACTGTGCAAGTAAGAAAGAAAGGTAGCTGAAATGCAAATTAGCTAAGCTAACTGTGGTGAAGATTTGGTGGGAGAAAAGGCTAATGGATGAGGTTTTGGAATGATATATGGATTTTAACTATCCAAGCCATCCATATCTCCACAGACTAAAGATAATCAAGATTTGGCTGTACTTTCACATTATGGCTAAGTCATAACCTAATCATTTATCAAAATTATAGGCTATAACAAAATATTTTGAGAATCATCTTTGTGGCTTTTAAACTGGAATTTTTATCAGTATCATTATATAACATTTATAATATCAGATTTTAAAATACATGTTAGTATTTTAAATTTGCAACAAGCGCATTTATTTTAGCAAAAGATGATGATTTTAGAATTACATCACTTTTCAATTTTATGGCATCCATATTTAAATCTGACAGTTTTTTAACCCAAAGCTACATAGATTCTGAAGTTTATTTTTTTTTTAACTCCATAGTTAATTTTATAACACCCTTTGAGAAAATTAGGAAGAATTTTGGAGTTAAGAACTGCAGTTGGAAGGCATTACAGGAATTAATGTTATATGCTATATTGTTAATGAATTACATCAGGTACTTATAAACTAATTTGTCACTTTAGTGTTTTATATTTTCAAAGTTCTTGTTAATCATTTGTTAATTAATACATACCATCATTTCAGTGTAGATCAATGTACTTTATAAATGTGAAAATGGAGAAGTAAAATTATAAGTAATTTTCCACAGTACAGCAATTGAATAAAAAAGTCATAATTAGAACCTAGTACTAAGTCTGAAATGTAAAGTCCTTTAGGATATGCTATTTGTCTGGCTACTCTATATTAATATTCAAAAGTCTTAGAGCTCACATTCTGTCTTGAGGCCCCTTTCTTAAAATCTAGGAACATATTATAACTCTTGGTTATTAATTAAACAATCACTGTTTACAATAATAATAATAATAGCTAACACTTAGTAACTGCTTACTGTATGCCGTGCTTTGTTCTAAATATTTCATGTGTATAAACTCTTAATTCTCACAATAACCTAGGGGTAAAGTAAGTATTATCATCATTACCATTGCACAGATGAAAGAAACAAAGCATGATAAGCAGTTTGCACAAAGTCAGAAAGTCACAGGACTGGGATTCAAGACAAGGCTTTCTGAACTTCTGCCATTGACTTTACCTTTTAAAGTTCATAGTTGATCGTGACTCATAAAATATTTCTAGCTCATTTTATATGTTTTCCTCATGCTCTTATTCCTCTTACTAAGGATAGATTGGAATTAGGGAGTAAATCAGAAGAGTTTATCTACTTACAAGAGCTAGTAGAAGCTCTCTAAGTGGCACTTTAAAAAAGAGGCAGTGGGTTGGGAAGGAAGCCAAATTCTTCCTAGGGTTAAGCAAAGAAGTATAAACCTATACATTTTCATTTTTACATTTTGTAGAATGAACCATTCTTCCCTTACCTGCCTTGTGCCTGAGTCTTGGTAAGAGTAGTTGAAACAGAATTAACTTCTGTTTTAATCCAATTAGATAAACACTTGACTACTACTAGATGCCAGGTACTGTGGTAGGCATATAAAAATGAGTGTGTATAATATGTACCTTCCTGAAGCTCACTGTCTAGCCAGTGAGTCATTATTAAAAATGAACAACTGTAATACAGCAAGATATGTGCTGTAACAGAGTAAAGTTCTGTGTTGACCTAGAAGAGAGAGCTATTAAGTCTGCCTGAACTGTAGCTAAGAGTGGTTTGGAAAAAGTTTTCCAAGAAAACAAGCAGAGGAATGATATTCCAGAAAGTGGGAAAAGTATAAGCAAAAGTATAGAAGCATCAGAATGACCTGTGCAGAGGTGTTCAGGGTAATATGAATGGAAAGTAGAGGGGAGGGCAGGCAGGAATTTCTGAAAGTGAAATTGGAAGATAAGCTGTAGCATCTTGAGAAGGGCCTTATATGCCATGTTAAGAACTTGAGTCTTTATTCAGCAGGCATGTAGGAACTGTCAGACATCTTTAAGAAGGTCCGTGACCTGAATTCAAACTACAGAGTAGATTTAGGCTTTGTTAGGCACCTATGATATAGTTGTATACTAAATCCCTGCCGTTAAAAAACTTACACTGTGGTGAATGAGGGAAAGAGAGAAGGCAATTAGAATTTAGAAAGAAAATGGCTATATTAAATGAGTAGTGTGTGTTTTTAGAGCACATCAGAAGGCCACCAAACCCAATCTTGGGAGAGTCATTGTCAGAAAAATATTGTCAAAACAGTAAATAGGGCTTCCCTGGTGGCGCAGTGGTTAAGAATCCGCCTCCAGGGCTTCCCTGGTGGCGCAGTGGTTGGGAGTTCACCTGCGATGCAGGGGACACGGGTTCGTGCCCTGGTCCGGGAAGATCCCACATGCCGCGGAGCGGCTGGGCCTGTGAGCCATGGCCGCGGAGCCCGTGCGTCCGGAGCCTGTGCTCCGCAACGGGAGAGGCCACAACAGTGAGAGGCCCGCATACCACACACACACACACACACACACACACACAAAAAGAATCCACCTGCCAATGCAGGGGACACAGGATCGATTCCTGGCCCGGGAAGAACCCAGGTGCCATGGAGCAATGAAGCCCATGCGCCACAACTACTGAGTCTATGCTCCAGAGCCCGCAAGCCACAACTACTGAGCCCACGTGTCACAACTGCTGAGCCTGCTCAGCTAGAGCCTGTGCTCCTCAACAAGAGAAGCCACCGCAATGAGAATCCCGCACAACGCAAGGAAGAGTAGCCCTGGCTCGCTGCAACTAGAGAAAGCCCGTGCACAGCAGCGAAGATCCAATGCAACCAAAAATAAATAAATAAAATAAATTTTAAAAAAAAATAAAAAGAAAATAACAGGGATGAATTCCAATTGAGACTATGCTAAAAACCAGAAAGTTGGGGGAAAAAAACCAGTAAATAAAATCCAAATTGGCATCTAAAGATGAATTAGGCAAAGGAAGCAGAGAGATATGGAAAGAATATTCCAGGAAGAGGGAAAATAATTTCTGAAGACCCAGACAAGAAAGGAGAGAGACCAAATAATTCCAAAAAAAAAGAGAGCTAAGGGGAGAATGGCTGGTGATGAGGCTCCAGAGTAACCTTGAGGAGCCTTGTAGTTTAGTTGAGTTTGAACTTGATCTTAAGGGCAGTAATAAGCTATTGAAGGACTTTAAGCAGAAAAGAGGCATGTTCACATTTGCGTTTATAGAAAAGTCACTCCAGTTATAGGGTGTAGCGTGGATTGCAGAGGGACAGGTTTGAAAGTAGGGAGACTATTTAGGAGGCTATTACAGTAATCCAGGTGAGATTTGATGATAGGGACCACAAAATGAGGAGTAGGTTTGAGGTAGGACAGATGAAGAGGTTCCTGTGGGACCTCCAATTAGAGATATCCCTTAGGCTGATGAACATACAGCTTTGAAGCCTAAGACAGTGATCTCGGCTAGAGAGAAAAATTGCAGGATTGTCATCATATCAAGGACCTGAATCCACAGGCGTAGATTGATTGTCCAGGGAGAAAGTACAGAATGAGAGAGTAAAGGGGTATACACCTGGACTCAAAAAACACTGACCCTTGAAAGAAGAGCGAACACTACAGCACCCATTAAAGAGACTGGTGCAGACTGTCAGCTGGTTGGCTGTGACAGTAGCTCAAGAAAGAGACTCTGTGGACCTACTTAAGAACAGTGGCAGCAGGACTGGGGAGGAAGAAGCTATGCCTAGTATGTATAAGGCCTATGCCTGGGCCTTAGTTGATTAACAAAGTTAGGGGTAGAAGGGAGAGTTGGAGGAATCAAGGATGACTCTGAGGTTCCTACTTAAGGCCCCTGGAAAATTTTCATGTCTTAATCTAAGTTAGGAAAGATAGTGGGTAGAAAAAGTTTTAGATATGTTTGAGCATGATAAATGTCATTCCTTTTTATCCAGGGAGACCATTCCAGCTAATCGTTTAAATACTCGTTTCCCCTATTCAGTAGGCTTAAGTATGGCCAGTCTCCCTAGAAATGCGTCTCTGAAATATTGGAAAGCTCAAGTCATCTAACTTTTGAAAAAGAAATAGTATGTTACCTTTGGTACCTATCATGATAGGATCAGGGTACTCAAATGTTTCCTAAATATCAATATCGGTTTCCTGTCCTTCAGCATGATTCTGACCACAATGCTTGTTGTTAATGAAGAGCAGCTACCTTCTATAAGTAGAAATAGCACCATGACAATCATAATTCAAGTCCAAACACCATTTTCTAATCCAGTTCCATAGAGATAGTGATGTCCAAGAATTATCCAGAGTATGAAAATAGTTTTGAATCCCTGTTCTTAGTGAGGAAATGCAAAGGTTATTTGGGGATGGCTGGATGGGACTAGACCAGGAAAAGATTGAGCCTATTAGAATTTAATGAATAAAGGAAAGTAAAGCAAGAAGAATTTTAATTAATTAACCCATAAAGCTTCACCAGCTTCAGCAGTTCTGAGCTCTACTCACTTTGTGATCCTACCATAAGAAGTACATTGAAAATATTCTCCTAAATAGACAAACATTCTCATTTTATCCCTGTTTACACTGCAGAACAAACCCCCTCTTTTCCATTATAAGTATAGACTTAAATATATTACCAAGTGGAATTATTACAAACTCTAAATTTGTGAATTCGTAACAACTGCATTTGAATAATAGCAGTTAACTCAAACTCCAAAATAAATAGTTACGATTAATACCCCATACATTTAATAAGTCCATCCTGGAAGATGGTCTCTAGATTAGCATCTGTCAACCATGTTGATATCTGTCACATCTATTTGTGACAGATATCAACATGGTTCAGACTTAAACCTTGACCTTTTTTAATTGAAATGGGAGTGCTTCTATTGTTGAGTAGATCAAATTAAGTAAAATAAAGGGGAATAGTTGGACATGCAAAAGGAGGTGTCTGTTTAGTAAAATAAAGCTATTTGAAGTAAGACACATTTATTTACTTGGAGTCTTTTATCAAAGGAGTAATTTGTATAAGAAACCCTCTAATTTCTCAAAGTGACCTACCATGGAACTGGTGAATGACTTTAGAGCAACTTTCTTAAATTGAGGAGTGTTGCTACTCGGGTCAGTGGGAAGATAGTAGAAGTGGCCTTTGATCTAACTAGAGTTTGGCAGTTTTGGTGTAAGAAAATACAGTACTGTGGTGTGGTGTGAATACACCTAATAGGTCCTCAGAACTAAGTCTATACTCTAACTCTCCTGTCCCTTTGCTAGAGTATTATTCAAAAGTTTCATTGCATGCTAAGAAATTTGAATTATGCATTAAAAGCATCAACCTGCTGTATATTCATTCTCATAGCATTCTTACTAAAAGTCAGGTAAAATTTGATTCCTGTAATTTTATCGAATAGGCAGCATTAATCCTTGAACCAATTAGATTTTCTTCACACTTATGTATAATAATCAAAATAGTTTAGTAAAATGCACTTATAAAACAAAGTTCTCATTCATGTTTAAAAAAATAGACTATTAACTCTGTTGCTTTATAATTTTCTAGATCTGAGTAGTAAGAAATCGTCTCTTGTGATTTTAATATAACTTAAACTACGTTAAAGAAATGGGCATTTCTAATTCCAACCAAAAAAATCTGAGGGGAGTGAAAAAATACTTTATTTTTTCCTTCTTTCTGCTCTTTACCACAAGAAAACTTTTAAGAAAACCATATCTTGTTTTTATCACTCTAATCAAACACATCTATAACTTTTATATAAAAAATATAATCTTTTTAATAGGTCTAATGTAGATATCTTTGCGTATATAACTAATGTGGGATATACCTGTAAATATTTAATTTTGAATTCTGTATACCCTTTTGTTCATTTTTACCATGTATTATATTGTGTTTTGATTTTTATCTTAATACATTTGCTGTATTCTTAGTCACTGGATCTGTGTCTTTTTTACTGAGAACTGTTGAAAACTAATAATACATTGATGATGGATTGTAAGTGTAAGGCTTTGACATGAATAAGATTATAAATACTTGTTGAAGATAAAGTATACCAAGTAATTTAGTTTCAGACTACAGTGGCCATCCATATTTTAAAATCCGAATTGATCAAAACTCTGATATGGTGGAAAATATGTTGCAGCAGGTTCCTAAGTCACATTCTTTCTACAGGCAGAATGTTTAGCAATGGTAAAGTGATTTTGCCATCTAGTGGTGGTTTGCCGATGTCTCTACTTGTTTGGGTATATTTTCCAAAGGTTCTATTTTTAGCAAGACTGCACTGTAGCAAGCTGACCTAATGCTTTGACATAGTAATAATGTAATAAGAACAACAACAAAAATACAAAGAAATCTCCCCTTTTCTCCATGGTACACTTATTGACTAGAAAAACTCAATATAAATGACATTCATAAAGCACCAAAGACAGAAACAAAGCTCAGGGTAATATAATATTCTTGATATTTTAAAAGAAAGGGAATCAAAAAGGAGAAAAACAATTATTTAATCTAACACTTGAAACTGAAAAGGAAAAAGACAAGAAGAAATGTTTTTACAAGCCCTGGTTAAATGTTTCTGGCGGTAGATATTTATTTGATTTATTTTTGGACATAAGTCCTACATTTTGAAGATACCTTCATAACTGAGCATACTCCTCTTCCTATTCAGACTTTCACAAAACAACCTTTTATTATCAGTAGCACCTGTTTTACCCTGTTATTTATAGATACAGTAGTTAAATAGTCTCATTCCTTCTCAGTTTCCCTCTATTATTAATCTTTAAATTGCCTTCTCTCCCAATGGTTTGCCTTTCCTCTTATCCCTCCTGATCATGGCTGTTTCAGAAGTTAGTATTAGGAAATACTCTAAGCCAGGAGAAACTCCCTTTCCTTCTCCCCAGAAGTTGTAGATATCATCTTTGACCTCAGATAACAAACCAAAAGATTAGTAAGTACATCATTTCTTAATTTGAATAAGTGGAATACTGAATATCTCAAGTTGAATTGACTTACTGAACTATAACATGTAACATTAAATATATATAGTTTAAAATTCACACATTAAAAACAGTATTTCTCAGAATTAAATACACCAGGATTTAGAGAGTAGAGGTGGGGAAGGTTGCTTATTTGTCAAAGTTCAAGAAATAAAACTGAAGTTTAATTTTCTTAAAAATGTAATTTTGAATCTTTAAAGAACAAAGCTTCTGAATATTGAGAACAGAACAAGTGTTTCTCTAGTATAAAGATAAAAGCAGCCTAAAAAAATAAAGGTACCTGACAGCTGCTGGCTTTGATAATGCTTTCCTGCAGTTGTGGTAATAGTTTTTCTGGCCTCAACTATTAGAACAAATTAAAACTGCTCAGCTTGAGTAACTAAGTAAGTTTTTTTTTTTTTAATCGCAGTTTCAAACAACTGAAGACCCTGTAGCGGTGACTAGATGGACAACAAGCAAAGAAGGGTGTGTCAGGGGTTTAGACTCTTTACTTGGGTTTTTCTGTTAGAATGGAATGAAATAGTTTCCTGTTAGAAACCTTACTTTTGATGTTTATTTATCAAAATGGGTGTTTATGAAAAAGTTAACTTGGCCATCCTAGACCAATATCTTATCTTTGAAAATTCTTCCCAGAATGCCTCTATTTTTATTACAGATCCTTGGGAAACAAAAAAATGTATAGCAAATATCCAAAGGCAATTTATAACACAATCTTAGTTTTTTGTTTAACGTTGGTTACAGAAACAAAAATGGGCACCATTCTTTGGGGAATTAAAGGTAAGGAATGGACTATTAAATATAAATCAAATAGTAAATATGTTGCAAATTCCCTATATAGGTTGGATAGATCTGTCTTAAGTATACATAAGGATACCTTCAACTTTTTGAAAAATAGCTTATCAGACTTCCTTGGTGGTCCAGTGGTTAAGCACAGGTTCAATCCCTGGTAGGGGAACTGAGATCCTGCATGCCATGCCATGCAGCCAAAAAAAAAAAAGAAAACACAATTTAAAAAAAAAAAAAAAAATATATATATATATATATATATATATATATATATAAAATAAAAAATAGCTTATCACTAGGTGGTGTTCTGGAATAATTTATCTTCTATCTATATCAGAGGTCAACAAACTTTTTCTGTAAAAAGCCAGATAGTAAATATTTTAGGATTTGAAGGCTTTGAGGTCACCCTACTCAACTCTGTTGTTGCAGTATAAAGGCAGCCATAGACACTGTGTGCACTAAAGAGCATGGCTATTCCAGTAAAACATTATTTACAAAAATAAGTGGTGGACCACATTTAGCCATGAGCCATAATTTACCCACTCCTATTCTTTATGAATATGGTCACCACTAGGTGACCTGTAAGAAATCCAAAGGGTAAAGACCAAGAACAGTGTTTCTCCAAGTGTATTCTTGTACTATTGTCAAGAGTCCTGGGGGTCACCTGCCTCCTAGTATATCAGGATTCTTGGTGGTGGGGCAGTGGCATTGGAAATCCTTTGGTTTTTGTTGTTTGTTTTTTATTTTTAACAGATGAGTCTTACAAGCTAAAATTTGAGAACCACTGGCTCAGATTGCTGATGACATTTAGCAACAAATATTTATGGCCCCCTCCCACCACCCTGTGCTAGAGTTACTGCAGTAAACAAGCTAAACAGAAATTCTTACCCACATTCAACGTAGAGTCCACTATGGGAGACAGTCAGTAAACAGAATAAATAATTATTTTTAAATATATGATATGTTAGATTGTGATAAGGACTAGAGAGAAAAATGAAGCAGAAAAGGAAAATAGGCAGTGTTGAGGAAGTTCTGGATGGGGTGTCCACAGAAGGACTCATCAAGAAGATGCCATTTAAGTAAAGACTTGAAGGAAGTGAGGGAACAGGCATCTGGTGTCTGAAGGAAGTGTTCTAGGCTGAGGGACAAGCAAGTATAAAGCCCTTGAGTTCAGTGCATGACCAGCTTTTTCCAGGGACAAAGAGAATGCCTGAGTAACTATAGTGGAGTGTTGGCTGGGGAGAGCAATTAAAAGTCGTAGGCAGTAGAAAGCCACATCAAGTAGAATTTTGTAAGTCACTGTAGGGATTTGGGGTTTTGTTCTGAATGGAGGGTTTTAGCAGGGTCTTTCTGGCTGTTATGTTGAGATTCATCTCTAGGAGGGAAAGGTGGAAGCAGGGAGACCAATTTGGATGTCACTGCAAAACTTTACAAGAGAATATTATGGCTCAAAGAAGGCTGGTAACAGTGGTGAGAAGTGACTGGATTCTAGATATATTTTGAAGTTAGAGCCAACAGATTTTGGCGATGGTTTGGATATGTGTTGTGAGAGGAAAAGACAAATCAAGGATGACTGCAAGTCTTTTGGCCTGTTCAGCTGAAAGAACGGAGCTAACATTTACCCATGTTATATAGGTAAAACTGCAAGAGGAGGTATGAGGGGACAATAAGAAGCTTAAGTTTAAACTTGTTAAGATTAAGATGGCTATTAGATATTCAAGAGATGTCGAGTAGGGAGCATGGTATCAGATCTGGAGTTTTATGCTTGAGGCTTGGGCTAGACGCATTTGGGAGTTATTAGCATATGGATAATATGGAAAGCTGTGAGCCTGGATGACATCATCCAGGTAATGAGTAGAGAGAGAGACAAGAAGCTGAAGGATCCCAGGGTTCTGTTTTTAAGAAGGCAGGAAGATGAGGAGGAACCAGCAAGAAGAATGGGAAGGAGGAGCACATGAGTTAGGAAGAAAACCAGGCAATGTGGGAGCCTGGAAGCCAAGAAGAAAAATTTAGGGAAGTGAGGAATGATATTTGTGTCAAATGCTGCTGATAGTTCAAATTAGTTGAGGACTGACAACTGACCATTGGACCTAACGAGGTGGTCACTGATGACTTTGATAAGGCCAGTTTCAGTGGAGTGATGGGGTGACAGCCGCATAAAAGTAAATTCAAGATAAAGTAGGAAGAGAGAAATTGCAGACGAGTGTGTCCAACTCTTTCAAAGAGTTTCAAAGAGTTTTGCTGTAAAGGGAAAGTGAAGATGAGGCAGTAGCTGGAGAGAGAAGCTGGGGAGGTTAAAGAAATGCTGCTGGGAGTGAAGTGTTGGCTATTATAAACTGTTCATTCCTACCGAGGGACAAAGAAAACTGCTCTGCTGGCACCTGTGGACAGAGAGAATAGGCAATTGCCAGGTGCCATCTATTATACCCAACAATCAGGTATAATCTTGAGTTTAAGACCTAATGCCAAGGAATAGAGTAATTGGATATTCTTTGTACACAGTAGGATGCTTATCAAGAAAGAATAAAATAGAGTTACTTACTAAGAATGCCTGCAAATGTGACTACTACCTGTTTTCTGTCATTTTTATATTCTATAAATAATCTGACATTACAAATACCTTTGACATCAGTAATATTTTCTCTGCTCAAATTTGTCTTCGTTTTATTCTGTACATTTATTCTGTATCTATTTAAGACACATGGTTCAAAATGCATCTTAATTGGAGATGGAGAAATAACTTCACTTTGTGCAACTTGAATTCTCTCATCTTGCTTATTTTTATACTTTTTAGCATTAGTCAAATTAGTAAGCTCTAGTTTCAAAACAGACTTTTTGGGGCATTAATAACTTCTGTTAAAATCTGTTCAGTAGAGGGGCTTCCCTGGTGGCGCAGTGGTTGAGAATCCGCCTGCCGATGCAGGGGACACGGGTTCGTGCCCCGTCCGGGAAGATCCCACATGCCGCGGAGCGGCTGGGCCCGTGAGCCATGGCCACTGAGCCTGTGCGTCCGGAGCCTGTGCTCCGCAATGGGAGAGGCCACAACAGTGAGAGGCCCGCGTACCACACACACACACAAAAAAAAAATCTGTTCAGTAGAGAAGATTATACAGTTCAGACTTGAGTTGAGTAACTTTAGAATTCATGTTTGCAGGTAAGTAACCAAGTGAATATGAAGTGTAACATTTCATTTTAAAGAAAGTAAAAATATATATAATCTGCCACTTGTATCGGAGACCAAGCCCATAGGCAGGTTTCTTTAACAAATGTTACCGCTGCTTGAGAATTTGAAAAGACTACTGCTTTATCAGTAGAAACTTACCTAGCATATCAAGATACCAGAAGGGTACCAGAACAAAGTAGCTTTTTTTTTTTTAACCTAATGGTACATTTAGGTAAATTAAATTGCTTGTCTCCCACCCTCTCATCTAGAACAAGTTTATGTGGAAGCATGAATATGAAATAGGGAAAAGGTTGGGGAAGAGGGGAATGTTTTTGCATTCTTCAATGAAAAATTAAGAGTAGTTTTAAAAAATTATTGTTTTTGCTTCTTTTTTTATTGAGTTAGCCCAATACTTTTCCTCAATTATAAACCTCACATATTGATTTTCATACCCATAGTGTTTTTTTTTTTAATATACTAATAATGTGGGTTGATCTGTCCTTATGACTTTAGTCAGTGATGGGAGGCAGCACAGAGCGAGATTCAACTTAAGCAGGACTCCAGCTACTTGTCCCATAGGCACCAAAAAAAAAAAGGGGTCTGTGTGTATTTGTGAATATAAATTGATCTAAAATCATTAAAGTTTTTTATAGAATGTTATTCAAACTTCTGTAGTTGATTAGACCAGAAGGCAGCATAGTCCCCATTCACAATCCACAAGTCCATTGCCACAAGTCAGTATCTGATATATGGTAATGAAAGCTTGAGAAATAGTCTCATCTTTTTGAAAAGGCCCATAAAAGAAATGAGCAATTTTAATGCTTAGACTAAATCCATATCAGAAGAATCAACCTGCTTATAACTCTGTGCTGAACTTGATTAGCCTTGCCAAAATAACATCTAGGAAACCTGATCTGTTCATACTTTACAGATATTTGATATGCGTTATTTTAATTAAGTGTTGTTGATGATAGAATATCTAAGATGTATGGAAGGTAAACTACATATTTATGTTTATCAGCAGAATTGCCAGCACAAGTATGTTATTTTGTGAGCTAAATTAGTTTAATACTAGTTGGAATTAAAATGTGTTAATCAAGAGTGTCTTATCCACTGGGGTGTCAGTAATGTCTGATGGAGATTTTCCTGAAAAACAGAAAAGAAACTGAACAAATTAAGATATATGAATTGTGGGGCTTCCCTGGTGGCGCAGTGGTTGGGAGTCCGCCTGCCGATGCAGGGGTCACGGGTTCGTGCCCCGGTCCGGGAGGATCCCACATGCCGCGGAGCGGCTAGGCCCGTGAGCCATGGCCGCTGGGCCTGCGCGTCCGGAGCCTGTGCTCCGCAACGGGAGAGGCCACAGCAGTGAGAGGCCCGCATACCGCAAAAAAAAAAAAAAAAAAAAAAAAAAAAAGATATATGAATTGTAAAGTAACTTCAATGAAATTCATTTGATGTATAATTTATGCTTCATTACTTTTCTACAGAAAACTTATGAAGTATCTCATGGAATTATAAATATAAAAACATGCGAACAGTCTTACTATATGAACGATGGCAGAAATGAATGTACAAGTCATAACACTTTTTGTGATGCTTTTTTCAAAATAATATTCTCAATATTATTTATTATTGATAGCCATATGACTTCAACTCTTATCACAATTAAG
Organism: Kogia breviceps; assembly: GCF_026419965.1. Classification (NCBI taxonomy): domain Eukaryota; kingdom Metazoa; phylum Chordata; class Mammalia; order Artiodactyla; family Physeteridae; genus Kogia; species Kogia breviceps. Next base: position 64,490,187 of record NC_081313.1, on the reverse strand, counting down.
GAAAAAAAGATTTACTTCTAAGTGAGATTTTGAATAGCAAAATAGAGAATAGAAATCTATATAGGAGAATCATGTAAAGAGAATTGGACTAACTAAAAAAATGGACCCAGAATGAATAAAAAGTAACATTTAATTTTTAAGAGAATGTTTATGCTTGGGGTAAAATCTCACAGTGAACATATTTTTATTACCTTTACAAGACTATAAATAATTATAATCTTCCATATTTATCATTTAAAAAATTTATCTTCAAGAGAAGTTTTTCCCTTGAAAGATTCTGTAATAATTTTTATGACACAGAATTGTGTATTATTCCCTGTCTGCCTAAAACAGTATGTGAAAAATATCAGAAGAAAGATTATATCTGTCTAAAGTCATATCTGCACAGGATCAAGAAAGGTAGATATTTGATCTTTATGTAATTAATATAATTACTGAAGATAACCCATATTTTTCCTAGCTATGTATCACCTTGTATCTTGTGTTTTTGCCTAAATGTTGATGGAAGCAAATTACTTTTTAGCAAATAACCATTTTTTCTTACAGATTTTTAGACTAAAGATGGTTATGTGGTAAACACAATATGATGTTACTCAAATGCTGAGCCTCTTCTTAATGGAAAGAATATATGTAAGCTAAAACATGTTTCTGAGACCTGAGGATTATAGCTCTTTGAATGTATTTAAATCTAAGAAGACCAGGGTCTCATGTGTACACCTGGCACTATATTAGACAAACAGTTGAAATGCCCTGCTATATTGAATTACCAGCAGTTCTCATGCCTGGCCTCTGCTTTAGAAAAAAATTGGGAATTTATCATACTTTTTTTTTCTCCAAATCATATATAAATTAACCTGATATCCTTCTATACCAAAAAGTGGTTATTAAATACTGTTACTTTGTAAAACTGCCTAAGAATCACTATTTTCAACACTGACTCCCCGGAAATAGAGAAACCTGAAAGCAGTAGGACAGAGTACAAGACCTTCTTAGTCATCTAAATCATAAATTCTCTCATATGTTGTTGATGTAGATATTGTAATTATAACTCAGTATCATCTTGGGATATCCAACACTTTGTTCTTTACCTACTTTTATTAAGTCCTCTAGAACAGGGGTCCCCAACCCCCAGGGAACCAGGCCACACAGCAGGAGGTGAACGAGCGAAGCTTCATCTGTATTTACAGCTGCTCCCCATCGCTCTCATTACCACCTGAGCTCCGCCCCCTGTCAGGTCAGCAGTGGCATTAGATTCTCATAGGAGTGTAAACCCTACTGTGAACTGTGCATGCGAGGGATCTAGGTTGCATGCTCCTTTTAAGAATCTAATGCCTGATGGTCTGAGGTGGAGCTGAAGCAGTGATACTGGCACTGGGGAGCGGCTGCAAATACAGATTATCATTAGCAGAGAGGTTTGCACAGAGACCATAATAAATCAGTTGCTTGCAGACTCTTATCAAAACCTCATCAGTGAGTGGCAAGTGAAAACAAGCTCAGGGCTCCCACTGATTCTGCATTATGGTGAGTTGTATAATTATTTCATTATATATTACAATGTAATAATAATAGAAATAAAGTGCACAGTAAATGTAATGCCCTTGAATCATCCCGAAACCATTCCTCTACCCCCTCCCCCACCCTCCAGTCCGTGGAAAAATTGTCTTCCAGGAAACTGGTCCCTGGTGCCAAAAAGGTTGGAGACTGCTGCTCTAGAAGACATAATTTATCCTATATAAGCAAGCTGAATTTTCCCCTCTATACATATAAGCACTTTCTCATTAGACAACCAGATACACTATGCCAGTACTGTGCCTTACCCTTTGCAATATCAATAGCTACTACCTATTTTTAACAAGACACAAATTGGCCAGGTGAGATTTTATACAAGAAAACCAAAGCTTATTACACCTTTTGCTGGTTTTTAGAGTCTTCCTTCAATGTTGTTCACTCACTCAATCAATGACCCAGCTATGGAAACAGCCAAGTATTTATTGAATGCGACTCTGTACATTCTTAGAATGTGCTAACTGCTTCCTTCCCTTCTTCTTGAACCTCATTACAAGTTGTCACATTATAATGAACAGCTTGATTACAATGATAATACTCTTCTAATAATACCACATCCATTTACCACCATTCCTAACCCATCTTCTATTCCCTTCCGGTATTTGACTTAAAGACAAAAATAAATGAACTAAAGACAACATATATTATCAAAACTCTACCAAAAATATTCAAGAAGAGAGAGATAGAGCTTACTAAATTTATTTAATATTTCAGTTGTTGAATTTCTTTTCATCTGGAGAATCAAGAGCACATGCTAATTAGTGCTTTATGTGACAATTAACTTGATTACCTGAAATACCACTGTCTTTTCAGCTTTTCATGGTTGAGTGGTAACAAAGGTAAAGAATTCTACATTAAGTGAATGGTTGCAAGGTTGCTGGGGGTGCCTAGGAGGAAATGCCAAGTCAGGCAATTTATTTATGGTCAGTTAGTCATAAGAATGAAGTATGTGTACCTGCCTTTATTCTATAAAGGTATCACTATAGTCGGAGGTTATATAGCTCTAAGAAAACTAAAGTGGCAGTTAAGGAATTTGATCTTTGGTTTTCTTTTACATAAAATAAGGAAGTTGACCTAGTTAACTCTAAAAACTTTTTGCTGTAAAATGTGTCAAAAAGGTATATTGGAATAAAATTCTATAAGTCAGATTTTATTATAATTGTACAATACAGAACTTGTAAAACTTCACTTGAGTAGTTTTGTGAAGTGATTTTTTTTAAGTGTGTATTTATTTTTTAGATTGTTTTGTAAGTTCATGTTTTCTCAAACTTGGTAATTGTGTATTTCTATGTCATTTAAAAACTATTTTTTCAAAAATAGAAGCAAATTTCACATGAATAGTTTTGTACTCGAAAAAGTTCAGTTACTTTAAATTGTAGAACATATCTCAGACTTCTAAATTTTCAGAATTGTAAACTGTCCTAAATGTTACATTTGTTCATTCTAAAGAAATTAGTATTATTCTTTACATCATCGATTTATTCTAAATTGTGCTCATAAAATAAAATGTAGTATATAGAAAATGCTTAAGTATAAAATTGGCATTTTAAAGAAGATTTTACTTTTCAGTGATTTTAAATTTTCTTTATTATCAACCTGCTCTTAAAGACCAAGACTTAAAGAGTTTCTAAAGCCATGTTGAAATATTTAAAATAAGATATAGGGTGATTTATACACTGCTGCCATTAATTTTAAGTATTATTAGAAATATCAGTTTTATTTTATGGATTGATTACCGTGACATTAAGGTACTTGCTCTGATCTGGTTTCATGTCCTTTCCTCTGAAGTGGGTTCCCTTCATATCAAGGCACACATTACGCTGCAGTGTGCTGAATCCTCTATGAGAATAGTGTGAACAATGTGCTCAGGAAATGGAGGGAAAGGAGCCTATAGAGATTCCTTAAAGAGAAAGTGACATTCCGGCCCCTGGAGGATTAGTAGACGTTTACTTGGCATAGAAAGGAGAATACTGAGTTATCTCAAGAAAAATTGTGGCATTGATAAATCATATTTATGCTTTCTGGAAACTTAAAATGTTACAAAATATTAGTAAAGTTAACATTTGAGCAATGTGTCATTTAAGATGTACAGTTTGATCATACATATATGTGAAAAGAAGTTAGGGCTTTAAATGGTTCTTATCACCTGTAATTTCAGAATGAGTAAATTATTTATAAAATAATTCCATTGGTGGGGTCTGGGATCTTCGGAAAAAGAAAGATGAGAAAGAACTTGTTCCTTCTAAATCTTAGAGAATTGAGGTAAAGCACTAACAGTTTATGAAGATGAAATAAGAGGGAGACTACTACTTTCCACTAGCAGAAATGGCAAAGAATAAAGGAAAATCTCTCTTTTAGGAAAGCAGAGTTTAATATTTCATGAATAATTCTTGATATAATGGAAAATAATAATCCTTTAAGACTGAATGATGTTCATTCTGAAATAAATTATGTTTCTAAATGGGTGTGATTTTTTCTTTAAAAGACTACTTGGAGGAAATGGGCTAGACATTTAGTTTATATTTCTATTAGAGTTTTTTTCCTTTCATTTAGTCATCAAATAGTTATTGATTTTCTGGCTTTGTATACATTTTTATTGCTTATACTTTGGTTTATCCCATTCATTCTAAGTAGATAACTAAAACATGTAGAAATGAGAATTTATGCCTATAAATGTATTTCCATATGTCAGGGTACTAACTGTACTACTCAGTTTATCTTGTGTATTATAAAGAACCTTTGTCCATGAGTTTTGACTAATATGGAAAACTTTTTTAAAAGCCTAGCCTTGATTTTTAGTCGTTCATAGCACTACATGTTCTGTCAAGTAGGGATGATGTAATATGACTTCTGAGGGAAGGCATCAGATTGAAATATTATTTTCTTTGGGTTTTCATTGATATTTGCCATTTGGTGAAGAGAACGTTTTATTTCTTCCAGATTAGTGGACTGTAGAAAATAGTTTTTCCAGAACATTGTTTCTCTTATTAATTACAAGACTGTGAACCTTGAAAAATCCTAAGCAGAGGGCAGTGATCTTCATCTGCTTTGTTCACTAATATGTCCCACCATCTAGAACAGTGCCTTTGTGGGTGTTTAATAAATATTTGTTGAATGAAAAAAATCTCTAGCATACCTTTTAATCAATAAGTGCAGCTTTTTTATTCTCTCTGTTGGCCTTTGATCTGAACAAAGGGCATCAATGTTTGTTGGAGTATTTTTTTTCTTTACCTAAGTTTTTCTTTTTCTCTGGAAAGCATGGGAATAAGCTTCTCTAGCTCCTTGATAAAGATAGCTTGTGTCTTAGGAACATAGACTGATATCACCCACACACACTTCAAATATTTATAGCTATTTACAGTATGCTAATCTTTATACTTAAGGGTAATGCTGGAAATAATTAACATGGAATCATGGGGTTTTTGTTGTTGTTTTTTTAAAGAATCAAGTATTATTCTTTATTATACCAACTGACCACTATGTGGATGCAGATTCAAAATTAGGAAATAATACAAATTAGTATAAACTATATTTTAAAAGGCCTTTTATGAAATATTACAAATTAAGAAGTAAAACTATTCTAAGTAACTGGAAATTGTATATCTTGATTTGAAGAGTTAAACTACCTATTCTACTAGCATTAATGTTTTTTTTGTTTTTGTTTTTTCACATACACACACACACACACACACACACACACACACACACTGTATTTTATTTTTACAAGAGATAAATAAACTGACACCAAGCCTTGTAAATGGATGATCACAACAAAAGCAACGATGATTGCAATCACCAAACACGAAACACACTCATACCACGTCATAATATTGACATTCAGTATCATGGGGGTTTTAAATTATTATTTCCCAAGAGACTTCTGAGATTTTTCTTGTCCAACTCTCTCATTTTAAGGTTGGGAAAACTAAAGCCCTGAAAGGTTTTTAATTTAGGGTCCCTCTGCTAATTAGTGGTGATGCAAAAACTAGAATCCAGGCCTTTGACTCCCAGTCAAATGTTTTTTCCACACACATTATAAATAACTTTTTAGCCCATTTTTCAAGGGGAAGCCTTTTTCCATTTAAAATATTGATTCATCGTTCTGACACCCTCAAGCACATATTTTGATGCCCAAACTATTAAAATATTTTTTCCCAAATATTAAGAGTAAGCGTACTTTCATAGCTAAGGGCTCTTTTGAGGAACCTGTTCTTCCCAGGTTATCAATGCAGAGAAGGTCTGTTGATAGATGTACTTTATAATATCAGTAGGTAATCTCTTAGATTAGCATTTTACCATAAAAGAATTTAAACTTGTTTTAATACCTTAAATTATATTTGAAAGCAAATTGACTTCTGAATAGTGAAATACAGAATTAGTAGAATATTCTCATTTGCTAACATGAAAACTCTTTTGGGTTCTGTTGCTGTGTCTATACCTCAACAAGTAGGCAGTTGAGGACCTAGGTGGTTAACCAGATATCTTAAGAATCAATCTGAATATTAAGAGCTTATAACAGCACTAATTTGATATTTCAATGCTTTAACCATAATAATGTTTATATTTTAGGGAAAAATAGTAGTTTTTTATCTAAACTAACTAGATTTTTGTTATTTTTTGCTTTAATTGTATAGCTATAGATTGATAAATAGAAGTGGTTTTCTTTCTATTTTTTTGGCTAAAAAAAATTTTGAACTTCTGGAGGAGGGCGTACAAGAGGAAATAAATGAAAAAGAGACTCTCTCTCGCAATCTTATGACATAGGGGACTACAGGTTCGCAACTACCACATGCACTGCCTCTCCCTCTTAGTAGTCCCTTGATGGGGCCTCATGGTCAGATAGGAGAGTACAACAGTCCTGTTAAAATACATTTATTCACAATGCCATTGATTAGAGAAAATTTTTCTCTTTTCAAATAGTCCATTTGTATTAACACTATAACATTATTTTACATTCAGAGGAACATACAAATCTCAAATGCCCGGTTTCAAATAAGGTACATTTCAAGGTTATCAGTATTTAGTAGTGCTTTAACAATTTCTACCTTGTATTCCATTTTGAAGTGATTTTATTATAGACAGGAATTATTAGTAACCTATTTTTATTTCTCCATGTCTCAAACACTAAATTGATATTGTACTTGGGCTTAGTGACTGTGTCATAAAACATCACTGTGTGAAAGAAAGGCAACCATTCTAAAATCAATGATACAATATTTAATTATTAAATTTTTTAAGTGAGTCCAGAATTTATAAGACAGTTTCATAAACGAAATTAGGTGGTTAGAAAAGTAGCAGAGGGAGTGTGAATTTTGGGATGAGCTTTCAGTTGACAGTATAGTTAACTAATTAATCCAATTTAGAGTAGAGCTTCAGAAATGATGAGAGTCAACTTTAATCAAATGTGTGAAAACTAAACATTTTTAAAATGTTTAAACTGGAAAATCCACTTAAGTTTTATCAGCTGAAGGTGACACTATTACCTGAATAATCTACTGTTTCTGTCCATTTAAAATGATCTCCTAGGAATATGTTAACATATAAGAACACAGCAAGTAAAAACTCAAACTGCTTAATTCTAAAGTTCTTCTTGTTGGTTTGTCAGACCCTCCAAAAGATATTATAGAGAAGTCTATACCACATAAATTTGCTAGAATTTTATTTTTCAGCTGCTGCTTTTAAAATAGCCCTAGAACTGCAGGCCTAATTTCTAAAAATATTTTTAGAAAATTCATTATAAATGTGGAATTTAATTATGTGAAATACTATAGATTTGGCTTGCCCAAGTCTTTGGTAAATTGATTCTGAATTTATATTAATTCATTCTTAATATTTTACTTAATATTCAATGCTTTAGAGTTGATAATCTGCTTATACTACATGTAATTATGTATTATAATTAAACAAAATTTTTCTATAAAAATGGAATTTTGAATAATTTTAGGAATAAACTTAAAAAAAATTGTGCCCAAATCTAAGTGATCAAAAATATTCTCCTTCCACTCATCATTGGACAATCACTAAAATGATACTTCTAGCATATTTTTCAGACAGTTTCAGGACTGACAGAATCAGCACATCTTAGCAGCCTCTGATTCATCTAACAAGATAAATTGACTTGAGTTTTAATATAAGGCCATTTTTTTCTTCTGTTAAAAGTACATACCTCATAACATATACACACTACTATATATAAAATAGATAAACAACCAGGACTTGCTGTATAGCACAGGAACTATATTCACTATCTTGTAATAACCTATAATGGAAAATAATATGAAAAAGAATATATGTGTGTCTATATTTATATGTATATATATATGTCTGTGTGTATATGTCCATATATAATGGAATCACTTTGCTGTACACCTGAAACTAATGCAGCATTAATTAACTATACTTCAATAAAAAATGGTTATTAAAAAAAGTACACACCTCATAGTCTGCTAGGCTCAAAATATGCAAAGAAATTTCAATTTTAAAATTTATAATTGATTTTGAATTATAACAAACCCTTAATGAAAGAAAGCCAAAGCTCTCCTAACCACAAATGTCCCTTGGAAAAGAAATTTCTTTACCATTTTAAATGGAACTACAAAAGAAAGGATGAAGAAATTTGGCAACTTTAAAATTATTAGAAAAAATTATAACACACAAAATTATAACCAAATTGGGTAATTCAGTCAAAATTATTAGAGGAAAATGATAACCAAATTGGGTAATTCAGAATCCAGTTTGTATAATAATGTAGCCAGTGATCCTCTTCCTGAAGTCTTTACTAAGATTCAATTGCCTAAATTTCTTAGTCTTACTTTTTGCCAATTAGATAGCATTTAAAATTTTTTTGCTACAGTTACTTTAGTCATCTTCGATTTTTTAATGATTTCTTTGGAATTTTTCCAGATATTCTACAAAATAAAAAATAGGATGGTAATTTTCTTTAAAAGCTTTTATTCTACTGAAATCAGCCACATAAGTAGATTTATGTTTTGTATAATTTGAAAATTCTTTAAAGCAGTTTATTTCCAGATCTGTATTTTACATTGTTTTGTTTGTTTTACTTCAATAGCCTTTTATGTCACCTCGGTACCCTGGAGGTCCAAGGCCCCCACTGAGGATACCTAACCAGGTAAGATTTGTGTGTGCTATTTAAGTTTGGTGGGTTTTTTTTTAAGAGTCAATAAAGATCTTGAAAATGTCACATATATTTCTCTCCTATAAAAATACTAAATTATTCTTCATCCCATTTTATGCTACTTCTAGTGATGTATAACCTATATTAAGGGTTGGCAAACTATAGCCCGTAGTTTGGCTGACTTTTTGTAAATAAAATTTTATTGGAACACTGCCACATTCATTCATTTATGTATTGTCTATGGCTTCGTTTACACTGCAGTAGCAGATTTGAGTGATCATGATGGAGACCATAGGTGGCCTGCAACCCTAAAATATTTACTGTCTAGATCTTAACAGAAAAAAGTTTGCTGACCCTTGGAGTCTACCATATACTTTGAAGCTACCTTTCAAAATATATATAATTTTGGTAAATGCAGATTATACTATGAAGGATGGCAATAAAATTTTCTATGAACATACTTAAGCTTATTTTTATATTATATAGTTACAATAACATGGCTGTAACATACCAATTTTGCCCAATTTTAGTGGCATCTCAAGCATATAATCAGATGCTTCTAGAAGGGTTAAATCTATTAATAGTTAACAATAGATCATCCAACTATCTTTACCTACAAGAGCTCTGTGATTTCATAGACTTTCGTCCTCAGATAGTTTATCAATAACATAAATATTTATTTGCTAAAGAGAATAAAGCACAATTTTTACTTGCAGGTAGCTTATAGTTTAGGTTTAGAATAGAGACAACGTGCGTGCGTGCGTGTGTGTGTGTGTGTGTGTGTGTGTGTGTGTATGTAATACAAGAAGAAATTAAATGCTTAACCATATGGAATATTAATGTCAAGATGATTGTTCTGTCACTTTCTTTGTTTTTGTATACATTATTTTCCCAGATTTAAAGTAAACCCTGGTTTATTATTATTTTTATCACAATAAAATCCTTTTCATTTTTTAAAAATTTCCACTTCCTTCCTGACCAAAAAATGAAACAAGAAAGCTGTGCTTACTTTGATAGCACATTTGATAGAAATGTAGTTTTCCTTCTCCTCTCCTAACTCTTACTGAAATTATGCAGTGTCCTTGAAGTGTCCCAATTGCTGGTGTTCTCTGCTTCTAATGCACAGCAAAGAGTGCCAGCACCCACATTCACCCCCAGGGGAGAACTCTAAGCAGGCAGCAGTGCTGGGTCATCTCATGGTTAGAGGGCTAGAAGTCCTCACATTAGCAGCTGGAGTTTTCTCCTTCAGACTGAAAATGCATTCAGTACATAGGGCCAGGGAAACATGGCATGAAATAGGAAAAAGAAGTGCACGGATGCCAAGGGTTTCAACATATGGGAGTTTTATTTTCTCTGTGGGTGAACCTATATGTATTGACAATCAGATCTACTTATAGGTGCCTGAGTCTTTTAAATTTCCTTTCTAAGGACAGAAAGTTGTATCTTTCATTGCAGTCTTCATGGTATTTCAGACATTCCATTCATAGCTTTTATGTGTTTCGTAGATATAAGAGGTTTGTGAAAATCTCCATTAGGGAAATGTGAATTTCTTGTACAAGCATGTGAGAATTTTTCTAATTCCATTTATTGCATATGAATAATGAAAATCTCATGGAGTTATTGGAATTGCATCCATCTGACATTTTTGAAATGCCTGCTATGTATAAGATGCTAAATTCCACACCTAGAGAAACTGACAAAATGAAAGACACTTTTAGGAAGAATGGGTTAGTGGTAGAAATGTGGAATTGTAAATCTATGTTGTTTGAAAATTTTTTTAAGAACAACAACCTTTGGATTTTTAAAAGAGGCAATTAAAAAGTTAAAGGTAATAAAGAGTTATGATACAGGTTCTTTTTCCTCAAAACTTTTAAACAGTCTTTACCTAAGTATATTTTAAAACAATTGTACTCTTCTATGAGTGGCCCTTTTTGCCCCCCTCCCCATATATAGTTAAGCTTCATTAATCCAAACATCTGTCTTTCAAATTTAAAATTTATAATAATTTACATTTATACTATTTTTTAAAGAATTTTGAGCAAACTGTTAAACATTTCCTAAAACAATGTTTACACTATTAACTATTTAGTAGCATGATCTTTTCAAACAACAAAACATTTCTTCAATTTCATTATGTAGTCATTAAAGTAGAATTGGCAAAGCTATTTTTGTGATTAATTGGAATGATGTATATAAAAACATGTTAAATTTTTTATTTAGTCTATTTAAAATGATCATAAACTAATAAAATTTTCTTTTACTGGTATATTGTATCTAAGAAAATAAAAAGTACGCTATTAACTTCTTCAGTGGTGTTGACTAGTCATTTTGAATATGTAAAAGACAATTCTTTAATAAACAGCTTCGCCAGAATTTATAATTACTAATGATTAGACTATAATTTTTAAGTACTTCTGAGATGGTTTTCATGGGTCTGAACTAAATCCACAATGGCTTACTTATACTGTTTATATATTTATGGACTGGGTATTTGGAACATGGTATCAAATCACTATGCCCCCAAAATGCAAGAAAGGGTAATAATATCTAAAATTATGAAAGCAAAGTAAAATTACAAAAATCTGCAATGTTGCAAAGAATAAATATCTATGAGAGAACACATGAAACATAGAAATTACACCAGAATTGGTTCCACTGTCAGAATAGGTTGGTGGTGTTGAAGTATCCATAAACTGGAGGTCTTTATCCTTCTCATGTATAAAATGTTTAATCTGAAAAATTCAGTGTTCATTCAACACTATGCTAAGAAAAACAAGACAGCCGTAAATATAGAGACTGTTAATGAGTGACACCAAGAATAAACTATTGATTTATTGACCCTATAGAATTGGAATTTCTCACCATTCCTGAAACTCTATAAACAGGTGTGTTAACTGAGGTAACATAGTGAATGCTGTTGACCATTTTATATTCTAAAGCTTATTTTGACATTCTAAAAGCACACTGCATCTGACCATTCTACTGAAAGTCTCAAAGATATTTGTCCAATAATAGATGAATGAGTGGTTAAATAAATTATAGTATATCCAAATGGTGAAATAGTATGCAGTTATTAAAAGGTATGTAATAGGATTAAATTTATTGATATGACAGAATGTTTATGATCTATTACCAAATGTAAAAAAGGAAAAAACCTGTATGATATGTCACCTTTACCATATATCACTGTACAAACTCAGTTCCTCCACTCCACACACCCCCAACACGCACATGCATGCACACACACACCAAAAAGACTGTAAGGGACTTATCCTTTATTTCTGGGTGATAGGATTATGAGTGATTTCTTTTTTTATTTCTGTATTTTCAAAGTTTGCATAGAACAGGAATTTTATTTATGACCTGATAAAGATATTATTAGTTAATTATATATGTAAATGAAAGGACAGATATTTTATTCTTCTGGGTATTCAGTATATTAGATTATTATTCTTTGTTAATACTGAATGTATAGTTCTTACTATACACGATAAAATGAAAAACATAATGGATGTTAAGGACAGGCAAATCTTGAGAAGACTATTCTTCACTTTTCAGATAGGGAAAAATCAGCAAGCATTTGAGCAGAAAAAAAAAAACAGGTTGTTGGGACATTTACTCATATACTGAAAATAAATGTACTGTATCCCCCCCGTATAACCACGGTACCTATATTTTAAACACACTACACTTACTCTTCCTTACATGTTCTGTTTTTCAGAATAAATGCTATTTAGCATGTCCTTTCCCAGTAATTTTGTCTTTGTAAAATATTTCATATGTAGAATTTGACTTTTATTTAATGATATCAATATGAAAACATAAGAGAAGGACTTTAGCTTCATAAAGAGAATTAAGTTCTACCTTGAGTAAATAATAGGAGTCTTATAGCTCAAATCATAAAGAAGAAGACTAGTAAATGTTGTGTTAATTACACTGTTAAAGTATTTAAATTATTATTTGAAATCCAGTGAAACAATGAAAAATATCTTATTTTCTTTTGACTTTGAATTATGACCATGTCCTGGGATATATGTCTTTTCCAATTATTTTCTACCTTTTTAGGACAAAGGAAATTAACAAATTCAAAATCTCTGGCAAAGAAGAAATTCATTCTCCTTCCCAAACCAACTAAAGTTTACATAGTGAACACTGTGCTGTCTTACTCAATTTAAGTTAGCAGTATATCGGGCTTTTTGGTACAATGTTTACTTCTTTTGCCAAACTGCATCTCATTATTTTACAGCCATTTTGTCACAGATATTCCCTTTTTAGACATAAGCCAATACCAAAAAAATGCGATGCCATATATATGATTGGAAACTTCATAGGGCTGTACAAAAATCACTCTCAGAAATAGTAATTCAACAAAAATTTGTTGAGGTTTACTATGTGCGAGGCACCATTCTCCATGGGGGATACATCAGAAAACAAACTAATGAGAATCCCTCTCTCATGGAACTGGTGTTTTAAAGCAGCAGTGCCCAACAACTTTCTGGGAAGAGAGAAATGTTCCATATCTGCACTGTCATATGCAGTAGCTCTAGTACTTTGAGGACCTTTGAGCACTTGAAATGTGGCTAGTGTGACTGAGGAATCGAATTTTTAACTTTATTAATTTTAATTTAAATAAGCACACGTGGCAAAGGGCTACTATATTGGACCATGCAGTTACAGTGGTTGAGATACAGAAAAAAGAAAAATAAATAAGTAAATATATATGTCAAATGGTGAGTTGTAATTTGGAGACAAATATTTTTCCACACTGAATGTCACATTTCTGAATTTTAATATCTTTTCTACTGATATTGCCTTTTTACAGGAAAAAAAATGACAGTGGTATTGTTGGCAGGACCTCAATGTGTCAAGCATATTAGATCCAAATGCCAGCAAAGCCCAGCAATGTATGACTTTGAGCAAGTCACTTAACCTTTCTGGGACTTGCTTTTCTTACAGGTAAAATGAGAGTGGACTCCTGTATTTCTAAAATCCCTTCTAGTTCCAAAATTTCTTAATTATTTGATTCTACTTCATTTCATGTAATTGAGGGGGCCCATTAAAAAATTTTGGTAGATCAAAATTGTTAACTGAATTATATCATAAAGGCATAGATAAATTCACTATTTTTTAATCATCATTGAATGTTTAGTCTCTGTGAGTAGATTATATACATATAATGGTATTCAAGGAAATATATACCAGAATCTTAAGATCCTAGAGGGGCTCACCATTGGAATCATATGATGAATCTTCTGTAAACTAAATGATTTTTTGTGCAGCAAGAAATTCTTTCATTGAATTATTAGTTTAAAATACTTAATAACATTTTGTTTTTTCATTTATTTTAAATCCTAGGATTTAAGACATCTTTTAGAACTTTTGGAATATGTTGATCTGATTTGAAGTCCTGGCTCTACTATTTACTGATAGCATAACCATGGACAAATTAACAAACTTACTTCTGTATTAAAACTCAGTTTCTCATCATCAGAAAGGATTTATAATAACAACCTCCTGGGATTGTTGTAAGCATTGAGGGAAACAAATATAAAATGCTTAGCACAATTCCTCGCACAGATGTACTGGCTCACAAGTACATATTTTTGTTGATATTATGTTTGTTATTATTAAGCATTCTCATCATTAGTGTCAACTTCCCTGTCAGAATGAAGATCTTTTATAGAACAAAAAATGTGTGCCAAAATTTGTGACTAGTTAAACAAGTCTCAATGGAATACATTTAACATGTTGACAAATATGAGAATATATATTGACCCACAAGATGTATAAATCTGTTTATTTTTCCTGATATTAAAGGTTTAAAGAATCTAGTGATCATGCTCTTTTTTTTTTTTTTTTTTTTTTTTTTGTGGTACGCGGGCCTCTCACTGTTGTGGCCTCTCCCGTTGCGGGGCACAGGCTCCGGACGCGCAGGCTCAGCGGCCATGGCTCACAGGCCCAGCCGCTCCGCGGCATGTGGGATCTTCCCGTACCGGGGCACGAACCCGTGTCCCCTGCATCGGCAGGCGGATTCTCAACCACTGCGCCACCAGGGAAGCCCGATCATGCTCTTTTGATGCACAAAACCATCATCTGGTCATACTGGGACTGATCAAAATGTTTTAAAAGTTAGAGATTTGACTTACCAAAAGACAAACACTGGTGACTAAAGAGTTAAATTTGGGTAAAGACACTCATTTTGAAAGACAACTTGACATTGATCAAGATTTCTATAGGATTATGCTATATTTTTAAGTGATAATAGCAGAAAGACTTGTCAATTGTTCTGATGTTCCAAGATAGAGTAAAATTTTGAAGAAAATCGTTTCCAGTGATAAAACATGGTGTCACCAATGAGATTTAGAAATTCACAGAGTATAAAACTTGAATCACTTAGAGACTTTAAAAAAAAAGGAAGAACTTCGAACTCACAATTGAAGAAAATATTTAGTCATACATTTTCACTCCTCCTGCTAATTCACTTCTTTATAACTTTTGACACTGTTGACCATTTCTTTCTTCTGGAAACTCCCCCTCATGAATTCTGAAATGTTGATCCTGGTCCCCTGGCTAATTTCATACCTATGCAGTTTGTTTCCTTTCCTACCTCTTTTTGGTATTTTAAGAAAATTGTATCTTTGATTCTTTGACCTTTTTTCATCTCACTTCTTGAAATCTAGTCCATTCTTAAGACTTAATCATGGATGATTCCTAAAATTGTGCAATGAAAACTCTTTGTTTTATTCCTTAGATAAATATTTGTTACTCTGAGCCAAAAAGGCACAGATAGGTTTCACTCTCTGAACTTACAGTCTGTTAAGGATACAGAGAAGAAAACAAGCCATGACCATACATAAGTTCTATATAAGTGAGGTATAAGAATCTAGCACCAACATTCAAATTATATGGGTCCCAGAAGAAAAAAAGAAAAAGAAAGGGACTGAGAAAATATTTGAAGAGATTATAGTTGAAAACTTCCCTAATATGGGTAAGGAAACAACTAATCAAGTCCAGGAAGCACAGAGAGTCCCATACAGGATAAATTCAAGGAGAAACATACCAAGACACATATTAATCAAACTATCAAAAATTAAATACAGGGCTTCCCTGGTGGCGCAGTGGTTGAGAATCCGCCTGCCGATGCAGGGGTCACGGGTTCATGCCCTGGTCCGGGAAGATCCCACATGCCGCGGAGCAACTAAGCCCGTGAGCCATGGCCGCTGAGCCTGCGCGTCCGGTGCCTGTGCTCCACAACGGGAGAGGCCACAGCAGTGAGTGGCCCGCATACAGAAAAAAAAAAAAAAAAAAAAAAAAAAAAATTAAATACAAACAAAAAATATTAAAAGCAGCAAAGGAAAAACAACAAATAACACACAAGGGAATCCCCATAAGGTTAACAGCTGATCTTTCAGCAGAAACTCTGCAAGCCAGAAGGGAGTGGCAAGACATATTTAAAGTGATGAAGGAGAAAAACCTACAACCAAGATTACTCTACCCAGCAAGGATCTCATTCACATTTGATAGATAAATTAAAACTTTTACAGACAAGCAAAAGCTAAGAGAATACAGCACCACCAAGCCCACTTTACAACAAATGCTAAAGGAACTTCTTTAGGCAGGAAACACAAGAGAAGGAAAAGACCTACAATAACAAACCCAAAACAATTAAGAAAATGGTATTATGAACATACATATCAATAATTGCCTTAAATGTAAATGGATTAAATGCTCCAACCAAAAGACATACGCTGGTTGAATGGATACAAAAACAAGATCCGTATATATGCTGTCTACAAAGGACCCACTTCAGACGTAGGGACACATACAGACTGAAAGTGAGGGGATGGAAAAACATATTCCATGCAAATGGAAATCAAAAGAAAGCAGGAGTAGCAATTCTCATATCAGACAAAATAGACTTTAAAACAAAGACTATTACAAGAGACAAAGACGGACACTACATAATGATCAAGGGATCAATCCAAGAAGAAGATAGAACAATTGTAAATATTTATGCACCCAACAAAGGAGCACATCAATACATAAGGCAAATGCTAACAGCCATAAAAGGGGAAATCGACAGTAACACAATCATAGTACGGAACGTTAACACCCAACTTTCACCAACGGACAGATCATCCAAAATGAAAATAAATAAGGAAACACAAGCTTTAAATGATATATTAAACAAGACGGACTTAATTGATATTTATAGGACATTCCATCCAAAAACAACAGAATACACATTGTTCTCAAGTGTTCATGGAACATTCTCCAGGATAGATCATATCTTGGGTCACAAATCAAGCCTTGGTAAATTTAAGAAAATTGAAATCATACCAAGTATCTTATCCGACCACAATGCTATGAGACTAGATATCAAATCTGTAAAAAATACGAACACATGGAGACTAAACAATACACTACTTAATAACCAAGAGATAACTGAAGAAATCAAAGAAGAAATCAAAAATTACCTACAAAAAAATGACAATGAAAACACGATGACCCAAAACCTATGGGATGCAGCAAAAGCAGTTCTAAGAAGGAAGTTTATAGCAGTACAGCCCTACCTTAAGAAACAAGAAACATCTCAAATAAACAACCTAACCTTACACCTACAGCAATCAGAGAAAGAAGAACAAAAAACCCCAAAGTTAGCAGAAGGAAAGAAATCATAAAGATCAGATCAGAAATAAATGAAAAAGAAGTGAAGGAAACAATAGCAAAGATCAATAAAACTAAAAGCTGGTTCTTTGAGAAGATAAACAAAATTGATAAACCATTAGACAGACTCACCAGGAAAAAAAGGGAGAAGACTCAAATCAATAGAATTAGAAATGAAAAAGGAGAAGTAACAACTGACACTGCAGAAATACAAAGGATCATGAGAGTTTACTACAAGAAACTATATGCCAATAAAATGGACAACCTGGAAGAAATGGACAAATTCTTAGAAATGCACAACCTGCCGAGACTGAACCAGGAAGAAATAGAAAATATGAACAGACCAATCACAAGCACTGAAATTGAAACTGTGATTAAAAATCTTCCAACAAACAAAAGCCTAGGACCAGATGGCTTCACAGTTGAATTATATCAAACATTTAGAAAAGAGCTGCCACCTATCCTTCTCAAACTCTTCCAAAAGATAGCAGAGGGAGGAACACTCCCAAACTCATTCTATGAGGCCAGCATCACCCTGATACCAAAACCAGACAAAGATGTCACAAAGAAAGAAAACT
Source organism: Kogia breviceps (assembly GCF_026419965.1). Lineage (NCBI taxonomy): Eukaryota > Metazoa > Chordata > Mammalia > Artiodactyla > Physeteridae > Kogia > Kogia breviceps. The sequence goes on along the minus strand of NC_081313.1, from coordinate 64,472,241 downwards.
ACAGGCCAATTCACTAATGAACATAGATGCAAAAATCCTCAACAAAATACTGGCAAACAGAATCCAACAACACATTAAAGGGATCATACACCATGATCAAGTGGGGTTTATCCCAGTAATGCAAGGATTTTTCAATATATGCAAATCAATCAATTTGTTAAACCATATTAACAAATTGAAGGAGAAAAACCACATGAGCATCTCAATAGATGCAGAGAAAGCTTTCAACAAAATTCAACACCCATTTATGATAAAAACCCTCCACAGAGTAGGCATACAGGGAACTTTCCTCAACATAATAAAGGCCATATATGACAAACCCACAGCCAACATTGTCCTCAGTGGTGAAAAAATGAAACCATTTCCACTAAGATCAGGAACAAGACAAGGTTGCCACTCTCACCACTCTTATTCAACCTAGTTTTGGAAGTTCTAGCCACCAGCAATCAGAGAAGAAAAAGAAATAAAAGGAATCCAAATAGGAAAAGAAGAAGTAAAGCTGACACTGTTTGCAGATGACATATTATACATAGAGAAACCTAAGGATGCTACCAGAAAACTACCAGAGCAAATCAATGAATTTGGTAAAGTAGCAGGATATAAAATTAATGCACAGAAATCTCTTGCATTCCTATCCACTAATGATGAAAAATCTGAAAGTGAAATTAAGAAAACACTCACATTTACCACTGCAACAAAAAGAATAAAATATATAAGAATAAACCTACCTAAGGAGACAGAAGACCTGTATGCAGAAAATTATAAGACACTGATGAAAGAAATTAAAGATGATACAAATAAATGCAGAGATATACCATGTTCTTGGATTGGAAGAATCAACATTGTGAAAGTGTCTATACTACCCAAAGGACACTACAGATTCAATGCAATCCCTATCAAGCTACCACTGGCATTTTTCACAGAACTTGAACAAAAAATTTCACAATTTGTATGGAAACACAAAAGACCCCAAATAGCCAAAGCAATCTTGAGAATGAAAAACGGAGCTAGAAGAATCAGGCTCCCTGACTTCAGACTCTACTACAAAGCTACAGTAATCAAGACAGTATGGTACTGGCACAAAAACAGAAATATAGATCAATGGAACAGGACAGAAAGCCCAGAGATAAACCAATGCATGTATGGTCACCTTATCTTTGATAAAGGAGGCAAGAATATAAAGTGGAAAAAAGACAGCCTCTTCAATAAGTGATCCTAGGGAAACTGGAAAGCTACATGTAAAAGTTTGAAATTAGAACACTCTCTAACACCATACACAAAATAAACTCAAAATGGATTAAAGACCTAAATGTAAGGCCAGACACTATAAAACTCATAGAGGAAAACATAGGCAGAACCCTCTATGATATAAATCACAGCAAGATCCTTTTCAACCCACCTTCTAGGGAAATGGAAATAAAAACAAAAAAAAGGGCTTCCCTGGTGGTGCAGTGGTTGAGAGTCCGCCTGCTGATGCAGGGGACACGGGTTCGTGCCCTGGTCTGGGAAGATCCCACATGCGGTGGAGCGGCTAGGTCAGTGAGCCATGGCCACTGAGCCTGCACATCCGGAGCCTGTGCCCCGCAACGGGAGAGGCCACAACAGTGAGAGGCCCGCGTACCACAAAAAAAATAAATAATAATAAATAAATAAATAAATAAATGTGACCTAATGAAACTTCAAAGCTTTTGCACAGCAAAGGAAACCATAAAGAAGACAAAAAGACAACCCTCAGAATGGGAGAAAATATTTGCAAATGAAGCAACTGACAAAAGATTAATCTGCAAAATTTACAAGCAGTTCATGCAGCTCAATATCAAAAAGACAAACAACCCAATCCAAAAATGGGCAGACGCCCTAAATAGACATTTTTCCAAAGAAGATATACAGATTGCCAACAAACACATGAAAGAATGCTCAACATCATTAATCATTAGAGAAATGCAAATCAAAACTGCAATGAGATGTCATCTCACACTGGTCAGAATGGCCATCATCAAAAAATCTAGAAAGAATAAATGCTGGAGAGGGTGTGGAGAAAGGGAACCCTCTTGCACTGTTGGTGGGAATGTAAATTGATACAGCCACTATGGAGAACAGTATGGAGGTTCCTTAAAAAACTAAAAAATAGAACTACCATAGGATCCAGCAATCCCACTACTGGGCATATACCCTGAGAAAACCATAATTCAAAGAGTCATGTACCAAAATGTTCATTGCAGCTCTATTTAAAATAGCCAGGACATGGAAGCAACCTAAGTGTCCATCAGCAGATGAACCGATAAAGAAGATGTGGCACATATATACAATGGAATATTACTCAGCCATGAAAAGAAATGAAATTGAGTTATTTGTAGTGAGGTAGATAGACCTAGATTCTGTCATACAGAGTGAAGTAAGTCAGAAAGCAAAAAACAAATACCATATGCTAACACATATATATGGAATCTAAAAAAAAAATGGTCATGAAGAACCTAGGGGCAAGATGGGAATAAAGACACAGACGTACTAGAGAATGGAACTGAGGATATGGGGAGGGGGAAGGTTAAGCTGGGACAAAGTGAGAGAGTGGCATGGACATATATACACTACCAAACGTAAAACAGATAGCTAGTGGGAAGCAGCTGCATAGCACAGGGAGATCAGCTCGGTGCTTTGTGACCACCTAGACGGGTGGGGTAGGGAGGGTGGGAGGGAGAGGGACGTAAGAGGGACGACATATGGGGACATATGTATATGTATATAACTGATTCACTTTGTTATAAAGTAGAAAGTAACACACCATTGTAAAGCAATTATACTCTAATAAAGATGATTTAAAAAAAGAATCTATAAATGCACATAAGAAGCCCTTACCTCCCCTGCATGCCAGGATATTCAGGGAAGCAGGGAGGAGTCATACAGTAGTGCCACCTAATGGTATTAAAGATAACTAAAGATAAATATAATTTCATTAAAAATAATGATAGCCAGGTTTCTCAGTGTTGGAGAAAATACAAACATAAGAAGGAAGAAGACTGAAAATAATCCTGAGGTTTTGGATTGGAATTGGATGTGTTCGATTGGTGTTAGAGAGTATGAATTTATGGTATGTGTATGTACCATACACACTCACACAGATAGATATAAAATTAGTCATAAATTTATGTATGTACATATATATATGTGTGCACATATACACATAGATTTTCAAGTGTAGCATTTACTGAGAGAGCCAAAAGGCAATGTACTCAACTAAGAAGGAGCACTTTGAGAACCCAGATCTTGGTGCCTAAATGCTGTCCTCCACTAGAAGGAATCAGGACCCTTTGGAGAAAGGTCTGATTCCAGAGCTAGGCCAGGAAAAGTATGAAACGAACCTGGAACATCTCATGCCAGTAAGGAAATGCTCAAAATGTGATGGAAATGTTTCAAAAGGACAATAGAGCCAGCTTGAAGAGCCTCCCACTGGCCAGATCTTGCATAATTTAAATATTAAAATGAATGATGACATTAAACAGATTATAACCCTTTGATTAGAATAGGAATCCGTAAGTGTCAATATATCAATTGTTCCTTACAATGGAATGCCAACTAATAAGCATAGAAAGAATGATACACATGCAGTGTTTCCATCTGGCAACTGTTATAGTGCTTAGGAGTTGTCAGTGGATGCTAAGGCTGATAAAGGATTGATGAGCAATGGGATATTGACAGTCTTGGAATAGCTCTAATATTGAATGTAACCAATTACATAGGGGAAAAATAATGATCTAGTGTTGTAGGACCTGGCAGACACTAACAGAATGAGATGATAAGGTTAACATCAACAGTAGTGGGATGAGTCAACATCATGTACCCTCTGATGTGATACATTGAGAAGAGTATAGCATCAGTTCTGCAGTATTCCTAAGAAAATAAGACCTGAGTCTGGGTCATGAAGAGACATCAGAGGATCATCCTGTAGAATTTAAGACTCATTCTCCAAAACTGTTCAGGCTATGATAGAGAAAGACTAAGGAAAGACTTGGAAGAGCATGAAGAGACATGACAACTCAGTGCAACATGTGTTCCATGAGATCCTGATCCCAGAAAGTAAAAAAAAACACTGTTGAGACAGGTGGCAAAATTTAAATGACGTCTGTGTGTTTTGGATGGTAGTGTTGTATCAGTGGATTTCCTGACTTGAAAAGCTGTGTTGTGGTTATGTAGGAGAATATCCTTGCTTAGGGAACTAAACTCTGGAACGTATAAGTGAAGAGGCATAATGTCTGCAATTTGCTCTCGAAGTGGCAGATATGGTGAAATGTTAACTGTTGGGCCGTCAGTGTCAGGGTATATGGGAATCCTTTGTACTGTCTGTGGAATTTTTCTGTAAGTTTGAAATTTTAAAATATTTATATTTTAAAACATATAGGAGAATTTATGCCAAACTGGGATTATATGGAAGAATTTTGTTAGGAAATGATCCCTAAACCTAGATCTAAAATATGTCAGAATAAGCACTTAAGGGTCTGTGACCTCCTAGAGAGGCAAGAAAGTTTAGTTTTAGTTTGTGTTTAGTTTTGTTTTATTTTGCTTATTTTAATGGTTGACATTTAGATATTGTTAAGTGAGTACATGAATTGAAAAAACTGAAAGGAGTTTGGTATAACTGGAAGTTGGAATGTCAGCTTGGCAGTAGCAAGAAATTAGGCTGGAAAGGTAAGCAGGAAATAGGTCATTTAGTAGGAGATCAATAAATTGACATTGAGTGTGCTTGTAAACAAAAAAATAAAGGATTACAAAAATGGCTTGAAAAATGGCAGCTCTCTACTGCATCCCAATGATAACAATTAACGAAACAGTTCTGGTCTGGATAAATAAATAATTTAATATCAAATCCTTTGAAATATTTCAAATTTTAAACTAATGAAATAAGATATTCCTACTTTTAAGTTAAATTAGTGAAACTTTATAGAAATTCTTGCCAGTTGTTAGGATTATGTGTATATATGTATACATACATGCTTCACAGTATCAGTATGTTTAAATCATTTATAGCTTGGTCCAGCTTTAAGTGCTTCTCAGATGACTATTAGAAACTTACAATTCAGTATGTATCCAGTATTGCACTCCTGCATAAAATAAACCCCATCTGTTAATCGGCACCTTTTTCAGTTCTAGTTCTCTTTTTCCATTCAGCCAAATTGTTTGAACTTAATTGGAGTATTATTTTTCTAAATAGTTTCTTAGGGAAAATATGACTACCCAAAACAATATTCATTGGCCCCCTGGCATTTTAGTTCTGCTCCTATTATAATCCCCAATGAGTAAAATAATCTATAGAAATAGCTTACATTTAAGAATCAAAACTAATTTACCCTTAGTAAATTAATTTCGGAGAAAGGTATTATATATACTTCTCAGGAAGAAATAGGACAATTTTTGCCTAGATTTTGTTTCCAACAATACCAATTTTCTTTGCCTGAAAACTGGGCAAAGTAGGATCATTTTAAAACTAAGAAATTATACTGGGTGTACAGACTTATAAAATTCATAAATGAGTATGAAACATAAGAAATCTTGTGTGGACACTGGTGGCAGAGGTACTAGGTACTCATTGACATGAACTGTCCTGGAGGCTGCCATTTTGATGCCAAAACAAGGCCCCACCCAACAGCCTGAAGGCTCCAGAGCTGGGACACCTCATGCCAAACAACCAACAGGGCAGGAACACAGCCCCACCCATCAGCACACAGACTGCCTAAAGTCATCCTGAGCCAACAGCCACCTCTAAATACACCCCTTGACATGACCCTGCCCACCAGAAGGACAAGACCCAGCTGCACCCACCAGTGGGCAGGTAACAGTCTCTCCTACCGGGAAGCCTGCACAAGCCTCTTAGACCAGCCTCTTCCACCAGGGGGCAGACACCAGAGGGAAGAGGAACTATAATCCTGCAGCTTGTGGAATTGCAAACACAGAAAGTTAGACAAAATGAGATGGCAGAGGAATATGTCCCTGATGAAGGAACAAGATAAAACTACAGAACAACTAAGTGGAGTGGATATAGGAAATCTACCCCGAAATGAATTCAGAGTAATGATGGTAAAGATGATCCAAAATCTCAGAAAAAGAATGGAAGCACAGATCAAGAAGATACCTGAAATGTTAACAAAGAGCTAGAAAATATAAAGAACAAACAGAGATGAACAATACAATAAGTGAAATGAAAAATACACTAGAAGGAATTAATAGCAGAATGAGGCAGAGGAACATATTAGTGAGCTGGAAGACAGAATGGTGGAAATCACTGCTACAGAACAGAATAAAGAAAAAAGAATGAAAAGAAATGAAGATGGGGGGCTTCCCTGGTGGCATAGTGGTTGAGAATCCACCTGCCAATGCAGGGGACACGGGTTCGTGCCCCGGTCCGGGAAGATCCCACATGCCGCGGAACGGCTGGGCCCGTGAGCCACGGCCACTGAGCCTGCGTGTCTGGAGCCTGTGCTCCACAACAGGAGAGGCCACAACAGTGAGAGGCCCGTGTACAGCAAAAAAAAAAAAAAAAAAAAGAAAGAAAAGAAATGAAGATGCGGAGGGACAGATTGGGAGTTTGGGATTGACACACTGCTATATTTAAAATAAAATGCCTTGCCATAAAAAAAAAAAGAAGACAGTCTAAGAGACAGCTAGGATAACATTGAACACACCAACATTCACATTATAGGAGTCCCAGAAGGAGAAGAGAGAGAGAAAGGGCCAGAGGAGATATTTGAGGAGATAATAGCTGAAAACTTCCCTAACATGGGAAAGGAAGTAGTCACCCAACTCCAGGAAGCACAGAGTCCCATAGAGGATAAACCCAAGGAGGAACATGCTGAGACACATATTAATCAAATTGACAAAAATTAAAGACAGAGAAAATATTAAAAGCAACAAGGGAAAAGCAACAAATAACATACAAGGAATCCCCCCTACGGTTATCAGCTGATTTTTCAGCAGAAACGCTGCAGGCCAGAAGGGAATAGCACAATATATTTAAAGTGATGAAATGGAAAAACCTACAACCAAGAATACTCTACCCAGCAAGGCTCTCCTTCACATTTGACAGAGAACTCAAAAGCTTTACAGACAAGCAAAAGGTAAGAGAATTCAGCTCCACCAAACCAGCTGTACAAATACTAAAGGAAATTCTCTAGGCAAAAAAGAAAAGCCCACAACTAGAAACAAGAAAATTATGAATGGGAAAGCTTACCAGTAAAGGCAAACATACAGTAAAGATAGGAAATCATCCACACACAAATATGATATCAAAACCAGCAATCACGAGAAGAGTACAAATGCAGGAAACTGGAAATGCATTTGAAATTAAGAGATCGTGAACTTAAAACAATCTTGTATATGTATAGACTGCTACATCAAAACCTCATGGTAACCTCAAACCAAAAATCTACAACAGATATACACACAAAAAAGAAAAAGGAATCCAAACACAACATTAAAGATAGTCATCAGATCACAAGAGAAGAGAGCAAAAGTTAAAGGGAATAAAAAGACCTACAAAAATAAATCCAAAACAATTAACAAAATGGCAATAAGAATATACATATCAGTAATTACCTTAAATATAAATGGATTAACGCTCCAACCAAAACACACTGACTAGCTGAATGGATACAGAAACAAGACCTGTATATATGCTGTCTACAGGACACCCACTTCAGATCTAGCGACACATACAGAATGAAAGTGAGGGGATGGAAAAAGGTATTCCATGCAAATGGAAATCAAAAGAAAGCTGGAGTAGCAATATTAATATCAGACAAAACAGACTTTAAAATAAAGACTATTGCAAGAGACAAAGAAGGACACTACATAATGATCAAGGGAAAATCCAAGAAGAAGATAGAACAATTGTAAATATACATACACCCAAAATAGGAGCACTTCAATATATAAGGCAAACACTAACAGCCGTAAAAGGAGAAATTGACAGTAACACAATAATAGTGGGGGACTTTAACACCCCACTTTCATCACTGGACAGATCATCCAGACAGAAAATCAGTAAGGAAATCCAGACTTTAAATGACACATTAGACCAGATGGACTTAATTGATATTTATGCATTCCATCTGAAAGCAGCAGAATATACATTCTTCTCAAGTGCATGTGGAATATTCTCGAGGATAGATCACATGCTGGTCCATAAAGCAAGCCTTGGTAAATTTAAGAAAACTGAACTCATATCAAGTATCTTTTCCAACCACAACGCTATGAGATTAGGAGTCAGCAGCAAGAAAAAAACTGTAAAAAACAAAACACGTGGAGGCTAAACAATGTGCTATCAAACAACCAATGGATCACAGAAGAAATCAAAGAGGAAATTTTAAAGTTCCAAGAGACAAATGAAAACAATACAACAATCCAAAACCTATGTGACACACAGCAAAAGCAATTCTAAGAGAGAAGTTTCTAGCAATACAGTCTTAACCTCAGGAAACAAGAAAAACCTCAAATAAACAACCTAAACTTACAAACAAAATCCAAAGTTCCTAGAAGGAAAGAAATATAAAAATCAGATCAGAGGGACTTCCCTGGTGATGCAGTGGTTAGGAATCTGCCTGCCAATGCAGGGGACACAGGTTTGATCCCTGGCCCAGGAAGATCCCACATGCCACAGAGCAACTAAGACTGTGTGCCACAACTACTGAGCCTGTGCTCTAGAGCCCGTAAGCCATAACTACTGAGGCTGCATGCCACAACTACTGAAGCCCACGCACCTAGAGCCCATGTTCTGCAACAAGAGAAGCCACCACAATGAGAAGCCCATGCACTGCAACAAACAGTAGCCACCGCTCACCACAACTAGAGAAAGCCCACGCACAGCAACAAAGACCCAGCACAGCCAAAAATAAATAAAATTAAATGAAAAAAAAGATCAGAACAGAAATAAATAGAGACAAAGAAAACAATAGAAAGGATCAATGAAACTACAAGCTGGTTCTTTGAAAAGATAAACAAAATTGATACACCTTTAGCCAGACTCATCAAGAAAAAGGGAGAGGGCTCAAATCAATAAAATAAATGAAAAAGGAGAAGTTACCACAGACACCACAGAAATACAAAGGATCATAAGAGACTACTGCAAGCAACTATATGCCACTAAAATGCCTAGAAGATTTGGATGAATTCTTAGAAAGGTACAATCTCCCAAAACTGAACCAGGAAGAAACAGAAAATATGAACAGACCAATCACAAGCACTGAAATTGAAACTGTGATTTTAAAATTCCCAACAAACAAAAGTCCAGGACCAGAAGGCTTCACAGGCAAATCCTATCAAACATTTAGAGAATAGTTAACACATATCCTTCTGAAACTATTGCAAAAAATTGCAGAGGAAGGAACACTTCCAAACGCATTCAGTGAGGTCACCATCACCCTGATACTAAAACCAGACTAAGATACCACAAACAAAGAAAATGACAGGCCAATATCACAGATGACCATAGGTGCAAAAAATCCTCAGCAGAATACTAGCAAACTGAATCCAACAATACATGAAAAAGATCGTACACCATGATCAAATGGGATTTATCCCAGGGATGCAAGGATTTTTCAATATCTGCAAATCAATCAGTGTGATAACCACATCAAAAAATTGAGGAATAAAAACCATATGATCGGACTTCCCTGGTGGCGCAGTGGTTAAGAATCCACCTGCCAATGCAAGAGACACAGGTTCAAGCCGTGGTCCAGGAAGATCCCACATGCCATGGAGCAACTAAGCCCATACACCACAACTACTGAGCCTGCGCTCTAGAGCCCACAAGCCACAACTACTGAGCCCATGTGCCACAACTACTGACGCCCACGCGCCTAGAGCCCGTGCTCTGCAACAAGAGAAGCCACCGCAACAAGAAGCCTGTGCACCACAACGAAGAGTAGCCACCACTCGCCACAACTAGAGAAAAACCCATGTGCAGCAGTGAAGACCCAATGCAGCCAAAAATAATTAATTAATTAATTTTAAAAAGAAACACATGATCATCTCAATTGATGCAGAAAAAGCTTTTGACAAAATTCAACACCCGTTTATGATAAAAAAAACTCTCCAGAAAGTGGACACAGAGAAAATATACCACAACATAGTAAAGGCCATATATGGCAAACCCACAGCTAAAATCATACTCAATAGTGAAAAGCTGAAAGTATTTCCTCTAAGATCAGGAGAAAGACAAGGATATCCACTCTAGACACTTTTATTCAACATAGTTTTGGAAGTCCTAGCCACTGTAATCAGAGAAGAAGAATAAACAAAAGGAATCCAAGTTGGAAAAGAAGTAAAACTCACTGTTTGCAGATTACATTATACTATACATAGAAAATCCTGAAGATGCTACCAGCAAACTACTAGAGCTCATCAATGAATTCACTAAAGTTGCAGGATATAAAATTAATACACAGAAATCTGTTGCATTTCTATACACTAAAAACAAAAGATCATAAAGAGAAATTAAGGAAATGATCCCATTTACCATCAAATCAAAAAGAATAAAATACCTAGGAATAAACCTACCTAAGGAGGCAAAACACCTGTACTGTGAAAACTATAAGATGAAACAAACAGATGGAAAGGTATATATGCCATGTTCTTGGATTGGAAGAATCAATGTTGTCAAAATGACTGCACTACCCAAGGCAACCTACTGATTTGGTGAAATTCCTATCAAATTACCAATGTCATTTTTGCAGATTTAGAACAAAAAAATCTTAAAATTTGTACAGAAACCCAAAAGACCCTGAATAGCCAAAGCAACCTTGAGAAAGAAAAGTAGAGCTGGAGGAATCAGGTTCCCTGACTTCAGACTATACTACAAAGCTACAGTAATCAAGACAGTATGGTACTGACACAAAGACAGAAAAATAGATCAATGGAACAGGACAGAAAACACAGTCTCTTCAATAAGAGGTGCTGGGAAAACTGGGCAGCTACATGTAAAAGAATGAAATTAGAACATTATCTAACACCATGCACGGAAATAAACTCAAAATGGATTACAGACCTAGAGGTAAGATGGGATACTATAAAACTCTTAAAGGAAAACATAAGCAGAACACTCTTTGACATAAATTGCAGCAAAATCTTTTTGCATCCACCTCCTAGAGTAATGAAAATAAAAACAAAAAGAAACAAATGGGACCTAGTTAAACTTAAAAGTTTTTGCATAGCAAAGGAAACCATGAACAAAACGAAAAGACAACCCACAGAAAGGGAGAAAATATTTGCAAATGATGTGACCAGCAAGGGATTAATCTCCAAAATATAGAAACAGCTCTTGCAGCTCAATATCAAAACAAACAAACAACCAATCAAAAAATGGACAGATCGAAATAGACATTTCTCCAAAGAAGATATACAGATGGCCAAGAGGCACATGAAAAGATGCTAAACATTGCTAATTATTAGAGAAATGCAAATCAAAACTACAATGAGGGGCTTCCCTGGTGGCGCAGTGGTTGAGAGTCCGCCTGCCGATGCAGGGGACACGGCTTCATGCCCCGGTCTGGGAAGATCCCACATACCGCGGAGTGGCTGTGCCCGTGAGCCATGGCCGCTGAGCCTGCGCGTCTGGAGCCTGTGCTACGCAACGGGAGAAGCCACAACAGTGAAAGGCCCACATACCGCAAAAAAAAAAAAAAAAAAAAAAAAAAAAAACTACAATGAGGTATCACCTCACATCAGTCATAATGGCCATCATCAAAAAGTCTAAAACAATAAATGCTGGAGAGGGTGTGGAGAAAAGGGAACCCTCCTACACTATTGGTGGGAATGTAAATTGATACAGCCACTATGGAGAACACTATGGAGGTTTCTCAAAAAACTAAAAATAGAGCTACCATATGATCCTGCAATCCCACTCCTGAGCATATATCCGGAGAAAACCATACTTAGAAAAAATACATGCACCCCAGTGTTCATTGCAGCACTATTTACAGTAGCCAAGACATGGAAGCAACCTAAACACCCATCAACAGATGAATGGATAAAGAAAATGTGGTACATATATACAGTGGACTCTCACTCAGCCATAAAAAAAGAATGAAATAATGCCATTTGCAACAACATGGATAGACCTAGAGATTCTCATTCTAAGTGAAGTAAGTCAGAGAAAGACAAATATCATATGATATCACTTATATGTGGTATCTTAAAAAATGATACAATTAACTTATTTACAAACAGGAACAGACTCACGGACTTAGAAAACAAACTTATGGTTATCAAAGGGGAAAGCTGTGGGGGAGGGATAAATTAGTAGGTTGGGGTTAACGTATACACACCACTATATATAAAATTATAATCAGCAAGGACCTACTGTATAGCACAGGGAACTCTACTCAATATTCTGTAACCACCTATATGGGAAAAGAATTTGAAAAAGAATAGATACATGTATACTTATAACTAAATCACTTTGCTGCACACCTGAAACTAACACAACATTGTAAAGCAAATATATTCCAATAGAAAAAAAATACATCTTGAAAAAAAAATCTTGTGAAATACTCAGATGTACTCTGTAATTGTTACAGCACTTATTTTACAAATAGTTATAATATTGCTTTTTATTTTGTTTTACTAAATATGCTAGGCTCTTGGAGGTGTCCCAGGAAGTCAGCCATTACTTCCCAGTGGAATGGACCCAACTCGACAACAAGGTGACTACTTTAAAGTAAAAGTGAAATTGATGTGCAAAATCTCAAAGGAAATCCTGTATTTTTTAAGGAAGGTTTTATTTGTACAGATATTCCATAATTATATCAGTTGCATTTTTACAGGTAACATGGCCAAGTAATTATCTTTTTAGCTAACTCTTTATTATGTGTGATAGTGAGGGCAGTGATAACATAATGAACAGAATAATTAAATATCCAGAATCTGTATTTTAACTAGTAACTTCTAAAACCTCTTGTATAACTTCAAACAAGTGAGATTCAAAGTGATTATATCACTTGTGATTTTCTCTGCCTTTTTCAGATAGAGAGGTTAGTCCACCAGAAAGATAAGCAGGAGGAAAGAGGATGCTGTGCAATAAGTAACTTACTTGGTAGTTTAACAAATCCAATAATCAGAGCTGTTTAGGTACCACAAGTATGTATGGCTCTATTATACTATTCCAAGAGAAAAAAAAAAGGAGCAAATGGTGTGAGAGATGTAATTCAACACAGAATAGGAAGAACATTTCAATTTCAAGACATTAATGGAGAGCGTAGGTAGGTAGTGATAAGAGGTAGAAAACTGGCCATGGAAGCCAAGATGAGGTGATGTCAATAACTCAGTCCTTAGTAAATAAGACGTGACACCAGTCAGAGAGGAGGCTATAGCCTCCGGTTTAGCACTCATGCTCATTACATTGCTAATATCGTCATACTTTTTTTCTTTTTAGGACATCCAAATATGGGTGGGCCAATGCAGAGAATGACGCCTCCAAGAGGAATGGTGCCCTTAGGACCACAGGTAAGTAAATAATCAGTGCAGGAAGCTAGAGGCTGAGTTTTTTGCCTTCATCTTATACAAACAAACTATATTATTTGCTGGCTTCTAGTGTATACATTAAAGGCTTAATAATATGGTTGTTAGGCTCTTGAGGACATATCTAGGACATGTCCAAATTGATGTAACAACAAACCATATTTTAACAGGTGCTACACATATGCCTTTGGTACATTGGAGAAAACACATTGTGTAGAAATACATTATAGTAATTATTACTAAAAATGATAACTATTACCCTTTTGTTAGTTATATTGAGGAAATATGAAAAATTATAGTAATTATTATAAAAGATAACTAAGATAAGTTAAATAAAACCTAGTTGACTGAATTAAATAGAATAAGCAGCATAAAATATATTTCTAAATCTTTTAAAGAATGCCATTGACTATTATATACTACCATATTTCTTTACAGAATATGAAAGCAATAGAGAACCATTTAGAAATAAACATTAAAATAGGTCTTAGTGAACACACATAATACTATCAGTATACATTAGATGTTAGCCTACTTCTGTATCAAAATTTCCCAGAGGTATACACCAAGATTGAACTTATTCAGCCATTGATGACATTTTTAAGTATGCGGCTCCAGGATATCACTTATTTTAGCTAAAACATCCTCTGTTTCTCTTGGGAAAACTGCATGGGGTAGAAACTAATTTTGTAATGTTATATTTCAAAGAAACTAATCCAGAATTCAGAATTTTAAATTTCTTCCTCAAAAGTCAGAGGTTAGTGTATCATAACATTGGTTAAAAGAATGAATTGATTTACTTCTTTATTCTTTCCAAGAACAGACTTTATAAGTGACAGTTTTAGAAGCTTGTTTCATGTATCTGCTTTAAAAATGTTAAGTATTTTGTTGTGTACCCAAAGGAGTCAGAGAATAAGAATCTAACACCCATTGGTCTTAAGCTTTTTTCAGCTTAAGACCAATGTAGTGAAGAGGGATAGTAGTTATCTATTGGAATAACTGAATTCCTAGAAGAAATATATATAATTTGATTCTCAGGTAAATGTGACTTAGACGAAGGAGTTTCTGCCAACATGTAATAATATACAGTTGACCCTTGAATAACATGGGAGTTAGGGGCACCAAACCACTGCACAGTCGAAAATCCGTGTATAACTTTTGACTCCCTAAAACTTAACTAATAGCCTACTGTTAACTGGAAGCCTTACCAATGACATATGTAGTCAGTTAACACATGTTTTATATATTGTATGTATTATATACTGTATTCTTACAATAAGGTAAGCTAGAGAAAAGAAAATGTTATTACAGAAATCATTAAAAAATACATTTACAGTACTGCACTATACTTTCCAATACCATAAGTTTATATCATCTGTTTATAAGATGAATCATCTGTCAGTATCTTCATCAAATGTATTAAATGATACAAAACACTGTAGATATTACATATATTTCTAACACGGGACATCAAAAATAAAAAGATCATGTGAAAAAAATTCCTATTTATTTACAGGTATAACAATTCATGCATTGATAACAAAGAAGCAGCAATATGATAGCATTATGGTAAACTAGCATAATAATCAATGATTGCTTCATCGTGGCCTATCCTATACACTAATGAATGAATCATCATAACATTTTTATGGCATACAGTATTACAGTCATATTCACAATACAGTATTTTAAACATTGCTACATTTTTTTTAAACCACTTACATGTGATAATAGGCTGATACATAGTTTCTCCAGTTGGGGTTGGGGGAGGTGGGGAGAGAGAGAGAGAGAGAAAGAGGGAGAGAGACAGAGAGGCACATACTGTATAGTAATGTAGTTCTTTGAAAGCAAAATTATAAAACAGTAAGAAAACACATTAATTTTATATTACATACCACTCCCCTTATGCTTATATAAGGATAGACTTATGTCTACATGTATTTTATGCGTTCATGACATACCTTTTTCTTAATTTTTTAGGTATTTCTAGGCTATGCGGTTCGTCTGCAAGTTTTTTTCGAATTGTCACAAATCTACAAAAAATTTTCCAATAGTATATTTATTGAAAAAAATCCACGTATAAGTGGACTGGAACAATTCAAACCCATGTTGTTCAAGGGTCAACTGTATATATAAACTGTACTGGGACATGAAGTCCAAAGTTTTCAGAGATACCATATTACATGATAAGAAAAAGTGTTATGTAAATATTTGTGGGATCCTCAAAGTCAGAAAAAAACCATTTCTTTTATTTAGGCTCAGTTATTTTCTATGTATTTTCTTAAGATCTTATAAAATCCTAATTTAGATATTTAAATTATTTTTTCCTATTTCTACTCATGTTAGGGATGATGATTTTTATGACCAACCATCATTAATCTATTAATGGCAGTTAGAATTTATAAGATCTGTAGGGTATTTCACTGACTGAATATACTTTTAGTCTTTAATGAACTAAGCCAACCAGTTTAGCTATATGCAACTTGAAGGATTTTTTTTCTCAAAAGATTTTCATAACAGATGCATTTTAAATATACATCAAAAGTTGATGCCTGGTGCTTCCCTGGTGGCACAGTGGTTGGGAGTCCGCCTGCCGATGCAGGGGACACGGGTTCGTGCCCCGGTCCAGGAAGATCCCACATGCCGCGAAGCGGCTGGGCCCGTGAGCCATGGCTGCTGAGCCTGCGCGTCCGGAGCCTGTGCTCCACAACGGGAGAGGCCACAACAGTGAGAGGCCCACGTACAGCAAAAAAAAAAAAAAAAAAAAAAAAAAAAAAAGTTGATGCCTGTAATTTATTCTTCATTCAGTTTTCTTACTTTTCAGCTAGCTGCTCTTTGAGTTTTTGTCATTCCAGACCAGTATTTTCAATACTTTTAAAAATTAGAGTCTGATTTGAGTCAGTTTTGCAGTGTTTGAAAGATGAACCAATGCTCACCTAAGCTGTATGAATACTTAGATCTCATTTGAAAATGCAGAAGTAAAAAGCATATTGGTCTTTATATTTTATAAATATCTAGCCAAATATGTATGTGTTTTGTGTTATAAGTAAATTATGACAGAAAGAAAACATTTCTGGGGAGTAATCGCTTATTGAAGAGTTTAACTAAGTTTATCATATAAGTATGAATTCTTTTCATTTTCAAACCCAAAGAGAGTAGTTTATTTCTTCCATTTGGATTAATATCATTGCTATCTATTTCTTTATAATTTGGAGGAAGTAAAGTGTTTTGGTATGAATTTACCTCAGAAACCAGAAATACCTACAACAACTTTTAAAATCACAGTATATAAGTATAAAAGGGTAAAGGAAATTATTTATAAATATCTTGTACTTAAATGAAAATAGGAATCATATTTGTGTGAGTGGTACAATAGGTAAAAAGTGAAGTAAAATTATTTGAATTAAGGGATTCTTATAAGGTATTTACTCGTAACACCTGGTATATGTTAACATATGGATTATAAACTGTGAGCTTTATAATAAAAGTTAGCTGTGTTTCTTAAAAGATAATAGAAAAACAACTCTCATGACAGATATTTAATCCTATGGATGCTACTCAAGAACAGAATGTGTCTGCTTTTTTTGTATCCGAATTATAGAAACAGTCTCTGGAATATTGTTTCTAGCTTTATGCAAAACAAAATACATACCTCCTTTGTATCATAGATATTATTTCCACAACTTTTTCAGCTTAAGACCAATGTGGTGAAGAGGGACAATAGTTATCTATTGGAATAATTGAATTCCTAGAAGAAATATATATAATTTGCTTCTCAGACAATGCTGATGTAGGCAAAGTGCACACCTAGAATATAGTAAATATGTGATTAAAACCTACTGCATGGATGAAGAAATAAAACTTTGCTCCAAATCCTGGCATATTTTTCCACCCCTTAATCTATTTTAAATCTACATTCAATAGTAATACATGATTTTTAGATTGGTATCAGTATCCTTTCAATAGAAAAGCAGAATTATCTGCTTAATCAAGAAAAATGTCTTCCCTAATGCCATATTTGAAGTAATTTTTCTACTTGGCTTTTATAATAAGATATACTTAGCTTGTCTGTGTTCTTAGGCTCAGCAGGTACCATATGAGTAACAGAAAAATTCAACAAGACTGTCCAACTAGTTCTAATTCCTCTAGAAATCTGAAGGATAAATGAGTTATGTACAAGTAGGAACATATCATGATTTCCAAATCAAATACTTGGGGTGGAGAAATAGTGAGATGGAAATATATGATAGGCTCTCATGTAAAGAGAGAGTAAACTAATTCTGTATTTTCAAATCTAAGATGGGAAGTGGAATTTAGCTCAGTATGGGGAAGAACTTTCTAGAAATTAAACTGCCCAATCATGGAAAAACTCTATAAACTTTCCAAGCAGAGTCTGAACAGCCCTTTTGTCAGGAGTGTTGCATTGGGAGAGAGATTAAACCAGATGGAATTGTATAGTTGCCATCAGCTTTAAAATTCAGTGATTCGAAATTAGCTCTTCACATTCTGCCTTTGTTACCAGTTAGAAAACTAGTTGTTATTCTTTCTTATCTTCCTGTTCTCTATATGCTTCAGATTCTTCACAAAATGAAAATATTTTGTAAGTCTATCAAAATATGTGTTGGATAATTTCTTACTCATTTCCTGTGACACTTGTGCACTGTCATACTTGAGCACTGGATGCACAAAGATGAGTAAAACAGACTCTACCTTCAGGTACTTATTCTTTAGCAGGAGATGCAGATACATAAAGAAAAACTATTAGGCAGTAGGAAAAAAGTCAAGAAAAGAAATACGTGTACTCTGTTAGGGAGTCACTATGTCACAAGCATGTTAAGGCTGAGGGCTCAAGGGAAAATGAGAAGACTCATTTAAGTCAGTCCCTTATTAAGAGTTAGCAGCTACAGTTTTTGAGCACCAGGTATCATGCCTTTAATGCACCAAGCACTTTAATATGCATTTTGTATGACTTCATTTTTCCTCCAACAAGCTTATAGGAGAGATGATATTTTCACTTTACAGATAAGGAAATTAAGGTTGAGCAGATCATTGGGAGAATCATTGGCCCACAATCACACATATAGAAAGAGGAGCAGAGGAAATAGGGCAGGGGCAAGAGAGATTCAAACCTGTATCTTTCCATGTCCAGAGCTAGAAGGAAAAATAACGTTTTCCTTGATATAACACAGACCACCTAAGATCAAAAATGAGGAGCAACCTTTTGTGTGAAGAATTTCTATTATACTCTACCATTCAGATTTTGTTCCCAGTGACTAACTTTCTTCTCAGAGACTCCTTGGTAATACTGCTGCCGCCACTGCCAAGCTTGTTCCAGAGGTTAAGAGAAATAGCTATCTCTTTAACCAATGACTCAAGTGTGGATAGACACCATTCTCTTATCCCATAGCATACACAATTGAGATGTTTAAATAAGATTTCTTGAAAGTAAAAGTAAATAAACAATGAGAAGAGCATGTAATTAGGTAATTTATTTACAAACATGGCTTACTCTCTGGAGTTAACAGACCTTCTCTCATTGAATATTTCCTTGTCATCTTAGCACCTACTACACAGAAGGCCATAGCAGATGAGTTATCATGAGTGTAAAAGCGTACAACATGATTCTGAACCACAAGAAATTCAGCAGTCTGGAGGGTATAGTTGGGAGTAGGGGAAGAAGTAAATATTATAGGAAATGGGGGCAGGAAATACAGGCTAGAGATTATCTGTGAATAACACCATAGACCCATGCTGAAGTACAGACTTTATTTGATAGGCAGTGTGGGGCATCATGGCTTTTAAGTGACATAAATAGGACTGAGTTTATGAAGCACAGTTCTGGAGGCAGTATGGAGAACAGATGGGGAGGGGGCGAGGCTAAGTCAGAGAGACCAACTAAGACAGTACAGTAGTCTCAGTAAATGACAGAGATGAGTGATACGAAGGAGAGCAGTATTTCAAGAGCTATTTCACAGGTAGAATCAATAGACTTTGGTAACTGACTGGATATGGAAATTGAAATAAAAGGAAGAAACATCAAGGAGCTCTCAGTCTTAGCCTGGACTGCTGCATAGAAGGTGACACCACAGAACTGACTGAGGAAGGCAAAATAAAGAACACAACTGTGAGAAGATAAAATTGAGGTTACTTTTAGGTATGTTGAGTGTGAAATGGTATCCAGATAGAAACAGCTGATATGAAGTTCAACATATGAGTTATCTAAGAACTTAGGAAAGACATCATGACAAAATAGATTTGAGATTCCTAGCATATAAATAATTGTTGAACTAATGGTAGCAGGTAAGGTTACCCATAAATGTGTATTTATTTAAAAGAATGTTGTGGCTAGAACTTGGGGAAAAGCAACATTTTTAAGAGCTAGCAAAACAAAAGGAGCCAGCAAAGGAGATTGAAGAAGAGTGGTCAGAAATGTTGGAGGAATAGGTGGTGTCAGAAAACCAAGCATGAAAGTAGTTGATGATGTCAAAATATATTAATATGATAATGTTAAAAGTAGTCTTTTGGCCCTTGTGGAAACTAAACTAAGCTAAGCTGATATGCATGTTAAAACATTAAAATGTTTTTATCCTTTGAATGCACATAATAGATATTGACAGAAGCCTGTTGAGTCATATAATTCACGCATACATATTTGAAGTATACTTTAGTGTTCATATATTTTTGTGTATCTGTATATTTGTACATTTCTCTCTTAGATATATTATTTTGTGAACAGAAGTTTGTATTCCACTTTCTTATGTTGGATTCACCTACTTGTTTTCAGACTTTATGTAATTTTTCTTAGTCAGGCAATTTCAAACATGTTGACTAAGTCCTTTCTTTAAAAACGGAGTTTGGGATTTATGAAATGTTTTGTTTGAAAAAGTTCACTGTTGTACAGATATCAGGAAATTAATAAAGATATGTTGAATATTATAATTGCAACTATACCTTAATCACTTAACATGCTCCAATGATTGTACATATTCACGTAGTTTTTAAAAGACACAAACCAAAGTAATTGTTAAAATAGAAGCAAAAGTACAAGAGTGGACCCTTCTGAGAATGAATTGCACAGGCCTTATCCCATCAGGAGTTATGTAGGGAAATCATTAACCTGCTCTCCTTTCTTTCCCCCCTCCTCTTTGGTTTTGTTTTTTTGTTTTGTGGTAGTCTGACCCTTGGTTATCATTACAGAACTATGGAGGTGCAATGAGACCCCCACTGAATGCTTTAGGTGGCCCTGGAATGCCTGGAATGAACATGTAAGCAAAATGCTATATTATCCTGTAAAATGTTCTCTTTTCTGTCTTCTAAAGTCACACCAATATGTAACAAAATTTAAGCTCAATTTCTGTGTAGTATAAAATGAAACTGTAGTATAAATGAACTAAACATGAGCTGTAGCATTTGCTTCATTTTCACAACATATTCTCCATGTTTTTCTTCCTTCCCTTGCAACCCTTAATTTTTTTCCATTTTCAAATGCCAACTTTTAGCCTGATTTTCATGTTTATCATAAAAATGAGTCTTTTATAAATAAGCACATAATATTTATGTGTTCCATACAAAAGTATGAAGAGATGATGACGCCGGGACCATGACTTGACTTTACAGAAGTAGACAATGGAATATAGTTCATTTTAACACATATAGCGTGATTCCTATGAGTTTTAAGTTCTTATAAATATATATATGTCCTTAGTTTTGCTTTTTTGGGACCATTGTTAACCCAGGAAGAAGTCTCTCTGTTAGTTTCTTCTTTATTAAAGCAACTTCCATAGTATACTTTCTTTTGAAAATTCAAAATATACTTAGGGAGTAAACTAACAGTTTTTTTTTGTTTTTTTACAGAAAGGGCCTTTCAAGCCCAAAGAGAGTACTTGCTTCTATCAGCCAATATAATGCAATTTGTTAAGGAAGTTTTATTTAGTTTTCATTATCTTACTTGCCCTCAAAGTTCCATTTGCACCCAGAACTTGTGAATGACTTTCATTAATTGATTAGAGGATCCAATTCCATGATGTAGCCTAAAGAAAATTTATCAGAAATAATGAAAGAGCTCTATATAGGGTTCTGGGTAGTCTCCTCTAATATATTTCCCATTAGTCCATGTTTTGGTTACTTACCTATCAAATTAAACTCTGCCATCATTTAATAGCATTGAATATATACTGAGGTGAGCTCTTTTGATGTACATAGGGATTTGTTTAAGTTTCTGGAACCATTTTCATGGAAAGCAGTTTTGCCTAAAATAGAAAATAGGTTAATAGGTGGATACCAGCCAGGCTCAAAACTAACAGAACAAGGGGAAAAAGTAGGTCAAATTTTCCTATCATGTCTTCTTACTTTTAAAGTAAAAATGGATAGACATGAAGTCTGACTTTTCTTAAATCCCTCAAAGGTTTAGGCTTATTAATGGTTTCTACAAAAAGGAGTGATATCTTGTGCTTATATCAAAAGCTGAAACTCTTAACAATAGGATTTAGATACATATAAAATTTACCTACCTAAGATTCTGACTTTAAAATGGAATGCCTTTTAAAGAATAATTTTGAATACTATGTATAGATGTAAGAAGTATACATTTTGAATGCTATGATCAACCCAAAATTCTCTTTAAATGTTAAGAATGTATCTAATATCATTTTGTAGTGATGTGGTCCACTTTAGATCAATGCAGTTTTGCTAGTATAGAGGAAAGTTATTCTCCTGTGACTGTTGAGAGACTCAAATAGCTGCTTAAAATTGACTCATTCCTTTCTCACATACATTTAAACAGATACATAAGGGTACATTTAATTCCCTAGACTATGGAGACTAAAAGTATGGCTGAAAATTTCAAATGATTATTTTTGTTCATATTTGGGTTTCTCATTTAAATATACCCAGATATTTTAAAATATTTTTATTACATAATATTTTACTATTTATGTAATATCTGGTTTTTAAAGAGCCTTTAAGCTTTACAGACTCAAATTTCCATTATTTGTTACAGTTGACTGTTATTTGGAGTCTTATACCATTTTCAGTTTTCTGTAAATTAGGATTCAAGGACAATGAAATCACAGATATTTCCATCTAACAGGGAAAGTTCTGAAGTATGGAAGGTCCAACCAGAGAGACTCATTCTCTTATTGATATTGGCCCCAAGAAAGCAAAAGTGAATTTAATAATAAAACATATTATTGTCTCCATTGTACTCAATAGAGTAAATTTTATTGAAATTCACTTCATAATTTATTATTGTTAAAACAAACTAAATCTTACTGTATTATGGCAAGTAAGTATTTCTAACTGGAATTATGGCTTCCTTCATGTCACTGTTTTACATGTTGGCTAACTTAAAAATTAAAGGAAAAGGCATTAGAACAGTGTTACCTTAGGCTATGTTTTTAAGAGTCTAAGATATTTGTGTGTTGGGATCAGGAGGGATCTACTGGAGGATCATATCTGGATGAGGTTTCTTTAGTTCATCACTTTTTATTATTTGACACCAAAGTATAATGACAGTAAAGAATACCAAACCCCAGTCATTAAAGTAACTAAATACCATAGTCTAACTGCAGCTTTCTCTCTTATATTGACACCAAACCATTTGGAACAAAATTCTGATAATTTTGTTGTTAAAAAACTATTGGTGACCTCTAAAGAAAATAGTTATTCTGATATGATTTTTACATTTCCATGCTCCAAACTCAGGATAAATCATACATAGTGTCACCTAAAATTAAAATGAGTATACTTTAATGTTTATATAACTAGTATTATATATTTAGAAAAAAAATTTAATATCAATTTCAGTAGTTTAAAGTAGAATTTACAAACAACAGCCACAATGTAAATTTTTTCAAATGCATTATAGATTATTTTTTAAAGAAAACTATATTTCTAAATAAACTACATTTTTACAAATTTCAAAAGAGTGTAGGATTCAGTATTAAAATATTTCTAATTCAACTTTGTATACCTTGCTATTTTATAGAAACTAAGAGGACAAATAATTTCAAAGGATCTAGACTTTCTTGTTCTAAATCACATCCTATAGAATTATAAAGTTTGTATAGTTATTATCTCGAAATGACTGAATTACAGAAGAGAATTTTTCTCTTTGGTTGCCTTGATTTAATCATATCCATACACCCTTACCAAGAATTAAAGACTTCTTTTAAATTTCATTTTTCTCTTTATTTTTAAATGAGGCTAACCTGATTCTACTTCAAACTATACTTATGTAGAAATGTACATTCAAAATAATGCCTGTGTTATAGTTTGTAGATTACTCTTTTGATAATACTGATGGCCCTCAAAAGGAGTAGGAATTACCGCACTTAAGAAGTTGTTCTAATAGAACTACTCACTACTATAACCCCCACTTTATTTAGCAGTATTTGCAAAACTGAAAATGTTTTCAAACACAGTGGTAATGGTGGGGGAAATTTGGCTTATTCAAATGAATTAACATTTAACCCCTTACACTAAAATGTAATTTAATATGAAATACATGGTGAGCTGAGATTAGATTAGTATTTGTCAAACAACTGAAATGCATAAAAGGTATTTTATGGTTCTTAGAATAAATTTAACATTTAATTTAACATTTAACTTCATCTTATTTAATTTGTATTTACTTAAGTAAAATGTTTAATCATTTTAACATTTAGTTTAGCACATTAACATTAAATAAATTTTTAACTAACAAAATTATTTTATATTTAATATCTCTTATTCATACAGTCCTTGTTTAAACTTAATATTTCAGAATATGAGACTGTCTGCATGTTGTTGCATATAAATTTTTGCCATGATTTGGATATATAGTATATTTTTATGTTGTTTTAAGATAAATATTTTCCAGTTTCTTTACTGTGTTTTATTTAACGTCAAACAAGTCAAGTGTTTTACTTGATCAGCATATATCCTGTGCTTTACCTCAGTTTCTGTCCATTAGGACACTGAATCCTCTATGTAAAATCACCTTTCCAAAGTGTTCCAGTAACTAATTGTAAAGTCGTCATCATTATCCTAGAGAGGAACTATTTCCAGAGACAATACACGTGCCCCTCACCTTCTCCCTGTGCATGATACTTTGACCAAGTCCGTTCTGGTCAAAAGGGGAATTGCACTTGGGCATCCTAATAGAGCCTAAGGACACAATTTTTCATGCCCTTCCCTGCTGTTTACATTCCCGGGGAATCCCAAAATAATACCCAGAACAGTTCTAAATATTACAAGCAAACATGGGTAATATAGCTAACTTGGACAGCCTCTATCTAACATTTAGAACTTTAGGTTTAAGGTCCCTAGAATAAGAATCAGGGGACTTTTTTTTTAATTAAAAAATGTCACAGTGTTTTCATTGAGATTAGAGGGAAAAGGGGAATTTTCAGTGACTCTAATTACAGAAGAACTGCTGACAGTAGTCTACTTTTTATCAGGCAGTATATATTCAAGTACACTTAATACTAAAAAGCAAATGAGCAAGAGATGTTTTTAATTTAATTAGGCATTAATTTTGTTTTAAAAGCTTTATGTTCTTTTAAGCTATAGAATAGGGAACATTCTCCCTTGCCCTAACAAGAAGTAATATATTGACATACATTGGCATAGATTACCTCCTATTTTTCCCCAAGATTTACTCTGGCCACTATCTTGAACTACAATTATGAAAACAAGAAATGTGTTTCCCTTGTTTAATAGTAACCAAATCATCAGTAGCACTGAAAGATAGATTGATATATAGATGTATAAAGTAACATGATATTCTATGCAATTTTTTGAAGAGGAGGCAAATTTAGATACCTACTATGTACATTTATTCATTTGTAGCTTAAGAGCAATCATTTTATGTATAATGATATTTTACAAATAATTTCATTTTCATTTTGAATGATATATGCAGCACTTATTGTCACAATTATCTTTTATATTTATCTCATAATTAGTGATAAAGCTGTTTAAAACAGCTGTAAAACAGTGAAAGTTGTTTGGGAAAATGATATTATTTTTGGATTTTAGAAATAAAAAAGCTGTGAAAATATAGAGAGTAATTTCAGTGCTGGACTAGAACTGCATGGTAACTGAATTATAAATGTTTGTATTTTATGATGTTATTGCTTACTGTGAAACATTCAGAGCGTCAGTTAAAATTTCATTTGTCGTTTTGTCTTACAGGGGTCCTGGTGGTGGTAGACCTTGGCCAAACCCAACAAATGCCAACTCAGTGAGTATACGTATTTTTTCATTTTCTTTGTACTTTGTAGCATTTAACAACAAAAATCTGTTGCTTTTGAAAGCCCTGCAATTGGTTATATTAACCTTATTTTTAAGAAATCATTCAAAAAATATATTTTTATATGTTTTTAGAAAAATATGTGTAACTTTGAAATTATGTGATTTTTTTTCACTTCTAGGTCTAATGTAAACATGCATTCTATGTAGATTACCAGGCCGTCAAAAATAGAGTAGTAATGTGATTTAAGGATACTCTACGGTAGCCTACATTTATCATAAAATTTATTTATCATATAATGAATTCATCTTCTAAAATAACTATAATAATTACTAAGTTGCCAAATAAAATCAATCTCAGTTATTATTATTATATTTGCTGTTCTGGTTACACCTATTTGCTCTCTCGCTGCCCCAAGAAGGAAGTACACATTTACCTTGTGCCTGTGGGCTAAACTGCCATCCTTACACTTGTATCTATGTATCTGACATCATGGGAATTTTCCTTTCAAGTTTTGTGGCCATGATTTGACTGCATAAATATTTTTGTCTCTTATTAATGTCACAAATATAGGCACAGGTTAAAAATTAGGCTTTTAATCTTAAAATTAATATTGGTATTATTTTAAATTTAATGATCCTGGAGATTTTTTTCTTGACTTTTGAAACCTTGAGTTCTTCAATCTGTGAGAGAGCTCTGCTCTGTACATTTGTGTAGTATGTGCACTGCACAAAGATG
Organism: Kogia breviceps; assembly: GCF_026419965.1. Taxonomy (NCBI): domain Eukaryota; kingdom Metazoa; phylum Chordata; class Mammalia; order Artiodactyla; family Physeteridae; genus Kogia; species Kogia breviceps. The sequence continues at coordinate 64,445,768 of NC_081313.1, read as the reverse complement.
CCTGAGTCTAGGGAGTCAGAAGGAGGCTGAAATGTAGCTGTTTTCCACTTGTGAAGTCTATGGATTATCTGCCCAGAAGGGATGCCTTTTGCCAACATGCAGAGGTACCTTCACTGACTAGCAGTGGCCTTAATGCTAAGTAAACATGAAACTGATTCAATGTTTAATGTTAATTTAAACTTAAAGAAAATTTAAAGTGAGGTGTGGGTGGTATAGAAAGAATCATCCTGAATCTATTGCTATTCTAAAGCAGAAATCACTTTCTTCTCAATTAAGTAACTGTCATATTTTTAGAGAAAACATTTACTTTATATTATCTGCCTATCTCTTAGTTTCAATAGCTATGACAGTTGCTAATTAAATAATATTGTTTGGGGTGGAGAGAGTGGTGTTGCTGCTTCCGTTTGGGTCTTCAGTTCACTATTTAAGTTCAACAAATCTTCTAAGATACTGTTTTACCTGATTATGTTGTAATATGACTATCTTTTCTCCTCCAAATTTCTTTTAGTCTGCTTATATGCTTTTGACTAGTTCACATTTCTATTTGACCTTTGTTATATATGCCTTTCAAATTTCAAGATTTCACTTTAAAAAGGCATCTAACTAGCAGCTCAAGATACTTTCTTTGAACTCCCCATTAAAATACCCATAAAGGTTCAGAAAAACAATTTTTTAATAACAGTGAAAACTCTGCAAATCTTATTGTCAGAATCTGGAAAGAATTTCTATTATCTACATGTCTGATGAAACTGGGTTAAAAAGCACAATCGATGACCCACCTTAACTAGTAAGCCTTCCTGCCTAGAAGCAAGAGGACCCTGTCTCCTTCCTCATTGCCAGCTCAGCCAGCCATCCCCTCCACTGCCCACCTCCTGCAGGACCTCCTTTTGTATGCTTATCTGGAGATACTATCCTCCAAAAGCCACCAAGGAAGGTGGGCAGTATATGATATTGAAGGCGGTGCATTGTACCTAGCGGGTATGTTATCCAAGTGAAGAGTATTAGATGGAGGCATAGATGAGGAGAGAGTTATGCTTTCTGATCATTTTTAGTTTTTAGATACCTAAACAACTCTTGGGGATTTCACAGAGCCGAGCACGTGGATAGGAAAATGTACTATATCAGGGCAGACCCTCTGCATTATTTTAAACACTAGGTGTTAGGGAAGGAGCTGTGCATATCAACCTACTGAACAACCACTGTGAAACGGGCATTTGGCCAGCACACATGTAGGCACATAATCAAGTTAAAGCAGTCCCTTCTGTTAATATATACCACATATGGGTACACTTTCCCCCAAAGAATTTGAATAGGGAAAAGTTGTGAAGGAACACCTATACTTTTCTCTTTGGAAAAAGAAAGGAGCCATCATCCTGAGCACAGAAAGGAAAAGCATTCCTCTGAATATGATAGATTATGAGAAGAAAAAACCAAAGACAACTGATGACTTTCTAGCAAAAACATAAGGCTTACATGAAACAAAGCAAAAGTATTAAAGAGAGATTCTTTTCCTCTAAACACCATTGATTATGTTGTAGTGACAATTTATCTGTATTATTTTGAATTCCAAGTTCTTTGGACTTTTTGTCCGTATTTAAAATTACAAATACTTTTCATTTGCTATCAATACAGTAAGCCTCTGGCTCCTCAGGGCAGCACATTAAAGTAGTTGGTGGTTTTGTTTTTGCTGTTTCCAAATATGTTTTATATACTTTTTTTTCTTTTAAATACTTTGTGTTTCCTAAAAACAAAGACATCTTTCATAACCATAGTATAAGGATCAAAATGTAAAAATTAATATTGATGTAATCCATTTTCTAAGCTGTACACCTTATTTTGATTTCACCAGTTGCCTCAACAATATTCTTTGTAACAAAAGAAAATCCCAGTTCACTTGCTGCACTCATCTTGTCATGTCTCTTTGTCTCCTTTAACCTGGAACAGTTCCCTTTTGTCTTTCGTAAACTTGGAGTTTTGTTGACTGCAAGCCAGTTATTTTGTAGAATGTCCCATAAGTTGGTCTTGGCTGATGCTTCCTCATGATTAGATTCATGTTATATATATTTGGCAGGAATCCACAGAAGTAATTTTGTATTTTGCTCAGTGCGTCATTTTAGGGGGCATATGATAGTGATTTATCTATTACTTGTGATGTTAACTTTGCACTTAGTTAGATGATGCTTGTTAGGTTTCTCCTAGCTTGTTAAATTACTATTTTTCCCTTTGTAATTTTCAACCTGTGAAGACATACTTTGACACTATCATAAAGATTGTACTTTAATCTGCTACGTTTAGTATCCATTGATGAATCTCGCCTGAATCGGTTTTTTGCTATGTTGGTTGCCAAATGTCTATTTTCTAATTCTGTCTTTCCTTCTCCACTTACTAGTTGACTTTCTACTATAAGAGATTTTCTTTCTTCTCCAATAATTCATGTAATCTGATGTACTCGTGGATTCTTACCTTGTCCAATAGGTTTTTTAATACTAAAATCATTTCAGATTTGTCCAGTTAAAACCCTTTCAGCCTGGATCATTTGTCCTTTTGACATGTCCCTATTATTCTTTGAGCATTTTGAAGCTCATATTTTCCCAGCCTTAGCCTTCGAAACAGCCATTTTTTAAGGGTCCCTGGTTCCTTTCAGTGGAGAGTGGTATTTAGAACCCATTGGAGTGATCTAGCTTCTAACCCTCTCAACCAACAGAACTAGGATACAGATGTATGTATATACACACACCCACACACATCTATATCTTTCTGTATCTCTACATATTAAAACCATGAGTGCACACTGCAGCACTATTTATAATAGCCAAGACATGGAGCAACCTAAATGTCCATCAACAGATGTATGGATAAAAGAAGATGTGGTACATATATACAGTGGAATATTACTCAGCCATAAAAAAGAATGAAATAATGCCATTTGCAGCAACATGGATGGACCTAGGGATTATCATACTAAGTGAAGTAAGTCAGACAAAGACAAATATCATGATATAACTCATACGTGGAATCTGATTTTTAAAAAATAATACAAATGAACTTATTTACAAACAGAAACAGACTCACAGATATCGAAAACAAACTTATGGTTACCAAAGGGGAAACGTAGAGGGGAGGGATAAATCAGGAGCTTGGGATTAAAATATACACACTACTATATATAAAATGGATAATCAACAAGGATCTACTGTATAGCACAGGGAACTCTACTCAATATTCTGTGATAACCTGTATCAGAAAAGAATCTGAAAAAGAATGAATCTATGTACATGTATAACTGAATCACTTTGCTATACACCTGAAACTAACACAACATTGTAAATCACCTGTAATCCAATAAAATTTTTTAAAAACCCCGTGAGTGCACACTGGTGCTTCAACTTCAATTCAGTACAACAGAGTTCATTCTAGACTTTCTGCTTTCCAGGTTTATACCTCACTTCTCTGACAGTGAGAAATCTACCAACCATTATCCACAATACATTTATTTATCTGCTTAATCTTTATCTTTACATAGTTTTGTCATATACAAGTGTTTTGATCAAAAATGTTTTTGGCACTGTTTTGCATGGCAGCAGGAGAAACATTTTTAGGACAGATTTATGTTTTTAATTCAAAATAAGAGTATGATTTTTTAACTTCCTTCACTCTAAGCATTACAGTACTGGCCTCAGATTCTTACTTGGAAGCTTATTTACAAGTCTGCCAACGATTTTTTTCTTTTTTATGTTTTTCACAAAGAACTGTGCATTTGGGTTGAACTATAAAGCAAGTTCTAATCATTAAGTAGCAAGCACTTTTATCAAAAATATCTTAATTAGCTTTGTCTGCAGACACTTGATTACAAGGTATAGAAAACTAACCAAACTAGGCTCATATTGAAAGAGAATATTACTGGATCATGTATCTGAAAAGTCCAGATATAAATTTGCTTTGGGGTACATTTGGTTCCAAGTATTCAAATAACATCATCAGACACTGCCTCTATTCATTGCTTACCTTTGTTCCACTCATCTGGCAAGAAGGCCCCGTGAAGCTCCAGATTTATATCCTCACAGCTCCCTGTTGAGTACAAAAGAGCGCAACTCTATCAGTTAAGCACAGGTATTGGGAATAACTAACTGAACTGGATTCACTTAGCTTGGGTACATAGACTCATTCATGAACCAGTTATGTACAGTGCTCTATTGGCCAGGCCTAGGTCACACACCTACTTCCTGAGCCCCACCTGAGCCACATGGAAAAATAAGGGAGGTATGGGTTCAAAGAGAATTCAAGGAATTGTTGGCAAAAGAGGTGATAGGCAGAAACAACAAACGTTCAGTATAGCATTGTATTCATCAACTCACTAGCTGGACAGATAGAAGAGAATACCCGTTTAAGGAAAAATGAGGGTCTACTACAATGATTAAGCCTAAGAGAAATACAAATATTTTACTCCAAATAGGCTCTGCCCTGTACAAATAGATGCTCATTTTTTTAAAAGAGCATTAAAAAATAATAGGATATTTTCAACTTTACACTGACACAGATACTGTCCCCCTTGTGATTTCTAGTGAACTGAATTTCAGTGCTTTTAAGGTAGTTTTGAAATTCACAGTTGATGAAAGCTACTTAGCTAAAATATAAAGCTACTTAGCTAATCATTTTCTTAATGAAGCCAAAAAACTTCTAGTTATTCTTTTGTTCCCCCTACCACAGCACCAGTCATGGATATTAGGAGTCAGAATATTTCAGAATATTTGGATTGTTGTCACAGCTCTTGAATTTTCTGTCTAGCTCAACCAGACAATACATATGGCCCTTAATTTTATCATCTGTCAAATAAGAGATTCTTGTTCTATGATTGTGATCCTCTACCTCTCTGGTCTTGCTTATCTTCTACATCTGCATTTTCATCTTTCATTTCATATTAATGGTTATTTTGTATAGCATATGGGAAGGGGGTGGAGGGAGGAGATTAATTACATTGGGAAGAATCTGGTCACTAGAGGTGGAGAAAGGCCTGGACAAAAGTAAAGAGAAAGGGAAATGCAGGCAATGTGTGAGAAAAATTATTAGATTCTTAGTGGCTGGGAACATAGATTTGGAAGGCAAACCTGGAAAAAGAAAAATGAAACCATGATGTGTTCAGGGCTCTGAATGCTGAGAAATCTGGAATTATCATCTATGTGGAACAGAGCTGTGTTTTAGGAAGATAGTATATAAAATGGATACATAGGGAAACAATATTAGGAGAGTATAGTAACAGACCTTATAAAATGTTGTCAGAGCCTAAGGTGAAAGCAGTGGAGAAAGGATGGCCGAGATAAATGTCACACATAGAATCAAAAATACCTGGTGACTTTTTGGATTTGAGGATAAAGAAAGTGAAGAAGTTGAAGGTGATTTCAAGTCTTTGAACATTATAACATAATGTGTTATAATTTAAATCTATAACCTTCAACCTCTGCTGAGTCCTCACTGATGTGTGACCAGCAATTTTTTTTAACTCTTCTTTAGTTGCCTGCCTTTCCTGCACTTCTTATCTTTGGCCCCTTCTCTATTAGCTAAACTTGTCTCATATTTTATAGAGGAAAAAAAAACAAAACACCATTAGACTCAAATTTCTTCAAATTCTACCCTTACCTCCAATATTATAAGACGTTTAATGGTTTTTCTTTCCGCTTGTCTCAGAAATGTTCTTCTCAATGCTAACTATTTTATCTGTTCTCTTTATTCTGTGTCTTGATGTCTCTACATATCTTGCTCATTCATTTTCTAAAGGAGTTTTCGTCAATCCCTTTCCATTGGCTGGAACTTTCCCTAACACCGTGCCAATGAACAAAATCCCAAGACAACCTTAAAACCCCCAGTCTTTCACTCCTCTAGAGTTGGGAGGGAGCAACTGATAGAAAACTTCTCTCAACCCTTCCTCAGTCTCAAACCACCATCCAGTGTCTCTCACACATTGAATCCCTCACCACCATTCTCCTGGGCAGTGAATTCCTTGATCCTCTTTTCTGTTTCATTACTATGTGGTAGTGCAGTGCCTGAAATATAACAGGTGATGGACGAAGATTGATTGAATTGACTTCTCAACTGTTTCAATTCCCATGAAAAGTACTTTTCTGAAGGTTACTAGTGACCTTCTACTTACCAACCAAAAATAATGACTTATTTTCTGTCCCCATCATACCTGACCTTTGAAATATTTGACACCTTGGTTTTGTTTAAATGTCTCTTCATTTCTTTTCTTCATTTAAATAATGTTTATTTTTTTTCCATATTTGTACTAGCATATTCCTTTTTATTTTTTATTCTTAGGTGTGTCACAGAAAGGTTGAAAGACTTGAGCCTGACAGAGCTCAAAAATAAGCCCAGTTTAGGCATTTCCTAGCCAAGCTGCCCCCACTCCTTGCTTCTTTTTTTTTTTTTTTTTTTTTTTTTTTTTGGCGGTAAGCGGGCCTCTCACTGTTGTGGCCTCTCCCGTTGTAGAGCACAGGCTCCGGATGCGCAGGCTCAGCAGCCATGGCTCACGGGCCCAGCCGCTGCGCGACATGTGGGATCTTCCCGGACCGGGGCGCGAACCCGCGTCGCCTGCATCGGCAGGTGGACTCTCAACCACTGCGCCACCAGGGAAGCCCTCACTCCTTGCTTCTTGAAAGTCTAACTTGCTTGACTTTTTATCAGATATTTTCTCCTGATTTTCCTCCAGTCACATTATCCGCCCTTTCTTAACTGGTAATGTTCTTTAATTCCAATCTTGGGCTTTTTCTTTTTTTTTTTATTTTAACATTTTCAACTATCACTAAATCTAATCAAATCCTAAAGTCTTGTGCCCAGCACGAAATGTAAATTTACTCAATTGAAGCTTTATCTCTAGGCCTGATCTCAAATGAGTTCTAGACCTCTGTTTCCAAATATCTGTTGATCAGATCTAACTCAGTGTCTATTAGTGCTTTCCAATTCAACATGTCAGGTATTCCCCAAACTTGTTCCCCACTTCCTAAATATCCTATATATAAATTAGTAGCACCATCATCCACCCAGTCAGCAAGTTGGAAACCTCAGAATCACCTTAACTTCTCCCTTCCCTTGTCCACCACACCCAGTTTGTCATCAAGCCCTGCGGAATACATCTGTGAAAAGTCTGTCAAATTCTCTTACTCCTACTTATCTTAATCAGCCCTGCCTGGAACACTTTTTACCATCTCTTGCCTAGACTTTTTGCAATGGTCTCCTAAATTATATTCATGTTCCATAATGCCTCTAGAGTTATCTTACTAAAACATAAATTTGAACATGTCTCTCTAAAACCTGTGACTCCCTATTTCCAACAGCATAAATTCAGTCTGACCATACAGCCTCATCATTTACCACAATCCCCTATACATCCCATACTACAGCAACTGTGTAAAATTACATATACCATTTCCCTAATAAACTGTGTACTTTCACATTTCTTTTTCAAATGCTGATCCTTCTCTTTGTCTTTCTAATGGACCCCCACCCTCTCTAAGTCCTAGCTGCCCAGCTCAAATACGTCTTCTATACCCACACAGTACTTCTACCTACATTGTCATATTTTGTTTCTCAGGCTAGGCTGGCAGATGCTGATGTAATTTACAAGAGTGCAGGTTCCATAAAGTGCTAGGGGTAGGAGCCCAAATCCTCCTTTCTCTTAATGAGGGCAACAAAGATTATGAGGTAGAAACAGTGAGTGTAAGCCAAAATTATAAAGAAGAATTGTGATGGGATAAGATGCTGATTGGAATATAGAATGTTATTTGTGAGTGCCATGAGGAACAAGAAAAATGTCAGTCAGGAAAGTTGTTTAGATCTCTGTGCAAAAACTTTTAGGATGTATTCGTGCTCAGAAATGGAAAAGGGGGGTATATTGGAAAGGAAAGGCAGTGAGTGTAAATTCCAGAGATCTAAAGAGTGGTTAGATCATATCTTGAAGTTGCTTAAGTATGTCGGTAAGCAATAGAGGCAGAAGAACATGAGCCAGGTGCTAAAGTTGTAAGGAGATGAAAACTGGAGCCAACAGATAAGTTGGTGATTTGGAGAGGGCAGGTGCACATGTTTAAAATAATAAGCAGAGGATGGATAGTAGATCATGAACTGCAGAGGACCCTAGAGAGCAAAGCTATATTCATTCACCAAGTCGAGTAAATGTCTGCTGCCATAGGGATCCGCATACTCATAGAAGTGATCGTCACCACTAGTGATACTGGACACTCCGGTAACGGCCACCTGCAGTGCTGAGTTACCCATAGGTGGACCAACCAGAGGCTCAGACACCTGTGGTCTGTGCTTAAGGCAAAGCAAGGATACCAAACGATGAGGAGAGAGCTTTCAAATAGCTCAATATTAAAATCAAAGGAAAACCATAACTTTGTTGTATTTCTTTCTGCTTACTTTATTATTTCATATTATTCATGTTTAATTATCAGGAAAAAGTTGGGGTGGAGGGAACATTTAGGTAGAGGCATTATAATCTTTTCACCACTCTTAAGGTCCTATTTTGGCCCTGGCTGTCCTACTCCAAGAAGACAGTAATTTACTGGCTTTTTTCAGAATAAGGCAAAAATATCTCTTCTGGATGTGCAGAAGGATGTAAGCTAGTGAGCTTGTGTGAAAAAAGAATATTTGGATTTAACTTCTCTATTAATATCCACAGTTAAGGGGTTATTTTTAAATATATGTTTTCCAGTTTTCATTTCTTAAATTATCATAGCAATGTCATATTAATACCTTCTAATCTCTAGAAAAGAGCTTAGTTAGGAGCTTGATTTGAAGGGAAAGGGAATATGTTACCCATATCTGACCCAAAAACAAAATCTTTTGCATTCATTATATTGTTTTCTAGAAGCTAATTAGAAAGGAAAGGGGGGGGTAAAGTGAGGTTTTTATATCAAGTATTGACTACTGCATGAATATAGTAGCCTGAAACCTGTCTTAAAAAAAAATAATGTATCCCAGAATGCACATAAATTAGAAATTGCATCTGTAAAGACTACTATTTGAAAAATTCTGGTTTCTGGTTTTTAGCTGCACAAATATATATCTTTGTAATTACAAAATAAGTGTCATTGTATCAAGCAGTGAGTACAACTGCCCTGAAATCAGTATAACTTGAAGCTGTAATTCTAAATTTCTCTTGACTAAAATCCTCTCTTTTTTGTAAATCAAGATAATTCTGCATTTTATTGAGTTTTCTAGCACTCAGACATATATAAATGCCTTTATCCTTTGTGATAAATTTTAAACCCTGACAAAAGTTAGAAAATAGATTCATTTTAGGTCAGTCTCCTTACTGCCACATGAATCAAAATATGTATATTTTTTGTCCTGTTCATGTTCCAGATACCATACTCCTCAGCATCTCCTGGGAATTATGTAGTAAGTATATTTGGGTTTGTTTGCTCATAAGAATTGATGTTATGTTCTATTTGGGCAATGAAATAGTTGTCCAGATGTTAAGAAGAGCCCCTGTGTGTTGGCCAAGAAATGAACATCTGATTTGTATTGAGTTGTTTCGTCTGCCAACCTCAGTACATATGTTGATGTTCATTAGTGAAACAGTTATCAATCTGGCCAAAATTGCCCTGAGTACTGTGTTTTACTTCAGCATATGTTTCTGTAAACCATTGCAATACACTGTCCAATCATGAAGAAAGCCATCCCAGTTATGCAATGATATGCTTGAATTTGTAGTTCTTCAGAATGATCTACACTCCCTCCCCACCCCACTTGCCATACACAAAGTCTAAGAAGACATTAAACTTTCTCCTAATCACAAAGAGAATTAGATAGCAGAATAATGACTAGTAATTTGGAGGAGGAGGGCTAGTTTCATTCTTAGAAACCGAGACCACTTATTCTTCTTATCCCTTAGTACATGTTAAAAATTTCCAATTATTTACATTCGTCAAATTAGCAGGTTTTACGTGACCTCTTGAACTTGCAAATGACCTTTTAACCATCATCACATTATAATCCTTGCTGTATCTCAAGGCCATCATAAAAGATAATTTGCTTATAATATTTAGAGGGAAATGCCTAACGGAGTAGCAAGGGTAAAACGGTAAAAAGAAAAATCTTTCCTAAAGAACTTTTCAGAGGTGGTGGTTAACCTGAGTAGGAAGAAAGGAGTACTTAGGAAGAAGATCAACACTCATTTTACCCTCCATGGAAACAGTGATCTGTGAGCATAGCGAAAAGCACACGCTGTTTTGGACCTGTGAACTTAGTGCTCATATTCCTTTAAGCTATACAAGCTAAGCAAGTCTAAGTTTTTGCACAATCTCTATGAAAGTAAAAAAGTTTGAGTAAAACCTACTTTTTCTTAAAGTCAATTAAAATTAAGCTTGATATATATAGTTTTATGAAATAACAGACTTATTTGAAAGTAAATTTAAGCTGTTTAATAAACAGAAATACATACATTATTTGAAATAATTAGTGGGTTATGTCTGTGCCCTCCAAATGAAGCAGAAATTTAGCCAATTAATAGTTTATTTGACTACTGTAAGTCTGAACATTCTAAAACTCATTGCCTGAATTATCCATTTGGGTTGCATGAAATAACTGAATTAACTTGAGTCACCTAACATCCATTTCAAATTGACTGTGTACCTACAGCCTTAGAAACCCTCACATCAGTCAGCATTACCTCTCATTTCTAATTGATGTGATAGCTGAAGGTACAGTGCTGAAGGTACAGTTGATGCTGGTAAAAGAAACAGCATCAATGTATTTTTTTAAACATATGAATATCTTTTGATTTTCAGTTGCCTATAAAAACCAGTGATACAAAAATGTAAGAAAATTACAGTAAACTAAATCACAGATACACATGAATGATTTCTATTGTATGGGATTTGTAAAGGCCTTATTAAATGGTTTCTCCTTAACCTCCTTATATCTGATGTCATTAAGCCATGAATCATAAATCACCGTTACAGGCTCATTGTTTTTGGAAACTTGTCAAAAACAATCTCAACATATTTAAGCTAAATTATATTTTGCATAACATTGAAATGATTGTGCATTCAAAGAAAATAAATTATGGAGAAAATGTATTTCCTCTGCTGTTTTCAAACTGGATTATTATAAAGTCTAACTTCTGTTTTTCCTTATATTGTTTAATGCAATGCCTTATTTTTACTGAAATTTTGTGTAATTATTTAGGGTCCTCCAGGAGGTGGAGGGCCACCAGGAACACCCATCATGCCTAGTCCAGCAGGTATTGTAATCGAACTAGCCACATGGGCATTTGATTCTTAGAGTAAAATCACAAAATACAGAAATTGTTATGAAAGAAAGTTAGTAGTATTCTTTACTTCATTGGTGGTTTCATAAGTTGAGTAGAGGTAGCAAGTAGGAAGAAATAGTGTTCTTAAGTAACTATTGTCCAGTTACTTTAAGCATTTAGAAAACTCCTGTTGTGTAGGTAATAGATTTAATCATAATGAAAACTGTGTTGATCTGTATGAATTGCCCAATAATTTATCTGACTAAAAGTTTGCTTGAGACTGTGGAAAAGATCCAAATCTCACAACTTAAGAAAAATTCTGCATAAGTAACACATGAAATACATGGATCCATTAGGTTTAATACAGCAAATCAGACCCACCATATCTAGCATCTAAGAATGATGTGGACGTGCTTACAATATCATTTATCCTACACGTCTATAGGTATGTATTAGTTAGCTAACCCACTATGTAGTGGGGAAAGTTTTTTAACCTTTTAAACCAAAATACTTTAATATTCCTGGAGTCATGTAGTTATTTTAAGTATCTCTTTCCTTTGAGACTTTAATACAAACTATTAAATGTGTTGTGTCTTGAGGCCTCTAATGGTAGCACAGCCCTCCTAGAAAGCTCCTGGCAACATGTAGCAAGAGCTGTGAAAAAGCTCATACCACTTGACACTATAATCCTACTACTAGAAATGATTGGAGGTACAATCCAAGAATCATGTAGAATGATGCTCATTTGTTATAGCCAATAGTAAAATGATAGAAACAACCTTCATGCCTAATCTGATTTTAGTGATATTTTTAAATTAATGTTTTATGGTCTAAAATGTGGCCATTAAAATTATTATCAAAGAAATTTTAATGACACGGAGAAATAAATGTTCATGGTTTAATACAATATGATCACAGTGTTATTTTAAAATATATTACCCTGAAATCTGGGACTTCCCTGATGGTCCAGTGGTTAAGACTCCGTGCTTCCACTGTATAGAGCATGGGTTTGATCTCTGGTTTGGGAACTGAGACCCGGAAGCCGCACGGCATGTCCAATAAAAACTAAAATATATTACCCTGAAATCTAAAAAGTAGATAACAAAGAAATAGACTAAGACTTTGTCAGTTTTAACTTCTGGGTAATGAAATATATGGGAAATTTTTATAATTAGAAAATATTTTTTTATTATGTTGCACTGTTAAATTTGTATGTTCTTACGAATTTGTTGAAATCTAAGGTACACAGAAGTTTGAAATTAAATATCATTAGTCATACCAATCAATATTTTTAAGTTTTGAATCTTTAATTCAGAAAAAGCATAAATTTGATGATTAATTCAAAATTTTACTTTGCCTCACTAACTCTTTGGAATATTATCATAAATATTTCATGGATCTCTGTCCTCAGAACATCTTCAGTGAAGTGAAACAAAATTCATTGAGGATAGAAGTATATGAACTGAACATCTTGCCCACATTTGCAATCCTTTTGGTGAAGTTAAGGTTTAATTTATGAAGGTAGCATGTGATTAATAAATACTTCACTACATACTCAAAGAAAGTTTTTGGAGTAACACTAAACTTTTCAGGTGATAAGTAATCTGATCACTTCTTCCTTTCAATCCAGAAATTGCCACCAGTATATCTTGCTCGCTTTTCTGCCTATTCTTTTATGTACTCATCCCTTATCACAGTCAGTCCTCTAATATGAAGCCAATATCCCCCACTCTCCAAAAAATAGGTGCCAGAATATCTAAAGTTTTTTCTGTGTATAAAAATAAATCAGACATTTTCTAAAAAATACCAACCTTATTCACTCAATGTTTTTTCATTTTCAGATGCAATTATATTTGATTGGTCTTAAAAGCAATAAAGTTTTCTTTCCGCATATTTTAAAATATACAGCCCATTTTCCTTTCAAATTAATTGCTAAAATTAGTTAAGTAAAATTAGTAAGGCTAATAAAGGTGAAAAACCATTTGAAGGTTTCCTGTGTTTAAAAAACAATTCCAGGGCTTCCCTGGTGGCGCAGTGGTTGAGAATCCGCCTGCCGATGCAGGGGACACGGGTTCGTGCCCCGGTCCGGGAAGATCCCACATGCCGCGGAGCGGCTGGGCCCGTGAGCTATGGCCGCTGAGCCTGCGCGTCCGGAGCCTGTGCTCCGCAACAGGAGAGGCCACAACAGTGAGGCCCGCATACCACAAAAAAAAAAAAAAGCAATTCCAGCTTTTCTGAAAGATACATTTTTATGGGATAGAATTTATGCCATGAATTGAATCTAAGTTAGTAGATATTTATTGTTTATAGTACACAACATGAGTAAGATATGGTCCCTTTCCTCCTCTCAAATAAATTATAACCTAGTTTGAAGCAGGAGGGAAAAATAATACAAAATATTAACTATAATGCAAAGCAGAATTCAGTGGTAGAGGAGCACTCACATTTTTAAGTATCAGGGGAAAACTTCATGGAAGAGGTAGTGTTGGCAATGGGCCTTGAATAGTGAGAGTATAATTTCAGTAAGCGGAGATTGTGTAGAGAAGATGCTCAGAGGAAGAAAGAACAAAAATAAGGTGATAGAAAAGGATGATCATGTGCAAGAAAGAACAAGTAGCCTGGGTTGACAGGAGTGTAGTGTACATAAGGATGTAAAAATAGTTAAGGCCACAAAAGTAGATTAGGAGCTTAGTATAAACAAACAGAGGTCAACCAGAGGTGGGCATTTCAACTTTCTCAACAATATGATGTATTAATCTAGAAGTAAAAAATAATATTTAGGTTTATGGATCACTGTTTACAAACAAAGTATAAATGGCATCTAACCTACTCTAAAATAATAAATTAACGTCTAATAATCACAAAACAAGAGGAAAAGTAATTGCCCATTTCTCACTCTATCGTTATTATGGGAAAGCAAATAATTTTTTTTTCAATTAATTTTTATCTTCTGCCTTGAATCAGTACAAAACATTTGAAAAACATCTTTTTCAAAATAGAGGCCTGCAACATTATATTTAAGAGAACTATATAATTGTGGAAAAATAGAAAAGCATTTTATAATTGATAGTTCCTAAATATAAAATATTAAGCCTTTCACTCTAGGCTATACATTATAAACACATATACTCAGAGACTTAATTAGGATTAGCTAATAGACATGAAATGTAAAATGTTACATATATTTATGTGGATATACACTACAGTTATTTTTATTATAATGAATCAAAAATAAAATGAATGAAAATATTTTTGTCAAAAGTTGTACTAGTGGAAGCTGGCTTTTACTTCAAGCAAGAGAATTTTCATTCCAGATGTATAGTCTCGTTCTAATATCTTTCTGTGGGAACTAAGCCAGGATATTCCACCAGCTTTTATTAATTTTTAGCTAAATAAACTATTTTTTAAATTGGTCTATAAGAAGCCTAAGGAAATAATAAGTAAAAAGCTACTAAATCTGAATTTTAAGAGATTTCTGTTATATGTATACATATAAATTGCTTAGAGAAATAAAAAAATACCATGTTTTTTAAAGGAGAAAAAATTTATAGTAACTCTTTAGACTTTTAAAGTAATATTCTTTTTGATCTGAATTATTCAAGTGATTATTCATTAGGTAGATATTCCTAATTTACAACCTCAGAAATTTAATTTTTGGGTCAGAAAATGACTTACAGATATTTGTTTCTGAACATTAGTAATGACTATTTCGAGTGCTGCAGCTATAAATATGCATAAGTGTCCAGATCATCTTTGATTATTACTTTGTGATGACTTGGGCGTAGATTGTAATGAAAGATATTAATTCAGTAATATTTTGTTTCAGACTCAACCAACTCTGGAGACAACATGTATACTTTAATGAATGCAGTACCTCCTGGACCTAACAGGCCTAATGTAACTATGCATTTTTAAAAATTTTTGGAATGTATTTGAAGACTCAAACATTCCTTTTCCTTGATACTGTTTAAGCTTTATATTTTATTATCCAGGATCTTACTGGATATCAAAAAATCAAATTCTATGTTCTGGGCTGGAAAAAAACATAATATATAACATACATAACAAGAGATTTCATACCAATATAATGTAAATGTAAAACAGAACTTAATTATAAAATGTTGATATGTAGCCTTATTTTATCTCGAATACCTAATAATTAATATTGACTATTTGAAAGTGACAGTTAATGTATAATCATATGTTCACCTTTTTTCACACATCACTAATTTCTTCAGGTGGTTGTTTTTATTTTCCTGATAAACTTGAAACTAAATTAGGAAGTTGAATATGCCTGTTTTTCTTTAAATTTTGAAATCTGGAGTTTAAATATAGAACTGAAGCAGTTCTACAGAAAGAATTTGAGTGTACTTAATAAAGCATAGGTCATGATTTTTCCATGAATGCGTACAGAAAAATGATATCTATAAGACTACATATTTTAAAAATATATAAGAAAATACAGTTAATACATATATATATGAATAAAAGGTAGCTCAAATTAAAGAAAAATCAAAACACATATAAAGAATTTCCAAAAGTATACCAAAAACTGGGGATGAAATATTATAATTGTGCTTCCTAGCAGTGAGGACAGCAAAGGGAAACTTTAAATTGTCCAGTATGTTATGGTACTTGAAATATGGTTAGTCCAAACTGAGATGTGCTGCAGGTATGAAACACACCCTGGATTTTGAGGACTTAATATGAAAACATATATAAAATAGCTCATTAAAATTTTATACTATTTTGATTGATAATTTTGATTATATAAGTAAATAAAATTATTAAAATTAACTTCACCTGTTTCATTTTACTTTTTAAACATGGCTGCTAATAAATCTAAATTTATTTACGTACTTCACATTTGAACCTTACATATTATTTCTGTTAAGCAGCACTGCCTTCAGTTACCAGTATTCCCTTTGTATAATCAAATAAATTATTTTTCAGGAAAAAGAAACAATTTTCTGTCAGTAATGTCTAAAAGGTGTTTTCACAGAGATTTTAAAGAACACTGAATATGATCATGAACAATGTTCATTTTAGAAATGCAGCACAAATGTAGAAAAGCTCTTCATACTGCAATTTCATATCTTAAAACTTGATATTTGAAAGGGAGGGAATAAGGGAGGAAACCAGGAGCATATGGTACTGAAGACATTTCTGCAGACAGCTAAACTGATATCATCCAAGTGTGTTCCATTCTGGTTCTCTTACTTGTTACAAAGATAAGAGATTCAAGAGAAGCAGAAGCTGAATATGTCACTCTTCCAAATGTCATTCATTTCAGCCAGAGGTAGTCAAAGCAAATGCCTGCTGAGGGCTAGGACGGCAGTATTATGTGCTTCAAGTATAATACCTACAGTCTTAGTGTTGGTTAAAGCACAGTGGGGGCCGGATAAAAGGACCAAACCAAGGAGGTTCACAGGCTGTTGGCCTCACCGGCACCAGTTTCTCAGCCCAGATCTAAATTATGCTTTTGAAAAAACCTGAAAAACAACAGTAAGTTCAAAGTTAATTTCTTTGACCTCTCATTAGAGGGATGCATATTCCAAGTTGTTTACTGAAAAAAAAACACCAAAAAACAAATCCATCCATGTGTTTTAGGCAACAAAATTTTAGGCAACAGAATTGGCATTATCCTGTGAAAATGTATAAGCATGTGGTTTGTGTGAGCACGGTGATGGAAAGCTATCTTCTTTCCACACAGAGTCGGTGGCATACAGGGTGTCCACTCAGGGCAATCTTCCCCCAAAGCCTACATGATTAGTAACAACCACAATCCCATCTATACACATACATACATGCAACACATTCAGTATTCTGCACCATACAACATGGAAGAAATGATTTGGGCATGGGAAATTTTAAGAATAAGTGTTTTCAGTAATCTATCTTAACTGTAAACATAAGGTAATTATAGATAACCTGTCTTCAAACTGAGGTCTGAGTTTCCTTAGAAGTATTCCAGGCAGTTGAGGGAGAGACTAAGCGGGCAGGTCATGGGCTCTCCACCACCAACTCTACCACAGCACATCTCTTTACATCTGTGTTGTACTAGGCTTCTAATGTAAGGTTTCACTTGAAAATGAAGTATCACTACTTTAAAAAATGTTAAATATAACTGCTATTGAATGCCTAATTGTGATTGAACTGACATAGTTGAGACTGCCAAGAAGACTTAGCTATATTCAGCTATCCCCAAGGAGCTAAATGTATTTAACCTGCAAGATGAAATTATTTATCATGTCCATTTGAACAAAGATAGATTGTCTGCTAAGAAAAATGTTAATGTTGGCATATAATGTTCAGTTATTCCCTTTAGCAGCTTCTTAAGAATTACCTCTGGTTTATAATAGCAACATTTGTCAGTAGCATAGAATACTTATCTTCTCATTTGCACTGGAATATATGTGCTTTCTGGTTAAGGATATCTGAAGAAAAATATGGATATGAATGAGGATTAGCCTGAAGATCTAGAACATAGAGAAGATGGAATGTGGGAAGTAGCAGTCCAGCTAGAGAATCTAGAAGGCTGGGAAAAAATCTAGGAAAATAATCTACAAATTTGGAAATGAAAATAAGTTATAGAAGTGTTTTACAGTGTTAAAGATAGGTATTGTGACATTGAGATGAACAATTGTTTTCAATGTGATCACAGTCATTTTCTCCATCTTTTAAATAGTTTCCAATGGGCCCTGGGTCAGATGGTCCCATGGGTGGATTAGGAGGAATGGAGTCACATCACATGAATGGCTCTTTAGGTAAGGATATTAAATCTGATGTTCAGAAATGAATTCAAAACAAAACCTTAATTCTACATAGTGAATATCATGATTTGCAAAGTTCTTCTTTGTATAGGAACTCATTTTGAAGTGCTTCAGCTTTTATCTACAACTGATAGTTTAATCCATAGGATATTCGCTATGATGGCTAGAGACTACTTGGAAAATCAGATATGTGAGAATTGTTCTAACCTAGCTATATTCACAGGTATTTACTTTAACTTATCAAAATCTGAGTGTTTATGATAAAAGGAGACACTGCTGCTTTGGGCACCTAGAGGACCATGGTATCCTCACAGTGAAACCCACTGTCTCCAAAGGTCTGTAGACACAGTCTCAGAGGAACTTCAGTCCTCTGCAAGAATTTCTTGATTTTGTTTTTGCATTTTAATGTTTGTCTCTTTTTAAAAAGTAAAATTGGTAATCATATTCTGGATAATCTGAATGATTCTCTTAAGAGAGAACACTGCCCACATTGTCTGTGTTTGTGATAAAGCTGATTTCAAATAGTGCAAATAATGGTTGTAAACATACTTCATAAATGATGTTTTCTTACTAAATGAAGCCAAATATCTGCAAGGTGAACAAAAAGTTTCACAACAGTGAGAAACAGAGACAAGTGGTACAAAATTGACCTGGTCACACAGCATACTGTATATGTAGGCAGGCCAAATGCAAAACCAAAACAAGAGAAAAAAGACATTTATTTTATGTTTGTATGTTTATCATCATCATATATCATAAACTATTTTAAAAGTTGACAGTGGGGTTGGAGGTTTATGATAATTTTTTTCTTTTGAAAAAGAACCATCTTTTACTTACGTTGGCGAAACTATGCCATGAGTAACTCAGGTTATACACGGATTTCACAACCCCACCCTAGGTCAGGAAATACCATCCTCTGATACTTCGAAAAGCTATGTAACTTCAATCATCAAAAATTATTTACAACACTTTGAATGACTTTTTTTTTTTGATAGACTTTTGTGCTTTTAAGGATCCATGCTTGTTTTGCCTAGTTTTCAAAATGTTAATTTGCACTGTCCAGTTATGGTAGTTACTAGTCATGTGTGACTACTTAATTCTAAATCAAATTAAATGTAAAATTCAGTTCTTCAGTTGCACTGCCACACATCAAGTACATATAGTCACACGAGCTAATGGCTATTGTAACAGACAGCACAAGGAAACATTTCCAGCATCACACTAAGTTCTACTGGGGATAGCACCATTCTAGACTTTTACTTTCTAATTTATTGCAAAATAATTTACTTTCCAATCTTTTAATTTGTAAACTCATTCACAAAAAGATGGCATTTGGTCACGGTGAGAAGATTCTCAGTTATATTACTCACTAGAACAGAATTTGCAAAATAGTTTCACATATACTTGTCATCTATAATGAATATTGTTGCATATATTTATAGATACATAATTGCATATATACATTCAGTATTTAACATTATGCCTATTTATAAACTAATGTTAATAAGCCTTTATTTGTGACTGTCTGCTGAATGCTGTACTATTAAAATATTATAATATTTTTATGCCAGGAAAATTATTTAAATAGTTAAAAATAAAGCTAAAATTGTGGCGAGGATATGATTATTTTTCTTTGTTACCTAAGTTATGATTCAATTTCTTAAGTAAGAAATTAGTATTGATTGTCCATTTCTCCTAAGAATTAAAATAAAACCACAATGTTACACTTTGAAGACATTTTTACTTTTGATGGATTGCCATGAATATTTGTTGCTGCCAAAATTTTCTTAAAAATATTATACTTTGACTTTGGTTATTATAGTAAAACATGGTTCATAATCTTGTCAGGTATTGTTGCAAATGCCTGTTTTGTACTTTATCAGATGTACAGAAGCATCGTTTCAGAAAATAGAGATCTCTCTCTCTCTCTTGCTCTCTGTTTACATATCTATAAATATATACATACACATGTGTATTAGTGTACACATTTTAAAATTTTGAATTGAGTAGGATATATATGTCTACTGTTTCACTTACAGGAATTTATGATAGCAATAGTTTTTTATTCTGCCATTACCAAAAAAAGTAGATGATTGGGAAGGAAAGGTACAACTCTTCCTTGCATCTGCCATCAAATGATGACTTACTTACCACACAGTATAAGAGAAAAGTAATTTTTTGAGACTCAAAACTCCAGGAGATATACACTGCAAAATACATACAGTGTACTGCATTACTACATTTGTTTATTTTAAAGGAGTATTTAATTTACAGATAGAATCATTACCTAATAAAGACTTTCTTTCCATATTTTGTTTTAGGCTCAGGAGATATGGACAGTATTTCCAAGGTGAGTATTATGTATTGTGTATTGTTTTTTATCTGTGTTTTATTCCACAAAGAACTCTTATAAAGATTGAGAATAACATTATGAATTTTGTTCTTAAAGAGTTTGAAAGTAGAAGGCCAGATATAATTAAGTAGAAGTTTAAAATATTAATGCATATAAGCTGTGGGAAAGGGTAAAATTAGTCTTTTAAGAATATTTCAAAGCATGCTAGGATTCATTTACAGGATGTGATATACATGATTAATTGATACCCAAGCAAATAATAATCAGTTTAATCACATTATGATGTTATGCATTTGTAAAGCAAACTGACATACTTTAGATAATCTTTTGAAAATGTAAAGAAATCTAGAGCAACATGAAAAGAGGTAAATTTGAAAAAGTGGTTATTATATGTTGTAAGGGCATTGCATTTATACATCTCATTTGTCTTCCAAACTCTTATCAGGCAATGCTGATGTCCTCAATCATTATTATAGTTCCACAAAATAGAGTAAGAAAGTCATTAGAGGAAAATTATATTAATAGAAGTAGGAAAGTGACCCTTCCAATAGCACATGTCTGTTTTTCCTCTGTCAGTCGTTTGAGTATCTAAAATTAATCCTTTGCTAAGATGCCGTATATTTTTTGAAGAATACCTAAATACTTTTTAGGTCATGATGAATTTTAAAATACTTCTCTGTGGGTCAAAAGTATATTTAGAGGGCTTCCCTGGTGGCGCAGTGGTTGGGAGTCCGCCTGCCGATGCGGGGGACGCGGGTTCGTGCCCCGGTCCGGGAGGATCCCGCGTGCCGCGGAGCGGCTGGGCCCGTGGGCCGTGGCCGCTGGGCCTGCGCGTCCGGGGCCTGTGCTCCGCAACGGGAGAGGCCGCAGCGGTGAGAGGCCCGCGTATCGCAAAAAAAAAAAAAAAAAAGTATATTTAGAATGGCTGATAAGAACTAATTATTAACTACCACTAGAAGTCTGCTTTATATCAGTAAATACAGAAATTCATTAAAGGATGACTTCATTTTTAATTCTACTTTGAATTTGTATTCATGTATAATAAAGTAAAATTCCTGATGCCAAGAAAAATAAAATGAAATTGAGTTATAGAAACTTATAAATTAAGACTTCAAGCTTAAAAAAAAAAAAAAAGAGCGTTTAATTGGCATTCTGACATTGTATCTGCATCGCTTGGCTGCATGGCCTAGGAACTTCATGCACTTTGGATGTCTGTGTTTAGAAACAATCAGGAAGATCTTTTTCTTTTCTAAAAATAGATATATACAAACGGCACCATCTTACCTCTGTGAGAAATAGTATTAGGTAAGCCTTCAAAAACCTTGTTTTCAAAATAAGATTCATTGTATAATACCGTTAGAGCCTTCTTTCTGGGAAGCACCTTTACAATCCAGATGACCGTGATTGTATTGGCTGTCTTAGGTATCTTAACAATTGATGTTGGCTGAATTGTGCTTTGTGGTCACAGTAAAATGTCTGAAGTTATATTTGAGAAACATATTCTAACGTCTAAAGATAATTCTTCATTACACAAAGGCGGGAACATCCAGATTGCTTAAGGCCGTCTTCGTGAAGTTTCCACTGACATAACCTTGTACACTACATAGATGTAAATGAAATTCTATATGGGAATGTACTTTGTAATTTATAAAGCACTTTAAAAAATTTTAAGGGCCATAATGACAAATGAAATACCATCTTCTAATCTGCCCTCATATCAGATCTATTGCTATTCCTTCTATGCTTATTTTCCCATTCCTATAGCCAGAAGCAAGTTTTTCCACCACACTGTGCCTGCTGCTGATAACATTCTCTTGCCTAGTGATTACTGTTTATTCTTTAAGAATTAATTGACCACCCATTGTGTACTTTTATGTACTGAGTATTGCCTTGTGCACTATGGGGAAATACAAAAGACTTCTTTAAATACAAACATAATCTTTGCCCTCAAATGGTTTGTACTTTGGCAGGAATTCCTTCATTCAGTAAACATTAATGTGCCAAGGCATTATTCTGGGCTATGAAATTCCAAAGACAAACAAGATATGGTCTCTGCCCTCAAGAGGCTCAGTATAACTAAGGAGACCAAACAAATACAATAGGGAAAAACTTTACAAAGGAAAGTTCAAGTACATTTCAATTGACATAAGAATTATGCCCAAGGGAATTCCCCAGCTGTCCAGTGGTTAAGACTCTGCGCTTCTACTGCAAGGGGTACAGGTACGATCCCTAGTCAGGGAAATAAGATCCTCCCGCATGCCGCACATAACAGCCAAAATAAATAAGTAAAAATAAAGAAAAAAAATTTTTTTAAAACAATTATGCCCAAGTAATAAACTTGCCACTTAACAATGTACTAGAAATGACTGGTTGCATCCACCTTCAAATGGGCTCCTAAGCATCTCATTTCTGCCCTGCCCCCGCTCCTCTTTCCTTGGCTCCAGGCTCTAACCAGGCTGTCTGGGTGATGGTACCACTATTGTCTGTCCCATCTCCACTTGTCTGTCACTTTATCTCTAATCAGCAGCATCAAACGTATTCTACACCCCCCTCCCAATTATTTTTTCCCTACGTCTTTAGACTTACAGCTGAATTTTTCATCCTTTTACTCCAAGCTATGCAAGTTGTCACTAACTTTGTTTTCCCCACCTTCTTCCTTTTCCACCACATGTCCGGCCATCTCAAGAAGCTCTCTTCTCCCTTTTCTCTTATTTCCTGGGCTCATTCCTTTTCATCCTTTTCTTTTTCTAGTCATTCTTGTTTGTGAATCAGAAGATGATCTTAACCACTTCTGCTTAGCAATTGTGTTCAAAATTGCTCTTGGGTCTCTAGCTGCATCTTCCTAATTCTCCAGTTAAACCTGTATTTTGTCAAGCATCAGTATTACATTTTTAAAATTTCTTACTCCATTTTAAGAAGTTGTTTGTCCAACCTATGCCCTTTTTGTGCATTATATTCTTGCCTTGTTGATGAAATCTACTGGAGACACTGCACACAAACATAGCTACAGTTAAATGCAGCATACACACAGTTCATTGGCACCCACCGTCATAACCTGCTCTGGGCTGGTGTTTGGAACCACTGTCTTAACTGTTCCTCACATACCAATACTGAGTATATCTTTAGCTATATCTTCACCATGTCACCCAGGGACCGGGGACAGCACAATTTCCTTAAGACTCCTCCTTGAGCAACTTTTGTTGTTTTCACAACATTTTGCAGAGATGACCTCAGATTTTTTCAAGATGTTCTGTCATTTCATGATTTTCAAATATACCCAGTGAGCTAGATAGGAACAGGTTTCAGATATCTGATACTAGCTCAGTTTTGTGTGTTGATGTGTCCTTTTAACCTGCCTCTCAATGTTCTCATATACACCACCACCACTGCCCCCTAAAAAAGTTTAATGCTGAGCCACCATGCTATGAAAAGATTGCACAGAAAACAGAAACACCATGAAGTGTTTTATACATATTTAAATATTACTGTAATGTTGCTTTCAAACTTCAAATATTTTTAAATCAACACTTTGAGTCAGGAATCAATTTGAAGGTAGCCAAACTTTCAGAATTGCAAATTAAGAAATGATACCACTTCTATGTGGAGTTTAAAAAAAGGATACAAATGAACTTATCTACAAAACAAAAATAGAGTCACAGATGTGGAAAACAAACTTATAGTTACCTGTGGTAAGGGGCAGGGGATAAATTGGGAGATTGGGATTGACATATACACACTACTATATATAAAAGAGACAACTAATAAGGACCTACTGTATCACACAGGGAATTCTATTCAATACTCTGTAATGGCCCATATGGAGAAAGAACCTAAAAAAGAGTAGATATATGTATATGTATAACTGACACACTTTGCTATACACCTGAAACTAACACAACATTGTAAATCAACTATACTACAATAAAACTTTTTTTCAAAAATTAAAAAAGAAATGATACATGGCAAAAGTGCAGCAGAGTCTGGGAGCACCCCAGTTTAGTCAGAGATATGACGCTCCTCTCAGGGCACCTCACGTACTTAAGGCTAGGAGTGTGACTGTTACGCAAGGATGGACAGGGCTCATTTCATATATCTGTTTGAATATGTAAAAGTATGCAGCTTCCAAATACATGCTCAAATACCCCTGTATAAGTATGTTAGATGATTTTTTATTCCAAGATTGCCAGTTTCTCCATTATGTGTGAAATGACAAATCTGCCTTCACCAAAGACTTCTAGATTTGGGGTAAATCTTATAGTGTTTTTATAAATTTGCCCTTTTTTGAGCTAAGTAAGTATTATCATTCCTACTTTCAAGACACAGTTGATTAATAACTTTATTCATGAGTTGTAGCTTAGTTACCTATAGCTTAGTTAATTACATTTCAATTTTACTTAATTTTTTTTCCAGGAAATCAGGTTATCCATGTGCATTTCAAAGTCCAGTTACTTTATACTTGGGAAACTAACATTTTCAGAGAAAAAAAATTTTTCCAAAAAAAAAAAAAAAACATAGAATCCTCTTTATGCCATTAAGCTGTGGTTCCCCAGCTCTTGGGGTTCGCTGGCAAATGGAGCTCCTACGGACTTCAGAGGATCCCTGTTCTCAGATCCTCCCTGTGGGGTGCACAGCAGGACAAGATACAAGCTCTATTTCTACCAGCTCATCTACCTGTCTCTGCTTTACAGTTTAAGCATATTTTTAAATAGCACGTATTCTTCTGGGGATAACCCATTCATGACATTTTCATGTTTATTGCCTAACTTGGTTTTAGTTTAGTCAAAATCCTCAGAGCAATTTTGTTTAAAAAATCTAAAAAGTTATTCAAAAACAAAATATAAAATGGCAACGACTCAGGAAAAAACTCTAAAACCTGGCTTACATTTGAAATAACAAGTAAAAGTTTTTAACCTTGAAGTTTATTTTTTCAAGAATCCCTTAGTCACAGTTGCAATCCTGTGTGAGCATGCTTTACACGCTGCTGCCATTCTGTATTCCCTATCGACGTGGAGTATCAGATGACCTCACGTGGCTAAAATCGCACAGCAAAAACAAGACTAGCGAACCTAAATAGAATATAAAGCAGTATACTGTTAACTTTGTGTTTGATTAGATTGCTAATATCAGCCATTTTATCTTAAATGTTTCAAATAAATCTGCTCAGACAAATGATAGGAAAGGGTTCTAAATCACTCCACCTCTGAGCCTCCTTTTCCTGTACAAGTACATACTGAATTCTCAAGTCCTGAGGTATTTCTTTCTCTTGTTCTTAACTATGGTTAACCATTTTCCTTTTTCCCTTATGGTTCATATAAAAATAATGGTTAAAGTCGTGTTACTATGTAAACCACATGTAGAAGCAAAGGGAACTATTTATCAAAACAGTGACCTTTCGAGTTTGATTAGTAAAATCACCCAGGGAAGTTATTGTTCCATCCCGCCTGATCAGTGGGTAGACTGCACTCTTCTTCATGCCCCTCCTGGGAATGTTTCTTAAACTCTCCGGAAGTCTAGGAACTCTATGAACTGAGAGTGGGAAATGGAATAAATGATTCTGAGACTAAGACGAAGAGTTACAGTGAATTATTTGGGGTTTTCTGTTTTTTAATCTTCATTTGAGAAAGCATTAGTACTGGTCAAGGTGCAAAGAATGAACAGAATCCACAGTAGAGGTCTGAGATTGGAATTATAAGTCTGCTTTGTCCTTAGAGATGATGGTATAGATTCCATGTTTGAAACAGTACCATGTAAAAGGGAAATTTAAATCTTCAAAATGCTTTGTTTTCTAAATCTTGTTTACAGAATTCTCCCAATAATATGAGCCTGAGTAATCAGCCGGGCACTCCTAGGGATGATGGCGAAATGGGGGGAAATTTCTTAAATCCTTTTCAGAGTGAGAGTGTAAGTATTCCCTTGACTACGTTACTGTATCCAGATTTTATTTCTGAAGCTCTTCTTTAGAATAAATGCATAAAGCCATTATTACAACTGTTTATCTAGAGTTCAATAGGTTGATCTTTTAAAAGTTAGAAAACTAAGTGGAATTTCTTTGAAAGTATTAAAAAATAAACTTTCTACTCCGATTCTATGTACATAGTTACAAGGACAAAAATTTAATACTAATTTTACTTTAGAAAACATCCACCATAAAGGAACGTACTAGAAACAGGTTGCATATGTGATCGTTTTTTATAAATTTTTCACATTACTAAAATGTCTTTGATCACTGCAAAACCAGGTTTGTTCTCAGTGCTGTCCTGAAAGCTCTGAAAATTGTCTCTAAGATGTCTTTACATTATGCGCTAGACTTTCCTGTCTTGTATGTTAACGAGTTATTTACATTTAACCCGAACTGGATATCCACGTCGTTTTCTGTGTGACTATAGTGTTAAGCAAAGGCAATATCATCTCATGTCTCCACAGAAGTAGACAGGAGCAAATGGAGAAGCGATAAAATTCATTCCTTCATTTAACAGTCACTGAGCACTGACTACAGGCCAAAGCAATGTGCTAGGCACTGGAAAGACCAAAAGGACAGCATGGTATCTTTTCTCAAGGACTTATTGCATTATACAATAATTCATTAACTAATATTTCACATAAGAAGCATCTATAGAATTTTTTAAAATACAATTTCCCAGAACCCCCCCTGGACCCAGCGAATCAGAATTTCCAGGAGTGGGGCCAGGCACCCTCCCATGTGAAAAAGCTTTGTCAGTGATGCTGATGAACATTCTCTGCTGAGAACTCCTAAACTGGAATAAAGGAGTTCAGAACCCAAACTAGTTTCATGTTCATAGAATCAGTGCCTCCAATATATGTACTGCCATCATTAAAATAATGGAGCATCTACCAAACTATAAACAGAATCAGAAGAGAAAAGTACCTTCATTTTGCCCAGACCTTTACCAGAGGTGATGCCATCAGAATTTGAAGCGGTGGCTAGTAACATACCTACTTTTGTGCAGAATGGCTGTTTCCCAAAATGGAACCCAAGATTGAGTGTTCTGTGGTTTCCTTTACTTCTTGGTGTTGACCTAGCACCTCGGCATGGGACAAGACTTCCCTTGTTTTTAGACTTTAATTTCTGTTAAAACTAGAAATAATATGATGATCTTTAGTTTATCTGTTTTATTTGCAGGATATTTATGATTAGTGAGAACCAAGAAGGTATACATAAAAACTCATATTTAAAGAAATCAAAAGATTAGCCTGTCAATGATGAGGAAATAGAAAAATGTGAGGAACTATATAGTTTTTCATAATGCTTAGGATTATGGGATTTCTTAGAGCCCGGTTCTTTCACTAGTTTGCTTCAAGACTATGGACAAATTAGTTAATTTTAATTAATTAGTGTTCACTTTATCTGATTAGAGACATTAATTTCATTTTATGCTAATTCTTCCAGTAATGGTATAATTCAGTGAGGTATATGATAATTAATTCAGTTCAATTCAACATGTATTGAGCCTGCACTATGCAAAGCACTAGGTTAAGTACAAAATATTCTGAAACGAACATAACACATCCCTAACCTCAAAGAATGCAATCTGAGGGGAAGAACATGTTTACACAAATAATTAAACCATATGTCAGATTAATAAGTGCTACAATAGACATAAACCAGGTGTTTTAAAAGCACCAAGGAAAGTATTAATTTTGTATTGGAAAAGAAAACTTCTTTAAAAAGGTTCCATGTGACTTTAACTTTAGGGGCAGTGACGACAGGAACTCTCCCCCCCTTCCTTCCCAGATTTGTTGTGGGCGACTGCCGCCTTGTTTGCCAGAGAGGGGAGCTGCTTCAGAGTTGGCATCAGAAAGCTCTTCACGGGGATCAGAGAATCAGATAGAACAGGACTTAAAAAACTACTTTGTGCAGAATAAACACCAGCCTCATCCTTTAACCCCAAGTGGCTTATGCACATGCTGGATAGCAGATCCCTCTGGGAATATGTGCGTAGCATGAACAGCCACTGGAGTAGGCCTTCCCCCAACCCTGACTCCTGACCCAGCCTCACTACGCTTGAAGCCAAGAAGCAGGTAAAACGCCAGACTGCTGTGCAGAGTTAGCAGAAAACAGAAGCTCCCTCCTGTCTCCCCCCCTCCCTCTCTCCTGTCCCCACTAGAAAAGTCCCCAAAAGAGAAATACTTGGATGGTGGTTGAGAAGCTGCACCACCACCTGGAGGGTAGTGCAGCCTTGGAAGCGGGTCCACACTGGGTGCGCTGTTCTGTCTGCCGGGTCAGGGGTCTACATGCTATTAGTGACACCCTGGTTATCTGTGGCTTCCTCTATCACATCCACACATTTTTGTTTGCACCTTTTTAAAAGATCAAGAAAAGAGAGCGGAGAGGAAGAAGACAAAAGAGATTCATTGCTGACAAATGTAGTAAGGCCTTAAAGAAGTAAATAGACTAGGTATCTCCACTAAGTTAGCTTTACTATCATCAAGGAAAACCAGGAGGTCCAAGAGGGAGGGGATATATGTATACATATAGTTGATTCACTTCACTGTACAGCATAAACTAACACAACACTGTAAAGCAATTATACTCCAATTAAAAATAAATAATTTTTAAAAAGAAAACATTTCCAGTGACTAAACATGCAAACTGAATTCTAGTGGTTTTTAATACACATAAGTCTGAAAAGCACAGATTTTTGAACAGTCTGCCTTTTGAGGGTTTGTCAGTCTTTATCCTGAAGTTTAACCACATAAGAGGCCTGGGAAGAGAGCAAACGTCTATTGACTGATTATCATGTACAGACACTATCCCAGTCACCTTACACATACTACTTAATGTTATCAATATAGAAACAGAAATGTCCAACCCAAAGGCAGAAACCTTGCAGTGCCAACACACTTTACACAAGAAAATAGGAATCAAAAAATGTTTCAACATTCAGACTCTTTTGAGGGGGGATCAAAAAGAAAAGCCTTTATTTCAACAAACAAAGATGCCCCCTAGTGTTCAAACTCTATAAAATGTTTGGCTTTAAAAACATAATACAAAAAGGCTTAATTCAAAGAATAGTGCTTCGTGCCTCAAGTAAAGAAAGCAGTTAGTCTTATTTCTTGAATTAATTTAGCAGAATATTTTCACCATAGCATTGAACTATAATCAACTGAGCAAACATGCTATTAAAATCATGGTGTCAAATAGAAGTTATAAACAAGGTGGTAGATCATTTCCTATTACCCTTACTGCCTTTTTTCATTTTCTTCTATTGTAAAGAAATCACATATGCCCCAATTGTTTTTTACATAGTCACATACACACTAGATTTATTTCACTTTAGTGCAGCTCAGGTACCTGTAGTATTATCTCTTATTAAGAAAATAAAATATAGATGCTTAGAAATAGAAATGTAAGATCTGAAGTGTTCTTGAAGTGTATGAAGAGAAATGTAAGATCTGAAGTGTTCTTGAAGTGTGTGAACAGAAATGTATGCACATTGTTCGAAGATTTAATGGATATTTCTGATGGAGTCCATGGTACATGAACTGGGTATAATAAATTCTCTAGCTCATGTTTTACATGCTAAACCAAACACTGATGCAGTCAACAGCATTGTAAGGCCATTTTATCATTTGATCGAGGAGAACCAGACTCACAGAATAGTTTTGAATGCTGTGATATCAGGGCAACCTGATATCACAGCATTCTGACACAAACACTAGAATATGTCATGGCATATTGATGCAGCAGTACAACAGAAACATTGCAGTGTGGTCTCAGGACAATACACCATGAATATTTTATGTCTCTAAATATGATACCCCATTTAACACTTGCTCTTCTACTTCTAGAAACCTGTAAGCCACTTCTACTTGAATAGTAATCAATAGCAAAATTCCTTTTTGCTGGCATATTCTGTGAGTTTCCCTAGAAAGTTTGCAACTTCCCTCAACCTTAACTTAGTTGAAGTAGTTTCAATAAAGGCAGCAGCAGATGAGCAGTTTACAGCCTTAGCAGTGCAAATAGCCCATCGCTTATAAAGACAGTCACACACAAATACAATCTATTTTACTGTACCAAATACACTTAGGGCATCATTTTACAGTTACTGGTACTATTCAAAATTTAAATTTCATTAGATGCTTGCTAAGTTTTGAGCTGTACTGCTTGGAGATGGTGCTTCCATCCTTTCTGACTGAATCTGGCCCTGACTTTCTTGTTGTACCCTATTTTCCACTCAGTTTCCTCCCTGAATAAGCCTAACTCTCTTAACTTCCCAATGAATCTGTAACAAATTCTCATTTTACTGTAAGATTTGCTTAAGACATTTGAAATAACACAGGTTAAAAATCCTAACGATTGCCAGTGTTAAGAAATGGGAGCAACCAATAACCGTGCTTGGTAGCAGAGAATGCGCATATATACTTGTCTCTATATATGCATGCTTTTAATGGTGTATAATTAGAATGAAGGCTATAATATATTCTTAACTATATTCCCTAGTGTTACATTACATTTGAATGAACTGGAATAATCCTTGTGAAAAAAGGATTCAGGGATTTTTAAAATCTGATTATTCAGGATGTGCATCAAATGAGATGGTCTCTAGAATTAATTATGACTTATCCAGAAAATTTTTTTCCGACATATCCTTTGAAGTCCTTTTTAAAAAAGGAGACTTTAAAAAAGCTTTAAAGTCTTTCACTGTTTTTAGATTGGCACAATATACCCATTAAAATCTTTGTCTTTAAAATAATGGTTGATGATCTAGCTGCACTATTTAAAATTAAATACAGTTAAATGTTCAGTTCCTAAATTACACTAGCTACGTTTTAAGAGCTCAGCAGCCATGTGTGGGCGCTGTGCTGAACAGCGTGGAATAGAACATATCCATCATCACAGGAGGTTCTACTGGGCAGTACTGATTGGCTCACCGATCCTTACTATAAATAACAGTAGCCATAGAAAGCATAGATTAAATTTCCTATGCCCATTTTGCCATATTCTTATGTTTTCTACTTTCAATAAAACCTTAGTATCCATTTATCTTCTGGTTTAGTCTTGCCCCTAAAAGTCAAATGCCAAAATATGATTATTTTGTCAAAGGCTGTGGATAGGTCATGGCAGTGTGCTGTCATTATTTGTAGTGGAGACTTGCATGGAATCTCCTGATGAGATGGGGTAGATCCCCTCCCAGCTCAGGGCCGGGGTGGGCTCCACTTCACTGATCCTTCTCAATGATTGTTTGGGGGTTTGGGGTTTTGTTTAGCTTTGCTTTATCATTGCCACTATCAAGCATAAAAAGGGAGTTTTTCTATCAAACTGAATCCCCTTTTGCTTCTCTGGCGGTCTCCCCTTTATATCACCCTACTCACTGTAATCCAATGTGGAAGGTCAGTAACATATATAAATTAGCTTTCCTATACTGAGGAAATTTGAGGCTATTATGAGATTAACAAGTAGATTTTTCCTTGATTTGACCTGTGTTTAAAGGATTAACAATCCTCCCCCTAAGGTCCAGTGACCCGTTTTCAGGCCTAGTCATCTGCTTTTACTCAGGATCAATGTGGGTTTTTTGGTTTGAGCACCAGATCAAACTCTAATGACCTCCAGTCCAGACTTCTGCCAGCTGAGCCACTGTCACCCTGCGCTCTTCCCTGGGAGATCCTGCTTTCTCCATATTAACAAATCCATCCCTATCTAGTACACACCTTATACTTCATTTCTGGTTCCTGCACGACCTCCGCTCCTTTGGAATTCACTTCTTTCTGTTCTGTCTGTTCCTTTTTTAGAAGGTTCATGTTCCCCTTCCCAGGACCATCACTGTTCCTGGTTAAGCCCCTGCAGCCTGGGACCAAACCCCCTCACTTTATCTGCCTCTTCCCATGAGGCGCAATCATTATTAGCGCATTAAAAGGAATTCCCTTTTGCCCTGGTCCTCACAGGTTCTTATAAAGCATTTAAAATATTCAAGCGGTCATATTAAATATGGAAACCGTTACCACTTGGAAATAGATGCTCCTCCTCCCCATCACAGGTGATCTATAATGTGCTGTCCAAGATGGTGGCCACCAGCTACATGGGGATATTTAAATAAGTTAAAGTTAAATAACATTAAAATTTTAGCTCCTCCGTGGCACTGGCCACACTTCATGGGCTCAAGTTGCCACATGTGACTAGTGGCTTTCGTACTGGACACCACAAGTTGTGGAACGTGTCCATCGTTGAAGTAAGTTCTGTTGGGCAGAGCTGCTCTAGAAGTTTTCTGTCACAGTCTATTCCTCAAGCATATGAGGGTAGATTGGCATCACTGTCAAAATAATTGCTGTTTGTCATTTGTTAAGACCACTTTTCCAAATTTCTGAAAGTCTCGCCTTTTACCAATGGTCAGCCTCAAACTGACACGTAACATGTAACAAGAATGCCCCTACTCCCACCCAGAAATGCCTGTGGATTGAGATAGGAGTCGCAGCTTCAAGGAAGAAGTTTATATGCTAAAGTATAAATAAGGCTCTTGAAGTATTTTCTAAATGCTTTAATAAGGATTTCTTACAGCCAGCTGGGAGTTATACTATTACTCCAGCATTTACTGAGCACTTCCTGTGTATTCAATAAATACATAGTTTTAAGGGTTTTATACTCAGTCCTCCCAAAACCCGTTTAAGATTGATACTATCATTAAGCTGATTTTACAGTGAGGAAACAAGCACAGAGAGGTTAGTAACTTCCCAAGTTTACACAGCTAACAAAGACTATCCTATCCCTCACACGTATTTGATTATTATGAATCAACCTTGGACTAGATTTACCCAAATTGTTCCAAGGGCCTATGAAACATGAATCTGGCTAGAAGGAGAAAGCTGAGGGACTAGGTACTTATCAAACCCCTAAGCTCAGAGAGAGAATTAGACTGCTTGCTTTCCAGAGGAA
This sequence comes from Kogia breviceps, assembly GCF_026419965.1. Lineage (NCBI taxonomy): Eukaryota > Metazoa > Chordata > Mammalia > Artiodactyla > Physeteridae > Kogia > Kogia breviceps. The sequence continues at coordinate 64,412,505 of NC_081313.1, read as the reverse complement.
ATATTTAACAGTTCAGGACAGTCAATTCTATATAATTTTACTCTTTTTATGCTTTATTTTTATGCTGTATTTAAAGCTTGTGCATAAAAGACATTAAAATTCACAGTTACTATTGTTTACCAAGGGGAATGTTAGTGGCCTGTAGAAGAATTGTTGTTAAAATATGGATTCTTCTCTCCTTCTAGTACTCCCCTAGCATGACAATGAGTGTGTGATCCATTACCAAGTCTCCTCATGGAAACCACAGTGAGTCAGCCCTTCACAGAACTACTACGGAAGAAAATTATTCATCACAGTGTACAGTTAAACAAAGGAATCTCAGTCACACCAAACCAACCTTTTTATTTCCTGCTCTCTCCCCTATTTTGTGAAGAAAGCGGGTCCAAACGTGATTCGAACAACTGTACAGAGCGGCATATTAGAATTGCCCTCAATGGAACTGCAAATGATTATCTGTGTATGTATATGTGTGGGAAAGAGAATGTATTGTATGTGTGTATGTTATATGGACACATGCACATACATACATTGACCCACAGGACATTGTAAAATACTATCACATGACATCTTAAGTAGAAATAAGTAGGGACTTTTATTCCATCCTTTTTTTCACGTTTACATTTTAATTATTAAAAGTTGCTCCTGCCCCTCCCTGATCTATTTTGTGCTGTGTATATCACTGCTTTATATAAGTTATTTTTTAAGGTGAACTCAGATGTTATGGTTTTGTAAATGTCTGCAATCATGGATAGGAATAAAATCGCTTATTTGAGAGCTTTCATTAAATTGCGTGTGATGCAAGTTATCCTGTGAATCACAAAGTGTACTGTCTCAGAAAAGAAGTGTGTCTTCATCTTTATGTCAAATCAAACAACTTCTCAGTAACCTTCAGTGAGTATTTTTGTACTTTTTATGTAGGAAAAATATTACTTCAAATCAACAAAAGCTTAACTGGGGCCTAACACAGTATATTTCTGCAATAACTGCTCTAGATGGAATTCTTGATTTGTCTTAGATGATACAGAAAAAATCATTAATTAGCCGCGATTGCTTAGACCATAGCAATAAAGTGACAGGGGTCATCATATTTTTAGCAACATATTTCCTCTTTAATATGATAAAGCCCAGAAGTGATAACACAGCTCTTTGCTTGAATATGTCACTTGTCACCAGGAATGCTAGAGCTAAATTTTTAATAACATACTAACGTGAAATGTACCTCATTTTTATTCAGACTTGTGAACATCTCCACATAGACACTGCAAAGGAGATACATTCAAATGATTGAGACTTTCAGCACAAGGTGGAGGGAGTTTTTAATCACACGCCAGGGGCTCTGCAGTGCTGCTTCTCTACCCAGGTATCTTAGTAGCAGCAAAACTGACTGTCCCTTCTTGCTGCCAGCAGAGCACCTGCTCTGTCCCCAGGATGTAGGACTTATAGTAGAGCGAAATTATTGATAGTAACTATATTTCATCTAGCCATTGACTTCAGTAGGCTACATCTGCTTCATATAACTGTTCATAAAACATTAGAAAAATTTAAACAAAACACTTCCCTTACGAAAGCACATTGCTCTGTGGCCCTTTCCAGATCTTTTGGGTTTTCTGTGTTTAATCAGGCATAGAAACACCAAAGTCATAATAGAAAAGTCTGAAGACTGATTTTACATTCTAAAAGCTAAGTTGGTGATCCTTTCTTTGAAAATTGTGATAAAAATAACCATTGATCAACAACTATATATCCAGACTCCAAAGACGTTGAAAAGCATTGTTTAATCTCAGGTAAGGGGAATCCATCTTTCTTTAGGCGTATGGTCTCTAAAGTGAAAATTTATAAACTATATTTACTAGTTCCTTATCCCAGATGACTTATTTCTCTCAAATCCATAAGGATTTATTCCTTCTGAAAATAAAGATTTTTGCCTGTGCATGACAGGGATGTCAGGCAGAACTGTTAAGAGGGGGAAAGGAAGCTGAATTAAAATTTATGTTCCAGATTTAAACTAATCAAACTAGTTGCCATTAATCACACAGTGTGCAGAGGCTAGGAGTGCACGCTGGAGAACAACTTCAAGCTTTCAAGCCACAGAGAGGCTTTCATGAAAAATTCAAATGACAAAGTCTTTAACTCAAGCCTGAAGATGACACCCTGTACAGACACATGAATTTACCAAGAATAATTTTAACTTTCACTTTTTATGACAACTATGTGAACACTGAGAGTCTTGTGATTATTAAGCTTAATCTTATAATCTAGAATTTTGAAACCTTTTGTTGACTCTTTTCTCTATTGTTACTGATCTTGAATTTCTTTCATTTGCCTTCTAAGAAGGTATTGTTTCTTATAATCAAAGAATCCTGAGCATGATTTTACTTGCTCTTATTTTGGAAGTAATATTGGAGTATGAAGGCAATAGGGTCTCATTATTTCTAGGCTATTTGCTCAAAATAGTAAAATTGACTTTTTCCAAGGTACAGCAATCAATTCAGCGTATTTCTCTTTCTCTTGGAACCCAGAATTTAAAATAGCTAGTTTTTTAAATTCCTGAAATCATTGAAAATTTGAAGAAGTTGTATTCAAGAAAACCGGAAAATAAAGATATTTAATTCCAATATCAAATAATTTTCTCATGCACCGGATGGAGGATAGTATATCTGTATATTAATTTTGTTTAGGTTTTGAATCATTTAAACCTCATCCTTTTCTCTTTTCACCCATGTTTTCCATGCATTTGTGTTGGTCTTTATATATACTACCTGTTCCTGAGTTACTTTTAGCATTCCACCTCACAGTAACATGAGCAATTCTTGCCTACATTGAACATATAAAATATACATGTGAAATATAAAAATAAATAGGCGAAAACATTAACTCTTATTACTCTGCTTTGCGTTCTGCCTAACTCACTACAGTTGAAAATATATGTCAAAGTCCTTCTAAGGTACATATGTCCTTAACCAGCTGCCTTTCTTATAGCAAAGCTGCACACAGGAGCAGAGGCTGTGAGGTGCCACTGATCTGGTAACAACCCACACATTTGATGGGTGAATGTTTGTGCTCCTTTCCAAGTGTTCCAGTTTGGACTCAGTTGCTGATGAACAGGAATTACACAGCTAAGAGTCTGAGGTTAAGATTTCTCTATTGCCAGAAAATTAACAAATCTGCTCCCTGAACCATGGAAAGTGCCCAAAACAACCCTTTCCCTTCAGGAATAAAATAGAGAAAAGTTCCATTTCTATGTTTATGATTCTCTAAGCTATCTGAACTCTGTTGCATTTCATAGGATCATTCAGTTAACACTCTTCTTGTAGTTGAAAAGAGCAAATGAAAATATATGAGTTCAGTTTGGACATGAGGAAGCCCTACGTCTGTCCATACCTTTTCTCTATCATTTCTTCCTGAGAATGTGCAGCAAAGCATTTAGAACTGTGCCCTTGGCAAAGAGTTTTCCACAGTCCTTAATACCATGAAGTCTTGATTGGGCTTTTTCTCCATGCCTCCTTCCCAATCCCTGCATTCTCCAGTAGAAATAAGATACAAACTGAACATTTTTACCTTCTTAGCCCTTACAGTTTTCTTCTTCATATAGTATACAGTTTTCCTAGGGGACGTAATCACAATTTCCACTTTCTGACTGCCACTGTTAATTGGGTCAGTGAACCATACCTTGAGAAATACTGGAAAAGTGAACCACTATTAATACACCTCCATTTGGCATATTAAACTTGTGTGTTTGTGTGTATGTGTGTGTTGGGGGTGGCAGTGTGAAGTTTGCTCACAAAACACTTCCATTATGACTTATGTTATATTATTGCACAACTGGTAACTCTTCATTCCTTCCTTTGATTGTATTGTATTTCAATGCTAAAATAGCTGATTAAAGTGATTTCGGATGGAAAGAGTAATACAAAACATAAGCAGATGGGCTTGCCTGCTTTCAAATCCTCTGCTAGCTTGTCCACATTAGGCTTTCTTAAGAAGGCACTGCATCTAAAGGTAAGAGCATAAATGACCATCTAATCCTTGGTCACTTTACTGCCACGAATTGTGCAATAATTACAGTCTTTTGATGTAGACATTTGTTTAGAAGAAATTGAGTTGATGGTATTTCACCAAAAATGTCAACTTTACCTATGAACTATAATTCGCATTGAAAGGAGTGACCTACAGATGAAAACACCTGAAATCTCTTTAATTACTTTTCTGAACTATATTCTAAAGAGAAATTATCAGTTGAGTAGGTCTTCTAAGGAGGATTTCCTCTAAGTTTCCCATGTTAACTTAGTACAGACGGTCTTCTTGAGTAGAAGAAAAATCATTGCTGTAAGTATTGATAGTTTAATGTGAATATTTTTGCTGTCCACATCCTTAGGTATGTAGACAAATATAGAGATACTGTAAAATTTAAAGTGGGACTAAGTGTTTTCATGTATAGTTTGTCTTTTCCCCCTTTGCGGATTTACTGTCCTCAGGATAAATTGGACTGACTTTGATTATCCCAGTTATTAAAATGTAATGATATGTCCCTAGAAATATTTAGCATTTCCATTTTTAAGTGAGATGTGCAATTAACATGAGAAAGGCAAGTATTAATATTCCTATTTAAAAAGTATTCCCAGAATTTTTTCCCAGTTAACATTAAAACTTTATCCCACTTTTCTCTTTTGTGCCAAATGACCACAGTACATTGCCCAGAAAATGAAATTTGGATTCTTCAGTGTTCTCAGAACACAAGACAACATGTTATTAGCTAAATTACCATCATGTCCTGACAGAATTGCTCAGGAAAATGCAATTAATCATCTACTTACTAGAAAACAACAACTCAAATAACCTTTCCAGTTTATGTAATTTGAAAATAAATCTAATTTTAGCCACACCTTAGAAATGTTTTTAATATAAACAGATTAAACTGTGTATGTAGCTTTCTATTAGATTGTATTTCAAAATATTTACTTTCCATGCATTACAACAGTTAAAAACTTAACAGAAACTATATGTTAGAATGAATAAAGGACATGGTGGTGTTTCAAACATGAATGGACAAGTCTTTATAAAGAGGGTTCTTTATAGCCATCAGCTTATTGTACTGTTTAATTTATCTAATTGTGATTTTAAGAATTTAAGATGTTTTCTTACTACATGTGTTAAAATGTTACTTATAATATCTTCCTGGAAAAACAATTATTTGTCAGGCTTTTATGAACGCACAATTAATGTATAACTGTAATTGGAGTTTGGATGCCTCTTCATAATCTCCTGTCCTTCATTCTACTATGGCCACCAGCTACCCAATACATTTTGTAAATTTAGCGTCTGTCTGTGCGTGTGTGTGCACACATGCATGCACATATGTGCATTATTACATTTTCAATTGGATTTATCACTCCCCATTTTTGTACAGGTATTTGAGCTAGTCATGCAATGGAAAAGGTTGCCATAAAGATGTACGTAAATATCCCTTAATTTCGCACATTTTCACATTTAATTCTAAAAATACAGATTTTCATCTACAGTTTCTACCATTTCTAGCCTCTAACTTGATTACTTATTGAAAAAGTAAAGGAAATTGTTCATATGAAGCTAGCATAAATGCTTTCTGAATGATAAAATTGTAATTAATGTGGACATCTGTATCTATAATTGAATTAGACAGTATGCTTTATGTAAAAACCAGGTGTCTCTAATATCAAAGAATTTCTTTATATGCAATTTAAATAGGTTATGATGAGCTCTATGTGATCAGATAACTAAACTTTGAATACCAAAAATATAACTAATATTATTAGCAAATCTGTTAATGGGTAAAAGTTCAGTATTTTATGCCAAGTAGGATTGCACATAGTGTGGAAATCTGAAGCAATTATGCAGGTAATTCGTGTAAAACTATGCTTCTCCTCATGTACGTTCATCTTTCTGATCGTCGCCTCAGCTCACCATGAGCATTTGCCCAAATACAAATTCTAAAGTAGGTTCTGCACACTACTGCATAGATATTTAAGAATATAGGAGGAGGGAGGTCTATAACTGAGATTAAGAATTCATCCTAGATAAAATGGAAACATATAAATTATTTTTTCAATAAATTCTTAAATGCTGTTTCTTTAGTATTCAAGAGAATTTAAGTGTTAATTATTTTTAGCATTATGGTTTTGATCCACATGGTGTCTTCTAGCTCACTGCTGCCACACATTTGTATGTAGTCCTAAGAAAGGGTAATGCTGTAAATCCCACTGGGCAGACACCTTATTGAGCTGAAGGTTACCTCAAGTAACTTATGAGGCAGTTTTAGCAAGGTGTCTGGATTTCTGGGAGATGGAAGGTAGGTAGCAAGGCAACTGAAGAGTCCCTGAATTGAAACAGGTAGAGTCCTGTAACTAAGAACTTCTCTGGAAGTTGTTACTTGAGCTATTTCTAATGGTGCAAAAGTGGCTATTAGTGGTAGTAACATCCTGTAGATTCAGGACAAGAGTAACATACATTAAAAAAAGGTCAGTAGAATTAGTTTAATGCCTCCTCGGCTCCTTTTGGTAAGTGAGATAACAGTAAAAGTACAAAATGAAGGGTAAGGGGCTGGAGACTGCACACCCAGGCCCACACAGTGAGACTCACCAAGTGTTTGTTCCCATAGCTCAGTGTATCTCTAAAGGTAAAAGAAACCCTTTATATCTAGAGAGGCATAAAAATTAAATAAAAGAAATTCCAGAATTTTTATTCCCTACAAAATTGTCTGATGAGGAATATGGTATTGCTGTTTAGAAAGCTCTAGAGCCAACAGACATTATACATATAAATGTTTATCTGTCTTACTCAGTTTGCAAAGTTTCCCTTGAAGTCTGAAGGGCTCTGCTTGGCTACAGGTGCATTTCTCAGTGTACAATGATATCAAATTTTCCTCACGTGACTGTATCTTTGCATCTTATAGCACGTAATTCTTGACGATAATAGGAAACTCTTGATATCTACTCATGTCACATGAAAAACTTTACTTTTAAATGTGCTCACAATATAATCTCAGTTATCACATATAATATAAAACAAAAATAAGAATACATTGTATAAAAGAATTCAATGTTTATTGTTTCTGTAAATATTGTTTCAGAGAAAGAAATCGTTTAAGAATTGAAAAGTCAAAAGTATTCTCTTGACAGTCTTAATGGTGCTCACTGTCTTGTCATGAAGTTAATCATTATTCACTTATGACTGAAGGGATAGTACACATATTTAATGGTCTCAAAATTGTTTTAACAGAACACATGTATAAATAATTGAAAGTAGTAATTAATTTTAATTTTGAGAACTCAGCATGCTATTACAACAAGCGATTACTAGCCAAATTTCATATATTTACTTCATCTTTGAGAAGTACTTACCTAGGTACAATTTTTAATTCAATTGAAAAACCTCCAGAGAGCTGAACTTATACCCACTGAAAAAGAGAATACCATGAACACTTTCAGACATATAAGCAATATATGAAAGTGTTTTATGAAAATAGATCACTAGCAATTGCAAGAGATCATCTCACCATAAAAGTTCTCAAACTAATATACAATTCAAAATTGAAATGCTCAGTATAAGAGTTACTAATAAGAAATTTATTGAATCCAATAACCAAATCAAAACCAACATAGGAGCCATATCTAATTTGTACCAAAAGTGCATTAATAAGACCACTACCAGTATTTCTAAGATGATTATCTCCACAAAAATCAGAACATAACCAAATTCTCATTATTGAGACAGAGTTTAAAATTCAATCCATTTAGCGAAACTTACTTTTGAAATAGGCAGCACAATCCTCTCAGGCCCTTCTCAAAAAATAGTAATCTTGCTGAAAGATTTCTGGTTGTAAAACTACATGGTCCAGTGAAGCTCAGTTTAGAATGTAAAGCATTCAAGGTCCAAATCTCAGTAGAACATATATGCTGCGAGTATCTCTAAGATGAGCCTTTTAAATCATCTCCAAGGGGAGGTGGTCTGGGGTGAGTAGATGTCTAGCAAGCTCTCGCTGGTTACTTCACTTCCCAGATGACTCAAAACCTTGTTTAATAAGGTATTTACTACTGTATTTATAGAAAGCTTTTGTATAGTGTTTCTGTGTAAGAGAGTTACTGAACTGTGTATCTGCAAAAATGAGTAAGCAATATCAACATCTTTTCCTTCAAGTAACCAGAAATATTATGTTGTTTTGCTCTGGCAGGCAGCACTTCAGGAAACACGAAATGTAGATTGGAAAAGTATCTGTTCCAGATAACTTTGATCTTCATTTGAAATCTGTTAAATAAAATATCTTTCTGGTTCACTTGGCAGTATTATTTCTCATCAAGTTTGCCATGACACAAGCTCTTGCATTGGGCCTCAAAAATTGAGGTCCACACTTGTGCATTAAAGAGGCACTGAGAGGCTTCCCTGGTGGCACAGTGGTTAAGAATCTGCCTGCCAATGCAGGGGACATGGGTTTGAGCCCTGGTCCAGGAAGATCCCACATGCTGTGGAGAAGCTAAGCCCGTGTGCCACAACTACTGAGCCTGCACTTTAGAGCCCTTGAGCCACAACTGCTGAGCCTGCGTGCCACAACTACTGAAGCCCATGCACCTAGAGCCCGTGCTCCACAACAAGAGAAGCCACGACAAAGAGAAGCCCACGCACCACAACAAAGACCCAACACAGCCAAAAATAAAAACAAATAAATAAATTTTTTTTAAAAAAGGCACTGGAAATGTAGAAGCTTATCCAGCTGAAGAGGAGTTTTGGAGTAGACAAATAATTAAATCACATATCTTTTCCATTTGAGTTGCACAAATAGATATTCTTACTCCTAATAAGTAGGAAATTGGCATTTACTAAGGTTAGGGATTAATCACTAAACTGCCACATAAACTTCAGAAGTAAATGTGTACAGTTAATCCCTAACCTATTGTGGATTTCTTCCCACTAAAGACAAAAATTTATGCTATAGTCTCTATATTATGGATCGCTTTGTGGTGGATCTTGATTCTGCTTGCCAAAAATAAGCTACATCATTCCAACTGTTTTCAGATATAAATGCCAGCAATTGAAACACTTCAAATCTATTTTTGACATAAAAACTTATACATAAAAGAGGGGATTCAAACAAAAGAATTGTGAAAAATAGGTAATTTGGGACTTGGAGAGAGAGTATATATGTGCTAACAGTGATTTATTAACATTTCAGCTTTCAAACTCTTTAGAATAAATACTCATTTCACAAATTGAATTTATATTTTACCATTTGATTAAAAGTTGAAAATCAACATAAATATTCAGAATGTGCTTAGAGTTCAAGACATTTCTTGGTTACTTGGCTATGAATTTTTATTTTCAGTGATTATGTTAAAAGAATATTTTGAAAAATTTGACTTAATTATAAGAAATCAGAGATCTAAGAGTTTGAGATCAAGATGGTGGAGTAGGAGGATGTGAAGCTCACCTCGCCTGATGAACACATCAAAAATACATCTACATGTGGAACAACTGTCACTGAAAACTGGAAACTGGCAGGACTCCTGTACAACCAAGGCGCTAAGAAAGATCCACAGGTAACCAGGTGGGAAGGGAAGAAAAGCAATAGGATTGGAACCTGTGCCACTGGGAGGGGACTCAGAGGAAAAGGAGAATACACGGGGGGACACCCACCATGGGGAGTGAATGGTTGGAACCACAGACTGAGCACCCCAGTCCTGGGGTCCTACTTGGAGGAGAAAAGGCCCCTTGGCTGGTTGGAGGACTGCTAGGAGTAATGGAAGGGCTGGGGGAGCCTGGACTCTCCTTGCAAGGAGCGCTCGTTCACTGCCTTGTCCCTGAGGCAGGACAGAGAGAGGTCTGCTCTAATGGCTGCCGGGTTTCCTGCAGTCACTTTGCCACACGTTCCAGCCTGAGCCAAGCCAACACTCTGGCTCCACTCACGTCACACCACAGTGCGGCACAGGATCTGGAGCAGCCATGACCAGGGGAAAGACATGACCAAGGGACACAGAGGCAGCCTGGTCCTGGGGTGGACCCTGGGTTAGATGGCAGGGCCCACTTAGTAATTACACAAGCAGCGCATCAGAAGCTGCCGAGATCTCTGACAGTAGCCACTCCACCACATTTCACCCCCCAATACACACCAAGAGTCTGCATGGGGCCTGCCTGCCCTGTGGAGCAATTCTACACAGGGCAGGGGCAGCAGAGGCTGGGGGCAATGATTGGCTGTGAGGGACAAAGGGGACTTACACCTGAGGCTGCGTCTAAACAGAGCAAAGCAAACAATTGTGGGTGCCTGCAAAGGCAGCACATCGGACACAGCTCAGATCTCTGTCAGCAGACGACATGTTCTGAGAGCATGCACAGGCCCCACTTGCTTCAGCATGCCCCCAACCTGGGGCAAGGGTCACAATGAGGGGAAAGGGAAAAAACATACACTGAAAGAGAACAGAGCCAGCTCAGACCCAGCTCTCAGGCTTCTGACAGCCCTCAGGGCCTCAGGGTAGTGACAGCCACTGAGCAAAGGGGAAGTCCCACACCCAGAACCAGCTCTAGCGACTCCATCTCCAGCCCCCACCACCTACCAAGGTAATAGCTGCCAGCACACCCTGAAGAAAGGTGTGACTTACGTCCATGTCAAATCCAGCTCACCCACCAAAGGAACTGGGCACACTCAGTCTGCATAGGGATGCTCCCACATAAGAACACCCCTTCAAGACCACAATAGGTAACTGTTTCACATAAACTCTTAGAGGCAGAGAAAGTTAAGCAAAAAGGCAGAGGAACTACTCTCAATTGAAAAAGAGCAAGAGAAACCCCCTGAAAAACTAATGAAATAGAAATAAACCATTTACCAGATAAAGAACACAAAACATTAGTAATAAAAATATTAACTGAATTAGGGAAAAGAATTGATGTACACAGTGAACATTTTAACAAGGAACTAGAAAATAAATACCTGATCATAAATGAAGAATTCAATAGCTGAAATTAAAAACACACTAGAAGGAATGAGTATCAGACTGACACAGAAGAATGCATAAGTGATCTGGAAAATAGAATAATGGATATCACCCAATTATTAGAATATCTAAAGAAAAACAAAAAATTTTTAATGAAAACAATTTAAGAGATCTCTGGTATAACATTAAGTGTACCAACATTCACATTATAAGGATCCCAGAGGAGAAGAGAGTGAAAAGGGGATCAAAAATGTATTTGAGGAAATTACGACTAAAAACTTCCCAAACATCAAGAAGGAAATAGATATCCATGTACAAGAATCACACAGGGTCCCAAAAAAGATGAACCCAAACAGACCCACATCAAGACATATCAGAATCAAAATGACAAAAAGAGAGTTCTAAAGGCAGCAAGAGAAAAACAAAGAGTCATATACAAGGGAATCCCCATAAGGCTATCAGCTGATTTCTCTGCAGAAACTTTGCAGGCCAGAAGGGAGTGGCACAATAAATTCAAAGCTCTGTAAAGGAAAAATATGCAACCTAGGATACTATACCCAGCAAGATTATCATTTACAATAGAATGAAATGAAGAACTTCTCAGATAAGCAAAGACTAAAAGAGTTCATCAATACTAAACCTACCCTAAAGAAATGTTAAAAGGGTCTTCTCTAAGTGGAAAACAGATAAGTATCTATGGCAAAAGGAAAATCCCACTAGGACAGGCAAATATATTGTAAAGACTGAGGATCAACCACTTAAGCCAGTCTGAAGATTAAAAGACAAAAACTATAAAATCAACTATAACAATAATAAACAGTTAAGAGATAAGCATGAAGATATAAAATATGACATAAAAAATGCAAAAAGTGGGGTAGGGGAATAAAAATTTAGATATTTTAGAATGTGTTTGAACTTAAATGACTACAAGTTTGAAACAAGTAGATATACCTATAGGACAACATATATGAACTCCATAGTAACCACAAATCAAAAACCTACATAGATTCATAAAAACTAAAAAGAAAGGAACACAAGCATACTACTGAAGAAAATCAAGCCACAAGGGAAAAAGCAAAAAGAAGAAATGAAAAAGCAAAAAGAAGAAATGAACAGAGAGGAACTAAAAAAGAAAAAGAAAGAAAAATGGAAAACAAGTAATAAAATGGCAGTAAGTACATAAATGCTCCAAACAAAAGACACAGTATGGCTGATTGGATTAAAAAAATGACCCTTCTATATGCTGCCTACAAGAGACTCACTTCAGAGCTAAAGACACACACAGACAAAGTGAGAGGATGGGAAAAGATTTTATACAAACAGAAACAAGAAAGCAGGGGTAGCAATACTCATACCAGACAAATTAGACTTTAAAACAAAGGCTATAACAAAAGACAAAGAGGGGCATTATATAATGATAAAGGGGTCAATACAAAAAGAGGATAGTACACTCATCAACCTATATGCACCCAATACTGGAGCACCTAAATATAAAAAGCAAATATTGACAGACATAAAGGGAGAAATTGACAATAACACCATAATAGTAGGAGACTTTAACACCCCATTTACATCAGGGGACAGATCATCCAGATAGAAAATCAAAAAGGAAACAGTGGTTTTAAATGATACCTTAGACAAGTTGGATTTAATATCTACAGGATATTCCATCCCAAGACAGAAGAATACACATTCTTTTCAAGCACATGGAATGCTCTCCACAATAGGTCACATGCTAGCCCACAAAAAAGTCTTAACAAATTTAAGAGGATAGAAGTTATTTCAAGCATTTTTCCAACCACACAGCATGAAACTAGAAGTATAGAAAGAAAAATGGGAAAAGAACAAGCACTTGGAGACTACACAACATGCTACTAAAAATCAAATGGGTCAGTGAAAAAATCAAACAGGAAATCAGAAAATACCTCAAGATAAATGAAAATGTTAACACAATACTCCAAAATCTACAGGATGCAGCAAAAGCAGTTCTGAGGGAAGTTTATAGTGATACCAACCTTCCTCAAGAAACAGTAAAAATCTCAAATAGACAACCTAAACTACCACCTATAGGAATTTAAAAAAGAACAAACACAGCCCAAAGTCAGCAGAAGGAAGGGAATAATAAAAATCAGAGAGGAAATAATTAAAACAGAGATTTAAAAGATAGAAAAAATCAATGAAAGCAAGAACAGTTGTTGTTTTTTTTTGAAAAGATTAAAATATGATAAAACTTTAGCCAGGCTCACCAAGAAGAGAAGAGAGAGGACCCAAATAAAACAAAATAAAAACTGAAGGAGAAGAACAGATAACAGATACCATTTAGATACAAAAAAATCATAATACTGTGAACAGTTATATGCCAATAAATTGGACAACCTAGAAGAAATGGACAAGTTTCTAGCAACATGCACTTGCCAAGACTGAATCCAGAAGAAACAGACAACTTGAACAGACCTGTCACTAGTAGTGAAAACAAAAATAGTAATTAAAAAAAAACTACCAACAAACCAAGTCCAGGACCAGATGGCTTCACAGGCAAATTCTACAAACATTTACAGAAGAGTTAACACCTATCCTTCTCAAACTATTCCAAAAAATTGCAGACGAAGGAATGCTTCCAAACTCATTCCATGAGGCCAACATTACCCTGATACCAAAACCAAACAAAGATATCACACAAAAAAGAAAATTACAGGCCAATATCACTGATAAACATAGATTTAAAAATCTTCCATAAAATATTAGCAAACACAAATCCCACACTACCTCAAAAGAATCATACACTATGATCAAGTGGGATTTATCCCAGGGATGCAAGGATTTTTCAATATCCATAAAATCAATCAAAGTGATACACCACATTAACGAATTGAATAAAAACCATATGATCATCTCAATAGATGCAGAAAAAGCTTTTGACAAAATTCAACATCCCTTATGATAAAAACTCTCCAGAAAGAGGGCAGAGAGGGAACATACCTCAATATAATAAAGGCCATATATAACAAATCCACAGTTAACATCATACTCAATGGTGAAAAACTTAAAGCATTTCTTCTAAGATCAAGAACAAGACAAGGATGTCCACCACTCTCGCCACTTTTATTCAATACAGTTTTGGAAGTCCAAGCCACAGCAGTCAGGAGAAAGAGAAATAAAAGGAATCCAATAAATTGGAAAGGAAGAAATAAAACTGTCATTGTTTGCAGATGACATGATACTACACATACAAAATCCTAAAGACACCACCATAAAGCAGAGCTCAACAAATTTGGTTAACTTGCAGGATACAAAATTAATATACAGAAATCTGTTGCATTTCTATACACTGACAGTGAAATGTCAGAAAGAGAAATTAAGAACACAACCCCATTTACAATCCCATCTGAAAGAATAAAATACCCAGGAATAAACCTACCTAAGGAGGTAAAAGACCTGTACTCAGAAATCTATGACACTGATGAAAGTAACCGAAGACAAAAAACAAACAGATGGAAAGATATACCCTGTTCATGGATTAGAAGAATTGTTAAAATAACCATACTACCCAAGTCCATCTACAGATTCAATGCAATCACTATCAAAATACCAATGGCATTTTTTCACAGAAATAGAACAAATAAGATTTGTATGGAAGACCCCAAATAGTCCAAATGTTCTTAAGAAAGAACAGAGCTGGAGGAATCACACTGACTTTAGACTATACTACAAAGCCACAGTAATCAAAACAGCAGTATGGTACTGGCACAAAAACAGATATATCGATCAATAGCACAAAATGGAAAAGTCCAGAATAAACCCACGCACTTATGGTCAGTTAACCTACAAAGGAGGTAAAAATATACAATGGAGAAAAGACAGTCTCTTCAATAAATGGTGCTGGGAAAACTGGACAGCTATATATGAAAGAACAAAATTAGAATGTTTTCTCACAAATAAACTCAAAATGGATTAAAGACCTAAATGTGAGAACCTGAAACCAGAAAACTCCTAGTAGAAAACATTGGCAGACAACTTTGACTTAAATTGTAGCAATATTTTTTTCAATCTGTCTCCTAAGGCAAAGGAAACAAAAGCAAAACGAAACAAATGGGACCTAATTAAACTTTAAAACTTACACACAGCAAAGGAAACCATCAACAAAACTAAAAGTCAACATACTGACTGGGAGAAATTATTTACAAATGATGTGACTGACAAGGGGTAAATATCCAAAATATATGAACGGCTCATACAACTCAACATCAAAACAAACAACCCAATTTTAAAAATGGGCAGAAGACCTGAATAGACATTTTTCCAAAGAAGACATAGAGATAGCCAACAGGCACATGAAAAGATGCTCAACGTCGCTAATCACAGGAGTGTAAACAAATCAAAAGCACCATGAGATATCACCTCACACATGTCAGAACACTTACCTTCAAAAAATCTACAAATAACAAATGTTGACAAGGATGTGGAGAAAAGGAAACTCTCATACATTGTTGGTGGGAATGTAGATAGTGCAGTCACTATGGGAAACTGCATGGAGGTTTCTCAAAAAACTAAATATATAATAGAACGACCATATGATCCAACAGTTCTACTCCTGGGTATATATCCAGAAAAAGATGAAAACACTAATTTGAAAAGATACACGCACCCCAATGTTCATAGCAGCACTTCTTCCAATAGCCATGATATGGAAGCAACCCAAGTGACCATGAAGAGACAAATGGATAATAAAGATGTGGAATATATATATACATATATACAATATTATATTACTCAAACATAAAAATGAAATTCTGCCATTTGTAGCAACATAGATGGACCTAGAAAACATTATGCTTAGTGAAATAAGTCAGACAGAGAAATACTATATGACATCATTTATATGTGAAATCTAAAATATAATACTGATGAATGTATATAGCAAAACAGAAACAGTCTCACAGATATAGAAAATAAACTTCTGGTTACCAGTGGGGTGGGGAACGGGAAAGGAGCATGTTAGGGGTATATGATTAAGAGATACAAACTAGTATGTATAAAATAGATAAGCAACAAGGATACATTGTACAGCACAGGGAATTATAGCCATTATCTTGTAATAACTTTTAGTGGAGTATAATCTGTAAAACTACTGAATCACTATGCAGTACTTCTGAAACTAATATTGTAAATCAAGTATATTTCAGTAAAAAGAAATCAGACATCTTAAAGAACTGTTTTTTGAAGATGTTTGTATATAGAACTGTTTCAACTGGAAAACATAATCTGAACATTTCTGGAATGCAAACAGAATTATAAGATTACTTTCCCATTAGGTAAACTTTGTCCTCCTAAGACATTTAGCCAGTATACGGAGATGAGAAGCTAGCTGTGTGAAGTTTACTTTGACCTTTACATTCTAGAAGAGATGAGACCAGAAGAGTCTTGCTGCAAAGAACCAAGAAATTTATGTGCAAGGTTGGTTCCTCTGTCTTCCTTTGAAATAATTCCATTCATATATCCAACTTGAGCACAACACTCCTTTTCCTGCAGTTAGTTTGACAGCTTCTGCCTGCATCACAAAACCTCTTATTTCTCAAGCCACGTTTAAAACAAAGAGGGTGAATTAAGATGGAGGGATGAGAATGGAAACTTCAAGAAGGAGGCTTTAAAATAAACAAACCCTATTTTCAGCTTTAGAAAAATAAAATCTATTTTCCTTTCACGATAGAAGAGTACATAGAAAAAACTCTTACAGGTCAATGAAAAAATTAGTTACCCAATCATGCATTATCTTGATCAAGTGAAATCTAACTTGTCTAATAAGAAATTCACGTAATTTTTTGTAAGTAAAATTACATTAAATCCTCTCTATGTATCTTTCTCATTCGGGAGTCCTGTTATCTCTAGTACCTACAATTAGTCCTTGTAGTTAAGGTACCATGTAGAATTGTTGAAAAGTTAATGCACCTTCATAAATAGTTATTACTTTAAAAGGATTAATGTGGCTCTTGAAACAACTACTTTATTCCTCAAGGAGTAACTTTGACACTGGTAAGAACAGTGTCCAATCTTTTTTGGAACCTTACTAAGACCAAAAAAAAAAAAAAAAAGACTCCAGGAAAACCCAGTTAAATAAAGCCAAGTTGATACAAATTTTAAACTACTGTGGCAAGTGGTAATGGCATCTCACAGTTACTATAATCTTTCCTGTAATGAAAGATTACAGTTTGATAAAAGAATTCCATTTCTCCATTAAGCAATCTTTCAATATGTTTTGCTTTGGGGCTAACTACACTCTTCACCTCTACCACAAGACCCATTATTTACGTTCAAGCCAGTTAAAGCTAACCTTTCTCAATCTCTCCCTACTTGTACCCCTCCCCATTGGTCCCTGGAGTCCTGTTTGAATCTGCAGCAGGTGGTTTATAGCACGCATTAGCAGCTACTCAGAATGAAGCCTCACTGCTTCCCTCCCTTGTACCCATCCCCCAGTCTCTGTCAGTCCACTTGGAGACCCATGAAACTTTTAGCTATTCTATGTTTTACCTCCAACTTCTATAGTTTGCATTGTGTAAGTTTGGGTTTTGTTTTTCAAGGCTTTTTGGTTTTGTTTTTTTCCTTTTACTTGTCTATCTGGGTGTTAGCAGTTGTTAAGGAAAGAAAGTGTTCAGTGACTGATAGAACATGATAGCTCAACAATGAACTTAAAATTTGTTTTTTTAAACATGATTACTGGTTTCTACTGATAACTGTTAAGCATGTCCTATTAGGTAGGTATATGATTCCTGAAGACCCTGAGTTCACTCTGGTTTTTTGGCTCCACATATTGTAACACTGAGACAAACACCTATTAATATCTTACAAATTAGCTTTGATGGAATATTATAAATGTGTAGTTTTCTTCCCAATGTTTTGAAGCAATGGGGGAGAGAAGGGGAGGGTGAGAGCATGCCCCTTCCTCTTTCATTATTGATCCTTTACATGGATGAAGTGTGAGCTGATTGTTTTATAACAAGCCGCCTCCACTTCTTCCATCAACAGTTCCTCAATGTGGTTTATAGTAAACATACCTAGGCTTCTAAGACTTCTAAAAATCTATAAATAAGTAATTTAAATATTTTAGATGCATGCTCATTACATCTATGAATTTCTTCTGTGAACCTAATTCATTAAAACATGCCAATGCAATATTCTTTCATCTAAACACGTTCAATTATCTCAATATCTGATGTGAGGGAAAGGGGAGACTCTTGGTGGTGAGGTAGTCATATCCAGCAAAAACACATTAGTTATATGGCTTTGAAAAATTAAAATAGGAAACATTTCTTAAGGAAAATAACTAAATCATAGCCCAACATACTTCTGAAACCTGAGTATTTGATGATTGCTTACAATAATTAACTGGTTACTTCCCTGAGATGAGACTTCCTCCCTCATAGGAAACAAGTAAAATTAACAAGTGAGTATGCTGATTAAAATGCTGTGATTTCACTCTGTGTCCCAAGTGACTCACATGTCTACTCAAAGGCTAAGATTAAAGTGGGGTGTGTAGGTGGGATGGAGAAATGCAAGTAGCTTCTCTGGCCAGCGTGGCAGACACGGCTGCTGTGTAGCTGAATGAGTACATGCCCTGCTCCGGGGTAAGCTCCCTCTCCCTGAGCCTGAATGGTACATGAAAGCCTAAAGGTCTCCAGAAATCACAGCGCCAGTATGTTCCCAGTGGGTGAATAGCATCAAAGAGCAGCAAAATTCTTAATCTTTAAAGTCTACATATATTGTTTGTTTTAAATCATTTTATTGAGGTATGATTGACATGTAAAGAGCTGTACATATTTTATATATACATATTGCTAAGTTTGGGGTTAAGTATACACCCATGAAACCATCAGGAACACAGACATATCCATCACCTCCCAAAGTTTCCTCTCACCCAATTTGTCACGTACGTGTGTCTGTTAAGAATACAGTACTGAGGATATCGTAGAGAAGATGGCGTTAGAGTAAGACGCGGAGATCACCTTCCTCCCCACAGATACATCAGAAATACATCTACACGTGGAACTGCTCCTGTAGAACACCTACTGAATGCTGGCAGAAGACCTAAGCCCTTCCAAAAGGCAAGAAATTCCCCACGTACCTGGGTACGGCAAAAGAAAAAACAGAGACAAAAGAATAGGGACGGGACCTGCACGAGTGGGAGGGAGCTGTGAAGGAGGAAAGGTTCCCACACACTAAGAAGCCCCTTTGCGGGCAGAGACTGCGGGTGGCGGAGGGGGGAAGCTTCGAAGCCACGGAGAAGAGCGCAGTAACAGGGATGCGGAGGGCAAAGCGGAGAGGTTCCCGCACAGAGGATCCGTGCCGACCTGCACTCACCAGGTCGAGAGGCTTGTCTGCTCACCTGCCAGGATGGGTGGGGCCTGGGAGCTGAGGCTCAGGCTTTGATCAGATCCCAGGGAGAGGACTGGCAGCGAGAACACAGCCTGAAGGGGTTAGTGCACCACGGCTAGCCCGGAGGGAGTCCAGGAAAAAGTGTGGAGCTGCCAAAGAGGCAAGAGATTTTTTCTTGCCTCTTTGTTTCCTGGTGCGCAAGGAGAGGGGATTAAGTGCGCCACTTAAAGGAGCCCCAGAAACGGGCGCGAGCCACAGTTATCAGCACGGACCCCAGAGACGGGAATGAGATGCTAAGGCTGCTGCTGCAGCCACCAAGAAGCCTGTGAGCAAGCACAGGTCGCTGTCCACACCTCCCCTCCCAGGAGCCTGTGCAGCCCGCCACCACCAGGGTCCCGTGATCCAGGGACAACTTCCCCGGGAGAATGCACGGCATGCCTCAGGCTGGTGCAAGGTCATGGCTGCCTCTGCCGCCGCAGGCTCGCCCCACATCTGTACCCCTCCCTCCCCCTGGCCTGAGCGAGCCAGAGCCACCGAATCAGCTGCTCCTTTAACCACGTCATGTCTGAGCGAAGAGCAGAAGCCCTCAGGCGACCTACACGCAGAGGCGGGGCCAAATCCAAAGCCGAACCCCGGGAGCTGTGTGAACAAAGAGGAAAGGGGGAGGTCTCTCCCATCGGACTCAGGAGCAGCAGATTGAACCTCTACAATCAGCTTGAAGTGCCCTGCGTCTGTGGAATACCTGAATAGACAGCGAATCATCCCAAGGTGAGGATGTGGACTTTGGGAGCAAGATATATTATTTTCCTCTTTTTCTCTTTTTGAGAGTGTTTATGTGTGTGCTGCTGTGTGAGATTTTGTCTGTATAGCTTTGCTTTCACCATTTGTCCTAGGGTTCTGAATGTCCCATTTTTTGTTTTTTATTTTATTATTATTATTTTTTAATTAAATTTTTTGTAATAATTATTTTTTATTTTAATAACTTTATTTTATCCTACTTTATCTTCTTTCTTTCTTCCTTTCTTTCTTTCTTCCTTCCTTTCTTCCATCCTTTCTTCCTGTCTTCCTCCCTTTCTTCCTCCCTTCCTTCCTCCCTTCCTCCCTTTCGTCCTCCCTTCCTTCCTCCCTTTCTAACTCCCTTCCTTCCTACCTTCCTTCCTCCCTCCCTTCCTCTCTCCCTTCCTTCCTTCCTTTCTTCCTTTCTTCCTTCCTTCCTTCCTTCATTTCTTCCTTCCTTTCTTGCTTCCTTCCTTCATTTCTTCCTCCCTTTCATCCTCCCTTTCATCTCTTTCTTCCTTCCTTCCTACCTTTCTTCCTTTCTTTCTTTCATCTCTATTTTTTCTCCCTTTTATTCTGAGCCATGTGGATTAAAGGCTCTTGGTGCTCCACCCAGGCGTCAGGGCTGAGTCTCTGAGGTGGGAGAACCAACTTCAGGACACTGGTCCACAAGAGACCTCCCAGCTCCGTAAAATATCAAATGGTGAAAATCTCCCAGAGATCTCCATCTCAACACCAAGACCCAGCTTCACTCAACAACCAGCAACCTACAGTGCTGGAAACCCTATGCCCAACAAATAGCAAGGCAGGACTACAGCCCCATCCATTACCAGAAAGGCTGCCTAAAATCATAATAACGCTACCGACATCCCAAAACCCACCAGACGTAGACTGCCCACCAGAAAGACAAGATCCAGCCTCATACACCAGAACATAGGCACTAGTCCTCCCAACCAGGAAACATACTCAACCCACTGAACCAACCTTAGCCACTGGGGACAGACACTAAAAACAATGGGAAATACGAACCTGCAGCCTGCAAAAAGGAGACCCCAAACACAGTAAGCAAAATCAAAAGACAGAAAAACACACAGCAGATGAAGGAGCAAGGTAAAAACCCACCAGACCTAACAAATGAAGAGGAAACAGGCAATCTACCTGAAAAAGAATTCAGAATAATGAGAGTAAAGATGATCCTAAATCTTGGAAATAGAATAGACAAAATGCAAGAAACATTTAACAAGGACCTAGAAGAAATAAAGAGGAAGCAAGCAACGATGAGCAACACAATAAATGAAATTAAAAATACTCTAGATGGGATCAATAGCAGAATAACTGAGGCAGAAGAACGGGGAAGTGACCTGGAAGATAAAATAGTGGAAATAACTACTGCAAAGCAGAATAAAGAAAAAAGAATGAAAAGAACTGAGGACAATCGCAGAGACCTCTGGGACAACATTAAACGCACCAACATTCAAATTATAGGGGTCTCAGAAGAAGAGAAAAAGAAAGGGACTGAGAAAATATTTGAAGAGATTATAGTTGACAACTTCACTAATATGGGAAAGGAAATAGTCAATCAAGTCCAGGAAGCACAGAGAGTCCCATACAGGATAAATCCAAGGAGAAACACGCCAAGACACATAATAATCAAACTGTCAAAAATTAAATACAAAGAAAACATATTAAAAGCAGCAAGGGGGGCTTCCCTGGTGGCGCAGTTGTTGAGAATCCGCCTGCTGATGCAGGGGATACGGGTTCGTGCCCCGGTCCGGGAAGATCCCACATGCCGCGGAGCGGCTGGGCCCGTGAGCCATGGCCGCTGAGCCTGCGCGTCTGGAGCCTGTGCCCCGCAATGGGAGATGCCACAACAGTGAGAGGCCCGTGTACCACAAAAAAAAAATTAAAAAAATTTAAAAAAATAAATAAAAGCAGCAAGGGAAAAACAACAAATAACACACAAGGGAATCCCCATAAGGTTAACAGCTGATCTCACAGCAGAAACTCTGCAAGCCAGAAGGGAGTGGCAAGACATATTTAAAGTGATGAAGGAGAAAAACCTACAACCAAGATTACTCTACCCAGCAAGGATCTCATTCAGATTTGATGGAGAAATTAAAACCTTTACAGACAAGCAAAAGCTGAGAGAGTTCAGCACCACCAAACCAGCTTTACAACAAATGCTAAAGGAACTTCTCTGGGCAAGAAACACAAGAGAAGGAAAAGACCTACAAGAACAAACCCGAAACAATTAAGTAAATGGTAATAGGAACATACATATCGATAATTACCTTAAATGTAAATGGATTAAATGCTCCCACCAAATGACACAGACTGGCTGAATGGATACAAAAACAAGACCCATATATATGCTGTCTACAAGAGACCCACTTCAGACCTAGGGACACATACAGACTGAAAGTGAGGGGATGGAAAAAGATATTCCATGCAAATGGAAATCAGAAGAAAGCTGCAGTAGCAATTCTCATATCAGACAAAACAGACTTTAAAATAAAGACTATTACAAGAGACAAAGAAGGACACTACATAATGATCAAGGGATCGATCCCTGAAGAAAATATAAAAATTGTAACTATTTATGCACCCAACATAGAAGCACCTCAATACATAAGGCAAATCACTAACAGGCATAAAAGAGGAAAGCGACAGTAACACAATCATAGTAGGCAACTTTAATACCCCACTTTCACCAATGGAGAGATCATCCAAAATGAAAATAAAAAAGGAAACACAAGCTTTAAATGATACATTACAGAAGATGGACTTAATTGATATTTATAGGACATTCCATCCAAAAACAACAGAATACACATTTTTCTCAAGTGCTCATGGAACATTCTCCAGGATAGATCATATCTTGTGTCACAAATCTAGCCTTGGTAAATTTAAGAAAATTGAAATCGTATCAAGTATCTTTTCCGACCACAACGCTATGAGACTAGATATCAATTACAGGAAAAGATCTGTAAAAAATACAAACACATAGAGGCTAAATAATACACTACTTAATAACGAAGTGATCACTGAAGAAATCAAAGAAGAAATCAAAAAATACTTAGAAACAAATGACAATGGAGACACGACGACCCAAAACCTATGGGATGCAGCAAAAGCAGTTCTAAGAGGGAAGTTTATAGCAATACAATCCTATCTTAAGAAACAGGAAACATCTCGAATAAACAACCTAAGTTTACACCTAAAGCAATCAGAGAACGAAGAACAACCCCCCCCCCAAATTTAGCCAAAGGAAAGAAATCATAAAGATCAGATCAGAAAGAAATGAAAAAGAAATGAAGGAAACGATAGCAAAGATCAATAAAAAAGCTGGTTCTTTGAGAAGATAAACAAAATTGATAAACCATTAGCCAGACTCATCAAGAAAAAAAGGGAGAAGACTCAAATCAATAGAATTACAAATGAAAAAGGAGACATAACAACAGACACTGCAGAAATACAAAAGATTATTAGAGATTACTACAAGCAACTGTATGCCAATAAAATGGACAGCCTGGAAGAAATGGACAAATTCTTAGAAATGCACAACCTGCCGAGAATGAACCAGGAAGAAACAGAAAATACAAACAGACCAATCACAAGCTCTGAAATTGAAACTGTGATTAAAAATCTTCCAACAAACAAAAGCCCAGGACCAGATGGCTTCAAAGGCGAATTCTATCAAACATTTAGAGAAGAGCTAACACCTACCCTTCTCAAACTCTTCCAAAAGATAGCAGAGGGAGGAACACTCCCAAACTCATTCTATGAGGCCAGCATCACCCTGATACCAAAACCAGACAAAGACGTCACAAAGAAAGAAAACCACAGGCCAATATCACTGATGAACATAGATGCAAAAATCCTCAACAAAATACTAGCAAACAGAATCCAACAGCACATTAAAAGGATCATACACCATGATCAAGTGGGGTTTATCCCAGGAATGCAAGGATTCTTCAATATATGCAAATCAATCAACGTGATACACCATATCAACAAACGGAAGGAGAAAAACCATATGATCATCTCCATAGATGCAGAGAAAGCTTTTGACAAAATTCAACACCCATTTATGATAAAAACCCTGCAGAAAGTAGGCAGAGAGGGAACTTTCCTCAACATAATAAAGGCCATATATGACAAAGCCACAGCCAGCATCATTCTCAATGGTGAAAAACTGAAACCATTTCCACTAAGATCAGGAACAAGACAAGGTTGCCCACTCTCACCACTCTTATTCAACACAATTTTGGAAGTTCTAGCCACAGCAATCAGAGAAGAAAAAGAAATAAAAGGAATCCAAATTGGAAAAGAAGAAGTAAAGCTGTCACTGTTTGCAGATGACATGATATTATACGTAGAGAATCCTAAGGATGCTACCAGAAAACTACCAGAGCTAATCAATGAATTTGGTAAAGTAGCAGGATACAAAATTAATGCACAGAAATCTCTGGCGTTCTTATACACTAATGATGAAAAATCTGAGAGTGAAATTAAGAAAACACTCCCATTTACCACTGCCACAAAAAGAATAAAATATCTAGGAATAAACCTACCTAAGGAGACAAAAGACCCGTATGCAGAAAATTATAAGACACTGATGAAAGAAATTAAAGGTGATACAAATAGATGGAGAGATTAACCATGTTCTTGGATTGGAAGAATCAAAATTGTGAAAATGACTCTACTACCCAAAGCAATCTACAGATTCAATGCAATCCCTATCAAACTACCACTGGCATTTTTTACAGAACTAGAAAAGAAAAATTCACAATTTGTATGGAAACACAAAAGACGCCGAATAGCCAAAGCAATCTTGAGAACGAAAAATGGAGCTGGAGGAATCAGGCTCCCTGACTTCAGACTCTACTACGAAGCTACAGTAATCAAGACAGTATGTTATTGGCACAAAAACAGAAATATAGATCAATGGAACAGTATAGAAAGCCCAGAGATAAACCCACACACATATGGTCACCTTATCTTTGATAAAGGAGGCAATAATATACAGTGGAGAAAAGACAGCCTCTTCAATAAGTGGTGCTGGGAAAACTGGATAGGTACATGTAAAAGTATGAAATTAGAACACTCCCTAACACCATACACAAAAATAAACTCAAAATGGGTTAAAGACCTAAATGTAAGGCCAGATACTATCAAACTCTTAGAGGAAAACATAGGCAGAAAACTCTATGACATAAATTACAGCAAGATCCTTTTTGACCCACCTCCTAGCAAAATGGAAATAAAAACAAAAATAAACAAATGGGACCTAATGAAACTTAAAAGCTTTTGCACAGCAAAGGATACCATAAACAAGACAAAAAGACAACCCTCAGAATGGGAGAAAATATTTGCAAATGAAGCAACTGACAAAGGATTAATCTCCAAAACTTATAAGCAACTCATGCAGCTGAATAACAAAAAAACAAATAACCCAATCCAAAAATGGGCCGAAGAACTAAATAGACATTTCTCCAAAGAAGATATACAGATTGCCAACAGACACATGAAAGAATGCTCAACATCATTAATCATTAGAGAAATGCAAATCAAAACTACAATGAGATATCATCTCACACCAGTCAGAATGGCCATCATCAAAAACTCGAGAAAAAATGCTGGAGAGGGTGTGGAGAAAAGGGAACACTCTTACACTGTTGGTGGGAATGTAAAACGATACAGCCACTATGGAGAACAGTATGGAGGTTCCTTTAAAAACTACAAATAGAACTACCATACAACCCAGGAATCCCACTACTGGGCATATACCCCGAGAAAACCATAATTCAAAAAGACTCATGTACCAAAATGTTCATTGCAGCTCTATTTACGATAGCCAGGACATGGAAGCAACCTAAGGGTCCATCAACAGATGAATGGATAAAGAAGATGTGGCACATATATACAATGGAATATTACTCAGCCATAAAAAGAAACGAAACTGAGTTATTTGTACTGAGGTGGATGGACCTGGAGTCTGTCATACAGAGTGAAGTAAGTCAGAAGGAGAAAAACAAATGCAGTATGCTAACACATATATATGGAATCTAAGGGAGAAAAATGTCATGAAGAGCCTAGGGGTAGGATGGGAATAAAACACAGACCTACTAGAGCATGAACTTGAGGATATGGGGAGGGGGAAGGGTAAGCTGGGACAAAGTGAAAGAGTGGCATGGACATATATACACTACCAAATGTAAAATAGATAGCTAGTGGGAAGCAGCCGCATGGCACAGGGAGATCAGGTAGGTGGTTTGTGACCACCTAGCGGGGTGGGATATGGAGGGTGGGAGGGAGGGAGATGCAAGAGGGAAGAGATATAGAAACATATGTATATGTATAACTGATTCACTTTGTCGTGAAGCAGAAACTAACACACCATTGTAAAGCAATTATACTCCAATAAAGATGTTTTTAAAAAAAAGAATACTGTTAGCTATTGGCACTCTGCTGAATAACAGGTCTCCAGAAATTATTTTACAAAATTCAAACTTTCTATCCTTTGAACATTATCTTCCCATTTCCTACTTCCCCCAACTCCTGGCAAACACCATTCTACTGTTTCTATGGGTTTGATGATTTTTAGATTCCACATACAACATTCATCTTTGTGTCTGGCTTCCTTCAGTTAGCATAATGTCCTCCAGGTCCATCCATGTTGTTGGAAATGGCAGGATTTCCTTCTTGTTTAAGGCTGAATAACATTCCATTGTACATATATACCGCATTTTCTTTATTCATCCATAAGTGAACATTTAGGTTGTTTCCATGTCTTGAATATTGTGAATAATGCTGCAATGAACACAGGAAGGTAGGTATCTCTTCAAGATCCTAATTTCAATTCCTTTGGATCAATACCCATAAGTGGATAGCTGGACTATATGGTGTTCTATTTTTAAGTTTTTGAGGAACCTAAATACTCTTTTCGACAGTGGCTGCACCACTTTACATTGCCACCAACAGTGTACAAGCGTTCCCTTTTCTCTACACTTCTCAACACATTATTTTTTTAATAAGCAATATCCTAACAGGTATAATATTTCATTGTAATTTTGATTTGCATTTCCTTAATAATTAGTGATGTTGAACACCTTTTCAGATCCTGTTGGCCATTTCTAAGTATTCTTTGGAAACATGTTTATTCAGGTCCTTTGCCCATTTTTTGATATTGAGTAATATGAGTTCCTTATATTTTGCATGTTAAGCCCTTAATAGACATATGGTTTGAAAATACTTTCTCCATTCCATCGGTTGCTTTTTCATTCTGCTGAATATTTCCTTTGCTGTGCAGAAGCTTTTTAGTTTGATATAATCTCATTTATTTATTTTGCTTTTGCTGTCATATCCAGAAAGTCATTGCTAAAAATCAATGTCTAGGAACTCCTCTATGTTTTCTAAGAGTGTTAACAGTTTCAGGTTTTGTGTTTAAGTGAAACAAAACATAAAAATTTGACTCACCCCAAACAAGAAGATGGAGACATATTCCTAATAAGGAATATGTGTAAACTATGGCCAAAAAAAAAAAAACCTTCAGATATTAACTTTCAAAGTTTTGTTACTTTTGCTTATTAAAATATTTTGGTTATTTTTAAAATTAAAAAATTAAAGACCTCTGATTAGAAGCAGTAGTGTATATTGTCACAGTGACCATAGTATTAGCAGACAGAAAGAAGTGGGCGTTATAATCTTGCTGTCATGATATGACTCAACACCTGAGCCTCAATGGATTTGAAAAATCTCCAAGCATCATAAACTTCAAGAAAGTAACAATGATAAAATACCTCTTCTTAAAGCTATTGCATTTTGATAATACTACTAATAATACTATATCTAACACTGTTAATGTCAAGATAAGATCTTATAAATAGCTACAAAATTGTATTGAGGTAGAGAAACAGTCTGATAATAAAAGCAGATTTGGAGGCCTGATTTTTCTGAAAGTTTACCACCATTTTTGAGTTCACTTTCCTATGTTAACAACCAATTTTCCTATGTTGTTAGTGAAAATGCCAGAGAAATTGTCTAATAATATCGATCTTTTCAGACTTTAGGTTCCTAAAGAAGCAGCTAATAAGAGATGAGAGTCAGAAGTGACATGATTAAATGTGGCCCCTGCCCAATGCATTAGCCCTTTCACATATTTAACAAAATTTTAAAATGTACCCACATCTCTATAGGACTAACTTTTGTTCCCTTGACTACATTCTGAGATTTTACTACATCTAAGCTCTAAAACTCTGACCTGGGGAGTTACTTACTAATAATATTTCAAGAGTATTAAAGAATAAAGAAGTATATTTATGAAGTTATTTGTTCTTGTGGAGTTGTCTGCTCTTCTTTTTCATTCATTTGAAGAGAACTCTAAATGTCCACTTCAACGAAGGAAGCTACCGTAATTATACAATCATGCAGTAATGAGATTCTGGTACCTGAAATACTTAGAATTTAGAAGACACACTGATGAAGAAAGATGTCACAGGAAAGCAAATTTAATGAAAAGGTTTCAATCAAAATGCCCCAAATCTAATAAGCCATGCAGCGGTTAACATCAGATGTGACAGAACCTGATTTATTTTAGAGGTAAGAAAAGAGGTAGAGGTGGCAGTTGCCAGATCATACAGGAGATTTTGGAAATAAATCATTTAGTCATTTTATGAAATCTTTGTTCATTAGTCTATGACCTGTTGTGGACTTGTTATGCAATCTGTTTGGAATTAGACTACAATTAGTTTGAAGCACTCTGCACAGATTCAAATGTACATATATCTTGTTTTTGTACTTGAATTCACAGTTTACATAGTTTTGTGTTTTACTATGACTATTTTTTAGAATTATGCTAGAGTTAGTATATGTAATTTATTTTGAAACAAATCTTTATATTGGGTTTTTACTGATAAAGACTTCTTAAAGGCTAAAATTCTGTTTCACCATTCTCTGTACATATACATTTACCTGTTTCAATGGTACTTGTGTCTTGCAGTTTAGGTTATGTTTTAGAATAAAGTTTCATATTATAAAAAATTATATAATATTATATAAAATAATTATATAATATATTAAAAATTATATAAAGAGTTATAATCATATTTTTAAAATTCAATATACTGAATTTCTGGAGAAACTCTTAAGAATTAAGCAAATTTCAGATTATGTAAGAATGTAATCATGCCAATATTATAAAGAATAAAACAGTATAAAATATCTAGAAGCTTGTCATAATCTCAAGCATTAAGCTGACTCTGAAGTCAGGCTGCTCAGGTTCAACTTCTGGTTCCACAATTTGCCACTGTGTGTGACTTTGGACAAGGTGCCTAACTTGTGCTTATTTCCTCAAATATAAAATAGGAATTCTTAGTATTACCTTATACTAATCCATGCAAGGTTTTGTGACAATTACATGAAATGATGCATATAAATCACTTTGTATGCTGTCTGGCACAAGCAGCAATAAAGTACTAAAAATAAATAAAGTACTAAATAAGTCTAATTATTCTCTTTTATAATTAGAAATTGTTGAATGAAAATTACTTTAGGTTGATTCT
Source organism: Kogia breviceps (assembly GCF_026419965.1). NCBI lineage: Eukaryota > Metazoa > Chordata > Mammalia > Artiodactyla > Physeteridae > Kogia > Kogia breviceps. Next base: position 64,382,843 of record NC_081313.1, on the reverse strand, counting down.
ATTATGTGAAAGAAATATTTAGGGTTTACAAAAAAATCCCAGGGACTTCCCTGGTGGTGCAGTGGTTAAGAATCTACCTGCCAATGCAGGGGACACGGGTTCAACCCCTCATCCAGGAAGATCCCACATGCCACAGAGCAGCTAAGCCCACAAGCCACAACTACTGAGCCGGCATGCCACAACTACAGCAGCCCACATGCCTAGAGCCTGTGCTCTGCAACAAAGAGAAGCTACCGCAATAAGAAGCCCGCACACCGCAACAAAAGTAGCCCCCACTCGCCGCAACTAGAGAAAGCCCACGCACAGCAACAAAGACGCAACGTGGCCAATAAATAAATAAATTTATATATTTTTTTTAAATCCCAAATTATACATGCATATTTCTTTTAAAACGAACTGGTAAATTTCCTTTTTTCAAATTAAAAAAAATTAAGGCTTTGCTCCATTTCAGTCTATGAGGTGCATTGGTTGACTAAGAACTTAGAACTTTGAGTATTCTTTAATTAAAAATCTCGTGCATAGGACTAAATTTTTACTCTATATAGATTTAGCTTTTTAAAAACTTACCTAGTGAAATCAAGTCTTTCATATTAAGATCAGTTCTAGAGAAACATTAGAAATCACAAAGACAATTTTTATTATTTTGCTATTTGAGAAAGAACAGCAAGGTAGATGATATAAAAATTCTATTAAGTGATGTGTTTTATAGGGTATATTCTGAATTCAGGTCCAATTTGGTCTGACCACAATTTTACATTTATATTCTGTGTATTAATTATCAAGGTGTGGTAGAAAGTCCAGAATTATGAAAAATTTTATATTTGTTGCACTACAGATGATAGCAAGACAGTGGGCCTAACTACTTAAGATGTTCATCAAGTGCTGAAGTTTAAAAAGTGGTTCTTCTTAACCCTCTAATATCAGAAAATCCAGTTAGCTAATGTGTTCAATGTTTGCATTACTGCCTCCTACTCTTATTGTGGGTCTTGGCCAAAAAGTCACCTCCCCAGAGAGCTCTTCCCCGGCCCTGTAGCTAAAGTTGTCCAGCCCTGTCCCTGCTCCTTTTCATGCTTTATTTTCTTCATAGCACTTATTTCTATGATAAATTATCTTACTTATAGTTCATGTGTTTATCTCTGGTCTTCTCCCACTAACATGTGAGTTCTATGAGAGCAGGAACCCTGACTGCTTTGCTCACTGTTATGCCTAGCACAGCATCTGACACATGAATGAATGGAAACAATGAACATGATCACTAAACAGTAGGTTTGCAGCCTCATCATTGTTCTGTTCTTGAGGGTGGGGGGGGTAGTCAAAAGTGGATTAAACACCACATAGAGTCCTGTCATTGTTTCCTAGACTTCTGTCCCTATGTCATGGAACAATGAGGTGACAATGCCCTTACATTAAAAGGGGCCCCCTGCCCTGGTCCTGCACTTTAAAGAGCTCCATGTAACACAGGCACGCCTACCCAAATTTTTATTAAACTATACATGTGATACTCTTGGGGTCTGGCACTCACTGACATGGCACCATCCTTAACCCTAAATAGCCATTCTAATGAGTAACACTGTCCAGGTCTCAGGGAAATGCCTCTCCACCCTGCTTGCCCTACACCCTCAAAAGGTGTCTGAATTTAATAAAGGTTTGTGATTTTTCAGTCAGAGATAAACACTGCTTTAGAATGTGGGAGGATTTCATTGGGAGAAGTTCAGTGAAAAATTTCAGTAGGTGAAAAGAGAAACTAATTCACCTGACAACTTGACTGTGAGATGGTTATGTATACAATAGATTCTATCGCACACCAAGGTATTTCCTGGGAATTCTGTCTTTTTTTCTTTTCTTGATTTTCCAGTTCCTGACGGGGGAGTATTACCTGGGAATTAGGGAAGTATGTGCAACAGTAGCACATAGTGCCTGTGTAACTTGCTACAATATGAAACAGTTACTCATCCAAACATCATCAGCCCAAAGACATGTGTAATAATAAATTCATTTGTTCTGTATTTTGCCAACTTTCTATTTTGTCATCATAAATGTATATTTTAAGAAGGGAAGATAGAACATATTTTAACAATTTGCTCACTTGATTTATAATTCTTAAATATTTAGACATATGGAGTGTGGGCCTCCATTTGGACTCTTGTTCTAAAATGTACAATTTTTAGAAGATGGCGGAAGAGTAAGACGCGGAGATCACCTTCCTCCTCACAGATACATCAGAAATACATCTACACGTGGAACTGCTCCTATAGAACACCCACTGAACGCTGGTAGAAGACCTCAGACCTCCCAAAAGGCAAGAAACACCCCACGTACCTGGGTAGAACAAGAGAAAATAAAAGGATAAACAGAGACAGAAGAATAGGAACGGGACCTGCGCCAGTGGGAGGGAGCTGTGAAGGAGGAAAGGTTCCCACACAATAGAAGCCCCTTCGCGGGTGGAGATTGCGGGAGGCGGAGGGGGGAAACTTCAGAGCCACGGAGAAGAGCGCAGCAACAGAGGCTCGGAGGGCAAAGCGGAAAGATTCCCGCACAGAGGATTGGTGCCGACAGGCACTCACCAGCCCGAGAGGCTTGTCTGCTTACCTTCCAGGAAGGGCGGGGGCTGGGAGCTGAGGCTCGGGCTTCAGAGGTCCGATCGCAGGGAGATGACTGGGGTTGGCGGCGTGAACACAGCCTGAAGGGATTAGGGCACCACGGCTAGCCAGGAGGAAGTCCGGGAGAAGTCTGGAGCTGCCGAAGAGGCAAGAGACCTTTTCTTCCCTCGTTGCTTCCTGGTGCGCGAGGAGAGGGGTTTAAGCGCGCCTTTTAAAGGAGCTCCAGAGACAGGCGCGGAGCTGCCGAAGAGACTGGAGACTTTTTCTTGCCTCTTTGTTTCCTGGTGCGCGAGGAGAGGGGTTTAAGCGCGCCGCTTAAAGGAGCTCCAGAGACAGGCGCGGAGCAGCCGAAGAGACAAGAGACTTTTTCTTGCCTCTTTGTTCCTGGTGCGCGAGGAGAGGGGTTTAAGCGCGCCGCTTAAAGGAGCTCCAGAGACGGGCGCGGAGCAGCCGAAGAGACAAGAGACTTTTTCTTGCCTCTTTGTTCCTGGTGCGCGAGGAGAGGGGTTTAAGCGTGCCGCTTAAAGGAGCTCCAGAAATGGGCGCGGAGCTGCCGAAGAGACAAGAGACTTTTTCTTGCCTCTCTGTTTCCTGGTGCGAGAGGAGAGGGGATTAAGTGCACCGCGTAAAGGAGCTCCAGAAACGGGCGAGAGCCGCGGGGCGAGAGCCGCGGCTGTCGGCGCGGACACCACAGACGGGCATGGGACGCTAGAGCTGCTGCTGCCACCACCAAGAGGCCTGTGTGAGAGCACAGGTCACTCTACACCTACCCTCCCAGGAGCCTGTGCAGCCCGCCACTGCCGGAGTCCCGGGATCCAGGGAACGCTTCCCCGGAAGAACGCGCGGCGTGCTTTGAGCTGGTGCAACGTCATGCTGGCGTCTGCTGCCGCAGGCTCGCCCCGCCTCCGTGCCCCTCCCTCCCCCACGGCCTAAGCCAGAGTCTCCGAATCAGCAGCTCCTTTAACCCCGTCCCGTCTGAGCGAAGAGCAGACACCCTCGGACGACCTACGCGCAGAGGCGGGGCCAAGTCCAAAGCTGAACCCCAGGAGCTGTGCGAACAAAGAGGAGAGGGGGAAGTCTCTCCCAGCAGCCTCAGAAGGAGTCGATTAAAGCTCCACAATCAACTTGAAGTGCCTGCATCTGTGGAATACCTGAATAGACAGCAAATCATCCCAAATTGAGGAGGTGGATTTTGGGAGCAAGATATAATATTATTTGCCCCCTTTTCTATATTTGTGAGTGTGTATGTGTGTGCTGCTGTGTGAGATTTTGTCTGTATAGCTTTGCTTTCAGCATTTGTCCTAGGGTTCTGACCGAACCATTTTATTTTTGTTTTTATTTTTTTAATAAAATTTTTCTTCTTAAAAATTATTTTTTATTTTCATAACTTTATTTTATCCGAATTTATTTTATCTTCTTTGTTTCTTTCTTCCTTTCTTCCTTTCTTCCCTCCTTTCTTCCTTCCTTTCATCCTCCCTTCCTACCTCCCTTTCTTCCTCTATTCCTTCCTTTATTTCTTCCTTCCTTCCTTCCTTTCTTCCTTCCTTTCTTTCTTTCCTTTCTATTTTTTCTCCCTTTTATTCTGAGCCATGTGGATTAAAGGCTCTTGGTGCTCCACCCAGGCGTCAGGGCTGAGTCTCTGAGGTGGGAGAACCAACTTCAGGACACTGGTCCACAAAAGACCTCCCAGCTCCACGTAATATCAAATGGTGAAAATCTCCCAGAGATCTCCATCTCAACACCAAGACCCAGCTTCACTCAACGACCAGCAACGTACAGTGCTGGACACCCTATGCCCAACAAATAGCAAGACAGGACTACAGCCCCATCCATTAGCAGAGAGGCTGCCTAAAATCATAATAAGGCTACCAACATCCCAAAACACACCACCAGACGTGGACCTGCCCACCAGAAAGACAAGATCCAGCCTCATACACCAGAACATAGGCACTAGTCCCCCCAACCAGGAAACCTACTCAACCCACTGAACCAACCTTAGCCACTGGGGACAGTCACCAAAAACAACAGGAACTACGAACCTGCAGCCTGCAAAAAGGAGACCCCAAACACAGTAAGATAAGCAAAATGAGAAGATAGAAAAACACACAGCAGATGAAGGAGCAAGATAAAAACCCACCAGACCTAACAAATGAAGAGGAAATAGGCAGTCTACCTGAAAAATAATTCAGAATAATGAGAGTAAAGATGATCCTAAATCTTGGAAATAGAATAGACAAATTGCAAGAAACATTTAACAAGGACCTAAAAGAAATAAAGAGGAAGCAAGCAACAATGAGCAACACAATAAATGAAATTAAAAATACTCTAGCTGGGATCAATAGCAGAATAACTGAGGCAGAAGAACGGGGAAGTGACCTGGAAGATAAAATAATGGAAATAACTACTGCAGAGCAGAATAAAGAAAAAAGAATGAAAAGAACTGAGGACAATCGCAGAGACCTCTGGGACAACATTAAATGCACCAACATTCAAATTATAGGGGTCCCAAAGAAGAAGAGCAAAAGAAAGGGACTGAAAATATTTGAAGAGATTATAGTTGAAAACTTCCCTAATATGGGAAAGGAAATAGTCAATCAAGTCCAGGAAGCACAGAGAGTCCCATACAGGATAAATCCAAGGAGAAACACGCCAAGACACATAATAATCAAACTGTCAAAAATTAAATACAAAGAAAACATATTAAAAGCAGCAAGGGAAAAACAACAAATAACACACAAGGGAATCCCCATAACATTAACATCTGATCTTTCAGCAGAAACTCTACAAGCCAGAAGGGAGTGGCAGGACATATTTAAAGTGATGAAGGTATTAAAAAACCTACAACCAAGATTACTCTACCCAGCAAGGATCTCATTCAGATTTGATGGAGAAATTAAAACCTTTACAGACAAGCAAAAGCTGAGAGAGTTCAGCACCACCAAACCAGCTTTACAACAAATGCTAAAGGAACCTCTCTGGGCAAGAAACACAAGAGAAGGAAAAGACCTACAAGAACAAACCCGAAACAATTAAGTAAATGGTAATAGGAACATACATATTGATAATTACTTTAAATGTAAATGGATTAAATGCTCCCACCAAATGACACAGACTGGCTGAATGGATACAAAAACAAGACCCATATATATGCTGTCTACAAGAGACCCACTTCAGACCTAGGGACACATACAGACTGAAAGTGAGGGGATGGAAAAAGATATTCCATGCAAATGGAAATCAGAAGAAAGCTGCAGTAGCAATTCTCATATCAGACAAAACAGACTTTAAAATAAAGACTATTACAAGAGACAAAGGACACTACATAATGATCAAGGGATCGATCCATGAAGAAGATAAACAATTGTAACTATTTATGCACTCAACATAGGAGTACCTCAATTCATAAGGCAAATACTAACAGGCATAAAAGGGGAAATCAACAGTAACACAATCAGAGTAGGGGACTTTAACACCCCACTTTCACCAATGGAGAGATCATCCAAAATGAAAATAAAAAAGGAAACACAAGCTTTAAATGATACATTACAGAAGATGGACTTAATCGATATTTATAGGACATTCCATCCAAAAACAACAGAATACACATTTTTCTCAAGTGTTCATGGAACATTCTCCAGGATAGATCATATCTTGTGTCACAAATCTAGCCTTGGTAAATATAAGAAAATTGAAATCGTATCAAGTATCTTTTCCGACCACAACGCTATGAGACTAGATATCAATTACAGGAAAAGATCTGTAAAAAATACAAACACATAGAGGCTAAATAATACACTACTTAATAACGAAGTGATCACTGAAGAAATCAAAGAAGAAATCAAAAAATACTTAGAAACAAATGACAATGGAGACACGACGACCCAAAACCTATGGGATGCAGCAAAAGCAGTTCTAAGAGGGAAGTTTATAGCAATACAATCCTATCTTAAGAAACAGGAAACATCTCGAATAAACAACCTAAGTTTACACCTAAAGCAATCAGAGAACGAAGAACAACCCCCCCCCAAATTTAGCCAAAGGAAAGAAATCATAAAGATCAGATCAGAAAGAAATGAAAAAGAAATGAAGGAAACGATAGCAAAGATCAATAAAAAAGCTGGTTCTTTAGAAGATAAACAAAATTGATAAACCATTAGCCAGACTCATCAAGAAAAAAAGGGAGAAGACGCAAATCAATAGAATTACAAATGAAAAAGGAGACATAACAACAGACACTGCAGAAATACAAAAGATTATTAGAGATTACTACAAGCAACTGTATGCCAATAAAATGGACAACCTGGAAGAAATGGACAAATTCTTAGAAATGCACAACCTGCCGAGAATGAACCAGGAAGAAACAGAAAATACAAACAGACCAATCACAAGCACTGAAATTGAAACTGTGATTAAAAATCTTCCAACAAACAAAAGCCCAGGACCAGATGGCTTCAAAGGCGAATTCTATCAAACATTTAGAGAAGAGCTAACACCTATCCTTCTCAAACTCTTCCAAAAGATAGCAGAGGGAGGAACACTCCCAAACTCATTCTATGAGGCCAGCATCACCCTGATACCAAAACCAGACAAAGATGTCACAAAGAAAGAAAACCACAGGCCAATATCACTGATGAACATAGATGCAAAAATCCTCAACAAAATACTAGCAAACAGAATCCAACAGCACATTAAAAGGATCACACACCATGATCAAGTGGGGTTTATCCCAGGAATGCAAGGATTCTTCAATATATGCAAATCAATCAATGTGATACACCATATCAACAAACGGAAGGAGAAAAACCATATGATCATCTCCACAGATGCAGAGAAAGCTTTTGACAAAATTCAACACCCATTTATGATAAAAACCCTGCAGAAAGTAGGCAGAGAGGGAACTTTCCTCAACATAATAAAGGCCATATATGACAAAGCCACAGCCAGCATCATTCTCAATGGTGAAAAACTGAAACCATTTCCACTAAGATCAGGAACAAGACAAGGTTGCCCACTCTCACCACTCTTATTCAACACAATTTTGGAAGTTCTAGCCACAGCAATCAGAGAAGAAAAAGAAATAAAAGGAATCCAAATTGGAAAAGAAGAAGTAAAGCTGTCACTGTTTGCAGATGACATGATACTATACATAGAGAATCCTAAGGATGCTACCAGAAAACTACCAGAGCTAATCAATGAATTTGGTAAAGTAGCAGGATACAAAATTAATGCACAGAATTCTCTGGCGTTCTTATACACTAATGATGAAAAATCTGAGAGTGAAATTAAGAAAACACTCCCATTTACCACTGCCACAAAAAGAATAAAATATCTAGGAATAAACCTACCTAAAGAGACAAAAGACCTGTATGCAGAAAATTATAAGACACTGATGAAAGAAATTAAAGATGATACAAATAGATGGAGAGATTAACCATGTTCTTGGATTGGAAGAATCAATATTATGAAAATGACTCTAGTACCCAAAGCAATCTACAGATTCATTGCAATCCCTATCAAACTACCACTGGCATTTTTTACAGAACTAGAAAAAAATTTTTCACAATTTGTATGGAAACACAAAAGACCCCGAATAGCCAAAGCAATCTTGAGAACGAAAAATGGAGCTGGAGGAATCAGGCTCTCTGACTTCAGACTCTACTACAAAGCTACAGTAATCAAGACAGTATGGTACTGGCACAAAAACAGAAATATAGATCAATGGAACAGTATAGAAAGCCCAGAGATAAACCCACACACATATGGTCACCTTATCTTTGATAAAGGAGGCAACAATATACAGTGGAGAAAAGACAGCCTCTTCAATAAGTGGTGTTGGGAAAACTGGATAAGGTACATGTAAAAGTAAGAAATTAGAACACTCCCTAACACCATACACAAAAATAAACTCAAAATGGGTTAAAGGGCTTCCCTGGTGGCGCAGTGGTTGAGAATCCGCCTGCCGATGCAGGGGAAACGGGTTCGTGCCCAGGTCCGGGAAGATCCCAGATGCCGTGGAGCTGCTGGGCCTGTGAGTCATGGCCGCTGAGCCTGCGCGTCCGGAGCCTGTGCTCCACAATGGGAGAGGCCACAACAGTGAGAGGCCCACGTACCACACACACACAAAAAAAAAGTGTTAAAGACCTAAATGTAAGGCCAGACACTATCAAACTCTTAGAGGAAAACATAGGCAGAACACTCTATGACATAAATCACAGCAAAATCCTTTTTGACCCACCTCTTAGAGAAATGGAAATAAAAACAAAAATAAACAAATGGGACCTAATGAAACTTAAAAGCTTTTGCACAGCCAAGGATACCATAAACAAGACAAAAAGACAACCCTCAGAATGGGAGAAAATAGTTGCAAATGAAGCAACTGACAAAGGATTAATCTCCAAAACTTATAAGGAACTCATGCAGCTGAATAACAACAACAACAAAAAACCCAATCCAAAAATGGGCTGAAGAACTAAATAGACATTTCTCCAAAGAAGATATACAGATTGCCAACAGACACATGAAAGAATGCTCAACATCATTAATCATTAGAGAAATGCAAATCAAAACTACAATGAGATACCATCTCACACCGGTCAGAATGGCCATCATAAAAACTCTCAAAACAATAAATGCTGGAGAGGGTGTGGAGAAAAGGGAACACTCTTGTACTGCTGGTGGGAATGTAAATTGATACAGCCACCATGGAGAACAGTATGGAGGTTCCTTAAAAATTGCAAATAGAACTACCATACGACCCAGCAATCCCACTACTGGGCATATACCCCGAGAAAACCATAATTCAAAAAGAGTCATGTACCAAAATGTTCATTGCAGCTCTATTTACAATAGCCAGGACATGGAAGCAACCTAAGTGTCCATCAACAGATGAATGGATAAAGAAGATGTGGCACATATATACAATGGAATATTATTCATCCATAAAAAGAAATGAAACTGAGTTATTTGTAATGAGGTGGATAGACCTGGAGTCTGTCATATGGAGTGAAGTAAGTCAGAAGGAGAATAACATATACCACATGCTAACACATATATATGGAATCTAAGAAAAAAAAATGTCATGAAGAGACTAGGGGTAGGAAGGGAATAAAACACAGACCTACTAGAGCATGGACTTGAGGATATGGGGAGCGAGAAGGGTAAGCTTTGACGAAGTGAGAGAGTGGCATGGACATATATATACTACCAAACGTAGGGTGGATAGCTACTGGGAAGCAGCCGCATAGCACAGGGAGATCAGCTCGGTGCTTTGTGACCATCTAGAGGGGTGGGATAGGGAGGGTGGGAGGGAGGGAAACGAAAGAGGGAAGATATATGGAAACATATGTATACGTATAACTGATTCACTTTGTTGTAAAGCAGAAATTAACACCCCATTGTAACACACCATTGTAAAACAGTTATACTCCAATAAAGATGTTAAACAATAAATAAATAAAATGTACAATTTTTAGGAACACGCTTGCAATGAAGAGATATGAAACAATCATTTTCTCCCTATCTGTGCTGTAAGTCCTAGTTGGTCTAAAAGGAAAGGTTTCCTTATATCTGGAAGAAATTACAATCACTCCCATCAGTTAATTCAGCCCCATATTAATTCTTGTTCTGCTTGAATCTAGTTCTGGAAATTCCTACCCAGTTCAGTTTTATGATCTTAAAGTTATCGGAAAACTCTCACTTGTCAAACTTATTCTATTTGGACATGTCAGAGTTCCAGAAATTTTACATCATTTCTAGACACAACATAATACTTATTTGACAATGCTTCCCATGTAATTTAATATATATATATATATAGTTGTAAGATGCAGCCCTCTTAGGTAATCAAAGACCTGACATGAGAGAAAAAAAATGACACCACACAAAATCTTTGTTTTCTAGGCAGATCACTGAAAAGGCAAATAAAATCCTCTGCTTACAATTTCCCATCAAGAAGAGACCAACAATCTGAAAACTCATGTGAGCCAATAGAGAATTCTGTACTACATTATAAAGAGAGTCAAATATTTTTATCAAAGTTTTCTAACCCAAACAGTTTCGCTGATGATTGATCACACTAGCATAGGAAACAGACACACAATACAGCAGGGAAAGATACACCTTGACCCTGGATTTTTGTCTTAGAATAATTCCTCCACTCCTCTTACCTTCTTTTACCAAAAACATACATGCTACTTTTCATATATAGGCATTTTCTTTCATTCTTATTATTCCTAGTAGTTTTGTACAAATCGATTTTTGGCTACAGCAGTCTGTATTTTTCAAAGCTTCTTTTACTCCCTTTTATTCTCATTACTTTCCCACACATTCTATCGCTTAGCTTAATCAGGTTTTGTCATCACCTGAATCTTAATCTGTGGTATCTAATGTCCTCCTAGCTTTGCAAAATGTGAGGCTAAGGTCTCCAACTTATTATCCTGTTTTTCCATCTTGTCTTCCCCAAGCTAGCAGAGTAGTGGACAACCATTTGTCTTTCTACCTTTTAATTCATCCTCATAGTAAGTTTTTTCAATATGGCATGAACATGTTCAATACACGCAAATATCCCCAGTTCCTCTGCAAAAAGGAACAAACTCTAATGGTGTAAATTAGTAAATTACCTGTAAGGGAACGTGTATTTGTTTCCTATTGCTCCTGTAAAAAAAAAAAAAAAAAAAAAAAACCTAACACAAACAGTAGCTAAACACAGCACAATTTATCCTTTAATAATTCTAGAGATCAAAGTCCAAAATCAGCCATCAGGGCCACCTTTCTTCTGGAGCTCTTGAGGAGAATCTGCTTTACTGACTTTCTCCTCTTCTGGAGGCCACCTACATTCTTTGGGTTGTGGCCCCTTCCCCCATCTTCAAAACCAGCAGCGAAGCATCTTTTCTTTGACCTCCTGATTCTCTCTTAAAAGGACCCTTGTGATGACATTTGGTCCACCAAGGACAATCTCTCCATCTCCAGATCATTAACTTAATCATGTCTGCAAATTTCCTTTTGCTGTGTAAGGCAACACATTCATGAGTTCTGGGGAGAAGGATGTAGACATTTCTGGGAAGCCATTCATTATTCTGTCTACCACAGAAGGGAAGGGAGCAGACAGGGTAGAGGGAGAAGGTGAACTATGATATAGGTACATCAGAGACCTCAGCCAATCCCACAGGGATTCTAAACCAGGCGTGTTCTTCAGAGATGTCCCAGACTGAAGCAAGAGGCCAGGCCCTTATACTCCCCAAATTAGCCAGTCACTGAATACAACTTCCCTATGGGAAGGGAACATAAATAAAAAACCAGCAGTTTCCTTCCACTAAGGGCAAATCCTGGGGAGGTGCCCAGGTGTCATCCAAGAATAGGGACACACTTGGTAACTGGGAGAATGGCAGCTTGGGTCCTGAAGGGGGTATTGTGTGCAGTGCACAAAATCCAGTGTTTTTAGTGAAGGAAACTGAAATGCTGAGCTGTTAGTAACATGTCAATATGATCAACTTAACCAGAAATGGAACTAAGATTTGAATCCATTTTTTTTCCTTCAGTATCCAATATCCTCTCCACTACAAAACCTTTTATATATTCAATTGGTATGTTAAAGTGAGCTGAAATTTTTTGAATTAAAAAAATGTGAAGTGTTTTTTCTTTTTTTCAATTTCATTATGGCCTCTGAAAATTGGAGGCAACATAACTGGCACATATTTTGTGCACATAATTGTGCACAAAATCCACTGAAGTCCACCCCTTGCCTGCTCAGATGCACTTGCTTTGAACAGTAAGTCAGACAACTTTGGAACCAGCCACTCCAAAATTCTAGCTGATCTCTTTTCCTGGAGAAAACTTACAAGAGGAAACTTAGTGGGACAAACTGCATCCCCCATGCTGCAGCTGGTTTCAGAAATGTGATGATGCTAATAATCACCCTCTTCAACTGCCCATTCTAGATTCGCCTTGGCTACACCTCTACTGGCTTAGGTGGTTTACCAGGTGAGTTAACGACATCCTCATCCCTGAGGGATCTTGTTTATCCTTGTCATCATGTCCTTCACAGGACATGGCTGCTGCACAGGTCTATTTATCACCCAAACTGGGCAAGTGAAAACCAAGAGATGCTCTGAAAATTACTGCACGCCGAATGTATTTTTGCCTTCCTGCAAACTCTAACCTACTCCTGGAGTTTTAGGTCAGTGGCCCTCGCGGGAATGGTGACACCTTTCCTTCCTGCTGGTCTCTTGGCACAAGGAGACTGGAGTGACCGGGACTCTTGCTGGACCCCCAGCAGAAGTGTCCCCCTTTGGGAATCAGGAGATCTACACCCACAAAGCCCTGAGTTGCCAGTTGCAAGGACTGGAATCACACATTTTCCAAGCAGCATAAGCGACAGTGATTGGGTTCATCTCTATTTCCATCCCCTGCGTCCCAGACCCTTGGGTTCTATTACATATACATAAAATGACCTGCAATGGTCTCCTAATTCCCCTTCTTGCACCTTTGCCTCCAGCAATCTATTCTCAACAGAGCAGCTGGACTTATCCCTTTGAAATGTAAATGCAAATCTCATCTTTCCTCTACTCAAAGCTCCCCAATTCCCCATTTCATTCAGACTAAAAGCCAAAATATTTACAGTGGCTTTGAAGCCCCTGCACAACTTCTCTCTCCCTTCATTACCTTTCTGGTATCATCTCAGGACCCTTCGGCCCAACCTGCTCCACACACAGCCTCTGCACTGTTCCTCCAACATGCCAGGTACACCGCTAGCTAAGGGCCTTTGCACTGCTGCCCCCTCATCCAGAACACTGATACATTAATTGGAATAACCTAGGCAATGTTGCAATAACAAACCACCCCCAAATCTCAGGGTTACAGCAACAGAGTCTCTGGGTTAGCTGTATGCCCTGGCCCATGCTGTTGTGATCGAGATGCCTCCTGAGGGGGCCTTTTCTATGCGGACCCCAGTGGCTAAAGAGAAGGGAACACAACAAATCATGCCCTGACCCTTACAGTCCTTCACCCACCACTGCTTACGTCTCATTGGTCAAATCAATTCATACTCGGGGAGATACGAGATATACTCCTACCATGTGGCCAGAAGAAGGACAGGAACATTAGTGAACAGTCCTAAAGACAACCTTCTCCCCTAGAGAGGCCTCATGGCTCCTCTGTCACTTCCTTCTGACCTTTGCACAAATATCGGGTCTCAGGGAAGTTTTCCTGACTATTCTGTGCAAAATTGCAGCCATGCCTACCTCCCTCCATCCCTCTCCAGCTTCATTTTTTCTCCAAGCATCACACACACACACACACACACACACACACACACACACACACACACACACACACACACGTTTATTTTGTTCAACTTCTATCTCTCCTCCGCTGAATGTAAGCTCCATGAGACCAGGGTAAGATCTCAACATTTGCTGAGGGAATATTCGGGAGCCTCTTGGCTCCCTACTCCCGTTTGTATTAGGATTTTGAAATATTAATTATTGTCGTCGTTTGCCTCAAAACTACTTCTGACCAAATTCTGACAAGAATAAGAGCAAAATAGTAAGGAAATTTTTATGTTCCTTTGATATCCCAGGCTTCATGTGTGATTCTATCGAGGAGAGAATGTGCAAGATAGTCATAATTCCAACAGGTAAGAAATATGTTTTTTCTAAGATTTGTTAAAATCTTTATTAGTTTCAATTGTCTTTATTAGTTCTAATCTGTAAACCAACATTTTTTTGACCTATGAATTACTGTCATCTAATGTAAAGTTAATTTCAATTTTCTCCTCTTTGATTTTCTATGCATGTTACAAAATTAAGAGAAAAAAAAACCCTTAATGAAAAGTCCAAGATGTCAATATCCACATTATAGAACATGGTTTTCTTTTCAAATGCTATACGATGATTATTAAGATATTGTTTAAAACATTCATATTATTTTAGCTAAATAACATCTCAAATGGCAAGGGTAGTTTGTGCCTTGGATGCGGGACTCAAGAAGCAGAGTTACTTAGGAATTCAGATTTGATTACTGATTAGGTGGACAATGCAGGGTAAATATCTGGACCTTAGTTTTCTCATTGAAAAATTGGAGTAATTATAGTGGCTGCCCCCATGCAGAGTGTCTTGTGAATTAATTAACGGTTCTAAAGCCCCTCAGGATAATGCAGCATTATATAAAGTTGGGTTACTTTTCTAGTCTCCCATAGGGACAGGAACTGACCTGGATCTCTTTGATGCTGCTTTGCGTGCCCCACAGCACCCAGGCAGGGCTCATGCCAGCTGAGACCTTGTGGGGACCGAGCGGTTGCCTGATTTAAAGACACACTGATGATTGTGGAGGTTTCGCATCTCTAGCCCAGTCAGCTGCACGGCTGCAAAACTGATTTCAAAATTGCTGTAAGAAAAAACTATTTCCAATGTGTGTTGCCTTTGTTTTATTAGGATGCTGCAAAGCGTGTAATCAAACATCATTATAAAAGTATACCACCTATTTGAGAAAAATGACTTAAAATAAAAATGTTATATTATGGAGCTGGATCACTCACCTGATATGAGCTAAAAATGAGAAGCACTGATGTCACTCAGAGACTGGAAAAATAAATAGAAATGAATATTTTCATAGCAAATAAAAGAAAAATAAAGAACTGCCAGCAATTGTGTAAGAACATTGTGCGAATGTATCAGTTAGAAAACTTTTGGTTACACATGACAGATAACCAGACTCAAATGGGCTTAAACAAACAAATTTTTAAAAAGAGGGGGGAAGAAGGACCATAGAAAAGATGTATCCGTTCATGTAATTGGAAAGTTCCAAAGTATGTTGGTTTCAGATGAGGCTTGATCCAGCAGCTGAAGAACATTATCAAAGACTTGCCTTTCCCCATTGTCTTCCCCATGCCTGAATGCCTTTGTACAAGTCACTGCTAATTTTTAAAAAATTGTCTTGCTTCCCTTTCCATTCCTAACCAGACATCAGTTTCCTTTGGGGGAATAAGTTCTCCCACAGTGGGTTTAATTCTAGTGAGAAAGTAATTCCAGGCACCTGTCTCATCTCTATTGAAACCAAGAGAAACAGGTTTTGCCCTTCCTGTACCCTTCCCTTCCCCAGTCCTAGGACCATGAGAAGACATGAGTGAAGCTTGAGCAGATAGATGCTCTCTCCTGGGATTTTAGATCTTAACCAAGGTCCACAAGGAAGGAAGGAGCAGAGGCAAGGCCATACCAGAATCTTCTTCTTCTTTTTTTCTTTTTAGTAGGGTCTCTCTTTTTTAAAATTAATTTATTTATATTTGGCTGCTTTGGGTGTTCATTGCCACGTGCAGGCTTTCTCCAGTTGCCACGAGCGGGGGCTACTCTTCATTGCGGTGCGCGGGCTTCTCATTGTGGTGGCTTCTCCTGTTGTGGAGCATGGGCTCTAGGCACACGGGCTCAGTAGTTGTGGTGCATAGGCTTAGTTGCTCCGCGGCATGTGGGATCTTCCCGGACCAGGGCTCGAACCCATGTCCCCTGCATTGGCAGGCTGATTCTTAACCACTGCGCCACCAGGGAAGCCCCAGAATCTTCTTAACAAACATTAGGTGCACTTCTCAGCCCTGCAGCACAGCGTTTGCACCTGCCCACTGTCAACACTGGTTCTCCAAATGTAGTCAGTTCTGGGAACTCCCAAAGCATTCCCCTTTGCTTAGGATGCTTAGGTCTTGCTGCTTGATTGACTAAGTGATGAACACTTTCTGGGGATGGCCATGCAGAGGAGAGCCTCCCCTCTCCGTGTCCCCATGGCACTGTGTACAGTATCTTATGATATGCTCTTTTCACATCACACTACTGATGTAAATACCAGACTGAGAGCTCCCTGAGCTCTGAGAACGGGGGCCTTACCTGCGCTTAGCCCAGTGTCTGGTCAATATTATATATTTAAGATAACATGTTCAATGAAATAGTTGATGAATGAATCTCTTTAGAGAGAAAAGACATGCTAGTATTAAACAATTTTAAAGTTTAAGCAGTATATTATCAAGCACAAATCATAAAGCCTCTTTACAAAGTGTGGAACTGACAGAAAGAATATTTTCAGGCTGTTTTATGAGGAGTTATTGCACATTCTTTGAGGATCTATATACCTGTCAGGACTAATCTTGTTTCATCCTTGAAATTTAATCTGAAGGCTTCTTCACAGCAGATTGATGCCTATATAATAGGGGAGAAATATCCAATTTGCCACCAAGAACTGTCTCTGATGTTTAGGTACAGGCCTCTTCCTAAATGAAATAAAGTATCGAAACCTCCAGTTGGTTTTAGCCTTCCAGCATCACTCCGGTCACCAAGTCCTGCCTGATGACTCCTCGTGGGAAAAGATGTACTTGGTCCTGCAGGGTGAGGGCGTCTCAGTGGGCGCCGGCCCCTGGCCCCTCCCACCCGCTGCAGGGTCACAGCGACATCTAGCCCCGCTGGGGTGGGCTCACGCGGATCCCAGGGGGAGCAGGGCTTGCGCTGGGCTGCAGGGCGTTCAGCAAGCTGGGGCAGCGCCGGCACACCCAGTCAGGGCCCGCCTCTTCCCCTCCCCTTCCCCTTCCTTCCTCTTGCTTTCCTCAGCCACACAGCCTAAGGCCATCATGTGAGGCGAGCAGGCGTGTGTATGCACAGGTTGCCTGAGCTGGAGGCTGTGCCTGCCCAGTGGGGAGGTGGCCCCAGGACAGGGCCCGGCTGGGCGTTGGAGCCTGAGCTGGTGAGGAGGGCGCCCCTCAAGGGCAATAATGACCTGGAGGTGGTAGATTGGATACACACAGGGGGACTGACCAAATAAGGCAATCTACCAAGTGGGATGTAAGCTAGGCTTCTCATTGTCAGAAAATGGAGTTAGAGATATACGGAAAGAGAAATAAAATGAACCCTGCATTGGTGGTTGGGAACTGATGTATCCATCTGAATCTGGGGGGACTTCCATGGAAGTCCAGTCCGTGCTTCCAATGCAGGGGGTGCAGGTTCGATCCCTGGTCAGAGAACCAAGGTCCTGCATGCAGAGCGGCCAAAAATAAAAAATCTTGAATTTGGGGTTTTATAGATAGTGTATTAGTTTCCCAGGGCAATGAGATACCACAAACTGGGTGGTTTAAAACAAGAGACATTGCTTCTCTCAAGGTTCTGGAGGCCAGAAGTCAGGAGTCAAGGTGAAGGCACAGATACACTCCATCTGTACCCACCTCTTCCATCTTCTGGTGGCTGTGTGTTCCTTAGCTCGTAACCACATCACTCCACCCTCTGCCTCCTCCTCTCCTCTGTGTGACTTGTCCTCTGGTGTCTATCTTATAAGGATACATGTGATTGCATTTAGGGCCCATCTAGATTATCCACAATAAGCTTCTCCTCTCAGATCGTTAATCATATTTTTTTTTTGTTTGCCACATAAGCTAATATTCATATGTTCTGGTGAGTAGGACATGGACATATCTTTGGGGAGGACCATCATTCAATCCACTATAGACAGATATACACACACTTACGCTTCGGAGCTGTGTCCACAGTGAGGGCCTGGGAGCAGTGACACTCCAACAGCAACAAGCACGTCTTTGTACGGTACTTCCACTTTTCTGTAAGTTTGTGACTGTCTAAAAACACACACACAAATCAGGAGTGATCTTCAGTCTAGTAAATGGTCAACTGCCGGATATAATTTGAGGAGCTGCCCAGAGCTATCAGCTAGTTTCCATACATGTTTATCACTGCTTCATCCGTATTAGGATGATTTACATTTTTGTAGCACATTTTATTAAACCATGAACTCTATAAAGTCAGGGACTAAATCTGTTTCACTCATCATTTCATTTATCCAGTGCCTTGAACAGTCTCTGGGACACAGGAGGCACTCAATAAATATGCACTGATTGAATGAATGAATGAATGAATGAGTGAAGGTAGCCTGACTAAGAGAGGCATGGCCTTTGAAGTTAGCTCTGGGTTAACTCCCATCTCTCTCATTTCCTAATTGTGTGGTTCTGACCCCACTGGTCATCTTCTCAGCCTAGCTGAGACTCCAGCCATATTATCGGGTTTGAATCCTGTCTTTACTATTTCCTAGCTGTGTGGTCTTGGGCAAGTTGCTTCAGTTTCCTCATCTATAAAATAGGAATTATAAGAATACCCACGCTTCATAGGGCTGTGTAGCATGTTATGAGTAGCTCAGATGGTTTCACTGGAGAATTCTAACAAATGTCTAAAGAACAATTTCTTCTAGAATATAGAGGGAACACTTCCCAATTCATTTTATGAACCTGACATCAAAACCAAAGACAGTAAAGAAAAAAAAGAAAAAGAGAGACCAATATGTCTCAAAAATGTAGATGTAAAAATCCTTAACAGAATATCAGCAAAGAGACTTCAGCAACATGTAAAATGAATTATACCCCATGACCAAGTGGGGTTATTCCAGAGATGCAAGGCTGGCTCCATATTTGAAAGCAATCCCTGGAGTCCAGCCTACTGTCAAGCAATGGGGGTGGCAGCCAGGGGGTTCCACTGAGCCGTTCCTGGAATGAAGGTGGGGCCAAGCAAACCCTGGGAAGAGAAAAAATTGGACTCTATACACATGGCTTTTGTTCAAAAAATAAAGTGCTGCACTCCACATGCATTAGGTGACACCTGGCTTGTACACCTAATGCTTGTCTGACAGCTGGGGCCACGGAAGACACAGGAACAAACAGGAGAAAGTTTTGCTTGAGGCTCCAGGCGCTAAATGGGACAGTTCAATTTCCCAAGGTCAGCGTGACCCCAAGAATAGGGTCCAGGAGCAAAATAGACCCTCCAGGCAAGAAGTTGGCACCCGAAATATATGGAAACACACTGAGTTTTTTTTTTTAAGAACTCTGTATTTAAACTTTGAACCATATCCGTATAAATTTGAATTTGAAAACACTGACCTGGCGCCTTTCATAACCTCTACCAAAGGTGGAGATAGAGACTGCTAGCTAATAAAGTTCATCTCTGTGTGAAACACTTTAAATGACCAAACCCTCTGCCTGAGATTCGTCTCATAAAAAGAAAAGGCTCCCAGCTGCCCCTGATGTTCAGAACAGTAAGTATCCTGGCTCTTGGTGCCTTGCCACCATCCCCTCGGCACTCGCCATTCCAGTTTCCAGTACAAGCTGACAGCATCCTCCCGTCCTAAGGAGGCAGAGCTCTGCCTGAGAGCCGGCTCTTGCCCTGCAGTCAGTGTAAGTGCTGAGGAATTCATGCTGGGAAGCAGCCCTCAGCCAATGAAAGGTGGGGACTGGAGGGTAGAAACCTCCAATCTCCTCCATGTCTCTGGCAGGAATAACTCAGGCTGTTCTTCACAAATTTGAATGTGCTTATGACTCCCCCTGGGAATCTTAATAAAATGCAGATTCTGATTTAGCAAGTCTGGGGTGGGGCCTGAGATTCTGCATTTCTAACAAGCTCCCAGGTGGTGCTGATGCTGGTCTGAGGACCACACTTTTCACTCTCCTACAGGTGCTTTCTGCAGTTTTCTCCCAAATAAACTGCTTGCCCTCAAATTCCTGTGGGAGGGTCCGCTTCTGGGGGAAGCACTTTTTTCTGTCTCTTTTCTTATATTTCATGCTCCTTGTTCTCAGTTTTCTCAAAGCCTGACCATTATCTTTGCAATGTGACCCAGGGCCAACACCTCATTTCCTCATCTCCAGAATGACGGGGTTCAACTGTCTAGTTTTCCTCCTACACCAACATTCTAAAGATGTTCTTATTATTCTAGTGATTATCCTACTTTCCATACTCTTCCTGATCAGCTTTCCTGCTCTTGTGCATGACCTTCTAAAATCAAGCTGCCTTCACAGCCTGCTCATCTTCAAAAGATGTCTCTAAACAGAAATGGAAAATGGAAGCCTTTTTTTCAAACATAATAGCAAAAATCTTTGACAGATAAAGGATATAGCAAATGTTCACACATGCAGATGTTATTCAGAAAAACATAAGAACAGTAGTTTCAGGCAGAGGCTATGAAAATGAAAATCAGTGCAAAACCAACAAAAGCTATGAAACCATAATCAAGACATCAATTAGGAGATAATATATATAACAAAACAATAGTGACTTTGTGTACTGTGTCTGCTTCTTTGATCAAACATTCCTAGACATACATATACAGACACATGCTATCCCTTTCCAGATAATCACTTCAGAAAGCCACCAAGTATACCTATAAAGCAAATACACAAGTACTTACATATTATTATCACTTTAGTCACCGTTTTTTACCCAAAACAACACAACCCAACCTAAACACATACTTTATTTCCAATAACTTAATAAAATTTCTAAAATGTTAATAAATGAAATTCATGCATGTAACTGTTATTTATTGCTGTGTAACAATCCCCCAATCACAGTGACATGCAACAATAAATAGTTATGTCTCATTCAGGAGTCTGCATGTCTGCTGTGTGGCTCAGCTTCAGGCTGCAAGTCTGCAGGTCGGCTGGAATGGCTCTGCCATATGTGAATTCAGCCCGGCACCCAGATGCCGATGGGGCAGCAGCTCAGGCTAGCATCTTCTCACTGCAGAGGTCAGATGTTCCTGAGAACAGGAGCATGTGGTACCTCCAATGGCTAGGTTCAAATTGGTACACTGTTACCTCCTCACATTCCGTTCCAAAGCAAGTCACGTGGCCAAGCCCAACACCAATAAGTGCCTCACATGGACTTATTAGTAGACGCAGTGAATATTTGCTGAACAATGATCTAATCTGCCAAGATGCTATTAGAGGCACTTTCCAATGAGGAATGCCAAAAGTGATATGAGTAATAACACTTGTCGTTGAAATCAGCATATAACCACATGAGGGGACCATCCTGGAAGCACACATTTTAATTTGTTTAAAAGAGTCATTTTCATGCTTTTTATAAAAGTCAAACTTCATACTTCCCTAACTGCATGCATCTAATTCTTATTTCTGCATATATGGGATGGAAACCTACTCAGAGGATTTTGAAAAGTTATAAAGTCCATGTTTCCTTCATTCCTCTCTTACATTTAAAAAAAAACAAAATCTTTAAAAGGAGAAGCAAAATTACCAGAATCTCCATTCTGATGCTCCAGGCTAGGACTTGGCAGGCCATCTGCACAAGGATAAAAAAGCAGCACTGATTTATTGGAGTCAGTTAGACTTTGTGTAAGTCGGGAGCCCTGAGTTCAAGTCAGGTGCTCTACTATCTTAACTGCTCCTTTTATATCAGCTGCCTGCCTGACACATGGTTTTCTCTCCAGGCGTCCATTCCCTCACCCATCCCAGATGCAGCCAGCCCTCACAATATGACATCTATGGCTCTATAACATGCTGGAGGTTTTCTGGTGTCACTGTTTCCATAATGGGAACTGCTTTGTAGAGTCACTGACTTCAGCTCTAGAAAGTGTAACAGCTTATATGTGCTAAAGTTTGACAATGAGAACTCTTATTTAATGTTCTAGATTCTGTCTCTCATAAAGAAGAAATTCTCTTGGGATTTGTTGGGCTCATTTGTAATGAGCTGGTTTTGTTTAATTTATTTATTTATTTATTTATTTATTTATTTTTGGCTGTGTTGTCTTTGTTGCTGCGCACGGGCTTTTCTCTAGTAGCGTCGAGCGGGGGCTACTCTTCGTTGCAGTGCGCAGGCTTCTCATTGCGGTGGCTTCTCTTGTTGCACAGCATGGGCTCTAAGCGCGTAGGGCTTCAGTACTTGCAGCACACGGGCTCGGTAGTTGTGGTTCGTGGGCTCTAGAGCGCAGGCTCAGTAGTTGTGGCACATGGGCTTAGTTGCTCCGTGGCATGTGGAATCTTCCCAGACCAGGGCTCGAACCTGCATCCCTTGCATTGGCAGGTGGATTCTTAACCACTGCGCCACCAAGGAAGTCCAAGTTGACAGGTTTTACGGTAAATTCTCTATATTAAAACCAAAAGGTTGCCTTCCCTTATTGGGTGACTTCTGATGTGCCAGCAAAGATCAGCCCTTTTAAAACTTTTCTCCATTTGTTTGGCAGTGGAGGTAATTTCATAACAAAAAGATGAATAACGGGGTTTTTTGGAGCCATTATATTATCCTAATACTCAGAAGGTGGATTTTGAACTCAGGATGGGAGGAGTGAGTGCCCACCCTACCTGGCAGTCTACAGCCAGGGAAAAAGAAAATAAGAAGTCAAATACTTTAAAATCAACTTCTAAAACAAAAGGTCTACATTTCTCTGGACATCATTTAACTAATTAATTATTAACTCCCCATCACCTGTCAAGTTCTTCAGATGGATAGTAACCTCACTATTTACTTGGCAAACACCTATGTCACCTTAGCCAGGCACACGCTATGACTTTTTACTTTATCTCATTTAATTCTCTGCACAGTCCTCTTGAGATAAATACTGCTATCCCCCCTTTATAGGTGGAAACCCGGCCTGGTTCCAGTTTTGCCAACCTCAGCCGCCCGAGTCAGTGTCTTCTGAGACAGAAGAGAGTTCCCTTTCGCCCTCCTCGCGGTATTCCTAGCCCCTTAAATCTCACCTCCCGGTGCACCAGGCGGCCCAGCGGCCAGCAGGGCGCGGGGTGCGGGGCCGGGGTGGCAACGGCTCGGTGCCCTTTGGAGCGGGGGCGGGCCCAGCTGGGGGCCGGGCGGCGGCCAGGCCCGGTTGCTTCGCACTCTTGACCGGCCATGGAGCTGGAGCGGCCGGCGCCCGGCGAGGTGCGCGTGAGCCAGGCCATCCAGCCCGCGCACGCCAACCTCCGCGGAGAGCTGAGTGCCGCTCAGCTGCTCAAGTGGATCGACGCTGCCGCCTGCCTGGCGGGTAGGAGTGTTGGAAGGGGAGCGTAGGATGGGGGAGACCCAGGGTGCCGGGGGTCTGGAGTGGAGGAGCCCCGAGTAGGGGCGTGGCCCGGTGTGTGTTGCGGAGTGGTGTGTCTGGGAACTGGGAAGCGGGCTGGGATGTGGGGATGCGGGGTGGCGGGGGTCCGGACGGCAGAGGTCGGGATGCTGCCACACCAGGACCCCTGATCGGTGAGGAGGAAGAAGGAAGGGTATTGACAGAGCTTTAAGCCCTGCGCAACTGGGAAGTAATGATTGAGATTGTTCATCCAACACCGGGAATGACCTAGACCAGTGGTTCTCAAACCTTTTAGTCTTAGGACTCCTTTACTCCATAAAATAAACGAGGACCCCCAGAAAGCTTTCGTGTTGGTTCTTTTATCCATATTTACCATACGTGAAATTTTAAAAAATAATTCATTTGAAAAGAACAAAAACCCATTACATATTTTTATTGTAAAATAACTATATTTTCAACAAGAACAAAAATGTACTTAGAGACGTGGTATTGGTTTACATTTCTACAAACCTCTTTAATGTCTAGTTTAATACATCACTCACCTCTTATATCTGCTTCTGAATTCAGTTTGTTGCCTTCCACACCGCCATGTAGTCTCTGCAAAGGACCTTTGCACCTGCTGTTCTTTTTGCCTTTACACTCTTCTCGTGGCCCTTTCCATGCATTCCGCCTCCACTAAATATCATTTATGCAGAGCAGTCTTTCCTAACTACCTCCTTTACATTTGCACCCTTTCATCACAACACCCTTTCCAAATTCCTCCACACCACTTAGCACAATCCGTAATTACTTTGTGTACTTATATGTTCACCTTTTATTTCCTGCCTAGCCAATTAGCATGTAAACTGAAGCTTAGTAAGCACTTAATAAGTAAGCATTAAATAAAAACTTCCTGATTATATGGATGGGTAATTGGATGGATGGGTCCAGAACTTGGAATCTCATTTCTAAAAGGAAGCCAGGCTTTGCTTAAGGCACTTAATAGGCTCAGCAAATGTACATTTTAAGTAAAATATGTTAGGATAAAATATTAGAACTGGAAGGAGCTTACGATCGTGTCTCCCAGGACTCTTATTTTATACAGGACAAAAGTAAAGCTCAGCTGATTACAAATTCCTGTTTTCTTCAATGAGTGTGCATAGAGTTTCTAATCCCCTGTGTGTTAACCACCTGCAAAATTCAGTCATATATCTGATGTCAATCTGTTTATTTTCTGTTTGTTGATAGATCTGTTTGGTTTCTGTCTTAACAGTTTTTATCAGGATTTGAGGTCTGTTATAATAACAATAATGGAGACATGAATATAAAAGTAATTCACATGTAGGAGAAACAAGTATAGAAATTATTCAGTTGCCAAGCCTATTGCCATGGCAACTGAATTCATTATGTGAATATTGATGTGACTTTTATTTTATTTTTTATTTTATTTAATTAATTAATTAATTAATTTTTTTTTTTTTGTGGTACGCGGGCCTCTCACTGTTGTGGCCTCTCCCGTTGCGGAGCACAGGCTCCGGACACGCAGGCTCAGCGGCCATGGCTCACGGGCCCAGCCGCTCTGCGGCATGTGGGGTCTTCCCGGACCAGGGCACGAACCCGTGTCCCCTGCATCGGCAGGCGGATTCTCAACCACTGCGCCACCAGGGAAGCCCAATTTTTATTTTTTGATGTGACTTTTAAAGTTACCTCACTTAGTGCTTCTGTCCTATAATGGAGAAACAATTGCCCTCCTGCAACTTTCATTAAAATTTCTATGGTTTTACACCTTTGGAAACTCAGATCACAGCAGGAGTCAATTGATAACCAATTACTGTGGACCTTAATAGTTATATTACTAATAATACAATATTGAAGAAACCTTTATGATAAAGTTGGTTTGGAAACATGGTTAATGTTAATCCTTGTAGGAAAACAAGGATTAGAATTAGCCACTGACCTCCTTAGAATTAGCCACCGGCCTCATCTGGAGACCAGAAGAGGTCTGAAACAATATCTTTAATACTAAATATTATAAAAATTGTCAACCAAGAGCTTCAAGGCCCTGTGCATGGTTTATCCTCAGCCTTCCCCTCAGCCTTATCTTATCTACTCTCCTTCTTGCTTTTTGCATTTTTGCCACAAAAACCTTCTCAGGACCTTTGTAGTCACTGTTCCTTCTACCCAGCAAGCCCTTCCTCCCCTGCTCTCCTCCACAACACACATCTGTTTTACTCCTTCTCATCTTTCAGGTCTCACTTCAAGCATCCTCTCCACAGGGAAACCTTCCCCGACATGCCACCTAGGTGTGGTTCCTCAGTTACAGACCCTCATAAAATCCATGTTTCCTTCAGATCATGTAACTCATTTTGTTATTATGTATTCATTTAATTAATGTCTGGCTCCTCACTAGATTCCATGAGAATAGGGATAGTAGCTGTTCCCAGTACCTTACAGAGAGGCTGGCATAGCACGGGTGTTCAATCAATATTAGTTAAAAGAAAGAATGAATGAAGCCACCGTCATTTTTGTCAGTCATCATACCTGGATTACATCCTCTTAGCTGTTCCTCAGCTTCTCTCAGTTTCCCCAGGAAATCAGAAATAGCCTTAGGGTTTCTCCACTTTTACTGGCATACTGCATGAAGGACAATCAAAACCAAGAACCAGAACAGACTGGTCCTGTTGAATTCATACCTGTCACACTTGTGAAAAGAAAATAATCACATGTAAAAATTGTGGCCCTGTGTTGGTTCCCCATATTTTAATTTTTCATTTTTAATTTAATGGCCCTTGAAAGTCTATAATGTAAAACATGGCAGTTGAGCTCCTGAAGCCCATATTCAGCCAAGTACTTCTCAAGGGAGCATTCCCTGGCTGGTCTTTTCTTTTCTCAGAGTTCCTGTTGTTTCTGTAGTAAAAATAACTATTTAGAACAATGTATTTGATCTTTGTAAGCCAAGATTGCCTCTTTTGTAAAATAGAACTAATAACAGTACCAACCTCATGTAATTGATAAGCATAAATACTTAGCTCAGTGCCAGGCCAATAATAAATCATAATTTTTATGATTATGTTTCTTTGTGATCCCTAATGCAATCTGGTATAGTGCTATATATACATAGAAGACACCCAATATATACAATAAAAATTTAGTCTTTTATTGGTTTTTGTACTTTATCATTTAAATCATTCAAAATTTGGTAATTCATGTTGGTGTACATGATAACACTTTACCTACAAGAATAGTTTAATAATCTCAACATATCATTTCCTCATATCAGGTGACCAGAATGAATGTCTATTACATACCCTTTAGTCAACACTTTACTGACTATGGCTAAATCTCTGTCACTGAGTAGACTCATTAAAAGATAGGACTGATAACCTACTAGAGCATGGACTTGAGGATATGGGGAGGGGGAAGGGTAAGCTCTGACGATGTGAGAGAGTGGCAGGGACATATACACACTACCAAATGTAAATTAGATAGCTAGTGGGAAGCTACAGCATAGCACAGGGAGTTCACCTCTGTACTTAGTGACCACCTAGAGGGGTGGGATAGGGAGGGTGGGAGGGAGGGTGACAAAAGAGGGAAGAGTTATGGGAACATATGTATATGTATAACTGATTCACTTTGTTGTAAAAGAGAAACTAACACACTATTGTAAAACAGTTATACTCAAATAAAGATGTTAAAAAAAAAAAAAGATAGGACTGATAACAGCTCAGTGTCTGGAAATCAATGGGAATTTAACAAATGTTTGATACACTGAATTAAATTGAACCCAACTTTCTAGAGTCTAATACTTTTATGTTTCCTTCTTCTAATTGAACTTTAGAGCTGGGAAACCCATTTTCCCCCTTCTATCACTCACACACAGAGTTCTGCTACGGTTAGTTTTCTGGTAACTCAGTTAATGTGATATGCATATTTGGAAGAATACTTATTTCCAACTAGTAAAACCAGAATGTCCAGTTTTCTACAGAATTAGATCATAGAGAGGAATGTTTTAAATATTTGCTCTCTGGAGTATTTTCTCATAACACTTTACCTAGGACTATCAATATATATTGCAATTAAAGTAATCCACTACACACAAAGAATGCAAATTCAGAATAATTCACTGTCTCTTTCTTTTTCATAATATGACAGCAGGAGTGAAGTCTCCAAAATTAAAATGGAGTTAAAATTTCTTTAAAAAGCTAATGCAGTCTGTTTGGGTTTTAACTGACTGTTCCTCAAAATGAAATTCTGGAAAAACCACATGTCAAGATTTTTCCCAAAGAGGAAAAATTCTGATACTTTTACATAAAGTAAAACCAACAATAAAAAAAAAAAAACATCTCAACAAATTAAATGCAGACAGAGGGACTTCCCTGGTGGCGCAGTGGTTAAGAATCTGTCTGCCAATGCAGGAAACACGGGTTCAAGCCCTGGTCCAGGAAGATCCCACATGCCGCAGAGCAACTAAGCCCATGCACCACAACTACTGAGCCTGCATTCTAGAGCCCGCAAGCCACAACTACTGAGCCCACGTGCCACAACTACTGAAGCCCGTGCACCTAGAGCCTGTGCTCCTCAACAAGAGAAGCCACCACAATGAGAAGCCCGTGCACCACAATGAAGAGTAGCCCCCGCTCACTGCAACTAGAGAAAGCCCAAGGGCAGCAACGAAGACCCAACACAGCCAAAAATAAATAAATAAATAAACAAACAAATAAATATTATAAATAAATAAATAAATGCAGGCAGGGAACATGGAAATAACTGGAGTGCTTCCCTAATCTCTCTCACCCTACTCAGTACTTTTCTCCTCCAACATAATTAATGCATAGTGAATTTCATATGAATGTGGTAGTAATAAATAATAAATACTGATTAAATACTTACTATGTGCCCATCTCTATTTCTCTGATGCCCAGACAAGTTTCTCTCCGATTTAGGGTATGAACTTGAGGTCTTCCACACAGTTCAGTGCTTGCACTGGTTAAGTGGTTTAAATATATTCAGCTACTGGTTATGTGGGATAATAGATACATATGTTTTGATGTATTGTTTTTTTTAAACGAAAGAAGGGTAGTACCTGACAAAATATTTAAATTTGACACCAACTTACTAAAGTTACTATCTGAATAGTTAGATATGCTGGGTATTGGTGCTGAATTTCAAATCAAAGATAGTATAAGTTAAAACTTCAGAGAAAGTACAGTAATTTTCATGCAGTAGAAAAATAACTTATTGAGCAAAGGAACTGTTATCAATCCAGTTCATCCAGAAGTGTGGGCACAGTGGTCCTATACTGCATAAGAGGATGAGTTACTAGAATAAATCCACTTGTTTTATTCCTTTTCCTGCATGCTGAAATATTTAAACATAACTATTAATGCAGCCCATTTTTAACCTATGTTTTGAAGCTGAAAAACATGCTGGGGATTCCTGTGTTACAGCCTCGGTGGATGACATACAATTTGAGGAGACAGCTAGGTAAGTGGCATTGCTTTATCATGCCTTTCTCCTGGGTTTATTGCTTCATTTACAACATGTATTTGTGGCACCTAAGTGTACTCATTTGGAGTCAGGGATCCAATTTGTTAACAAGTAACATTTGAACAAATATAAATCAGTAAAACATAATAATAATAATAATTTCAGGACCTACTTTTAGTAAATACTATTAAGTGTAAATTTACAGCCCTGAGTTCGTTGAGAAATAGCTCTCAGCATTAAATGCATTCTGGTATAAGGTATTGCAGGATTTCTGAAAGCTGATTCTGAATGGCACCTTCCTTTACTACAAGAATAATTAATGATCATAGGTATCTCTATGATGGTGAATTTCATCATTAGGTTGTTGGGTAAACATTAATTCATCTGAGTAGAGGTGTTAAATTATGAAAAACATTTTATGTGTGGGAGTGTGTACATGTTTTACCATCTCTTATTGTAGAAAATTTCAAGATACACAAATCTTTCAACCATATACAAAAGTAGAGAGAACACTACCATGTATCCCCAAGGACCCAATACCTATCTACAACAATAATCAACTCATAAATGCTGTTGTTTTATCAATTCCCTTCATACTCCCCCACATACCTGGATTATTTTGAAGCAAATCCCAGACATCATCTCTGAATATTTCAGTATATATTTCTAAAAGATCAGGGCTCTTTTAGAAAACATAATATCATAACTGCAATACCATTAAGAAAAACTATCATTCCCAATGGTCTCAAAAAAATTTTTTTTTAATTTTAAACAATTGGTCTATGGATTGAATCAGGATCCAACATGGCTGATGTGACCTTTAACATAAAAATTTCCCTTTCTTCTTTTCTCTTGCAATTTGTTTTTTAAAGAAACCTGGTCATTTGTCCTATAGTGTTTACCACATTTTGTATCTGCTCATTGTACCCCTGTTTAACATGCTCACTGATGCAGGACTGGTCATTATTTCTATGCCTTTTTGGTGGACAAAATTAGGAATTTTTTTAAGAGGTTACATTAATAACTGTAATAAACTAGGGTTATATGTTTTTACTTATCTGATTTTATGTTTGTATCTCTTTTTTTTTCTTTCTGAATATCTTCATCCTAAAAGAACCATCCCAGACTAGAATCAGATGATCTTCTCTCTTCTTTTTTCTACACATAACATAAGAAAAAGGAAGAGAGAAGATCATCTGTTTCTAGTCTAGGATGGTTCTCAAGGACCATGGGGTAGCTGCCACCAGTTTTCAAACCCTAAGTAGTCTGTCCAGTGAGATGCCCACTTCATCTCTCCAACCTCCAGCTTACATTTGTCTATTTGGCACTTACTCATTTATATACAGACAAAATTAAGTTAAATAAAACCACATACATAAAGAAGTTATATCTCCAAAAGCTAACCCAAAAGAAATTTTTGGTAGGCTTTAGAATCATAGATATGGAGAGACCTTTAGAACTCAACCCAATCATCTCTTTGTACTGATAAGAAACTGAAGCCTAAGGCCCAGAGCCAGCCAAAGGACAGAGGACACTTAGAGCCTGGATCTTCTTATGCTCTATCCAGTGCTTTCTCCAACCCACTTCTTCTAATTTTGTGATCAGCAACCTTTATTGAACATCTCCTGATGCTTGTTCTCATAGGCAGCTGCAGTGTCAGTGAAAGAACCCTTGACATTCTAGAGACTTGTAGATACAGATAAAGGTCTATTGGGTCTATTGACTAAGCACAGATACTAGCTATGTGATTTTCCCTGAAGTAGAAAAAGTTGACATGTGTTTGTATCTCAACACAATCACAGATTACTGAAAATCCAAACTTATTTGGGAATAGATTAAAGCACCATTATTAAACTTAGTTATGCCAACAGTATATTACAATAAAACATCTATTATATACTTTCCAATCCTAAATTCTGTAACTTAGACTTAACTAGTAACCTCATCATTAAAGTGTGGTTTGCCATTTGAACCATTTTGTGTTTGTGTTATCAGAAAGGATTTGTGGCCACTAAAATATATGGGACCTGCACCATTAAAAAAAGAAAATTGAAAGCTACATATAGAAAGCCATACAATTTGTTTAAAAGCCATATTATTTTTTTACTATATTGATTTTTAAAATTATTTATTTATTTATTTGGTTGCATCAGGTCTTAGTTGCGGCAGGTGGGCTCCTTAGTTGTGGCACGCAAACTCTTGGTTGCAACATGCAAGTGGGATCTAGTTTCTGGACCAGGGATCGAACCCAGGCCCCCTGCATTGGGAGCATGGAGTCTTAACCACTGTGCCACCAGGGAAGTCCCATATTAGATATTTTTTTAATTCACATGTATATATTGAATATACCAAAAGTACTGCTCTAGGCTCAATCGAATATGTGAATGTTTATGACACAATACTGAAGTGTGGCAGTCACTCAGTCTGGTAAGAAAGTCAGACAAATACATAGTCATCAGAATAGAAAGTACGATAGGATGCTTGCCTAGGGTGAGATATAAATTCTGTGGGGTAGATAAAAGGTACATTTTGACTGGAGAACCAATGAGAGTTTCATGATGGAGGTAGTATTTAATGTGGGCCTTAAATGAGGTATAGATTTTCACTGGTGAATAGGAAAAGGACTTCACAAGATGAAGTACATGTAAGAGCCTAAGTATTGAGGTGGGAAGAAGTCGGGGGGAGGGTGCTTATGAAAAGCCTGGCATGCAGAGATGATGCCCCAGCAGCAGTGTGGGGCTGGGTAACAGAAGACCTTGAATGCCGTGCTATGAAATTAATTTTACTTGGGATTTTAGCAGAATGAAAAGCAGAATGTCTCCTGCTTTTAAAGAAAGGGCAGAGTTCACAAAAGAGAGAAAAACGTGGCAAGATGGACTTCCCTGGTGGTCCAGTGGTTAAGACTCAGCGCTTCCACTGCAGAGGAGCAGGTTCGAGCCCTGGTCAGAGAAGTTACACATGCCGCATGATGTGGCCAAAAAAAAAAGTGGCAAGATGCTTCCCCTCCTCAGAGTCTGACAGGCAGAGGTGGAAGATTTTGGTAATATATGAGTACAAAGTACTACAGTAGCTTTGAAGAGGGATTCTCTGCCTCGTGTTATCACTGTAAATCTCTGCTAGAAACCTTACCAAACAGAGCTAGGAAATCTAGGAGGAACAAATTTAAGGAAAAGAGAAAATTGGCTTGGGTTTGCATGAGCTAAATGTGGGGATTAAGTTAAAATAGGTAATGTGTGTATAAGCAGCTATCACTCAGCCTAGTAGGGCCTCCATAACTATTAGCTGAATCTGCTGAGAGAAGTTTGAAAATATGGCTGTGTGTTTCAAGAATGAGGTTTGGGCTAAAGATTTAGATTTGAGAATCATCTCTATAAAGATGATAGGATTGTGGAAGAGAACAAGGTCTTCAGGAAGAGGCTGAAATGAGAAAAAACAAAGAACATAAATTTGGTGGATGGCTACCCTTAAGGGATAGCCATTTCCAAGAAATGGAAATCAGTGAAGAAAACTGAGAATGAAGAGAGAACAGTATTTTGGAAGCCAAGGGAAGAGAAGGTTTCCTGAAGAAAGAGATTGATTGATGCTGTTAAATGAGAGAAGACCTTGGATTTAGCTGTTAGGAAGTGACTTCAGAGAGATCAGGAGTAAGATGTGGAAGCAACAGCTAGATTTGAGTGGCTGAGAAGTGAATGAGAGATGAAACCCCCAAACTTCTGAACCTGACAAAATCCTAATCTTTTAAGACCCATCTCAGATGTTACCTCTGCTATGGCTCCTTCCATGACTTTTCAAATTAGTCACTTCTGGGTGTTTTTGCAATACTTGATTCTTCCTTCGTTTTGAAAAATTTCATAGCGTTGCACTTCATCTGTCTGCATCCTGGTGTCCCAAGTGAAGACTGGTCTCCTTGATGTCATCAACCTTGTCTTGTTAATCACTGTATCCTGAGGTCTTAGTTTAGTGCCAGGACTAGTTGTAAGTCAGTAAACATTTGTTAAATGTATGAGCTGGAAAAAGAAAAAGATTATTTTAGGAAGTTTGTATATGGAGAAATATAGAGGAGAAGAGAAAAAAGTGGTGTGATAGAATAAACTTGAGAGAAAGATTTTTAGCAAGGAAAAGCCTTGAACATTTTCACAGATTGATAAGGAGTCAAGGAAGGGGCAGAGATTGAGGGTACAAAAGAGGAAGGAGCTGCCTAAGCAAGGCCATGGTGCAGGAGGAGAGGTAAGAGCAGGATGGGATCAAGGACACGGGTAAAGAAAGGTATGGAAGAGATCTATTCTTCTTCCCCTGAAACAGAAGATTGAGAAGAATAGTGAGAATGTAGTTCAACTTTGAAGTCAGGGAGAAAAACTGAGGAGGCTTATATTGGGTAGACCCTTAGGTGACTGAAGGGCCAGAACACAAAAGCTTTGTAACAACTAGGGTTACGTGAACAGAGTCCCAGTAATAATGTGGAGTGAATGGATCATCTGGCAACACTGAGGGCTCCTGTAAACCTAGTGAAGGTACTCAGTTTGTTTGCTTGCTTGCTTGCTTGTATGTTTACCATTTATTTGTTAACCAACATTTAAAAATATCAATTGTATAGGTTTGCATGTGTGTTCATTTTCTCTTAACCAAACAGCTGTGGTAGTCAAGTATCTGTTGTAGATTTGGAAGTCATTTTGCACACCATCTTTGCAAAGGCCATTTTCTGTTAAAAAGAGGTAGTCAGCTAACTCTTGTGTGGTTTACAATAATCAGTATCTATTTTTAGTGCTGTCTTGTTATGTTATTAATTTGAGTTTCTCATGCATGAACATTATCAGCATAAGGTGGAACGGTTCTATGGCACACACATTTAAGTGAATCTTCAAGTCTGAAATAAGATGTGCTAGAATTACTGTTTTTTTTTTTTAACTAGAGTTGGACAAGTTATAACCATCAAAGCAAAAGTTACTAGAGCGTTCAGCACAAGCATGGAGGTAAGAGGCTCCCTTTTCTTCCTTCTGCATGTTGGTGCTCATTTCTTCATTGTTTACAGAGGAGAGAGGAGGAGGTCTGGAATAACTTGGAGTTCATGTGATTCTGAATTTCAGAAGGCCCTTGAATCTGTAGTCAGGCTCACAGGTAAATAAGCCTGTGTTTCCCTGCTACTAAAATTAAATGTGATGCAATGAACTATTTTTACATAAAAGGATATACACAAAGTAAACATACAAGGGAGGGTACTCTCTTGGTTCTTTGCCAGGTATAGGTTTTATTTCTCAATTATTCTGACTCTATTACTATTCTAATTCTACTTGTTCTCTACCTCCTTACCTATAATGAAAACTAGTCCCACGATTAACTAGTTTTTGAAAGGCAGAGTAATTGGAGCAAGAAGGGTAGCTTAGATTTTTCTTCTTCGTCTACCTGGTTTTCTTTTCTTTATTATACCTATGAATACAAAATTCTTGGGAGCTTTTGAAGTCTCTATCCAGGTTAAAATAGCAGGAAAGGAGTTCGTGGATCCCATATTGCAACTTGTAGTTTGCTCAGTAGCAGTCCCTTTGATCTCTGGGCACAAAAGACATGTAGGGACTTACATTTGTTTCTTAGGGATTCTATGACAAAGTTTCACAGATTAGGTGCCTTAAACAACAGAAATTTATAGTCTCACTGTTCCGGAGGCTAGCAGTCCTAAATCAAGGTGTCAGTAGGGTTGGTTCCTTCCAAGGCCTATGGGAGAGAATCTGCCCCCATGCTCCCTCCTAACCTCTGGTGGTTTGCTTCACCCCGATCTCAGCCTTCATCTGCACATGATGCTCTCCCTGTGTGTGTATGTGTCCAAATTTTCCCTTTTATTAAAAAAATTTTTTTAACATCTTTATTGGAGTATAATTGCTTTACTGTGGTGTGTTTCTGCTTTATAACAAAGTCAATCAGCTATACATATACATACATCCCCATATGTCCTCCCTCTTGCGTCTCCCTCCCTCCCACCATCCCTATCCCACCCCTCTAGGTGGACAAAAAGCACTGAGCTGATCTCCCTGTGCTATGTGGTTACTTCCCACTAGCTATCTATATTACTTTTGGTAGTGTATATATGTCCATGCCACTCTCTCACTGCATCCCAGCTTACCCTACGCCTCGTGTGCTCAAGTCCATTCTCTATGACTGCATCTTTATTCCTGTCCTACCCCTAGGTTCTTCTGACCTCTTTTTTTTTTAGATTTCATATATATGTGTTACCATACAGTATTTGTTTTTCTCTTTCTGACATACTTCACTCTGTATGACAGTCTCTAGGTCCATCCACCTCACTACAAATAACTCAATTTCATTTCTTTTTATGGTTGAGTAATATTCCATTGTATATATGTGCCACATCTTCTTTATCTGTTCATCTTTCAGTGGACACTTAGGTTGCTTCCATGTCCTGTCTATTGTAAATAGAGCTGCAATGAACATTTTCGTACATGACTCTTTTTGAATTATGGTTTTCTTGGGATATATGCCCAGTAGTGGGATTGGTGGGTCGTATGGTAGTTCTATTTTTGGTTTTTTAAGGACCCTCCATACTGTTCCCCATAGTGGCTGTATCAATATACATTCCTACCAACAGTGCAAGAGGGTTCCCTTTTCTCCACACTCTCTCCAGCATTTATTGTTTGTAGATTTTTTGATGATGGCCATTCTGACAGGTGTGAGGTGATAACTCATTGTAGTTTTGATTTGCATTTCTCTAATGATTAGTGATGTTGAGCATTCTTTCATTTGTTTGTTGGCAATCTGTATATCTTCTTTGGAGAAATGTCTGTTTAGGTCTTCGGCCCATTCTTGGATTGGGTTGTTTGTTTTTTTGATACTGA
The DNA here is from genome assembly GCF_026419965.1 of Kogia breviceps. Classification (NCBI taxonomy): domain Eukaryota; kingdom Metazoa; phylum Chordata; class Mammalia; order Artiodactyla; family Physeteridae; genus Kogia; species Kogia breviceps. Next base: position 64,347,109 of record NC_081313.1, on the reverse strand, counting down.
GCTGCATGAGCTGCTTGTATATTTTGGAGATTAATCCTTTCTCAGTTCCTTCATTTGCAAATACTTTCTCCCATTCTGAGGATTGTCTTTTCATTTTGTTTATGGTTTCCTTTGCTGTGCAAAAGCTTTTAAGTTTTATTAGGTCCCATTTCTTTATTGTCTTTATTTCCATTTCTCTAGGAGGTGGGCCAAAAAGGATCTTGCTGTGATTTATGTCATGTAGTATTCTGCCTATGTTTTCCTCTAAGAGTTTTATAGTGTCTGGTCTTACATATAGGTCTCTAACCCATTTTGAGTTCATTTTTGTGTATGGTGTTAGGAAATGTTCTAATTTCATTCTTTTACATGTAGGTGTCCAGTTTTCCCAGCACCACTTATTGAAGAGACTGTCTTCTCCATTGTATATTCTTGCCTCCTTTATCAAAGATAAGGTGACCATATGTGCGTGGGTTTATCTCTGGGCTTTTTATCCTGTTCCATCGATCTATATTTCTGTTTTTGTGCCAGTACCATGCTGTCTTAATTACTGTAGCTTTGTAGTATACTCTGGAGTCAAGGAGCCTGATTCCTCCTGCTCCATTTTTTTTTCTCAAGATTGCTTTGCCTATTTGGGGTCTTTTGTGTTCCATACAAATTGTGAAATTTTTTGTTCTAGATCTGTGAAAAATGCCATTGGTAGTTTGATAGGGATTGCATTGAATCTGTAGATTGCTTTGGGTAGTAGAGTCATTTTCACAATGTTGATTCTTCCAATCCAAGAACATGGTATATCTCTCCATCTGTTTGTATCACCTTCAATTTCTTTCATCAGTGTCTTACAATTTTCTGCATACAGGTCTTTTGTCTCCCTAGGTAGGTTTACTCCTAGGTGTTTTATTCATTTTGTTACAATGATAAATGGGAGTGTTTCCTTAATTTCTCTTTCAGCTTATTCATCATTTGTGTATAGCAATGCAAGAGATTTCTGTGCATTGATTTTGTATCCTGCTACTATACCAAATTCATTGATTAGCTCTAGTAGTTTTCTGGTACCATCTTTAGGATTCTCTATGTATAGTATCATGCCATCTGCAAACAGTGACAGTTTTACTTCTTCTTTTCCAATTTGTATTCCTTTTATTTCTTTTTCTTCTCTGATTGCTGTGGCTAAAACTTCCAAAACTATGTTGAATAATATTGGTGAGAGTGGGCAACCTTGTCTTGCTCATGATCTCAGTGGAAACAGTTTCAGTTTTTCACCATTGACAATGATGTTGGCTGTGGGTTTGCCATATATGGCCTTTATTATGTTGAAGTAAGTTCCCTCTGGGCCTACTTTCTTGAGGGTTTTTATCATAAATGGTGTTGAACATTGTTGAAAGCTTTTTCTGCATCTATTGAGATGATCATATGGTTTTTATCCTTCAATTTTTTAATATGGTTTATCACATTGACTGATTTGCATATATTGAAGAATCCTTGCATTCCTGGGATAAACCCCACTTGATCATTGTGTTTGATCCTTTTAATGTGATGTTGGATCCTGTTTGCTAGTATTTTGTTGAGGATTTTTGCATCTATGTTCATCAGTGACATTGGCCTGTAGTTTTCTTTCTTTGTGACATCTTTGTCTGGTTTTGGTATCAGGGTGATGGTGGCCTTGTAGTATGAGTTTGGGAGTGTTCCTCCCTCTGCTATCTTTTGGAAGAGTTTGAGGAGGATAGGTATTAGCTCTTCTCTAAACGTTTGACAGAATTAGCCTGTGAAGCCATCTGGTCCTGGGCTTTTGTTTGTTGGAAGATTTTAAATCACAGTCTCAATTTCAGTGCTTGCGATTGGTCTGTTTGTATTTTCTATTTCTTCCTGATTCAGTATCAGAAGGTTGTGATTTTCTAAGAATTTGTCCATTTCTTCCAGGTTGTCCATTTTATTGGCATATAGTTGCTTGTAGTAATCTCTCATGGTCCTTTGTATTTCTGCAGTGTCAGTTGTTACTTCTCCTTTTTCATTTTTATTCCACTGATTTGAGTCTGCTCCCTTTTTTTCTTGATGAGTTTGGGTAATGGTTTATCAATTTTGTTTATCTTCTCAAAGAAACCGCTTTTAGTTTTATTGATCTTTGCCTATCATTTCCTTCATTTCTTTTTCATTTATCTCTGCTCTGATCTTTATGATTTCTTTCCTTCTGCTAACTTTGGGGTTTTTCTGTTCTTCTTTCTCTAATTGCTTTAAGTGTAATCGGTTGTTTGAGATGTTTTATGTTTCTTGAGGTAGGATTGTATTGCTATAAACTTCTCTCTTAGAACTGCTTTTGCTACATCCCATAGGTTTTGGGTCATCATGTTTTTATTGTCATTTGCTCCTAGGTATTTTTTGATTTCTTCTTTGATTTCTTCAGTGATCTCTTGCTTATTTAGTAGCGTATTGTTTAGCCTCCATGTGTTTGTATTTTTTACAGATTTTTTTCCTGCAATTGATATCTAGTCTCATAGCATTGTCATCAGAAAAGTTACCTGATACAATTTCAATTTTCTTAAATTTACCAAGGCTCGACTAGTGACCCAAGATATGGTCTATCCTGGAGAATGTTCCATGAGCACTTGAGAAGAAAGTGTAATCTGATGTTTTTGGATGGAATGTCCTATAAATATCAATTAAGTCCTTCTTGTTTAATGTATCATTTAAAGCTTGTGTTTCCTTATTTATTTTCATTTTGGATGATCCGTCCATTGGTGAAAGTGGGGTGTTAAAGTCCCTTACTATTATTGTGTTACTGTCGATTTCCCCTTTTATGGCTGTTAGGTTTTGCCTTATGTATTGAGGTGCTCCTTTTTTGGGTGCATAAATATTTATGATTGTTATGTCTTCTTAGATTCATCTCTTGATCATTATGGAGTGTCCTTCTTTGTCTCTTGTAATAGTCTTTAATTTAAAGTCTATCTTGTCTGATATGAGAATTGCTACTCCAGCTTTCTTCTGATTTCCATTTTCATGGAATATCTTTTTCCATCCCTTCACTTTCAGTTTGTATGTGTCCCTAGGTCTGAGATGGTTCTCTTGTAGACAGCATATGTACAGGTCTTGTTTTTGTATCCATTCAGCCAGTCTATGTCTTTTGGTTGGAGATTTAATCCATTTACATTTAAGGTAATTATCGATACATATGTCCCTATTACCATTTTCTTAATTGTTTTGGGTTTGTTATTGTAAGTCTTTTCTTTCTCTTGTGTTTCCTGCCTAGAGAAGTTCCTTTAGCATTTTTGTAGGGCTGGTTTGGTGGTGCTGTATTCTCTTAGCTTTTCCTTGTCTGTAAAGGTTTTAATTTCTCTGTCGAATCTGAATGAGATCCTTGTTGGGTAGAGTAATCTTGGCTGTAGGATTTTCCCTTTCATCACTTTAAATATGTCCTGCCACTCCCTTCTGGCTTGCAGTTTCTGCTGAAAAATCAGTTGTTAACCTTATGGGGATTCCCTTGCATGTTAATTGTTGCTTTTCCCTTACTGCTTTTAATATTTTTTCTTTGTATTTAATTTTTGATAGTTTGATTAATATGTGTCTTGGCGTGTTTCTCCTTGGATTTATCCTGTATGGGACTCTCTGCGTTTTGTGGACTTGATTGATTATTTCCTTACCCATAGTAGGGAAGTTTTCAACTATAATTTCTTCAAATATTTTCTCAGTCCCTTTTTTTTTTCTCTTCTTCTTCTGGGACTCCTATAATTCGAATGTTGGTGCATTTAATGTTGTCCCAGAGGTCTCTGAGACTGTCCTCAGTTCTTTTCATTCTTTTTACTTTATTCTGCTCTGCAGTAGTTATTTCCACTATTTTATCTTTCAGGTCACTTATCCCTTCTTCTGCCTCAGTTATTCTGCTATTGATTCCTTCTAGAGAATTTTTAATTTCATTTATTGTGCTGTTCATCATTGTTTGTTTGCTCTTTAGTTCTTCTAGATCCTTGTTAAACATTTCTTGTATTTTCTCCATTCTATTTCCAAGATTTTGGATCATCTTTACTATCATTACTATGAATTCTTTTTCAGGTAGACTGCCTATTTCCTCTCCATTTGTTTGGTCTGGTGGGTTTTTCCCTTGCTGCTTCATCTGCTGTGTATTTCTCTGTCTTCTCATTTTGCTTAACTTACTGTGTTTGGGGTCTCCGTTTCGCAGGCTGCATGTTCGTAGTTCCCGTTGTTTTTGGTGTCTGCTCCCAGTGGGTAAGGATGGTTCAGTGGGTTGTGTAGGCTTCCTGGTAGAGGGGACTGGTGCCTGCGTTCTGGTGGATGAGGCTGGAATTTGTCTTTGTGGTGGGCAGGACCATGTCCGGTGGTGTGTTTTGGGGTGTCTGTGAACTTAATATGATTTTAGGCAGGCTCTCTGCTAATGGGTGTGTTTGTGTTCCTGTCTTTCTAGTTGTTTGGCATAGAGTGTCCACCACTGTAGCTTGCTGGTCATTGAGTGGAGCTGGGTCTTAGCGTTGAGATAGAGATCTCTGGGACAGTTTTTCTCATTTGATATTATGTGGGGCTTGGAGGTGTCTGGTGGACCAATGTCCTGAACTCAGCTTTCCCGCCTCAGAGGCTCAGGCCTGACACCCGGCCAGAGCACCAAGATTCTGTCAGCCACACGTCTCAGAAAAAAAGGGAGAAAGAAAGGAAGGAAGGAAGGAAGAGATGGAGTGAAGGAAGGAGGAAGAGAGAAAAAAAGAATAAAATAAGTTATTAAAAATAAAAAAAATCTAAAAAAATATTTAAAAGTAATTTTAAAAAGAGACAAAGAAGTGAGTAACCAAACCAAAAATGAAATCTACCAAGGATAACAAGTGCTAAAAACTATAGTTAAAAACAAACAAAACGGACAGTCAGAACCTTAGGACAAATGGCAAAAGCAAAGCTATACAGACAAATCACACAAAGAAGCATACACATACACAGTCACAAAAAGAGAAAAAGGAAAAAAATATATATATATATAAACTTTAAAAGGAAGAGAGCAACCAAATCAATAAAGAAATCTACCAACCACAATAAGCTCTAAATACTAAACTAAGATAAACATAAAATCAAAAACAAATTATTTGGAGAAAGCAAACTCCAAGTCTACAGCTGCTCCCAAAGTCCATTGCCTCAATTTTGGGATGATTCATTGTCTATTCAGGTATTCCACAGATGCAGGGTACATCAAGTTGATTGTCAAGGTTTAATCCACTGCTCCTGAGGCTGCTGGGAGAAATTTCCCTTTCTCTTCTTTGTTCGCACAGATCCTGGGGTTCAGCTTTGGATTTGACCCTGCCTCTGCATGTAAGTTGCCTGAGGGCGTCTGTTCCCCACCCAGACAGGACAGGGTTAAAGGAGCAGCTGATTAGGGGGCTTTGGCTCACTCATGCTGGGGGGAAGGGGGTATGGAAGGTCGGGCGAGCCCGAGGCGGCAGAGGCCAGTGTGACATTGCAACAGCCTGAGGTGCGCCATGTGTTGTCCCAGGGAAGTTGTCCCTGGATCACGGGACCCTGGCAGTGGCAGGCTGCATAGGCTCCCGGGAGGGGAGGTGTGGAGAGTGACCTGTGCTCGCACATGGGCTTCTAGGTGGCTGCAGTAGCAGCCTTAGCATTTCATGCCCATCTCTGGTGTTCACGCTGATCGCCATGGCTCACGCCCAACTCTGGAGCTCATTTAGGCTGTGCTCTGAATTCCCTCTCCTCACACACCCCGAAACAATAGTCTCTTGCCTCTTAGGCGGGTCCAGACTTTTTCTTGGACTCCCTCCCAGCAAGCTGTGGCGCACTACCCCCTCCAGGCTGTGTTCATGCAGCCAACCCCAGTCCTCTCCCTGGGATGTGACCTCCAAAGCCCAAGTCTCAGCTCCCAGCCCCCACCCACCCCAGCGGGTGAGGAGAGAAGCCTCTCGGGCTGGTGAGTGCTGTTGGCACTGATCCTCTGTGTGGGAATCTCTCCACTTTGCCCTCTGCACCCCTGTTGCTGAGCTCTCCTCCGTGGCCCCAAAGCTTCCCCCCCAACCCACCCCCTTCCCTACCAGTGAAGGGGCTTCCTAGTGTGTGGAAACTTTTCCTCCTTCACAGCTCCCTCCCCAAAGTGAAGGTCGTGTCCCTATTCTGTTGTTTTTCCTTTTTTCTTTTGCCTTACCCAGGTACCTGGGGAGTTTCTTGCCTTTTGGGAAGTCTGAGGTCTGCCAGCGTTCAGTAGGTGTTCTGTAGGAGTTGTTCCACACGTAGATGTAATTTTGATGTATTTGTGGGGAGGAAGGTGATCTCCACGTCTTACTCCTCTGCCATCTTGAAGGTGCCCCCCCAAATTTTCCCTTTTTATAAGGACATCAGTCATATTGGATTAGGGGTCCATCCTACTCCAAAGGGATCTCATCTCAACTAATTACACCCTATTTTCAAATAAGGTCACATTCTGAGGTACCAGATTTGGTGAGGGACACAAATCAACCCATAAAAGAACTATTTTGGCAATAACCACACCTGTGGTGATGGCTTTCCCCTGATTTAGTCACTTTCCCCCAGTATGTTTATAAACAGAATAGAAAAAACTTGAAGAAATCAGAAAGGTAATAAAAACTCCTGGATAAAATGAGCTCTGTCAGAGACAGTTTACGATGGTGCCTCTGGATCCTGATTTCTCAGCTATGAGGCTCTTGAGCTTTCCCTCACAGTAGCCTCTGGGTCTGGCCTTTCTCCTGAGAGACAGCACTCTCCTTTATATTCAGCCCATATACAGATGAAAGTTCCCTTTCTTTTCTCCTTTCTTCCTATTCTCTGATAGCAGCTAGAGTTTCCAGAGAAAGTTTGACTAAACGCTAAGAAAAGAACCCAGTGAGTTTGAAAGCACAGATTTCTGATCTTAAGAAAAATAAATGCTAGCCCCATCTAGGGCTAATTTAGTCCCTCTACTAAGTTGTGGTCTTCTATGGCTTCTATGAATGTGTTGTGTATTCACTGAGGTCTGGCTGGAGGGAACACCAGATTCCTAGCACTGTATGAGCTCTTGGAACTGTTTACCTTACAATAACTGTTTCTTCCTCAGAAGCTGTTCTTTTCTGGCTTTGTCAGATTTCACCCTACACATGCTCAGACTGGTATCAACCCAAACACACAACAGGATCAATATGCACATACCTAGAATTCTTTCCTTTTGTAGCTCTCTCCTTTCTGGGACAATCTCAGCTGCCTAGATTTCCTTGATTTCTGGTTCTTCAGCAAGTTTCCATTTCCCCTCCTTGGTCATAGTCTGGAAATTACCTGCAGGCTGAGTACCCAGGAAATGCAAGTGGCTCGCTTCATTTATCTCCCTTTCCTTGAAGATCACAGGTCTGTGTTGTCTGTTGTCCTATGTGTGAAAATAGTTGCTTCCTATACTTGGTCCAATTTTCCAGTTGTTTTCATAGGATGTAGTTCCAACCTGACCCACTCTGTAATGACACAAAGTGAAATTCTCCCTGGCGTATGTTTTCAAGACATTTGGCCATCGTACATAACTAAATTAACTGTTCTAATAGAAGCCAATGTTTGGAACTTGTTTTAACTCTCTAGAATTGTTGCTTTGTTTTTACTATTAGTTGTCTATTCTATTTTTCATTTGCCTATTTTTCTGAAAGTAAAAGCTATGTGGGGTTGAGAGTTGTTGGGGATTGAAAATGGATGGTTTAAATTTGGTTAATCATCATCTAGTTAACTTACGTTTACCATGCAAATACTAATTTGGTTTCATAAGTTAAGTGAATCACTGGTTGATGATTATTTTTGTGTGTGATGTACTTGGTGAAGATGTAGAAATAGATATTATCATTGATAACACAGTGCTGAAATAAGATGCCCGAGGTTGCCCACTATTTCAAGAAGGTAGTATTATTTCTCTGGCCTATTTTCCCAAGTTTACCTACACTTCTGCAGTGTGTGATCATGAGGACCAGAGCTTCAGAGTTCTTCACATGGGGAAATCCAGTCCACTGTGGTGTCACCATAAAATGTCTCAACTACTTTCTTGCTATTCCTGAAAAATAAAACTCCTGAAAGAGGAAACAAAGCTGCAAATAACATGACTACGAATAACATTCTGTCCATGTCAACTTGGTTATAAAAATTGGACTAAAGATTAAAAAAAAGTTATGGTGCATCTCTCTGATGGGCTATAAGGAATTCATTAATATCTTGTTTTCAAAAGCACATTTAGTAATAGTGGGATTAGAAAATGCTTATCATATAAATGCCAAAAAATTTCGTTATAATATAAAATTGTAAATACAGTATGATAACCTTTTGTATGTGTGTGTATACACACATACAGACACAACTATATACATATAGATACATTTCATACATATGTATATATATAAAACTGGAAGAAATTTTATATAAAGGTTAGTAACTATTAATCTGAATGATGGAATTACTGATAATATTTACTCTTCATTGTCAGATTCCATCTTTATCATTTATCTATTTTTATACTTACCAAATTTTCCATGGTAAATATATTTTTTCTATAATCAGAAAAAATATTTTTCCAATTTTATAGAAAATCATTGAGAGGACAGTATTGGTTAAAAGTAAATTGAAATTCAAAAAACAAAACAATGGTGAAGTGCATAAATGAATTTTGAATGCTGCAGTCTCATCTGTTGTCTAGACGGCTGAAAAGTTTTGAATTTATTTTTCTTTCCTTTTTAGATCAGCATCAAGGTCACAGTACAGGACATGTTCACTGGTATTGAGAAACTTGTTAGTGTGGCTTTCTCTACATTTGTAGCCAAACCAGCTGGAAAAGAAAAGGTAAATTTCTTTGTGAAGAGTATCTAGCATGTAATTCAGGGACATATCAACAGAAGTATAAGCATCAGAAATATTATGGAATAAGGGACATTTCTTTTTACCGTGAGATATACTTTCCCAAGATTTGTAACTCACCAATACTTATCATAATTTTCACCAATATTTATGTGGTAATATCATAGTATTAACTGCCTTAGAGAAAATGAGAGGTGTAGCCAGTTTGTGAAAGAGAAAAAAAAACATTGTGTTTTAAATAATCTGAAGGTCATGTCAGTTTCCCCACAATATTGCTTGCTGGTTTAGTTCTTTTCTTTTGTGGTTATATAACTCAAAATTGAGTTAAAATATTTTTTTAAAGCAAGAGCATTTTAACTAGCAGTTGTGTCTTATGGTCCAATCACTTTTTCATGCCTAAAGGTATAATGTCAAAGTTGCTGAGTTATTGAAGTTTAAACATAAGCTGCAGGGCATATAGGGTAAAAACACCCTTAAAAGAAATATGTTGGCCTGATGTTGGTGCCCAGTGGGCTTGCCTGGCTTTGGCCCAGAGCAGCATGTCCCTTGTCTGCTGCGGACTTACTCATAATTTCTTGGCTTTTCTTTTTAGGGTCAGAGTGCCTAGGGGAGGATCTGCATTTAGTCTAAGCATTATTTTTTTTAACATTTTATTTATTTAGTTAGTTTATACAGCAAGTTCGTATTAGTTGTCTATTTTATACATATTAATGTATACATGTCAATCCCAATCTCCAATTCATCCCACTGCCACACCCCCACCCACTCTTTCCCCCCTTGGTGTCCATAAGTTTGTTCTTTACATCTGTGTCTCTATTTCTACCTTAAAAACCGTTTCACCTGTACAATTTTTCTAGATTCCACATATATGCATTAATATACAGTATTTGTTTTTCTCATTCTGACTTACTTCACTATGTATGACAGTCTCCAGGTCCATCCACGTCTCTACAAATGACCCAATTTCATTCCTTTTTATGGCTGAGTAATATTCCATTGTATATATGTGCCACATCTTCTTTATCCATTCATCTGTTGATGGGCATTTAGGTTGCTTCCATGACCTGGCTATTGTAAATAGTGCTGTAATGAACATCGGGGTGCATATGTCTTTTTGAATTATGGTTTTCTCTGAGTATATGCCCAGTAGTGGGATTGCCGGGTCATATAGTAATTCTATTTCTAGTTTTTTAAGCTCCATACTGTTCTCCATAGTGGCTATATCAGTTTACATTCCCACCAACAGTGCAAGAGTGTTCCCTTTCCTCCACACCCTCTCCAGCATTTATTGTTTGTAGATTTTCTGATGATGCCCATTCTAACTGGTATGAGGTGATACCTCACTGTAGTTTTGATTTGCAATTCCTCTAAGAATTAGTCATGTTGAGCAGCTTTACAGGTGCTTCCTGGCCATCTGTATGTCTTCTTTGGAGAAAAGTCTATTTAGGTGTTCTGCCCATTTTTGGATTGGGCTGTTTCTTTTTTTAATATTGAGCTGCATGGGCTATTTATATATTTCGGAGATTTATCCTTTGTCTGTTGATACGTTTGCAAATATTTTCTCCCATTATGAGGGCTGTCTTTTTGTTTTGTTTGTAGTTTCCTTTGCTGTGCAAAAGTGTTTAAGTTTCATTAGGTCCCATTTGTTTATTTTTGTTTTTATTTCCATTACTATAGGAGGTAGGTCAAAAAAGATGTTTCTGTGATTTGTGGCAAAGAGTGTTCTTCCTATGTTTTCCTCTAAAAATTCTATAGTGTCCGGTCTTACATCTAGGTCTTTAATCCATTTTGAGTTTATTTTTGTGTATGGTGTTAGGGAGCGTTCTAATTTCATTCTTTTACATGTAGCTGTTCAGTTTTCCAAGCACCACTTATTGAAGAGGCTGTCTTTTCTCCAATGTATATCCTTGCCTCCTTTGTCATAGATTAGTTGACAACAGGTGTGTGGGTTTATCTCTGGGATTTCTATCCTGTTCCATTGAACTATATTTCTGTTTTTGTGCCAGTACCATATTGTCTTGATTACTGTAGCTTTGTAGTACAGTCTGAAGTCACAGAGTCTGATTCATCCAGCTCCGTTTTTTCCCTCAAGATTGCTTTGGCTATTTGGAATCTTTTGTGTCTCCATAAAAATTTTAAGATTTTTTGTTCTAGTTCTGTAAAAAATGCCATTGGTAATTCAATATGGATTGCACTGAATCTCTGAATTGCTTTGGGTAGTACAGTCATTTTCACAATATTGATTCTTCCAATCCAAGAACATGGTATATTCCTCCATCTGTTTGTGAAATCTTTGATTTCTTTCATCAGTGTTTTCTAGTTTTCTGAGTACAGGTCTTTTACCTCCTTAGGTAGGTTTATTCCTAAGTATTTTATTCTTTTTGTTGCAATGGTGAATAGGATTGTTTCCTTAATTTCTCTTTCTGAACTTTCATTGTTAGTGTATAGGAATGTAAGCGATTTCAGTGCATTAATTTTGTATCCTGAAACTTTACCAAATTCATTGAAGCTCTAGTTGTTTTCTGGTGTCATCTTTAGGATTATCTATGTATAGTATCATGTCATCTGCAAATAGTAAAAGTTTTACTTCTTCTTTTCCAATTTGTATTCCTTTCCTTTTTCTCTCTGATTGCCATGGCTAGGACTTCCAAAACTATGTTGAATAACAGTGGTGAGAGTGTACATACTTGTCTTGTTCCTGGTCTTAGATGAAATGCTTTCAGTTTTTCACCATTGAGAGTTATGTTTGCTGTGGGTTTGTCATATATGGGCTTTATTATGTTGAGGTAGGTTCCCTCTGTGCCCACTTTGTGGAGAGTTTTTATAATAAAATGGTGTTGAATTTTGTCAAAAGCTTTTGCAGCATCTATTGAGATTATCATTTGGTTTTTATCCTTCAATTTGTTAATATGGTGTATCACGTTGAATGGCTTGTGTATATTGGAGAATCCTTACATTCCTAGGATAAACCCCACTTAATCATGGTGTATAATCTGTATAATGTGTTGTTGGATTCTGTTTGCTAGTGTTTTGTTGAGGATTTCTGCATCTATATTCATCAGTGATATTGGTCTGTAATTTTCTTTTTTTGTAGTATCTTTGTCTGGTTTTGGTATCAGGGTGATGGTGGCCTCATAGAATGAGTTTGGGAGTGTTCCTTCCTCTGCAATTTTTTTGGAAGAGTTTGAGAAGGACGGGTGTTAGCTCATCTCTAAATGTTTGATAGGATTCACCCGTGAAGCCATCTGGTCCTGGACTTTTGTTTGTTGGAAGACTTTTAATCACAGTTTCACTTTCAGTGCTTGTGATTGGTCTGTTCATATTTTCTATTTCTTCCTGGTTCAGTCTTGGAAGGTTATGCATTTCTAAGTATTTGTCCATTTCTTCCAGGTTATCCATTTCATTGGCATAGGGTTGCTGGTAGTAGTCTCTTAGGATGCTCTGTATTTCTGTGGTGTCCATTGTAACTTCTCCTTTTTCATTTCTAATTTCATTGATTTGAGTCCTCTCCCTCTTTTTCTTGGTGTGTCTGGGTACAGGTTTATCAATTTTGTTTATCTTCTCAAAGAACCAGCTTTTAGTTTTATTGATCTTTGCTACTGTTTTCTTTGTTTCTATGTCATTCTGTTGCATCACATTTCCAGGTTTCTGGAGGTCAGTTAGGCTTTATTCTGACTTATTGATTTTTTCAGTTTGCTTATTAGACAATGTTTTCACCATGTGTTGAAATTTCCAAATTGGGAATATCTCTTGGTACATGATAGCTTTCTCTAGAACATCTTTATTCTCTCCCTTTGATAGATTAATTTTGCAAAAGGTAGAAAGCATTTCTTGATAAGAATTTGGTGGAGTCAAAGTCCCTCTCCTCACTCATTAATCTGAAGAATTTTTAATATTGTAGTTCTGCTGAAACTTTTTTAAATCAGGGAAAATTAATATTTGGAAAACGTTTTAAGGCACATATTATATGAACAAACAATTAAGTCTGTTGACCTTTTAGTTTAAAAAATATTTTAAGAAAAAAATTAAGTCAAAATAAAATGTGTATATAAACACCCATAAATGCTCTATTTACTTTGAGTTAGAAAACAATCAGGCATATCATTTGTTTTTGCAAAATTCATGATGTGCTTTTATAATTTAACAGGGCAATGAAAGATAAATGTTTTTCTTTCTCTAGATTCATTTAAAACCAGTCACACTTCTAACTGAACAAGATCATGTGGAACATAATCTGGCTTCTGAGAGAAGGAAAGTTCGATTACAACATGAAGATACTTTTAAAAACTTGATGAAGGAAAGTGACAAGTTTGATGGTCAGTAAATCTACTTACAGGAACTTTAATTATATGACTGTGGCCTAGTATGTGATCTATCCTGGAGAATGTTCCATGTGCACTTGAGAAGAATGTGTATTCTGCTGCCGTGTTGATCTTTTCCAGTAATGAGAAAGAAAACCAGAGACAGAATAACCTCAATTCAGGTCAGAGTTCCTGACCAGAAAATGTGGGATAAATGTAAAATTGTCCAAGCAGAATGACACAATACTTAATGAACATCCAAAGTACAAGAATTGAAATTGACCTCCAGATGAGTATGCCACTATTTGGAAGCCTGTAGAAAGGGTGACATTTGTTTATTGTACTTAACATGGGTACACAGCCAGAGCTGTGAGCCTAGACTGGTCTCTAAACCTGGAAGAGCCCTATTTCCCCATTGATTGGCAATTACCTCCAAATAGGCATACTTCTGCACCAAGGTCCCCTATACTCAATATATTTCTGCATAGATGTCATAGCTGATGCTTATATACATATGACCTGCCCTAGTACCCTCCTCCATGTGTCCCAGTGTAGGCCATGTATGTCTTCATAGGAATCAAGTAACTTTAATTATCCCTCAGAAAAGGAGTTGCCTTATATTTGAGTCTTTACAATGTCTCTCACAGTATAAGGTCCTCTCTTAATTTTTTATTTTATCCTGGTAACACAATATTCAAACAAGTATGGACCTTTCTTTTTTTCATTTAACAATATAGTTTACAGATAATTTATATTAATTTATTTTGAAACAAAAAAGTACCATTTGAGTAAGAGAAATTAACCTTAAAAATATCTCAATCAATACTAGTTTTGGATGTTTATAGAAAATTATCTAACAAAATCAGTACTTAAAAAAGAAGTTGGAAGGGATTTAAGACTTCATATGCTTTTTAAGGATCACTTTAGGAAGCAACCCAATTCTGATTACAGCACTATGGTGGACTTGGAGTCTGAAAAAAACTAAAATTTCTGAAAGAAATATTTACAAACATCTTTGCAAACACATCTCAGCAGGCAAAAAAATAAGAGAAAGCCTTGAAGTCCACAAATGATTAGAAACACAAATTCAGCAGTGTAAGGAGACACAAGAGTTGGCATTTACTCAGGAGGAACCTGTATGTGCCAGACCTAGAGCTGTGTTTTAATGGGCCTGCCAGGGCTCAGGAGACACAGCCAGGTGGAAGGTTGGATCAAGGAACCATACCTGGAGCTGCAACACCCCCGAAATGATACCCTCAGTGGGTCAACTGGAAAAATCCCACCCCTCAGAGAGCTCTGGTAGGGATGGTTTCCACTTAGACCTAGGTGGAATGGAAAAAAACTGTTTCTCTTTGAAGATTCAATCACATCTACATTCTCAAGCAGATTTGGTGTCAGAATTCACATAATTTTTTTGGCCCCAAATAGAGCAAGTGATACTCAGTGTGAAGTGGTTCTGTGCTACATACCCACGGGTGATCTGCAGCCACAAATGCAAATCCTCTGTGAAGAAATGACTTTAAGCCCAGCCCTTAAGAACTGTCACGATAAAGATCCAAGGAATGTGAGCTCCTAGTCAAAAATCATAAAAGACAAAAATAAGTCACCTAAATCCAGAAAAGCACCAGACTATAGAATGAAGTCCACAAAGACTAGATACTGAATTTACCATATAAAGAATTTGCAGTAAGAACATTAATATATTTTAAGAAAAGAGTATCAAAAGTATTATATAGGAACAAGAAAATGACCTAGACTACTTGACAAAGAAGCAAAAGGAATTTCTATAAAAAAGAATATATAATAATTAAAATCTGAAACTCAATGAATGGGACTTCCCTGGTGGCGCAGTGCTTAAGAATCTGCCTGCCAGTTCAGGGGACACGGGTTCGATCCCTGGTCTGGGAAGTTCCCACATGTCATGGAGCAACTAAGCCTGTGTGCCACAACTACTGAGCCCACGTTCTAGAGCCTGTGAGCCACAACTACTGAGTCCACATGCCGCAACTACGGAAGCCCACGTGCCTAGAGCCCATGTTCCTCAAGAAGAGAAGCCACCACAATGAGAATCCTGTGCACCACAACGAAGAGTAGCCCCAGCTCGCCACAACTAGAGAAAGCCCGCGTGCAGCAATGAAGACCCAATGCAGACAAAATAAATAAATAATTTTTAAAAAAAAAACTCAGCAAATGAATTAAACAGCATCTAAGACAGTAAACTGGAAAAGTAATTCTGAAGAAGTTACCTAGAATGCAGATGGATAGACAAAGAAATGGAAAATATATAAGAGAGATTAGGAGACGTAGAGAATGGCGTAAGAAGTCTAACAAGCTTCTAATCAAAGTTCCAGGAAGAGAGGAGAAAAAGAAAGGGAGAGAAGTAACATTTGAAACAAACAACACTGACATTTCATTAAAGGGTAACATGAAAGTTTCATATACATATGAAAACATGTTGGACCTCATTATTAATCAGGGAAATGCAAATTATAACCTCCATGAGACACTATTTCACACCCACGAAATTGGAAAAATTGAAGAGTCCACAATACTATTTAAGTGAAAATGGGGAGCAGTAGGAACTGTAATAAACAACAGACAGAAGTATAAATCAGTACAATCATTTTGTTACCTAAAAATATTCTGTTGTAAGGATTGTGAATGTGGAATAAATCAGCAAAGTTAAGTTTATTCATCCATTTATTCATTCAATAAATATTGATTGAGCACCCACATTCTGGAATTTTATTAGAATTTTAAAAAATCAGTCCTTGCCCAAAGGAGCTTAGGATATAGGGGGTCAGATAATCAAAGATCACACAAATAAACATAAAATTATAACCGTGAAAGAAAGGTACAAGTGGGAGCTCATAATAGTGGGGTTGCTGTGGTCAGAGAAGGCTTTCCTGAGGAAGTAGTGACTGAGATGGGCCAAGAGAGAATAGGAGGTAAGTGGAAGAAAGTGTGGGTGGCCAGTGGAACTGCTGCTGACAGAGGCAGCACCATGTACAAATGCCCTGATGTTGAGGGCAACGTTTAGTTACAGGAACTGAAAAAGGGCTATTGTGGCTGGAACAAATGGAGAGAGAGCTTGAGAGGGGAAGGGGTGCTAGGAGAAAATCAAACTAGCTGGGGCTGGAGAGGTAGTCATAGGCCAGACAGGAAAGGAAGGGCTTGGGGCCATAGGAATGATTTAGGTTCTTCTAATAGGCCAAGGGGAAGTCACTGCATGTTTTTAAGCAGGGGACTGAAATGATCAGTGGAATGACAGGGAAAAAAACATAAAAGAAAAATACCATCAATTAATGAAAAATATAATAATTAGATCAGGAAATGGAGTTAAATCTCTGTAACCACTCTTCCCTGCTCACTTATATGTGACTGTGATAAGAAAGGCTCCATTCCCAGTTACCAACAGCCGGGCATGTCTGTGCTCTCACACTGAAAGCTCAGCTGTGCCTCTGATGGTACAACCAGGATGGTGCCCTACTCTAATTCTTTCTCCCACCTCCTCAACAATAGTACGTGAGATTTAAGCCTAGCTGGTGATTCCCTTGATAATGCAGGCAATATAACTGAATACATTTTACTGCTTTGCCGCCAAAGTAAATGATTTCTCCATTGTTGAGAGTCAAAACCAATTTGTCAGTAAATGAAGCAGATATGATTCAAAAGAAGCAGAAAGACACTGAGAAGCACAATGTATTGTGTCTTTTCTGTTTGTGACTGCATTCGTTACAAAACAGTAACTAAGGGAGGCCATATTCCCATTCTGAAGTTTATCATACAGCAAACTATTCCAGATTTTCAGTGTCTGTGGCCCTTTAAAGCTCAAATCCCTTTCTTTTTAATAACTTTATTAACATACCATAAATGGTCCATACTTAAAGTGTACAACTTGATAGGTCTTGAGACATGTATACCCCCATGAAACCATCACCACAATCAAGATAATAATATATCCATCAATCGCCAAATTTCTTTCTGCCCTGACCTGCTCTGATCTGCCCCTCTTCCATCTGAAGCAACTCAAATTTAAACTTAAACATTCTTTTAATCAAAATTCTGGTTGACTTGTAAAACAGGTTGGAATACAATCTCTAAAATGCCCTTTCTGATCTGTGGTCTTATCCAATTCACTGTAAATAAAGCCTATTCATTTCTTCAGGAGTTTTAAGTCTTTGGTAATAATTTAATTTTTCTAAAAATCCCATGAGTTGAAGGGAAGGCTGTAGCCTCAGGTTCTGCATTTAACTCCACCATCTTTGTTCACATCCACCTTTCAGATCCCACTTGTGATGAAGAAGAAGGAACGGTTTCCACGAGGGGCACCTCTGTGCAGAGCATTGAACTTGTCCTCCCACCCCATGCAAACCATCATGGAAATACATTTGGTGGCCAGATCATGGCTTGGATGGAGATGGTGGCTACTATTTCTGCAAGGTTCTTGGTTTGGACCTTTGGCTTGTGATCTTGAGACCAGTGGGGAGAGGATAGAAGGCTCTGAGGCTCAGATATTGGGCAGTCAAGGAAACAAGTAGAGAACAATGTTGCCCTTATCAAAATGAGAAAATGATAAGTCATTTTCCTGTTTACCTTAGAATTATTCTGTCCTTTTTTGAAGGTGAATGTTTAAATTCTTGGTTCAAAAATAAAAATGAAATGACAGTTCTTATACTTGATTGTGAATTATGACTGCTGATCTTATGACACTGCAACTCCTTGTCACATTACTTATGACAAAGTAGATGCAGGATAGAAATGGAAGATAGCCTTTACACTTAAAAACGGTCAAGATACAAACTTTTATAAAGGCGGTTTACAATTAGGTCTGATCTCTGAAGGTGCTGGTTAGAATCATCATGGCCAAAGGATTAACTGAAAAATAAGATGAGAAAGAGGAAAGAACTTAGAAAAGTACTTTTAAATGCTCCTCAGTTTCAAAAAGGGTTCCTTTATTCTTAATGAAGCCATGTAAGTAATAGAGCAGCATTAAAGAACACTGTGTTCTCTGAAAATGCATTTGAACAGGATCTGCCCTTCCGACAATTTTTGTAACCACTGAAAATTGTTAAGGTTTTATTTTCCCCAAATTAAAGGAATTTTATCATTAACATGTCTACAGTTATGACTATAATTAGAAACCTGTGGTTATCCTTCCTATAGATTGTACACGAGCTTGTTTTTAAAATGACATTGTCACTCTTAATGACAATAAAGCATTTGAACCTGTTCTATTGTAAAGGCCTACAATATAACTAACTATGGCAGAGTCTGTTCACTTATTGTTGGCACAATTCTTTAGAGTAATTGGATGACTACAGTGGGAATCTAAAATGTAGAGAATTTTGGACGTAACTTTCTGAGAGTAAATTTTCTTTATAGATTTTCAAAACTCCGCACACCACAAAAATCGTAATATGTATTCTTTGGAGCCTTTCAGGCTTTGTGCAGCAATGCAGGTAATTCTTCTTTGGGGAAAAAAAATTAGTCTTTGACATGCAGGTGAACTCAGGTAACAGTGAAGGCAAGGAATGCATGTGAACGGCACCAGCTGACAGTTCTCTTCACTGTGCCCCACTCTAACCTGGGAGTCACAGCTTTCTACGATTGCAGTCATGAACTGTCAGGAGGGAAAAAAAATCCCTTAAATTAGGACAAATGACAGTGGTTTGTTTTTTGGAGATACTTCCATAGGGCACAAAACAAGAGCAGGACTGTCACCACAAGAGCAGGAGCACCAGCATCTTTATAAAGACCCCACAGCCTGGGGACATGTGGCATTTCCTAAAATATTTGCAGGAAATGTACAGGACCACTCTCAACACACACAATCCAGTTACTCATTTCCCTCTTGACCTAAAAGAGATATTCATTTAGAAAGCACCCTGAACACTGGTCTATTGCATCCATTAAGCAAAGCAGCATTTCCTGAAAATATTTTGGAGAATGATCACTTTCTTCTCTCTCTCCTTCCCTCTGTTTCATCAGCCGCCTGTGTCGAGCGCATCCCCTTCTGAAGTCCGTGGACATGTTTAAGTTCCGGGGACCATCTACAGTTGGAGATCGTCTTGTCTTCAATGCCATTGTCAACAATACATTTCAGACCTGGTAAAGCATGTCTGGTGCACTTAGGCTGTTATAAATGAATTCACACTTGCACATAAGCAATATTTTTTTGTTTTATTTCAATCTGGAGGTAAGTATAGTGACTACTTAAAAAAAATCAAGTTCCTTCTAATTTTTTTTAAACTTCACTTAATCTTCGAAATCCAGAGACACACATTTTAACTCTTGTTCCACTTCAGGCCTCCTTACACTGTTATGATAAGTTGGTTTTTGTCTCATAATAGGTGTGACTGTATGTCCTACTTGATCCAGGATGGTCTTGGTTTGCACCTGTCATAATTATTAATTCTTCCTTTCACTCTCAAAAGAGTCCCAGTGACTGTGTGGTCAACCACTTCATAATGGACCCATCATTTATCACCACGAAGTCCAAACCACTTCCCAGTTATTTTTATTATTCTTGATACACAAAGAAAAGATTTAATTTAGTATTTTTTTCTTTTTAAATGTAAAAAAGAACATCTGTGTTTCCTATCCAGTTTCAGTGTTTGATGCTTTTAAATTACAGGACTATTGTCTTTAGGAGAGAAAACTTGACTTCGGCACAATTTAACCACCCCCTCCCCCATTACCAACATATGTTCATGAAGGTATATAAAGTTCCACTGGCCTTTTTACTACTTGAAAGTGGGAAAGTAAAGCAGAAATACTCCCGAGAGCTTGTACATCATCAGATCAATCGACCTGGTGACATGGATGTTAAAAGTTGCATGGATTAGCAGATGACAATGAAACAACCCAGGGTCCTCATTCTCTTCCTTCCCTGGAGGAGGTGGTGGGGCAGTGGGCAGAGTAGGCCTGGCATGCTCAGGTTCTCTGCCCACTGCCCTTGTCGCCCATCTGCAGTGTTGAAGTGGGAGTGCGCGTGGAGGCCTTTGACTGCCAGGAGTGGTCTGTGGGCCGGGGCCGCCATATCAACAGTGCGTTTCTCATTTATAATGCTATCAATGATAAGGAAGAACTGATCACATTTCCCAGAATCAAACCGATGTCAAAGGTCAGTTATTAGCATGTGTGGTTCATTAATCAGACCACTTATTCTGGGGAAGCTGTGGGTACAGAGCTCCACCCAGAATCTTTCCCTGCACTGGCAACAACCTCCATGTCTATTCCCCTTTGGTTTTCTTTCTTTTCTGCATCACAAAGTAAAACGGTCTTTTTCTTCTTTTTCCAAATCACTCTAGTCATTTCTTTAAATGGTGAAGTCCCTGAAGACCTCACATCTACTCAGCCACATGCTGCTGTTGGAAGCATATTGTCTTCCATGTCTCATTTCTGACTCTCTTCTCCCACGTTACACCCAGTTCTCTATGCTGCTCTACACTCATCAGAATTAAGTCTTTTGGAATAAGCTGCCTTACTGCCAACTCTGACCTGAAGATAGTTCACGTAGAGACTCCTTGTCCCAATTAGGCTTTTCAACTGACTTAGGAGAGAGACACTTAAGGATTGTAGCACTAAAATACTAGAAATTTATTGATTTTACTTTGTTTTTTATTTAAGGATGATTTTAGACGGTATCGTGGAGCTCTTGCACGCAAGAGAATTCGCCTAGGCAGGTAAGGGACTTAGATGTAAGGATTTTATGGAATCTTCTCTCATCTGACAAATTACATATCAAAGAGCCCTCTCTATGTCTCTATTCCCACATAATGTAAAAAGAGAAGGTCTGATGTTTTTTGAGTGTGGAGACTACTGTGATGAAAATTGTTCTTTCTGATTGTTCCACCAGTAAAGGCAGCTTTTTAAAACTGCTGATTTCAGTTCAAGAAACTGTCATAGTTATTGCTGTGTGCTAAATACAGGGAAGAAAACTGTTATTTAATATTTTAATTTTTTTCCAGAAAATACATTATTTCCCACAAAGGAGAGGTTCCACTTTGCATACACTGGGATACTGGCAACCAGGTGACAGTTTTATGATCTGAAGTTCTTCATGTAAAATCACTTCATTACCAAAATGGAAATCCCCTCATTTAACTGACTCACGTTGTGCCTACACAGGTTAGATGAAAAGGTGAATTATAGCAACCAGTCATCTCAAAATGAAACAAAACCAAAATATCAGTAACTAGTTATCAGCCAGCTGCTTCATTGCCTTGTTTGAATTATATGTATAGTTCCTGAGTTACAGAATCTGGATGCTCTGCCATCAAATGCATTCAAGCAACACAGGACCTTGAGATCTGGTGTTTCATCATAGCTTGTGTTGAATGACATGCCCACTGGCTTGCATTTTTATAACACAATAGCAAAGTGTTAGTCATTGTAATGTTTTTGACCATAAAATGTAAAGGGAAATCCAAGTTTACTTATTACCCGTTGATTACAAGTCATACTGAAGGGTGTTCTTGTCTTTGCTTAGGATGCTAATTAAAATGATACTAATCTGCTAAGCATATATGACTCACATTACCTGTCTGAATTCTGCATTAAGAGTTTGAGACAGAAATTATGTTCCTGTAAGTTAGTTCTAACCTCAACATCATCACTTTGGCTCTAACAGTGCCCACTTTCTAAGCAGAAAATATTTGATCACATATCTGCACTGAACTCACAGCATTTCAAATATTTGTGTTTTAGGTATCCTTGAGTAATGGCAACGTGGAGGCTCTCGAAAGCCTGGCGGCGAAAAGTGGTTGGGAGGTTACCAGTGCTGTGGAAAAGGTAGGAGGCACCCAGGTATACACACAACCCATTGCCCATCACAAATGAACGTCGTCATGGCAGTGGTTGTTCTGCTACTTCTAATGCTGCTCTTAAGAAGGAAAAAATGGAGATCAAGATGGCAGAGTACAAGGACACTGAGCTCACCTCCCACTCCAAACACATCAAAAATACATCTACATGTGGAGCAATTCACACTGAAAACAAACTGGAGAGTGGCAGAAAGACTCTTACACAACAAACAAGGCTGTAGAGAAAGATCCACATGGAGTCAGGTAGGAGGGGAAGAGTAGCAATCAGGTCAGGACCTGCATCCCTAGGAGAAGACACCTCAGCCCTGGGGTCGGATACTGGGAGAAGGAGTCCTCTTAGCTTGTTTAAAAACCAGTGAGACTAACAGGAGGGCTATAAGAAACCTAGGCTCTGCTCTTAAAGAGCATACACATGCTTCCTTACTCCCGGGAACCAGGCAAAGGAAGCAGATTGAAACTTCCCAGGGCTCTGGCTGGTTCCCTGCAACCACTCCAGTGCACACCATGGCCCATGCCAAGCATCCACTCCAGCCCCTCTAGCTCCACTACAGCTCCCCACTAGGGTGAAGGTTGCCACTGCTGAGGAGGTTGCACAGCTGGCAGAAATGGAGCCAGCTCAGACCAGGCACTGCATCTGAACAGAGCAAGGGTGGCCACTACTGGTGCTTGTGAAGGTGGTGGATCACGAGCAGTCTGGAGCTCTGACTGGTTTGCCAAGACTGCCTAGCACATATCCCAGCCTACACCGGGTACCCACTCTGGGCCTTCTTGCTCCAGCACTTCTCCCCTCTGTGGTGATGGTGCCACTGCTGGAATAGGGGAGAGCGCACACTTAGATGGAACAGAACTAGCTTGGACCCAACCCTCAGGGCTTCTGTGCCAGCACCTTGGAACCCCCTCACTGCCCCCAGTAGGGCAGTAATGGCCACTAATCATAGGAGAAGCCCTAGCTCACAGCTAGTTCTGCCTTTAGCCCCTCCATATCCAGCTCCCCCTCCCACCAAGGTGATAGCTGCCAGCACACCCTGGGGGAAGATGTGACTCATGCTCACGTCAGATCCAGCACTCCCACCAAAGCCACTGGGCAGATATGGACTGCATATGGACGTTCCCACACGAGGATACCCTTCAAGACTAGGATAAGTAACTGTTTCACCTAATTTCATAGAGACAGAGAAAGTTAAGCAAAATGAGAAAACAGAGGAATTTGCTTTAAATGAAAGAACAAAAAAACCTGACAAAACAACTAATGAAACAGAGATAAATAATTTACCAGATAAAGAGCTCAAAGCATTAGTAATAAGAAATGCTAACTGAACTAGGGAAAAGAATAGATGAACACAGTGAGAATTTTAACAAGGAACTAGAAAATATTCAAAAAAGAACAAGTCAGGGATAAATTAGGAGTTAGGGATTAACATATACACACTACTATATATAAAAGAGATAATCAACAAGGACCTACTGTATAGCACAGGGAACTCTACTCAGTATTCTGAAATAACCTATATGGGAAAAGAATCTGAAAAAGAATGGATATATGTATATATATAACTGAATCACTTTACTGTATACCTGAAACTAACACAACATTGTAAATCAACTATACTCCAATTAAAAAAAAAAAGAACCAGTCAGAGCTGAAGAATACAATAACGGAAATGAAAAACACACTAGAAGGATTTAAAAGCAGACTAGGTAATAAAGAACATATAAGTAACATGGTACATAGAATAATGGAAATCACCCAATCAGAACAGCAAAAAGAAAAAGAAAATTTTAAAAATAAAACCAGTTTAAGGGACCTCTGGGACAACATCAAGCATACTAACATTCACCTTATAGGGGTCCCAGAAGGAGAAGAGAGAAAGTGGTCAAAAATGTATTTGGAAAAGTTATGATTGAAAACTTCCTGAACCTGAAAGAGGAAACAGATATTCAAGTACAGGAAGCACAGAGAGACCCAGACACAATGAACCCAGAGACCCACATCAAGACATATCATAATTAAAATGGCAAAAGTTAAAGAAAAAGAATTCTAAAGACAGCAAGAGAAAAAACAGAGACACATACAAGGAACCCCCCCACTCCCCAACAGGCCATCAGCTGATTTTTCTGCAGAAACTTTACAAGAAAGAAGGGAGTGGCATAATACATTTAAAGTGCTGAAAGGGAAAAACCTACAACCTAGGATATTCTACCCAGTAAGATTATCATCTAGAATTGAAGGAAAGATCAAGAACTTCTCAGACAAGCAAAAAATAAAGGAGTTCATCAGTACTAAACCAACCCTAAAATAAATGTTAAAGAGTCTTCCCTAAGTGGAAAAGAAAAGGCTACAACAAGAAGTAAGAAGTCATAGGAAAGGAAAAACCCCACTAGTAAAGGCTGTGGATCAACCATTTAAATAAGCTAGTATAAATATTAAAAAACAAAAACTATAAATAAAATAAAATATAACTACAATAAACAGTTAAGGGATAAACATCAAAAACATAAAATGTGAGGGAGGAGAGAAAACAATGTAGATCTTTTAGAATGTGTTTGAACTTAAAGGACTATCAGTTTGAAAGAAGCAGATAGTTACATGACAACATATATGAACACCATGGTAACCCCAAATTAGAAACTTAAATAGATGCAAAAAAACAAAAAGAAATTAATTCAAGCATACTATTAAAGAAAATAATCAAACCACAAGGGAAGAAACAAACAAACAAAAAGAAATAAACAGAGAAGAACTACCAAAAAAACTGGAAAAGAAGCAATAAGATGGCAATAATATCAATAATTACTTTAAATGTCAATGGGCTAAATGCTCCAATCAAAAGACACAGGGTGGTTGACTACATAAAAAACAAGACCCTTCTATATTATATGTTGCCTACAAGAGACTGACTTCAGAGCTAAACACACACACAGACCAAAAATGGAAAAAGATTTTATACAAACAGAAACAGCAAGAAGGCAGGGGTAGCAATAATCATATCAGACAAAATAGACTTTAAAACAAAGTCTATAACAAAAGACAAAGAAGGGCATTATATAATGATAAAGGGGAGGAAGACAAGATTGTGGAATAGAAGGACTGGAGCTCACCTCCTCTCATGAAAACACCAAAATAACAACTGCTGAACAACCATAGACAAAAAAGATTGGAACCTACCAAAAAAGATATTCTACATCCAAAGACAAAGTAGCCACAATGAGACGGTAATAGGGGTGCATTTGCAATGCAATCAAATTCCATGCTCACCAGGTAGGCAACCCACAAACTGGAAAATAATTATATCGCAGAGGTTCTGCCACAGGAGTGAGAGTTCTGAGCCCCATGTCAGGCTCCCAGTCTGGGGGTCTGGCATCGGAAGGAGGAGCCCCCAGAACATTTAGTTTTGAAGGCCAGTGGGCTTGACTGCAAGAATGCCACAGGACTGGGGGAAACAGAAACTCCACTCTTGAAGGGCACACACAAGGTCTCATGTGCACCGGGACATAGGGAAAAAGCAGTGACTTCATAGGGGCCTGGGCCAGACCTACCTGCTGGACTTCGAGGGTCTCCTGGGGAGGCAGGAGGTGGCTTACTGTGGGGACAAAGACACTGGTGGCAGAGGTACCAGAAAATATTCATAGGCGTGAGTTCTCCTGGAGGACTCCATTTTGACACCAAGACCTAGCCCCATCCAACAGCCTGTAGGCTGCCAAGTCTTCCTGAGCCCACAGCCACCTCTAAACACACCCCTTGACATGGCCCTGCCCACCAGAGGGACAAGATCCAGCTCCACCCACCAGTGGGCAGGAACCAGTCCCTCCCACCAGAAAGCCTGCACAAACCTCTTAGCAACATCACCCACCAGGGGGCAGAAACCAGAAGCAAGAGGAGCTACAATCCTGAAACCTAAGGAACGGAGACTGCAAACACAGAAAGTTAAACAAAATGAGATGGCAGACGAATATGTTCCAGACAAAGGAACAAGATAAAAACTCAAGAAGAACAATTAAGTGGAGTGGAGATAGGCAATCCACCTGAAAAAGAATTCAGAGTAATGATAGTAAAGATGACCCATGATCTCAGAAAAAGAATGGAGGCATAGACTGAGAAGATATAAGAAATGTTTAACAAAGAGCTAGAAGACATAAAGAACAAACAGACTTGAACAATATAATAACTGAAATGAAAAATACACTAGAAGGAATCAATAGTAGAATAAATAAGGCAGAAGAATGGATAAGTGAGCTGGAAGATAGAATGGTGGAAATCACTGCTGTGAATGAAGAATAAAAAATGAAAAGAAAGGAGGACAGTCTAAGAGACTTCTGGGACAACATTAAATGTACCAACATTCACATTATAGGGATCCCAGAAGCAGAAGAGAGAGAGAAAGAGCCTGAGAAAATATTTGAAGAGATAATAGCTGAAAACTTCTCTAACAAGGAAAAGGAAACAGTCACCCAAGTCCAGGAAGCACAGAGAGTCCCATACAGGATAAACCCAAGGAGGAACATGCTGAGACACATATAATCAAATTGACAAAAATTAAAGGCAAAGAGAAAATATTAAAAGCAACAAATCACATACAAGAAAATCCCCATAAGGTTGTCAGTTGATTTTTCAGCAGAAAGTCTGCAGGCCAGAAGGGAGTGGCACGATATATTTAAAGTGATGAAAGGGAAAAACCTACAACCAAGAATACTCTACCCTGCGAGGCTCTCCTTCAGATTCGACAGAGAAATCAAAAGCTTTACAGACAAGCAAAAGGTAAGAGAATTCAGCTCCACCAAACCAGCTGTATAACAAAAGCTAAAGGAACTTCTCTAGACAGAAAAGAAAAGGCCACAACTAGAAAATTACAAATGGGAAAGCTCACCAGCAAAGGCAAACATACAGTAAAGGTAGGAAATCATCCACACACAAATATGATATCAAAACGAGCAATCATGAGAAGAGGACAGTACAAATGCAGGATACTGGAAATGCATTTGAAATTAAGAGACTATGAACTTAAAACAATTTTGTATATATAGAGACTGCTATATCAAAACCTCACAGTAACTGCAAACCAAAAACCTACAACAGATATACACACAAAAAAGAAAAAAGAATCCAAACACAACACTGAAGATAAGTCCTCAAATCACCAGAGAAAAAAACAAAAGAGTAAAGGAAGAAAAAAGACCTACAAAAGCAAATCCAAAACAAGTAACAAAATGGCAATAAGAACATACATATCGGTAACTACCATAAATGTAAATGGATTAAATGCTCAAACCAAAAGACACAGACTGGCTGAATGCATACAAAAACAACACTGGTATATATGCTGTCTATAAGAGACCCACTTCAGATCTAGGGACACATACAGAATGAAAGTGAGGGGATGGAAAAAGGTATTCCATGCAAATGGAAATCAAAAGAAAGCTGGAACAGCAATACTCTAAAGACTGTTACAAGATACAAAGAAGAACACTACATAATGATCAAGGGATCGATCCAAGAAGAAGATACAACAATTATAAATATATATGCACCCAACATAGGAGCACCTCAACATGGCAAATGCTAACAGCCATAAAAGGAGAAACTGACAGTAACACAATAATGGTGAGGGAGTTTAACACCCCACTTTCATCAATGGACAGATCATCCAGACAAAAGAATCAATAAGGAAATACAGGCTTAAATGACACATTAGACCAGATGAACTTAACTGATATTTATAGAGCATTCTTTCCACAAAAAAAGAAAATGACAGGCCAATATTGCTGATGAACGCAAATGCAAAAATTCTCAATAAAACACTAGCAAACCAAATCCAACAATAAATTAAAAGGATCAAGTGGGATTTATCCCAGGGATGTAAGGATTTTTCAATATCCACAAATCAATCAGTGTGATACACCACATCAACAAATTGAAGAATAAAAACCATAGGATCATATCAATAGATGCAGAAAAAGCTTTTGACAAAATTCAACACTCATTTATGATAAAAACTCTCCAGGAAGTGGGCATAGAGGGAACCTACCTCAACATACTAAAGGCCATATATGACAAAACTACAGCTAACATCATACTCAACAGTGAAAAGCTGAAAGCATTTCCTCTCAAGACAAGGATGTCCACTCGTGCCACTTTTATTCAACATAGTTTTCGAAGTCCTAGCCATGACAGTTGAAGAAAAAGAAATAAAAGGAATCCAAATTGGAAAAGAAGTATAACTGTCACTCTTTGCAGAAGACATGATACTATATATAGAAAATCTTAAAGATGCTACCAGAAAGCTACTAGAGCTCATCAATGAATTCAGTAAAGTTGCAGGATAGAAAATTAATACACAGAAATCTGTTGCATTTCTATACACGAACAACAAAAGATCAGAAAGATAAATTAAGGAAAGAATCCCATTTATCATCACATCAAAAGGAATAAAATGCCTAGGAATAAACCTACCTAAGGAGGCAAAAGACCTGTACTCTGAAATCTATAATATACTGATGAAAGAAATTGAAGATGACACAAACAGATAGAAAGATATACCATGTTCTTGGATTGGAAGAATCAACATTGTCCAATGACTATACTACCCAAGGCAGCCTACAGATTCAATGCAATCCCTATCAAATTACCAACGGCATTTTTTACATAACTAGAACAAAAAATCTTAAAATTTGTATGGAAACACAAAAAACCCTGAATAGCCAAAGCAACCTTGAGAAAGAAAAATGGAGCTGGAGGAATCACGCTCCCTGACTTCAGACTATACTATAAAGCTACAGTAATCAAAACAGTATGATACTGGCACAAAAATAGAAATATAGATCATTGGAACAGGATACAAAGCCCAGAAATAAACCCACACACCTATGGTCAATTAATCTATGACAAAGGAGGCAAGAATATATTGGGTTGGCCAAAAAGTTCGTTCAGGTTTTTCTGTAAGATGTTACAGAAAAATCCAGACGAACTTTTTGGCCAATCCAATACAATGGAGAAGAGACAGTCTCTTCAACAACTGTTGCTGGGAAACTGGACAGCTACATGTAAAAGAATGAAATTAGAACATTCTCTAACACTATGCACGAAAATAAACTCAAACGGATTAAAGACCTAAATGTAGACCGGATACTATAAAACTCTTAGAGGAAAACGTAGGCAGAACACTCTTTGACATAAATTGCAGCAATATCTTTTTGGATCTACCTCCTAGAGTAATGAAAAGAAAAAGAAAAAAAAAAGAGACCTAATTAAACGTAAAAGCTTTTGCACAGCAAAGGAAACCATAAACAAAATGAAAAGAAAATACACAGAATGAGAGAAAACATTTGCAAATGATGTGACTGACAAGGGATTAATCTACAAAATATACAAACAGCTCATGTAGTTCAATATCAAAAAAACCCAAACAACCCAATCAAAAAATGGGTAGAAGACCTAAACAGACATTTCTCTAGAAAAGACATACAAATGGCAAAAAATAACATGAAAAGATTCTCAACATTGCTAATTATTAGAGAAATGCAAATCCAAAAAACAATGAGGTATCACCTCACACCAGTGAGAATGTCCATCATCAAAAAGTCTACAAACAATAAATGCTGGAGAGGGTGTGGACAAAAGGGAACCCTACTACACTGTTGGTGGGAATGTAAACTGGTACAGCCAGTATGGAGAACAGTATAGAGGTTCCTTAAAAAACTAAAAATAGAGCTACCATATAACCCAGCAATCTCACTCCTGGGCAGGTATCTGGCAAAAACCATACTTCAAAAAGATACATGCACCCCAACGTTTGCTGCAGCACTATTTACAGTAGCCAAGACATGGAAGCAACCTAAATGTCCATCAACAGAGGAATGGATAAAGAAAATGTGGTACTTATATACAATGGAATATTACTCAGCTGTAAAAAAAGTATGAAATAATGCCATTTGCAGCAACATGGATGGACCTAGATATTGTCATACTGAGTGAAGTAAGTCAGAAAGAGAAAGACAAATACCATATGATATCACTTATATATATAAAAAATGATACAAATGAACTTATTTACAAACAGATACAGACTCAGAGACTTAGAAAACAAATTTATGGTTATCAGGGGATAAGCAGGGGAGGGATAAATTGGGAGATTGGGATTGACATATACACACTACTATATATAAAATAGATAGCTAATAAGGACCTACTGTATAGCATAGGGAACTCTACTCAATACTCCATAATAACCTATATGGGAAAAGAATCTGAAAAAGAATATATATATATATATATATATATATATATGTATGTATAACTGAATCATTTTGCTATAAACCTGAAACTAACACAACATTGTAAATCAACTATACTCCAATATAAAATAAAATTTTTTAAATGATAAAAGGATAAATACAAGAGGATATTACACACATTAACATATGCACCTAATACTGAAGCACCTAAATATATAAAGCAAATACTAACAGACATAAAAGGAGAAAGAGACATTAAAACAATAATAGAAGGGGACTTTAACACCACACTTACATCAATGGACAGAACATCCAGACAGAAAATCAATAAGGGAACAGTGCTCTTAAATGATACAATGGACCACATGTACTTAATAGAAATCTAGAGGACATTC
This sequence comes from Kogia breviceps, assembly GCF_026419965.1. Taxonomy (NCBI): domain Eukaryota; kingdom Metazoa; phylum Chordata; class Mammalia; order Artiodactyla; family Physeteridae; genus Kogia; species Kogia breviceps. The sequence continues at coordinate 64,316,572 of NC_081313.1, read as the reverse complement.
CAGCCCAAAACAGCAGAATACCCATTCTTTTCAAGTGCACATGGAACATTCTTCAGGATAGAGCACATGCTAGCCCACAAAACAAGTCTCAACAAATTTAAGAGGCTAAAAATCATATCAAGCATTTTTTTCAGACCATGACACCATGAAACTAGAAATCAATTACAGGAAGAGAAAAGGGAAAAACACAAACACGTGGAGACTAAACAACATGTTACTAACAAACCAAGGGTCAATGAAGAAATCCAAGAGGAAATCAGAAAATACCTCAAGACAAATGAAAATGTAAACACAACCTTCCAAAATCTGTGGGATGCAGCAAAAGCAGTTCTACAAGAGTAGCTCATAGTGATACAAGCTTACCTCAAGAAAAATCTCAAATAAACAACCTATCCTACCATCTGAAGGATTTAGAAAAAGAAGAACAAATCTTGAAGTCAGCAGAAAGGAAATAATAAAGAAGGAAAATAAATAAATAATAATAAAGAAAATAAAATACAGACTAAAAAAACAATAGAAAATATCAATGAAACCAAGAGCTGGTTTTTTGAAAAGATAAACAAAATTGATAAGCCTTTAGCCAGGCTCATCAAGAAAAAAAGAGGGAGGACCCAAATAAACAAAATAAGAAAGAAATTAAAGAAAAGAAGGGACTTCCCTGGTGGAGTGGATAAGACTCTGTGCTTCCAATGCAAGGGGCCTGGGTTTGATCCCTGGTCTGGGAACTAGATCCCCCATGCATGCCACAACAAAGGAGCCCATGTGCCACAACTAAGACCAGGTACAACCAAATAAATAAATAAATATTTTTAAAAACAAGAAATTAAAGAGGAGAAATTATAACAGATATCACAAAGACATAAAAAAATCATAAGACAATACCATGGACAGTTACATGCCAACAAATTGGACAGCCTAGAATAAATGCATAAATTTCTAGAAACACACAATCATCCAAGACTGAATCAGGAAGAAATAGACATTCTGAAAAAACAGTGAAATTGAATTAGTAATCAAAAAAATTCTAGCAAACAAAAGTCCAGGGCTGGACTGCTTCACAGGGGAATTCTACCAAACATATAATGAAGAGATAATACCTAGCATTCTTAAACTATTCCAAAAAATTGAACAGGAGGAAACACTCCCAAATTCATTCTATGAGGCCACCATTACCCTGATATGAAACCCAGACAAAGACACTACAAAAAAGAAAATTACAGGCCAATATTTCTGATCAATATAGATACAAAAATCCTCAACAAAATATTAGCAAGCTGAATCCAACAATACATAAAAAGGTTCATACACCATGATCAAGTGGGATTTATTCCAGGGATGCAAGAATGGTTTAATATTTGCAAATCAGTCAATGTGATATACCACATTAACAAAAGGAAGGATAAAAATTATATGATAATCTCAATAAATGCAGAAAAAGCATCTGACAAAATTCAACGTCCATTCATGATAATAACTCTCATCCAAATTGGCAAAGAGGGAACATATCTCAATATAGTAAAGACCATATATGATAAAATCACAGTTAATATCATACTCAATAGTGAAAAGCTGAATGCTTTTCCTCTAAAATCAGGAATAAGATACCCTTTCTATTTAACATAGTATGGAAGTTCTAGCCACAGCAATCAGACAAGAAAAAGAAATAAAAGACATCAAATTGGAGGGGAAGTAGTAAAAGTGTCACTATTTTCAGACAACATGATACTATATAAAGAAAACCCGAATAAAGTCTCCAACAGAAAAACTATTAGAACTAATAAATGAATTCAGGAAAAGTTGCAGGATACAAGACTAATATACAGAAATCTGTTGCTTTTCTGTACATTAATAATGAACTATCAGAAAGAGAAAACAAGAAAACAATCCATTAAAGTCACATAAAAAAGAATAAAATACCTAGGAATAAACTTAACCAAGCAGGTGAAAAATACATTCTCTGAAAACTATAAAACACTGATGAAAGAAATTGAAAATGACAGAAAGAAATGGAAAGATATTCCATGTTCATGGACCAGAAGAATTAACATTGTTAAAATGACCATACTACCAAAGCAATCTACAGATTTAATACAAACTCTACCAAAATACTCATGACATTTTTCACAGAACTAGAATAATCCTAAAATGTATATGGAACCACAGAAGACCCCGAATAGCCAAATCAATCTTGAGAAAAAAAGAGCAAAGCTGGAGGTATCACACTCCCTGGCTTCAGAGTATATTACAAAGCTACAGTAATAAAAACAGTATGGTACTAGCACAAAAACAGACACATACAACAATGAGACAAAATAGAGAGCCCCCAAATAAACCCACATACTTATGGTCAATTAATTTATGACAAGAGGGCAAGAATATACAATTGGGAAACTCTCTTCAATAAGTGATGCTGGGAAAACCAGGCAAAAAAAAACATGTAAAAGAATGAGATTAGAACAGTTTCTCACACCATATACAAAAATAAACTCAAAACAGATTAAAGACTTAAGACTGGAAACCATAAAACTCCTAGAAGAAAACAGAGATGAAAAACTCTTTGATATAAATCATAGCAATAGTTTTTTGGATCTGTCTCCTAAGGCAAAGGAAACAGAAGCAAAAAAAAAAAAAATCCAAATGGGACCTAATTAAATTTAAAAGCTTTTGCACAGCAAGGGAAACCATCAACAAAATGAAGAAACAACCTGCTGAATGGAAGAAAATATTTACAAACGACGTGACCAATAAGGGGCCATATAAACAGCTCATACAGCTCATAAACAGCTCATACAACTCAATGTCAAAAAAAAATAACCCGATTAAAAAATGGGTAGAAGACCTGAATAAATATTTTTCCAAAGACATACAGAGGGCTAACAGGCACGTGAAATGATGCTCAACAGTCCTAATCATCAGAGAAATACAAATCAAAACCACAATGAGTTATCACCTTACACCTGTCAGAATGGCTATCAACAAAAAGACCACAAATAACAAATATTGGTGAAGAAGTGGAGAGAAGGGAACCCTAGTACACTGTTTGTGGGAATGTAGACTAGTACAGCCACTTGGAAAACAGTATGGAGGTACCTCAAAAAACTAAAAATAGAACAACCATATGATCCAGCAATTCTACTACTGGGTATATATCTAATGTATAAATATAGATATGTACATCTATATAGATTCATATATAGTCACATATATATTCATATAATAGGAGTATAAGCTATAAAATATTACATCACTATGTTATATACCTGAAACTAATATAATATTGTAAATAAACTGTATTTCAATTTTTTTTAAGGTAAAAAAATCTTTGGCGGAAATTTTTTTGAGTCAAGTATCTTTCCATCCCTGTCTCTACTCCTCCACACTGGCTGATCTAGGGTCCTTCAAATCGCCCTACACATTCCTACCTCTGAGCTTAGTTCTCATGTTCCACCTCTCTCCTTCTCCTCTCTATCTACCCCAGTCCTACCTGGTCTTCATGACCCAGGACAAATGCTTTTCCATAAAGCCAATCACCCCTGACTGAAGGAACTTATCCCTCTAGGAACTCCTTTAACAATTACTTCTTTATGATTAACTTGTCAATTAATTATGCATTATCTCATGACATTTCTCCCACAGCTACGTTGAGTTAGTATTTGATTTACATAGTAATTTAACTTTTTACACATGGTCTTTTTCCCTAACTAGATTATAAACATCTTAAGAAAGAAGCCTTGTCTTGACATCTTTCTTCTCAGCACCTTTTACAATGTTTTGCATGTCATCAAATTTAAATTAGTGTATATCATTTGGATTTTAATTTTATCTAATTTCAAAGGTATATCAGGAGACCCTTTGAGGCTGATGTCCACATTAAACAGATTATAAGCTTTTTAAGGACCATTTTGTTCATGACTATAGTCCCAGAACACAGCACTGCCTAGCATTCAGGAGATGCTCAATAATGCTGACATTTTGTCTAGGCTCACATTTCAGTGTGTACTGTTTTTCATCATCAATGAAACAGTAGCCTCTAAAATATGATTACCATATGTTCTGGTTTTCCTGGGACAGTTCTGGTTTTCCCATCATAATTATTAACAGTGCCTAAGTGTTCCACTTTGGATAATAAGTTATATGGTCACTTACCCTGAAATCAAAGCAAATTCAGATACTTCATTTATTGTTTTCAGCTCTGACTTTGACCTCCTCTGTGTATTTTGGCTTTGGTTGTTTGCTTTTATTATGTCTTGGTGCTCACTTCTGAGTCCTTTCAGGGTCTTCCTTACCTTCTTTGGATCCAGTTAGGTTTCCATCTATGTTTGGTTCAGTGATGCAGAAATACAGGTTTAACATAACTAAGTTACTTGCTTCTCTTTATCCCTCATAAAAGCTGCTTCAAGACTGTTTTCTTTTACTAATATGAAATCTGTTTTTTGCATCATTGCTGGCATCCGAGCATTCATGAGCAGCATAGCAAAGGAAAAACTCATGTCTGGAATGAAGGACGAGAACATATTTAGTGAAGTCATTAAAATTTCAGTTCTTAGAAGAGTTTGGTGCCAGAAACCAATCTAAACAAATAAACGTATATTTGCTAGTGTCTAAGGAGAGCCATCAATAATTAATTCTTAAGTTTTATACAGATACTTATTAGAGAACACTGTATAATTAAACATTCTTATGTTATCTCTGTTGAATTTGAAGCCCTCCTCTTTTTTTTAGATTGTATTTATAATAAAAATCTAATTTTTTCTTTCTGAGTTATCCCCCTCTTCTCTCCCACTTTTTAAGGCTTTTATGTGGTTTTTTTAACCACCTTCACCATTATATGCTTTTAATTTAAAAATACAGCTCACATTTTTTTTCTGTCACCTTTTAGCTGAATAAATTCTTAAAACAAAAGTCTGTTAAGAATTATACTTATAAAAAAAGAATTATACTTATTTTGGGTTATAAAAATCTGTACTTATTTTGATATAAATGTTGATAGATGGCAAAATTCTAAAATTTCTAGAATTTGTAACGAAATTGGGCAGTACTTACTGTTTTAACCCATATTTCATTTTCAATGTATAGTGTTGGAATTAATACCAGTATTACAAGGAGCAAAAGATGAACCCCCATCTTAAAGGAGCTTATAGTCTATTTTGAAAGTATCACATATATACATATCATAGCTGAAGGATACTTTTAAGGTAGTTTATAAACAAGTGAGAGATTGTAGTATTTAAACCGCAAAGGTCAGCTCTTAGGCAATTCAAAGTCAGGGAAGACAGTTGTTTAGAGACAACTTTGGAGAGGAGTTGATTCTTTCCTCCTTGAAGATAGTGTAAGGGTAAATTGCAGGAGGGGTAAAGGGTGCTTTCTAGGCAGTGAGTAGCTTTGAGCCAAACCTTCCTGGTTGGAATTGGCATGGGTAAGAGATTGGCCTGACAGGAGTAGCTTTTTATTTAGGGAGTAGATGAGAGTGTACTGGAAGCCAGCATGGCAAGGATCATGTGAAAACCTTCACACAGGACAAAACCCACAGGAAACAGAGCAAAGAAGAGCTATTCTCATTGAAGCTGGGGAGGGGCTGGTCCCAGAACTCCACCTGATCATGTCTCCTCCCCTTAGCCCAGGGGGTAATCTATCTCCAAGGACTCTACCCCTCTCCCCATGACTCTGTAAAAACCAGTTTTGTCCTCCTTTCTGCACTATAGTCTCAATAACATAGTTGTCAACAGATAGTATAAAATTCTAAAACTTTGAGTTATTTCCTCTTGCGCTATTTGTATAAGATCCAAACCCATTAAACAGAATCTTCTTAGAATGAAAAAATATATCATTAGTAAAATGTTAACAAGCTCCAGCAGATTTTGAGCCTACTATAAGCTTCATTTCATAGACTAAAATTCTCCAGGCATCAAATGATAAAACATTTGAGATGATAAATGGAATTTAATCTGTATTCTTCCAAGCATGAAAGGGAACTCGTTTTCTTGGAGAGTTGGTCTTGGAGAATTTTTGCACTAAGCCAAAGTTGGCTTTCCTAAAATAGTACGGTTTAAAGAGAACCAACATCAACCGCTGCCTTTCCTTGTCTGCTTTGTCTGCATCAATGTCATTAACTCTGATTGTCTGCTACTTTTAACTTTGGGGAAAGGATCAAAATATCATCCACTCATCCAATACTGTACTTGGCACTGGATAAGTCAAGTGAGTTTTATAGGGGCAGAATTTAATGATGGCTACTTAGCATGAAGTTTGTTTTGGCTCCAGGATAGGAAGTAGCAGCATGTATCTGCAATCTAGGGAGCAGCTTCCTGGAAAAGTGCTGTGATAGTTTCCTAGAGCTGCCATAAAAGTACCACAAACTGGGTGCCTTGCAGTTTTGGAAGCTGGAAGTCTGAGATCAAGGTGTTGGCCAGTGTTGGTTCCTTCTGAGGGAGTGAGCGAGAATCTATTCCAGGTCTTTCCCTTAACTTCCAGTGCTTTGCTGGCAATCTTTGGCATTCCTTGGATTGTAGATGCACCACCTGACCTCTGCCTTCACCTTCATATGGGGTTCTCCCAGTGTGTGTGCTTGTGTGTGTGTGTTTACGTGTCCACATTGCCCCTTTTTATAAGGACACCAGTCATATTGGGTTAGGGGCCCATTCTACTGCAGTATAACCTCATCTTAACTTATTACACCTGCAATGACCCTATTTCCAAATAAGGTCACATTCTGAGCTACTGGGGGTTAGGACTTTAATATATGAATTGGGGGAGGGGGGGACACAATTCAACCCTTAAAAAGTGCTCAGTCCAGTGGTACATCCCACTCCACCCTGGTTCCACGAAGGTTGACCATGGTTGCCCCATGGCCAGAATCTGACTGAGGTGGTGGGATCACTCTGGCCCCCTGCCCTTGCCTCCTCTGAGACTGCAGAGCCCCAACAGGCTGGCTAAGAGCCACATGGACACCAGGCTTTGATAAAGTAACTTCCCTCTGGATTTACACCAATGAACCTGCTTCAACTTCTGCTGTACGGGGGGCAAAGGTAGGCATGTCTATGCTGGGGTGAGTCTCAGCCACCAACTATAGCTGCATTCATGGTTTTCTTTCTCTTTGATAAGTGCCCACAGCCTACATCATATCCTCCTGTGCAGGCTCAATTTAAAGACAGTCTTCGCACTGAGGTCAATTAGAGAGGTAAAATAGCATAAGCAAATAGTCACTTCTTACCTTTCTAAGCTGCTTTTAGTCAGTTTCTCATTTCTTCATTCTCTTCCTAAAGATATTTATGTTTAAATAAAGGTTTTCTCCCTCACAGCCTGATTTTTCCATCTGCTTGATTCCTGCAGTGAAGTCTTAACCCTATGTTTGTTTGTCTTCTCACAGCTTGTTGCCATGGGAATGATTATAAGATGGCAAATTTCAACACTGTCTTCTAAGAACCCTGAAAAAGATGGAGAAAATGGGCAGGATAGAAATGTGCTCTTAGCTGAACACGTATCTCTGATTACTGGCCAAAGCACAGTAGAAGGAAAGTTCAGAGTAACAAGGGATACATGGATGTTTAAGTATACATCAAATGGATCCCCATGACAAGCCTCCTCTTATCTAAGCAATAATAAGCACTAGAAACCCAGGAATTGGCCGCCTTGAAAGATGAGCTCTTGTGATTCACAAATGAAAGAATGCAGCGTCCCTGTTGAGAGGCTGAGTTGGCTCTAGAGGCGTTGACTTACTCCCTGGGCTCCTTCAGCCCACGTGAAGGCATGCCTGACATCCTGAGAAAGTACGTTAGGCTGCAGCCTTGGCTCCAAGGTCTTAGGGGGAAATGAAGCACTGACTTGCCCAGCAGTCTGGTTATAATTTCTGCTGTTCCCGGATAGAGGCAGGGAAATACCACAAAGAGATAAAGAAAGAAAGGCTTATGTTCTTAGTTTTTCATGAGAAAAACTATTGCACAATAATAACCCACCCTCAAGTCACATATTGTTTAGATGACACAGGGGCATAGCATCCTGGTCTGAGCTCTAGACATCCAGGTATTTAAAGTGAACTTGCCATCATTTGGCTTCATTATTATCCAGGTGCCAAGATGCCTTAGCTAGTGCAATCAGCCTATGACTACGTATATATGCTTGTGGTTTTTAATGTAAAAACACCTATTTTTCTTTTGTAATTTTTTTCTTGTTATTTTCTTTTAGATAAAAATATACACTCTGGAAGAGCACAATATTTTATCTGTTTGTGTTGAAAAGCATGTGGAAAGACCAGCACACTTGGCTTATCATCTCTTGTCTGACTTTACCAAGCGACCTTTGTGGGACCCCCATTACATGTAAGAATAAATTTTAAATATTTTCTTATTCAACCCTGATATCATGTAAAAGATGACCTCTACATTGCAGTCTATCTCCACTGCCCAGTGTATGACCTATTGTTTTATTCAACAGTATTTGCTAAAGCTCGCTCTGCATGGAAAACTGCATCAGGTGCTACTGAGAGACACAAAAATTATTATAATCATCTATTTTTCATCTATATTGAGTTGACATGCTTTACCCACATCTATTGTACTCCGATCAATAACCCTTCAAAGTTGATATTCCTATTTAACAACAGAGAGATCCCAAGACTTGCCAACAATACACAGGCAGTAAAGCAATGGAACCTGAATTGGAACCCAGGTCTGTCAGGCTCTGAATTCCATACTCTTGTACTTTAACACACAGTCTCATTGCTCTTGAGGAAGGGATTATCAAATAGTCCCTCCAACTTCCCACTCTTGATCTTTATTTGGTAGTCCCCTCTTTTTCTGTGAAGCAGCACTCCCTGGTGAGAAGCTGGGAGAAGCAGCTGTGTGAGTACATTCCTTCCTGCTCTCCATGTCTGATCAGGGCCCACTCCTGTCAGCCTACATCTCTTCTGTTACTCCTTGTTTCCCACATCCCTCCAATCTTCTCCACTCTCCCTCCTTTCCTGGAATGCAGAGCTGGGCATCTTGTCAACTGCACTGTCAGGGTAACACCCCCTTCTCCAAGGAGTCCAAGCTCCTGGGCTGCAGGGCTCAGGCCTCATGGACACCTTGCTTGAAGGAAAGGATTGGTAAGATTATACCTATTATATTCAGCATTACCATTTACTTCCTAATTTGGACGAAGTAGAGTTTCATCTTTTAAATGTCCAAATCTCACTGTGATTAACAGCATGTAGTAGACAATTTAACACCACTAAAGTGAAACATCTCTGGGCTCATGTGTTACATTTGCATAGATGCCAGAATGATACATCTTGGTTAATGTTACCATAATAAACATTCGGAGAAGAGGAAACACTTGACAATTTTCTTGCCGCGATCTTTGTAGATACTCTATAAGTACAAAGATTTTAGCAAGAATAATGCCTAAACTTGCTGCTCTTTTCAAATGTTTCTCCCACTATTTTCTATATCACCTGACATTCTAGCCTAATTGAACTTGAATGAATGAATTCTAATTCCACTTACTTTTTTGGTGCATCTATCATGATTCAGGTACTGTGCCAGGTGTTTTCACTTGATCCTCACAATAGCCCCATAGGTGCTATTATCTACATTTTATAGATTAAAAAAAATGAACTTGCCTAACATAACATAGCTACTAAGTGGCAATCTGAGACTCAAAGGCAAGTTGCTTGACTCCAAGCTTAGTGTTCTTTCCCAAAATACCATATTCCTTTACCTCAGAGTCATTGGATTGTCCATATAATTCAGTAGTCTTCAAAATATTATTACTTGATCCTAGAGAAAAATAATTATGAGGAAAAAAGAAAAGTGCCTTTCTCTGCAGTATTGACGGCAGTGACCTTAGAGTCAGATGGCCAGCATTCTTTTCATCACATGCAGAATTATTCCTTCTGGCCAAACAACTCTAAAAACAGACTTTAAGAAATGATGCTGGCTTTGGCGGGATGGTTATGTGAGCAGAAGGGTGAATATAGACACCAATAATGAAGTTATGCAAACAAACAAAAGAAAGGAATGCCTTATTCTACCGGGTAGAAAAATGTAGACTTTCTGTCACTGTTCTGTTTACATAGGTCCTGTGAAGTCATAGACTGGGTAAGTGAAGATGATCAGATATATTATATCACTTGTCCTGTGGTGAATGATGACAAGCCCAAAGACTTGGTAGTACTTGTTTCACGAAGAAGGCCTCTCAAAGATGGGTGAGTATATGTAATTCAAGTGTTATAGCAATGTCTTATAGTTTAGAGTAGAAAGAAAAAGTTGATATGAAAACAAGGAAGTCAATGGAATAAGCATTTCTGGTCTTGAATGATGTTCATGTGAATTTTTTCTAGATGAGGCTTTAGTTATCATTAAAAAAAAAAAGGGCTTCCCTGGTGGCACAGTGGTTGAGAGCCCGCCTGCCGATGCAGGGGACACAAGTTTGTGCCCCGGTCCAGGAAGATCCCACATGCCGCGGAGCGGCTGGGCCCGTGAGCCGTGGCCGCTGAGCCTGTGCGTCCGGAGCCTGTACTCCACAACAGTGAGAGGCCCGAGTACCGAAAAAAAAAAAAAAAAAAGAAAGAAAGAAACAATTATCTATTAAGTGCCAGCCATGTGCAAAGCATCTGTAAGACTCGTAAAGCAGTTCCCTTTCCTTTTGCTCTATGCAGATGTAAAACGAGTATTTAGCAAACCTTCAAAATATTCCATTATTGTAAAAATGCAGTGAAAGCCAAATAAAATACCAGGAATTGGTATTTATTTACAAAGACTACAGAATTTACAAAGACTCAACTGTGCTAGACACCCAAAATGGCTGGCTGTCAATTAGAGTGTCTGTTCATGGCTTCTCCATGGGCATTGGACTTCTCAGAGAATAGTGTCTAGGTTCTAAGGGGAAGGGTCCCAAGAGCAGGTGTTCAAAGGGACAAGAAGTAGAAGCTGCCAGGGCAGTTATGGTCTACCCCTGGAACTAGCCAGCATTATTTCTGATGTCAAAGCTGGCCTCTAGAAATAATCTCTCCCATGTGGGATTAATGCACATGGATGTTCAGTGTAGTATCATTTACTATGGCAAAAGATATTAGAAATAAACTGAAGCTCCATCTTATTAATTATGGTAGAACCACACTACAGAGTACTATACCAGCATTACAAAGGATGAAGTAGCCACAGAGGCATTGATACAGAAACACCTCCAAAGTTTTACCATTAGGTGAAAAATCAAATTACAGACCAATATTTGTAAAATGATTATATTTATGTAAAATTCTACATACGTCCATTTGCTTACATAAATGTTATATATTTATAAAAAGATCTGGAGGATCACAATATAACGTGGTCATCTCTAGGATAAGTATGTATTGTGCTTATGGTGGACTGAAGGATGACTTCTATTTTCTAATGTATAGGGTTCTCTATTGTTTGAAGGTTCTTTAAAACAATGGGATTATTTTTTCATTACAAAAAGAAGACACTGAAATTACAACCCATTAGGGCACCCAAAAAAAACCAGTTTGGAGGTTGACTGCAGCTTTGCGGAGTTATACAAAGTATATGTAATTCTTAGGCAGAAAACACCTATGGCCCTTATTATTATTTGCTATACTTGAATGTATCCATAGAGAGTGTTTTCCTATGTATACCACTCATCTAAAAGATCTGGATGTCTGTAGTTTTACTTCTACTATATAAACAAGTTGCATTAACTGTAGGAATTTATTTTCTAACAACTATTCTTTGTTTCTCTCAAGAACTTTGAAAATGTCCTTTTATCTTTCAGTCACACTTACACGGTGGCAGTGAGGTCAGTTATTCTGCCATCAGTCCCACCTTCTCCACAGTACATCAGGAGTGAAATAATAAGTGCCGGATTTCTCATCTGTGCTATTGACAGCAGTTCATGTACCGTAAGTTTGATGAAACATCTGCAGATTAATTTGTTCCTACGGATACAGAGGAACCTTTTACCTGGATTTACTAATTAACTGTAATTCTGCAATGTGTGTCCACCCACACCCACCAGGGTATACTAAGGTCATCCCTTCAGATCCATTCCCAAAAGATTAGGGTCATAGCCTCCCCTACACCAACAAGATTGAGATCCCTGCTTGAAAAAGCTCCAAGTCAATAAGAAATTAAAATATTGTTTTGTTTTGCTTTGTTTTTTTGAAACAGGTATCTTACTTTAACCAGATTTCTGCTAGCATCCTTCCTTACTTTGCTGGAAATCTTGGTGGCTGGTCAAAATCCATTGAAGAGACAGCAGCCTCCTGTATACAATTCATAGAGAACACTACTGATGATGGGTTGATAAGCATATTTTAAATGATAAACTTTAAATTATCGGTCATTTTATTTTCCACTTTCAATTTCAAGCACCCTTAGCTCTGACACTTGACAAGCTTCTGGGCCACAAATAATTTAATATCAGCCTAAGCAAAATGCAGTTATGAAGAGGTTAAAAAACAAAATGCATCCCAAGTCCAATACCAGTGATTTGGGTTAACATTAAAAGAGCTTTAAAACTCTGTTTTAGATCACCTGTGGCTTTGCTCCCTTCCAGGGGCACAGGCAATGGAAAATTTCCCACATGCAATATTGTGTGTTCTGTAAAATGGTGTAAGTTAGGTTAAAATAATCAAAACATTTTTAGGCTACATGTTCTGTTTGAAAGTTTACAAATTTTTTTTTTTTTTTTTTTTTTTTTCAGTACACGGGCCTCTCACTGTTGTGGCCTCTCCCGTTGCGGAGCGCAGGCTCAGCAGCCATGGCTCACGGGCTCAGCCGCTACGCGGCATGTGGGATTTTCCCGAACCGGGGCACGAACCTGTGTCCCCTGCATCAGCAGGCGGACTCTCAACCACTGCGCCACCAGGGAAGCCCTAGTTTACAAAATTTTATAAAATCAGAAATGATAAGTTGCCTAGTTGATTAATAGTATGGGGTTGTTCCATGTACAGCAGGTATCTGTATGTCAGGAGCATCTGACAAGATGTATTACATGCTTTAGAGCTTTAAATTAGGAAGACATTAAAACATAATGGAATCCAATCAATTTTAGTAATAGGAACTACTTTCCTAGTGTCATTTAACATATATCAAGTTAGCTGACCAATTTAGTATCTATTGCTCTATCTACACTCACAAAGTACCTGCAAAATGTGATATTGTAGGGAAAGCATTTACTGAGCTCTACGTTCATAATCATTACATTAGAAATTTATTCCCTAGACTTAAAAAAAATTGTTATTTATTTTATTTTTGGCTGTGTTGGGTCTTTGTTGCTGAGCATGGGATTTCTCTAGTTGCAGCGAGCAGGCGCTACTCTTCATTGCGGTACACAGGCATCTCATTGTGGTGGCTTCTCTTGTTGTGGAGCACAGGATCTAGGGTGCACAAGCTTCAGTGATTGTGGTACGTGGGCTCAGTAGTTGTGGTGCACGGGCTTAGCTGCTCTGAGGCACGTGGGATCTTCCCGGACCAGGGATCAAACCCGTGTACCCTGCATTGGCAGGCGGATTCTTAACCACTGCGCCACCAGGGAAGCCCTACATTTCCTTTTTTAATGGAAATGTATTTGATTGCTCTTTCACTCATTCAATAAATATTTATTAAGAACCTACTTTGTGTTAGACACTTTTAGGCACTGTGGGTTCAGCAAAGAACAGAAGCATACTGATAACATCATAATAAAATATTGATAAATAAATAGAATATTTAGGAGGTAAGTGTTTAATGGAAAAATAAAGCAGGGTAAAGGATGTGAGTGCTGGGGAGGTGTTGGAGGTAGTTGTTCATATTTTAAATAGGGTGGTCACTTGCCAGAAGCAGCAGGAAAATGCTTCTGCTGCTTCTGGGCCCCCCTCCCCAAGACTGGGAGGCCAGCGCTGTGGCTCAGTGCAGAGCCTGGGGTCCTTCAGCCCCACTGACTTTGCAGACCCCTCCGACCTCCTTACCTCTGCCACCCACACTGCAGCTGGGCCAGGGCCGGAGGGTCCTTGTAAGAGGAGTTCCAGGAGTTGCCCTCGTGCCTGGGAATGCCAGCATGTGGACCAGGGGTCAGAAGTGTGAAGCTTCACATCTACTCCTTAAGGCCACTGCAAGTTAAAGACGTAAAATTTAATAACATTTTTCTGGCCATGAAACATGACTTTTGTTAAACAACAAGAAGGTGTGGGGGGGAGTTCACACTGAAAGATAGTAAATATTCTATATAACGAATGTAGCAATATATACATCCAGGATTTGGGCTTTTGGTTATTGATGGCCTGGTGGATAGAGTGGTCAGGGTAGGCCCCATTGAGGGATATTTCAGTGAAAACCTGAAGGCAGAGAGGGACTGAACCACGAGTTCTTGAGATAGCATGTTTCCTGCAGAAGAACTAGCCCAGGCACAGCCTTTGAGATGGGAATGTGTTTCTGGCACATTCCAGGAAAAGCAGATACTGGAGAGGCTGGAATAGAGAGGTAATTAAAGACAGCCTTTTCTGGATTTCTTCAGTGCCCTGACTTTAAGCAAACACGACTGAACCAAGGGTAAGCAGCAAAGCTGGTTCATCAGCAGTCACCCTCAAGCCACTGTAGACTAAGGACAGAGGGAACATAAAAATGTAGTCATGCTTATTTTCTCCTTTGGAGTGTCAAACTATCCTCCAGGAACACTAAAGACTTTATACCTTTTTCTTTTTTTTTGCGGTATGCGGGTCTCTCACTGTTGTGGCCTCTCCCGTTGTGGAGCACAGGCTCCGGGCGCGCAGGCTCAGCGGCCATGGCTCATGGGCCCAGCCGCTCCACGGCATGCGGGATCTGTCTGGACCAGGACACGAACCCATGTCCCCTGCATCGGCAGGCGGACTCTCAACCACTGCGCCACCAGGGAAGCCCCGTACCTCTCTTGATAGTAAGGGTTTTCAAGTGTGTCTAACAGGACTGAAAGCTTTTTGATTAAGAAAGGAAGTTCTTCCTTATTAATTCTTCCCAGTTTTAATGCAGCTGTGTTTCTGATTTATATTCAGTTTTTCTATCATATTTTTTAAGAATTCTAGAGTAAAAATGTAAAAATTGATCTATACAGTTTAGAATATAGTTTACCCTTATGGTCTAACACCTCTAGGAAATAATGAACAATTTTAATTAAACCTAGAGAAATCCAGAGTATTTTTATATATACCATCACATGGTTTTGTTCATATTTCTCATTGCACATTTCAGAGACAACCTTGGAAATTTTTATTGGTATATTTATAGCAGTAGTTTTGAAAATATATGTTGAAAATGTGTATGTTAAGGAATAAGTTTATGTTTAGAATAAATTATTGAAATGTAAACTATGAAGCTTGTTCCTGATTCATTTTACCCATTTGAAGGTAGTGTAACTACTGGGACAGACAGTTCACCATGGGCCCAGAGGGGTCCTGCATATTATTGCTGAGTGTGCCAAACTGCAAGACTAATTTATCCACAGGCAAATGCTAGTCCCATAGGCAATTAAGTAGGTCAAGGTGACCACAGCTTGACTTCAGTGTAATGGCTCACTCTCTGGGAGTAGGAAGGCTGGCTTGTTTGCTCTGTGCTACCGCGTTTGCAACTTGTTCCTCAGCTGTGACACAAACCCGCTATGTCTATAAGCATCCATCTGGGCCCTTCATGTCACCCTGTGGGGACTAAGGGAAAAAGGGAAGCAACAGAAATAAGTTGATACTCACGACATTCACGCTGTTTGCTGTGCCATGAGTACTATCTTTTGTCTCTGAACCAGGATTCTCATACCGTGTCGACATCCATGAAACAGTAACAGACTAGTGTATTAAGAATCTCAGACCCTTCACAGTTCTTGATAGTAACCCACCTCCAGATTCAAAAGTCAGAGAAATATTATACAATGTCTTTCTCATTGTACACCTGAAGTTATAAAGTACTATATAAAAATTACACATCTGATGCCATCTTTCCCTTCCTCATTTTGTGACATTTTTAGGGACATTTGAAAATAGATTCAAAATTAATATTTCTATCATTTACATAGCTCATTATCCCTCTCCATGTCTTCCCTTCTTTCCTTATCTGGCTTAGATTCCAGGTCTATCATTAATACCACACCCTGGAAAACACCTGTACCTTTTCCTTTCATTCGACTTGTCTGGCAAACTCAAAACTGTGGTTAAAGTATTTGTAATACCTCACCCCTGCACTAAGCACCTGAAAATTGTGGATGGGTCTCACTTGAAATTTATGAGCACAGATTTCAAAAGGGCTCTGATAATACTACTACATTTCCTATATGTTTGCTATTTCACACTGCCTTCTCTTCCTTCAAGTTTCTCATGTCTCCTACCCTTTCTCAGTTAATGAAATTTAGAAAATACTTCTTTGAGGAAAATATAAACGAGTTGTCTCATCTCCGCATCTATGTACATTCCACATCTTTGCCATCCCTCCTAACACAATGAATTAAACATCTCTACCCTAGCAAAGAACGATTTCTCTAACCTTCTCTGAGGCTTCCCTCCTCCAATTCTCTTTTTTTCTCTATTTCAGGAGTCTTTCCTGGATTATTTTCATAGCCACTATTATCTCTTATCTTAAAATAAATCAAAACAAAGCAAAACAATACTTCACCTGATCCAGCTTCCTAAAGGCCACCCATTGCTACTCCAATTATCTATAAATGTGGTCTTCATATCCTTATTTCATTTACCAAACTGTACTTCTCCCTCTATTACTCCACAAAGACCTCTCTTATTGCCACAAATAATGGACCTGTTCTTAGCTTATTTAGCCTCTGAGCTGCATTAACAAAGTTGACTAGTTCCTTCTTTTTGCAGCATTGTCTCCACTTGGCTTCCATGTCACACTCTTGGATTTCCTCCTGTGTGACCAGTCACACTTAAATCCTCTTGAAGTTCTTCCTCCTCCACCAGACCTCTAAATATTAGACTACCCAGGGCTCTGTTCTTGGCCTCTTCTCCTCTATCTCCATTCCTCAGTGAGTCCACCCAGCCTCTGGGTTTTAAAAGACATCTACTTGCCAATAACTCCCAAATCTCTGTCTCAAGCCCTAAACTCTCCTCAACTCCACATGTATATCTAACTACTTATTTGACACTTCCACTAAGATAATCATCATCTCAAAGTTCACATTTCCAAAATAGTTCCCTTAACTCTGCCACCTTTCCCTCCATAAATCCTCCTTCCTTCAGGAAATCTTATTAGCTCTGTTAAAAATATCAACATAATCAGAACCTGACCCCTTCTAACAACTCCACCACGACGACCCTCATTCACACCATCTTCTCTCACCTGAATTATAACCTGTTTTTTATCCTTACTCCTCCCTTCACTCTGCTCTCAACTCAGCAATCAGATGATGTCACATTTCTCCCCAAACGTGTGAAAAATTTTGCGTATCACAGAGTGAAAGCCAAAGCTTTATAATGGTCTGGGGTATGTTGTGGTACGTTGGATTATTTTTCAGAAGTATTCACTCCCTCACCACCATCCCCACTTCCACGAATGGAGCGTGCTATTCTACCTCTTGTCTCTGAGCTCAATTGTGTGACTCATCAACAGACATGATGCAACCAAAAGCTTGAAAATGGTTTTGCAAGTGGACCTGCCCTCTTACGTCTCTGCCACTGTCCTGAGAAAAACATGTCAGGGCTAGTCTGCTGGTCCCAGGAAAAGGAAGAGAGACACATGCAATAGAGCTTCTTCATCTGAGCCTAGCTTAGATCAGCTGACCCCAAACCAAACTTCTTATGGATGTGAGCAAGCCCAAATGAGATTAGTAGAGCTGTCCAGATAAGCCCAGTCTAGATCTGACTCATAGGCATGAGCTAAAGAACCGCTTATTAGTGTATGCTTCTGAGAGTTTGTGGTTTTTATGTGGCAGAAACTGGTAGAGGCTGTAAGATATGACCCCTATTAACTCTCTGATCTTCTACTAGTTTATCCCTCTCTTTTCCAACCATATTTGCCTCTTTGCTGTTTTTCAACTATACCAGGCAGGCTCCTTCCTCAGTATCACTGCACTTACTTATTACCTCACATCAAGATACCCAAGGCATTCTCCCTAATACCTCCCCGTGTACTATACAATGTAACATTACAAATGAACCTTGAAAACATTATGCTAAGTGAAGGAAGCCACTCAAAAAGATCACATCTTCTTTCTGCCCCTCAAATATGCATGGCTTTGACTATTTTCTCTCCCTAAACGCTCCTCATTATCTTCACAACAGATTTCTTCTTGTCATCCAAATTTCAGCTTAAAAGTCTTCCCCTCAGAGGGCTTCCCCTGATTATCCAATCTGAAGTAGCTACCCAGGCTCTTGCATCATCTCTGTGTTAATTCTATCACATATTCATTTAATTCACTCATTCATTCAACAAGTGTGAATGCTCTGTATGCACCAAGCACTTCTGAGGATAATGAGTAAGACTCAAAATTCCTGCCCTCATGTAACCTATAATCTGGTGGAGAGGGGACAAATAGTGTTATGTAGGGACATAAATTATGGAGAAAATTTAGAAGCAAGAGAATGAAAAGTTATTGGGATGAGGAAAAAGCTATTTCCTATAAGGCTGGTCATAAAAGACTCTCTATTAAGCAGATTATAAGTAGATGCCTGAACGATGTAAGAGAGGGTTGACTCTGGGGTGTGGTGGGGAGAATGTCAAGAAAAGAGTAACTTGAGATGCGAGCCTACAGGCTTGGGATATAATTGTACTGAATAAAATGGAGACAAGAAAGGGAATTAGTCCATTTTTTCCCTCAGGGGAAGTGATGAGATCTAAAGCTATTATGAGTTTGAGGTGTTAGTGCAACATCCAAGTAAGAATGTCCAGCAGGCAGGTGAGAAGACAGAACCAAAACCAGGGATTTTAGGGCAAGATGGAGATTCAGGAGTCAGCCACAGAAAAGTGAAAGATAAGCTTGTAAAGAGAGATGACACTTCCAAAGGACTAAAGGAAGAAAAGAGTGCTAACCACTAAGTCTTAGGGGATTCAACAAAATATTTATAAGATTTATAAAATATCCCTCTCTGATATTATTTTTACTGATATTTCTGATATGTATTTTTTGTTCCTAAGTCTCCTCTGCATTCTTCAGCCCCAGCAGAATGCATGTCGCCTTGTTTGTCTTATTCACTGCCACAATCTCAAGTGCCTGAAAGAGTACCAGGAACATAGTAGGTCCTTGGAAAATATATAACGAATAAAGTAAATGTGTGCCTTCTTCTTTTGGCATTCTTACTTAAGAAAATAACCAACATCAAGCAATACACAATCTCTCAGGATGTCAGAATTTCTGTCTCTGGTGAGTTTCTTTAACAAAGTGTCCACATAGTTTTCCAATGTTACATTCAACACCTGCAATTTATTTCCAATGATTTCACTGTCTACTTTATAGACCATTAAAATATAAACAAAGTAACCCCAAGGAAGACAAAATGGACATCCTTGCATTGAAGACTACATAAAAAACATTAGACTTAACTTGCAGCTGACAGGTTTTTGACTTTCCAGAGCCTTTTGCTCCTGATAGGCCAGGTGAAATAAATCTGGGTGTGTTCAGACTAAATGACCAGGGCAGCACTGCTGTCCTTTTCCAGCTGCATGACTTGAACCATTCCTTTTAAATGGCACTCACTTCCTTAAGTTCTGGGATGCCGAGCCATATTGTCATGTTTTCCTCTGTCACTGAAAAAAAAAGAAGAACAGCTCCTATTAAGATTAGAAATGTTCAGAGGTATAGACATTAAAACAGAAAAGTGTTCCTTTTCTTATTTGGTAAATATTTTGCTTTTGAAACATCAGTAACTAATCACAGCTGTTTCCTTTCATTACAAATGTATCCAATCAGGTAAAATTCCAAATGAAACACACAATCCAACAGTCATTCCATTATACAGTACAATGGGAGGCTTAAGCCTTGTGAAATATATGTATTAAGTATGCATGTATTCATCAAATCAAACAAAGAAGCTAATGGGTCTCTGATTAGTGTTCTAACTCTGTTATGATGATGATGATGCTTGCATCTCATCCTGACTCATCTAAAACATGTGAACAAAATGCTATTAAGTTTGATAGACAATCTGTTATGTGCCATCATCATTCTGGTTAAATAGCACAAACTGAATTTGGGGTAGAATTTCTCTCTTGAAAATCAGGGGCAAAGAAAGAGCTGCTGTTAAGTTGAGATACTCTTCTATTTTAACCTCAATAATTTGTTCTCTATGTCAAAACTAAAACAAAAATTAATAAAAATTAAGCTCATCTAGGATTCATAAAGATTGTGTTTCCAAAGGGATTGTTACATGGACATTAACAGACAATGGCTCATTCAATCCAAAATTAGGTATTCAGAAAAATAAGTAAATAGCAAGTGAGTTTTTATTAAATATTTTTAAAATACAGATTTTGTGGCAATTATAAATTAATTTCTAATATACTAATAAATTGATACTTTGAACCAAGAAAACAATATAACAAAAATTCATTTCCAAATGCAAAGCAGGTTCCCTATGTTTAGGGATAGTTCATATTAATGCATAATTTTGTTTTTAGAAAAAGATGATTGTTACAATCAGGTAACCACTTAGTTACACCTAAGTTCTGTTGGTTAAAAATATATTCTTTTAGAAAATCCATTTTGAACATATTATACTTTTATTCAGTGATTTACTCCAAACAATGGCAGAAGTGCTCCTTGATGGACAGAACTCAGGAACTGGTTTGACCACACCTAGATTATACTGATATCTACAATACAGGACTCCAAGGGAGAGTCCAGGTCCAACTTATGAAGTAGGCCCAGTTCAGAATGTTTAACAATTGAGGTGCTAACAAATGATAGCACTAATCATCAAAAATTAACAACTTTAGGTATCTTTGTTTTGGGTTTCTGTGGTTTAGGCACATCCAAAATGTCTTCATAGTCCGCACTCATTCCCTTTGCCCAGCGACCAACCGTGACCATTCGATCTGTAAAGACATAGAAAAGTCAGAATGTAAGAGAAACAGTCATCAAATACATCCACCTAGATTGGTATTGGTTTAGCAAAGGAACTAGTTTTGACATGAATAATCACAAAGAGAGAAGACTCCATCAGGAAAGGAAAGTGAGCAATCCTGTAATTGATTATAACCCTTGATTTCAGAGTACCACAGGCAATTTCTCATCCCAATTAGGGAAATGCAGCAACTGCTTTGCAATGCACAAATTGATGAGAAAGCTCTTTCATTCTTTCCCAGAGTTCATCATTATAGAGTCAATGAATTCCAAGAGTCTGTAAACAGCAAGACTTATGAAGCATCAGTTTCAAATGAACAAGATTCCACCTGTGAAATTATACAACATCTGCTTGTCAGTCTTGTCATTTGGGAAGAGGCAATCCTCCCAGGAGGGAGAATTCAAATTCCACTTCATCATTTCAATCTCACTGCCTACAGTGTAGTAAAGACTATCTTCTTCTAGACAAGATTGTAAACAAGAACTCTTGGTTTTCAGATTCAAATGCTAGAGGTAGGAAGTAGGAATGGGTAGACTTATTTGTGTGGTACTATGACTATATGATATAAAAAGAAATGTGCTTTTTCCCCAAGAAGCACTAGTGGGCTATCCTACTGTCTTGCTTTCTTTCACACAGGATTATCATCATTTTAAGCTAGGTAAACTAATGTAATAATGGTCTCCATATCCCAAAAAAATCTGCCTTAGGTTTGGTGAACATTTATGAAGTTTTCGATGACCAAGGGTAGTATTTCACTGGGAAGAAAATATAACTGGCCAGATGCTGTGTGGATAACACAATTTTAATATTTTCGGCAGTTTTTGCAACTAACTGAATCCTTTTGGTTTCACAGCATACATGAGGATACTCAATCATAAGAATACTGTAAGTTATTCTCAAATTTCTTATTTTCTCTTAGTGAATTAATACTTTCCTTCAAGTAACAGAATTGGCTCTATTATTAAATACATGGGTTAGCAAATAAAAATATTTATGAATAAGATGCTTTATAAAATCAGGGTCCTCTGGGGCTTACTGGTCATTTTTATTTCCCACCTGAGAACAGCAGCTGATGCTCAGTTAGTATTGCTGATAAAGAAATGATGAAGTCATCACTGCAGTAGGAAACCAGGCAGCCTTAAAATCAGTTGTACATCAACCAGTTATTAATAACAAAATTCAGCAAAAACACAGAGGAATACTAATCTCACCCCTTCTAAATGGAGGCCCAGAGATCTCACCTGAATTCTGACTTTCGGGGCAATCTTTCTTTAAATGTTCCACAGAGCCACAAAGTCTGCAGCAACCACCTATAAAAAGAACAGAGTAATTGAAAACCTCTAATATTACATAGGGTTTTTAATGTCTCAAAGCACTTTCATATCTTATTTGGTCCTCACAACCTTGTTAGTTGCAAAGGTAGCTGGAGCCAGGAACTTACTCCTAGTAAGTCCATTCTCCATTCCTCTTGACCTCAAAGAGAACTAAACTGTACCTACCCACCATTTCTTGCCTCTGGCCTTCAGGGCAGATGTGGGAAAGAGAAGTGAGATATGACAGAAGGTACATGTCCTCTGGCGTGTCCAAGAGCCACTGCACAGAAGCCTGGATCTTAACCACGGTTAGAAAGGGAAGGGTTTGTGAACTCTGAAAAATCTGTGTGCAGATGCATTTTTTGAGGAGAATGCCCACAGTTTTTAATCAGATTCTTTTTCTTTTTTTTTTTTTTTTTTTTTTTTTTTTGCGGTATGCGGTCCTCTCACTGATGCAGAGCACAGGCTCCGGACATGCAGGCTCAGCGGCCATGGCTCACAGGCCCAGCCGCTCCACAGCATGTGGGATCTTCCCGGACCGGGGCACGAACCCATGTCCCCTGCATCGGCAGGTGGACTCTCAACCACTGCGCCACCAGGGAAGCCCATAATCAGATTCTTTAGTGATCAGAATGTTTAACCATGAGGTGCTATGAGGTCCCCAAAGGGTTAGGAACCACTGCTCTGCTGTACAGGTCAGATGGGGGTGAGCAATTACAAAAGGAATGAAATTAACTTTTGTTTCAGTGCCTTCTATCTGCCAGGCATCCTAACTCGAGTAAAAATGCCTATTGGCCTTCTTTAAGCAACATTCCAGGACTGTGAATTACAACACATTTGGTTTCTAAAATGAGTCTTCACTGAGTGGTCGAACACTATTGCTTAACGGTCAAGCATTATCACAATCATACTCATAATGTTAAGTGACTCACTCAGAAAAATGACCCTAATAGGATGAATTCTCACTTCTATGTGACCTACTCCCCTTGCTGCACTTTTTTATACCTAGTCATTTGGGTTGACGATACAAAGGCATCTTTGCTCACTAGTCCTATTTTATGACCTGTTTCTTAAGTTCAAAACTGAAAGGCACTTTTGAGCATCTTCCAGGTCCAGGACTCTTTACTATTGTAGATGCCATAGTGAAATACAAGAGGCACTTGAATAATATATGTTAATCCTCATAAAGTAAAATACCATAATTCATCAAATCTAA
Source organism: Kogia breviceps (assembly GCF_026419965.1). Classification (NCBI taxonomy): domain Eukaryota; kingdom Metazoa; phylum Chordata; class Mammalia; order Artiodactyla; family Physeteridae; genus Kogia; species Kogia breviceps. The sequence goes on along the minus strand of NC_081313.1, from coordinate 64,293,054 downwards.
GACACCACTGATTATAAGGTGTATCATTATTTTACATTGTTCTCTAGAAAAAAACCTTCCAATTATGGGACACTCCCCAATAATAAGATACATTGAGTTCAGAGATACTAAAATGTGAAAAAAAATGTGCATTTTAGAATCAATGAAATACAATTTTCTCATCTCCACTTTACAGGTAAGGAAACTGAGAAGAGCGAAGTTAACTTGGCCAAAGTCCCACAGTTAGTGAGTGGTAGTGCTGAGGCTATAACTGGTCTAACTCCAAAGCTATGCTTTTTCACTGGACTTCTGCAAGGGAACCCAGTCACAATACAAGTGGTTTCTAGAACCTGATGGTACCAGCATCACATTAATAAATGACTCACATTAACAGATGACAACCTCCTCCCTAAAGTCCTCACAGACTTTATTGTGGGCACCTTAAGCCATTAGTTGAGCTAAAGGTAAGAAAGTTATTTGATTCCCATGCCAGACAACTAACTAAGGAAATCATTCAGAAACAAAAGTTACTACAAATATAAAAAGTGTGTACCAACCCTTCTACCCAAAATGGTATGCTAGATGAGATTAAATTCACAACACTATTTTTTAAATCTTATCCTCGTTTGAGAAATTATCCCTTTGCTTCTGTTATGTTTAAAAGTAGATACTTATACTCTCACAAATGATGCTAAAGCAAGCACAGATATTTTGAAATATACACGTCAGTTTTTTGATTCGATGTATTAAAAATAATACCAAGTTACATTACACAAAAAGTCTAGTACATAGAATAGTGCTTGATAAAGATAATGAAATTCTCAAGATTTTGCTACTTACTCAAGAATTTATTCAAAAACTGTTTAAGTACAAACTAAATCACAACTGCATGATGACTCACCATTTTCAACATATAAAAGTACTCACCATCAGCATAGAGTCCTTTGGGATTATCAGGACAAGATCTGGACAGATGTCCCATTTCCCCACAAACAAAACATTTTGCAAAAGGAAATTCACCTGTAACAATCAACAGTTCCTGTTAAGTTAGTTTTATATATATATATATACATATATATATAAAATGTAATTCATATTATTTTAAAACACTGTATTCTCAGAGTGTTTAAAAAACATATTTGTTTTTACATGATTTAAAGTTTAATCTCATTTGATTTCAAAATAAAGTGACACACTCATAACAAACCCTGTCAACAATGAAAAAACAAGTTGGCTACTTACTGGCCACTTTCCCCATTAACCAAATAAAAAGTTGATAGAAAAAAAAGATACATTAATACCAAAAGCTGGGTCTACTTTAGTCTTGCACTTGGTTATTTCATGCTCTGTGGATCCACACCGGTAACATATTCCAGTGCCCATTTCTTGATTCTCAAGGGCAGCTGGGCAATCTGCAATCCCATGGCCAGGTTTTCTACAATGGAAACATACCTAGGAAAACAAAAATGTCACTGCAACTCTACACTGGCTTTATTAATTCTAGTCATCAAAAATGTCTTTAAAACATTCCTCATTTTAAAGTTATCTAGTTCTTTTTTTGAAATCTCAGTATTTTATCTGTAGAAAAAAGCGTTTCACATATTCCTAAACCATAAGAAATGTCATTTCCATCCGAGAGCTTCAGTGCTTTTGAAAACCTTCAATCCATAAATCTCTCAGTCTTAGACACAAGTTATAAATGTCTTTGTAGGAGGTAATTGCTTAAATGAATTAAGCAAATATGGACTATTCATTTCATTAATGGGGATGTCTGTATCTAGAAACACTGAGTTTTCTGGAGGAGATGGACAATGACCATAAAAATTATCACTCAAAATTAATACTTTCACTTTTAAAGTTCACATAAGTGAATGAATTTGGGTCAAGTGATTCCATTTAAATTATGATTTGAATTATAGGATATATTTCATACCAAAATGTATACTTAATTTTTTATATCTTTCATACATATTCCTTAATATTCACAAATAGATAGAGGTTTCATTTTAGAATATATGCACATTTTCAAGGTATAATTCTAAGATGAATTATTTGGCTCCAGTCTAACATTGAACAATGGTTTGGTTTCTTTACATACTACCTAGCAATTTGCAGGATATTTTTTGCTGCAATGAATGAGAATATCAGTCATAATCAAAGATGGTAGATAGCTAAAGTATTTTATTTAAACTGGAAAAAGGTATATTTTTTGGATAACAAATAATTCATCATTTAATTTTTTTTCAAAATAAGCACAGGGTTTTTAAAAAGCAAATTCAGTAGATAAAATAATATTTTGCAACTATGCCCTCACTTTCTTTTTTTCCTGTTTAATAACATACTGGAAAAGAATGAGTCCCTTTAGTCTTTATTAACTTTTACATTTAAAATGACCTAGTGCTAACAAAGAAAATTCATTTATTCTACAACTGCAGGAAAAGTTACTACCCAAAACTGGATCACCAACATAAGAAGTCTTGGATTCTTGGTGAAGTCAAGGTTGTCTCTAGTAACCTGACAGCTTACTGACTGGGGTTTTATCTGTAAAAACCTAATCTCCACCAAATACAAACTTTTTGAATGATCCTCAAATTTAATGTAGATGGGATTGTGGAGAGTGGACTGGTAATTTTCTAGATGTCAATTTATTAACAATAGAACTGATGCTTAGTCTGCTTAGTCTGAGGTATTAAAAAGAAAAACAAGAAAATGAGTTGAAGGGTCTCAACAAGCCACATACTATTTAAAGCACATGCTTTAATATAAAGAATTCCTTTTGGCGGGGGGAACAATGTCCTTCCCCTTAATTAGAAACATAAAACTTCTCTTAAAAGGTCACAATACTAAACTTTTTCAAAAAGTATGCAATTCACCACACCGCCTATGTCAAAGAAATTATCTTTACATTAAATTAACTTAACTTTAAAATATTTAAAAATTGTATAATTTAAACAAAACTATCTTGATCCAAATAGAAATGATTACCTTTTCTATCCTAATTTATCCATACAGAACATTTTATCAGTATTATCTCCATAAAAGAATCTTTAAATATGACACTGCATAAAACTAATCTTGCAAATAGTCAGAAGCCACATTTATGGAGGCTGTAACATTTCAAGTCTACACTGGTGCAAACAGTGCTCTACATGTAGTAATTCTAATAAAAAATAAAACTGTAAAATAGCAACAAATCCTGATTCTTATGTAGTATCCTGCTAGAAGAATCCCTTGTTAGAAAAGGGAAAGAATTATACCAAGTATTTCATTTCCTGTGTCTGACACAGTTTAAAATCTAGGTCTTGGCACCACGGAAATAAACCTGTAGCCCTCAGCACTCCTCTCACTGTATCATGGGGAAGAAGGGAGCAATGACTAGGGAGAGAGTCTCAAGGAGTTTTAACTCTGCTATTACTCTGCTCTGTTTCTAAGCAGTATAATTTTTCTTAGATCTCCTTCCTGTGCAATCAGTTTTTCATGGATAAAGATAAAAGGAGAGGGCTTCCCTGGTGGCGCAGTGGTTGAGAATCCGCCTGCCGATGCAGGGGACACGGGTTCGTGCCCCGGTCTGGGAAGATCCCACATGCCGCGGAGCAACTAAGCCCGTGAGCCATGGCCGCTGAGCCTGCGCGTCCGGAGCCTGTGTTCCGCAACGGGAGAGGCCACAACAGTGAGGCCCGCATACCACAAAAAAAAAAAAAAAAAAAAGATAAAAGGAGACATCTTTTCCAACTAATGGGAATCACACATATCTAACGTGTTGTACTTAACCTTCCCCCTTATTTTGATCTTTTTTAAAAGTGGCTGTTTGAAAAAGGGCTACTGGAAGGGGTGAGAACATAGGTCTTAAAGTCAGACTCTGGGTTTAAATATCTTCTTTTTTTCTTTTGGTTGAACTACATAGAGTTAGCAGCTCATTTAGGTTCACATTTATTTAATAACGCATATACTTATAAAGTGCCAACCACTATTCTAAGTAATCAAATATTAACATCTTTTCCTGGGTTTGAATTTCTCCTCTGCTACTTACTAAGTGGCTTTCAGCAAGATACTTAACCTAGCTGCACACCAGTGTTTTCTACCCAAAATATAGAAATAATGCCACCATCTTTGTATGTTGTGATAATTAATCAGTACATCAAGTGTCTAGCATAGAGGAGGTGTTCAAAAATGTCCTAGTGTCATTACTAGCCCTCAAAAAGATGCCGTATAAGTCTAGTACATAACCATAGTCAGACTCTGCTAAAATACATATTTGAGTGTATGAATAATAGTTTCTATCCATACAAAGTAACATTTTAGTAGAAGTGATAATCTTACCATTGCATTTTTCTTTGCTGCTTGTCTTTTTAATCGTCTTCCTTCCCGGCGACTATCTTTCTTTAAAGCAACTGCAATTTCTTCCCTGACTTCCTGACTGTCTGCTGCTATCATCTGCCCATTGCGAACCATCTGTGAGTTTTGCCTTAGATATTCCATGAATCCATTCACATCTTCATTTAAATACTCCTTTTTCTTTTTATTCTTTTTGTGTTTTGCTTGGGGTGCATGATTTTTAAGGGACAGACTATCGGCTTCAAGTTGTTCACTCTTTGGTAGGTTTTGGCTTTTTCCCTCAAAGGACCCCTTCTTCATGTCCTCCCATGATGTTGCAGGGAAGGGTCTTTTGTTCTGTGTGGTAGTAACCCGTGCCCACCTGGTCATGGCTTCATCAGATGTTTACCAGTCTTTAAGACAAGCATGGTCAGTTAGTCACCATCTCAAATAAAAAACATGAAACTAAAGATACATGCTATATCACTATATCACCTGTACTCATATGTTAGAGTTTTAATTATTAAAACACTTTTAAACTTAATTTAGATATCTGTATATTTAATTCTATAACATGCTGCAGAGATATGCCTGTAATGTAAATCTAGCCCTTGCTACCACACCAGTAAGAAAACAAACAGCAACAATAAAAAACACACGGATTTAAATCCTTGCTTCAAACTGGAAAACAATTCATTAAGAAACCAAATTATTTCCAAAATTAAATCACATAGTAATAGTAAATGAAGTTACTTTTCCTAAATTCTGCAGTTTTCTTAGCGGTTTATTTTCCTATCTCTAAGTCCCAGGTCTACTTTCTTCCAATCTTCTTGCTTAGTCTGCCATTTCATCGCAAATAATTTGCACAGCAAATTAGTAAGTATACACAACTCCTGTCCTTTGACCTGAAGTCTGTCATTACAACTCTTTCCGGCAGATTGCTAAGCAAAATATGTTTGCAGTCAGGTGATAATACCGAGTCTTCCTTTTACTAATCAGAGTGTAAGCTACTTCCAGCCCAGCTGTTTCAAATCATTTTCAGTTATTAAGACGCCCCTCGTTTAGGGCAGCATCCCGTGCGGAAAACCTCAGTTCCTGCCACGACATCCCTTCAACACAAGCTGCGGGGCGGAGGCAATAAACAGGTGTGGCACTGTGCACGCCACTTTACACTACGCGCGCGCACTCGTCGCTGCAGATCCTGTGACTGTCACAGTGGGGACTGGAGCTGTTCAAGAGGAGAAAGGTTATTCTTCCCCCGAGTACATGGAACAGGGGAAGCTCTGAGTACCCGGTCGGCCTGATCCATTCGACCCGACGGGCCCCAGTGGGGCTGACCCGCGCCGGCCCAGGCGGCCAGCCTCCTACAGCTGAGGCGGATCCCGTCACCGGCGGCCCGGGCCCGCCGCGGAGCCCGGTGCTTCAGCCCCACCTGGCGCTGGGAGCCCTCGGGGACCTAGCCGCCACTCCCTCCGCCCTCCCGCCGCGTCCCAGGGAACGAAATAGGGGATCCCACCACCTTACTACCCCACGCGCAGCTTCTTACCACGCACGAATCCTCCAGAGCAGCAGAGTTGGCAGGCCAGAGAAACCCGTCCCCCTGCGGCGGCGGGGGCGACAGTCGGGAGCGGAAGCACGTCGTCCCTGACAGCGCGTCACTTCCGGGGGGCAATTGGTTCACACGCCGAGGTGCGGCTGTCAGGCGCCATGGTACCTCTCAGCGCCAGTAAATGTGGCTAATTAGAAAATGTGAAGCTCGCGGTGTTTGAAGGGCCCCGCTCTGGACCCCGGAGACGCGAAGTTGAGAGTGCGCAATCTGTGCTGTGTGGAACGCACAGCATAGTGGGCGAGATGGATGGAAGGATCCGTGGGGTGGGAAAGGCCCGAAAGATTTCCCTGAGAAATTATCTTTGTACTGGACTTAGAACAATAAAGCAAATATTTCTTGGGATTGGCAGGGGGAGTTACGTTTTTCTATCCGAAGTAAAATAAAACTATTAGCGCAGTGGGAATGGATCACTGTGGTAGAAGTGTAAAAAGGACATTGCGGGCCCTACTGGGTGAAGGGCGGTGCCCCATAGTCCTGCCCAATGCTAGTTCAGCGTTCAGTTGAAATAGCACCCTGTGGAGCCAAAGACGTTCTCCTTCAAGAGAGAAGTTGTAGTCTCCTGAGCAATTCTTTATCTCAACTAGCCACCCCGCCCCCCGCCCCCCGCCAACAAAAAAACCCCGGCTACCACCAGCATTTGTGCTTGGTGGAAAAATTGGCAATCCACTCAGTTCACCAGGACAACTGCTCCCATCCCCATCATGCTCGATCCCTTTTACCTCTTAAATATCTGTCCACTTTATCGCTACTGCTACCTCCCTTGTTCCAGCTTTCATCGTGTCCCGCCTGGATTACCGGCAGCTGATCAGGGCATCCGTTCTTGTTGCACTCCCTCAAATCCATTTTCTGTGCCTTAGCGAAGCAAACTTTTGAAATGTAAATCAGATAGTTGCTCCCCTGCTTTAAACCCTTCCATAGTTTCCCATTGTTCTTAGGATGGAGTTCAAACTCATTAACAAGGTAAGTCCCTGCCTATTTCTCTAGCCTCACGCTGCACAAGTTCCGCCTCTTCTTTGAGCTCCATGCATGGGAGTCTCCTCAGTTTGTCAAATGCCACATGCAACTTGCTATCTCCAAGCCATTATATATGCTCTTCTCTTTGTATGGTACTCCTTCTCTTCTTCCAATTAATTTCTACTCACCCTTCAAGGCTTTTAACGTTTTATTCTCAAGTAAGCCTTCCAAAGCCCCCTCCCCAAACTAGATCAATCCCTAGTATACAGTCATGGCACTCTATACTTCTTTATGGCGCTTTTCAAATTCGTAATTGCATAATGAATTGGGTAATAAGTTGTTTGTTGTATCCCCATTGCCTGGTACATAGTTGATGCTCAGTATGGTTTGTTAACTAAATGAAGAATAAGTATTTTGCAATGCTTGTTAAAGTAAGCTAGAAAATGACTATTTTAAGAGGAAAGATTAAAGTCAATGCTATAGGAATATTGGAATTTGGTATGGTAAATATCACAAATATCCTAGGTCTTATGGTGGTGAAAGTTTTAAAAGATTTTTTAAAAAAATCCTCCAGGGCTTCCCTGGTGGCGCAGCGGTTGAGAGTCCGCCTGCCGATGCAGGGGACACGGGTTCGTGTCCCGGTCCGGGAAGATCCCACATGCCACAGAGCGGCTAGGCCCATGAGCCATGGCCGCTGAGCCTGCGCGTCCGGAGCTTGTGCTCCGCAACGGGAGAGGCCACAACAGTGAGAGGCCCACGTACTGAAAAAGAAAAAAAAAAAAAAAATCCTCCAGCTCTGGAAGAGTGGGAGCTTCCTAAAAGATGTTAGAGTGCCACTCGTACCATCATGTTCTTAACCAGCTGGCTCTAAGTGCCGACCTAAAACCTGACATTTCATAAAGAGGTTTTCTTTGGTAGATGCCATTTTCTTGCACATAATGTATGCCACTAGAGGGTGCATTCAACTAAAACTCGTCTTTAGTATTGTGCTGAATTTTAATCTGTAGAAGGTTGTATATTCCTGGAAGTGAAGGAACATGATCCCAATTTGGTCTTGTGGAAATGCATCAAATAAAAATTAGAAATTGAGCAAATCAGCCATAGAAATCCTTTGGGATTCAGAAGAAAGTATTAGTACTAATTATAGCTAACTTCCACTGAACATTTTATAGGTACCTAGCACTCTGTGCTTAATGCTTTCCATTCATTAACTCATTAATCCACCCAGTATCCTGAGAGGTAGAAACTATTATTTTCTCCACTTTACAATAAAGAAACAAGCTGAGAGAGTTAAAGTAACTTATCCAAGGTCACACATTTAGTAAGAGGCAGAGTCAGGATTTGAACCATAAGCTCAGTCCAAAGGTGTGAGCTCCACTATGTTGAAATACTATAGGGGATTGTTTGCCAGCTTGAACCCACTTTAAAATAGACTTACTCAGTTAGCCTTGCCCATATGAGACTTTATTTATTTATTTTTAGAATGTACTCACTTTTACAGTTCAATGGATTATCTTTTTATTAAATTTTTTCATTCAGATATTATTAAAATACTGTAAATGTGTTATTTTCAAAACAATATGAGCCAGAGGATAAATGTTAAGTGAAAAACTGAAGTTCTGGTTATGAAGGGCTGAAGTACCTCATTTTTAGAAAATTGTGAAGTATATGATGCATACAGAAAAGTATATAAGACATATGAAGTAATCATAAAGCACATGTTCATGTAAACACTGCCCAGTTTAAGAAGCTGACAATTGCCAGATATTGTTTCAAATCATATTAATTTTTTTTTGCAGAGGTAGTACATTTTAATGTTTCAAACAAAAGTAGTTTGTTGTGATGATATAAGCTTTCTACAAACCATCTCTTATCCTGATGACTATATATTCTGGATAAAATATAAAAAACAATTACCTGAGGATTCTGAAGAGTAAGTAAAAGCAGACATTTGTGGAGGGGATTCAAAATCTGAAGAAGCAATTAGCACATGATTGTGTGTCCCTTTGTGTGTTTGTGTCTTTGCCATGAGAGTGGGCCACAGTCACAAAGTACATGAACGGCTAAAACTGCAATGGAAACCCCACCAGCAACCTTCTGGTTGGAGGAACCAGGAGAAGAAGCATGCAACAGCCATCCCTGGAGAGTGAGGGGAGAAGATCCTGGAAGGAAGAGTGCCACACGAAGCTCTCTTTATATTCGTATGTATATGTACATGAAGATGTAGATGTAGATGTAGAATGTATATGTATATGTATCCCTCACAAATCTCAAGCTGGTCCCTGAACCCACATGCACAAGACAAACTTGGAGGCTAAAAGAATGAACTGAGATTTGAATTTCCACTGACAAAAAGTGAGGCAAACCTCTAACCCAAGTCTACACAAGTTAATTGCCTACTTAAAAATTTTTTCCCTAAGGAATAAAAGAGAACTCAGAGTATATATAAAGTAACATCCATAATGTCCAGGATAAAATCCAGAATGTAAATTTAGCACTGATTCAGTGGTACTTTGAATTCTGATCTTCCCTAATTTGCCTGCTACTATTTTTCAGAGTGCTGAAATAGCTGATGTATGCATTACCTTTTATAGCTGGATTCACTAGAGACAGGGTGGAGTGTGCTCATTCCGTCTTACCTGGAATTGGAACCAGTACCGTTAGAATTTTAAATCCTCATTCTTGCCTGTATTCTCTCAGAGTAAGAATCGCTTGTCAGCCTGGCTAAAGTCACCAGTAGGTGCTGTAGGGCTAGGAGTGTCCAAGACCCACCCTGGATGAGCCAGCCTTCAAGCTGAGTCTCACATAGCACAAGCAGCTTCAAACACCTATTTAGCTGTAGAGTAATTTGGAACGAAGGATTTTAGATTGCATCTAAAAAGGTGGGCTGGCACCAGATTTTACTAAATTAAAGGTTTTTTTAAAAATGCCAAATCAAGGTGTTTGTATTTTATCCTTTAGAGCTTAAGCAATGAAGACCTATACATAAGAGGGTTGTATGTAGAAAAATGTACTTTATGCAGTGCTCAGGACCCTCTGGACACTTGCTGAACTTCATTAAATATACAGAAAAATAGCACAGGAGAGAAAAAGAATTAGTGATTCTACTGTTGGAAATAAAAATGAGATCTAGACCAGTGACATTCTAACAGCTTCTTTATTAAAAATCTGTCAGTGATTTTTTTAAGCTGTTTTAGGACCCTTACAATAAAACCAATGGGTAATAGAATTATGAGTTCCTTTTTTCTTCTTTAAATATTATTTTTACAAATGTTCCTTAATGAGCATAAATTACCTTTAAAATCATTATTAAAGAGCTTTTTTAATCCATGGATATTTTGAGACAGCACATGAGAATTTCCAATTACATATAGATTCGTAGAAATACATACCTTTAAAAATCTTGTATTACAGGTCAGAGAAGTTAAGTGATTGCCATAGGACACAGAATTTTATTACCTGACATGCACATAGAGATGGTCTTATATTTTTAGTTTTTCATTTGATTGTTGGTTTTCTCACTCAATAATAAAGTTACAAGCAAGATCTGAAGTGCCTAACAGGAGAAACCTGTTAGTGGAAGTTGCTTGAGGTTGCTAAGGGCTAAGGAATAGAAATAATATGAAGTGTGTGTTCTTCCCTGAAAAAGCTTGAATCTTTTTCATATTTGCTTAAACATGAGAAAAAGAAGCACTGGAAACATTAATCACAAAAATGATGTGGTCTTCTGACTCTCGTCTCACCCTCTTCTGGGGTGTCTCTCAAGTTTGAGTTCCTAATCAAGCATTTTAGTGGTTAGAGTGTCAAGTGCTTCAAATGAATACTTAAACCTAAATTACAAGTAAGTGGTAAGATTTTCAAGCTCTCTTCTCTGAAGTGAGTACTTCCTCCCCTCCTCCTTAGGCCTGAGGAAATGCTACCTGATATGGGCTTTAGATTGTCCCTTCCAAGGGAAAAGTGAGAGGTCTGTAGTTACAAATGGAATTCTATAAAATGGGGTAGGTGAGGAAAAAGCATTTTTTATATCTACTGTTTGCCAATACCTTGTTAAAGACTAGATATAATATATTAAAATGACAGGTCTTGCCTTTAAGCAGCCAACAGCCTGTGAGGGTAAGACATGCAGACTCGTAAACCACTAGTAAGGTGGTAGACTTGAAGAAACCTAGCAAGGCCCATTTGATCAAAGTCGCCTCTGTGCCCCGTTGTCTTTGGATGGCCCAGCAAACATTTGTTTACCAAACGTTAACTCTTATTTACCATCCTGTGAATTACCTTACTTCCCTTTGAAGTCCTAGACCCTTACCTACTTCTCTTTAGTCCAGAATAACAGATATACCTCATCTTGCCATCTTTGGAATTCTTCATATTTATGAGGATTTTCCCATGCATATGTAATAAATTTGATTTTGTCCTAGTAATCTGCCTTATGTCTGCCTTTTAATTACCAGTGTAAACAAAGAGTGTTTTTATTCACCACCCAATTCTGCAAGGATTAAGTCGTAACCTGCTGCAGTCACTGACTGACACTGCACTCTGAGAGGAAATTAAGACCATAACAGGATGCTCTGTGCTTTGGACAGGCAGGCCCCATAGATAGTTAGATGTATATCTCAGGAAGAATTTTAATGAACCCAGATTCTTGCATCTTCCCATACGTAGAGAAACTCTGAAATCATTAACTTGAGATAACTGTTCTTTGTGACTAGCATACGTAGAGAAACTCTGAAATCATTAACTTGAGATAACTGTTCTTTGTGACTAGCAGTAATCTTTTACCAAGATATGTGCTTAACTGCACAGATTCCCTCGCCAAGCATCATATATATATATATATATATATATATATATACACTGACTTCTTTCCATACATCTTCAGAGCAGTTCCTCAGAGCTACTGAGAGGCTGTCTCTTGGGTCCTCAGTAAAAATCCCTGAATGAAACAAACTCACAGCTCTTACTTTGTGTGTTTTTAAGTTGATACCAGCCAAAAGAACTAAGAGAGGAAAGAGGGGAAAATCGCTCTCCCACACAACAGTCTTCAGTCTATAGGTGTTGCTGTTTTTCCTGTACTGGGTATTTGTTTTAAAAATATATTTTAGATAGTGGTGATGATTACACAGCAGTGGAAGTGTGCTTAGTGCCACTGAACTGTACACTTAATGGTAACTTTTATGTATGTTTTACCACAATTTAAAAAATAGAAAAAATGATATTTGACCTTTTTATTGTAGTATTTTTCATCTTGATTCTCTTGAAGCTTACTTTTTACATCTTTATTTACTATTTAAGAAGCTGTTCTTAAATGTAAGAAGCAAATTGTTATTCATGTATTATTTCCCTTTCTTATCACAAAATCAGTCATCAGTTTGAATTTAGAAAGTGCTATTTGTGGAGCACAAAGCATTTAAAAAATTATTATAGCCACTATTAGTAATCATCTTATGTTCTAAAGCTTCCCAAATAGTCATGAATGATAATATTCATGATATAGTCATGAACAGTAATATTCATTAACACCTGGGGAAAACTAAGATACAGAAAGTTTAACTAACATTAAATTTGTCAAAACTGTATCCAGGCTTTGAAATGTCTGTTCCCTTTCCTGCACTCAGAGATATGGCCATGTCACCTTCCTGTGGTTGCCTAACATTTCATTCTGTTATTTGCCAGGCTAATATTAAAATAAGCATTGATACTTAGCAAACATTCACCTTTCCTTCCCAATTTCATATTCTGCTGAATCTCATAGTGAAGTCCTATTTGAAGGTGGTTGGGCTCCCCCCGGGCCCCGACTCGTGATGAATACATTCCTAGAAAATATAAAAAAACAGGGGCCGCATTGGCTTATAAAAGTGCTAGCAGCTTAAAAGAGGGAAAAATGACATCTCAGCAGTATAATGAGAAAATTTGGAATCTGAGAGAGAACAATTATTTAGTTTCTATTTTAAAAAAAGGACAGCAAAAGACAGATAACTCAGCTTCTGTATTAATTAAGCTAAACCTATAGTCCATTTAAATGAATGCTGAAGAGATGTGCCAGGGAGTATGTTGAACATAATGTGTTACTTAAAACCTTTAATAACCAAAATTTTTTACCTGTCTACCAGAGAGACATGTGATTGCACTGTGAACCAAATTGTTGTCATGTGAATAAAATGCATAAAAGACTTTAAAACCAACTCTCTTTTACTCATTAAAGTCTTCTAGTGCTCCATTAATTTTAATGGTATAATCTAGTTCTGATTGAACTGCACCTGAATGCAGTTAGTGCCTCATCAGTACTGATGAGTTCCAAGTAATTCAGGCCATGTCTGCAGAGTGATCACAAATTATGTCTTTATTTACATCTACTCTATGCCTGTTTGCCCATGTCTTCAACAGCACAGCTTTTACATTCCAGGAGCCCAGCATCTTCCTTTTTGACCTTACCTACATTATTTTAAAGAGATTTCTATTTTCAGAGCTGCTTTTATACTAACAACCGAGTTCTGTGCAAACAAAAAGAAAAGATTTTGTGGAGATGCCAAAATATGACATTTCTTCCTCAGATCTTCAGACTGAATATAGATATAGAATATAGATGAGTCAAATGCATTTTTGAAAAGTAGGGAGTCTGATGTATATGTTAGAAAGTAAATGAATATCAGTTTTGCATTTCCACTGTAACTGTTTCATAAAACGATTTTTTTAGGAAAACCTCTTCTTAAATTCTCTTAGAATTCCATAATTACATCTCTCAAACTAGATTTACTCATTGTCAAATACAGGTTTAGCTTACAGATTGAAAACACAATTAATTATGGGGCACCTCTAATCCTTGACCTCTAGTACGAGTATTTTCACGGTACTAGAATAAGTGACTCTGAATATATAGACCCAAAGCAAGAAGATCAAACAATCTAACCCCATCTCCACCATAGGAACTAACTAAAGAGGATTTGGACATTAGTAGCACCCGAGTGGGGCTTTCTCCAATAATGCTAAAGGCGCTTTCACCAAATGTGGTCTCTTCATCCCCCTTTTCTAAGTTCCATGATAACCATTTGCCTTCTCTTCACATAGGCTTTTTGCAGAAAGGGTAAAATGTAGTTAATTTGGCTTCCTTTTCTGAATCATCTGATTCCAGTCTTGCAGTTCTTTGGTTTATTCTTAGATCCCAGGCAGTTCTTTGATTTAGTCTTCCAGGTGGCTAATCTCCATTATGTGCAAATTTTTCTAGTTCTCAGATGGCAGTTGAATTTACTTTTTTTCTTTTTTTGAGAGTTTTGAGGCTCCCTCAGATATGTTTTATTCCCCAATAAAATTCTAAAGCCTTGTATAGTTCCCTACACAGATGAGAAAAAGAATGAATGTTTTTAATGTAGAGAGATGGTGATTATTTCATTTCTACCTTGATTATTGGATTAAATACAGTAGATATCGCATAATTTGTACCAAAGTTTTTCTCCACTAAAATTAATAGCAACTGTGTATCCTTTCACATTAAAAAAATTAGGCATGATTAAATGTCAAATTTTTTAAAGTTGTTATGAAATATTTTTGACATTCAAAAAGCAATAGAAGACTTATGTCTGGGGACCAGCAGGTGAGGATTCATCATTGTGAAAAGGGTAATCACCAAATACCATGGAAATCAGAAGGTAGAGGAGCAAAATATTTAGAACTGAAAGAAGGGGGCGGGGAAAAAGGAGAGAATTTAATGTTTATTGAGTCAGGTAACTAGGTCTGTGTCTTCGAAGATGTGAATTTCATCCCATAAATGTGACATCAGTTTAGAGGATCACAATCAGCATTTTTTAAAACTGAAAGAGAATAAGTTAATATAGAATAGAAAAGCATCAAGTGCATCTCACATAGTAAGGATAACTATTATTACCTGAAACTTTTATTTGGGTTTTACATACATACACATACACACTCACTTGATTACTCATATATGTGGGTACCAGATTCTAATGTAAAATATATTTCTTCCCAGAGGTTACAATGAAAGAAAAAACACAAGTCACTGCCTTATATTATTTAATCATCATAAAAACTTTGTAAGGCAAATTATCTCCATTTTACAAATGAAACCTTTTACAAATGAAACCAAGAGTCTATTAAGTTAAATCATTTGCCCTTGGTTATACACCTGGTTAGTGGCTGAGCTTGAATTTAAGGCAAATCTTTTGACCTCAAAATAATTTCTTGATCCAAATCAGGGCACTTGTGAAAGAACTGCTGATAAAGATTGGTTCAAGATGGCAGAGTAGAAGGATGTGCGCTCACTCCATCTTGCAAGAGCACCGGAATAACAACTAACTGCTGAACAGTCATCAACAGGAAGACACTAGAACTCACCAAAAAGATACCCCATATCAAAAGACAAAGGAGAAGTCACAATGAGACAGTAGGAGGGACACAATCACAATAAAAACAAATCCCATAACAGCTGGGTGGGTGACTCATAGACTGGAGAACACTTATACTACAGAAGTCCACCCATTGGAGTGAAGGTTCTGAGCCCCACATCAGGCTTCCCAACCTGGGGGTCCAGCAGTGGGAGGAAGAATTCCTAGAGAATCAGACTTTGAAGGCTAGTGGGATTTGATTGCAGGACTTCGACAGGACTGGGGGAAACAGAGACTCCACTCTTGGAGGGCACACACAAAGTAGGGTGCGCATGGGGACCCAGGGGAAGGAGCAGTGACCCCAGGGGAGACTGAACCAGACCTACCTGCTAGTGTTGGTGGGTCTCCTGCAAAGGTGGGGGTGGTGGTTGTGGCTCACCGTGGGGACAAGGACACTGACAGCAGAAGTTCTGGGAAGTACTCCTTGGCATGAGCCCTCCCAGAGTCCGCCATTAGCCCCACCAATAAGCCCAGGTAGGCTCCAGTGTTCGGTTGCCTCAGGCCAAACAACCAACAGGGAGGGAACCCAGCCCCACCCATCAGCAGTCAAGTGGATTAAAGTTTTACTGAGCTCTGCCCACCAGAGAAACAGTCAGCTCTACCCAGCACCAGAACCTCCCATCAGGAAACCTGCACAAGCCCCTTGGATAGCCTCATCTACCAGAGGGAAGACAGCAGACGCAAGAAGAACTATAGTCCTATAGCCTGTGGAACAAAAACCACATTCACAGAAAGATAGACAAGATGAAAAGGCAGAGGGTTAGGTACCAGATGAAAGAACAAGATAAAACTGCAGAAAAACAACTAAATGAAGTGGAGCTAGGCAACTTTCCAGAAAAAGAATTCAGAAAAATGATAGTGAAGAGATCCAGGACCTCAGAAAAAGAATGGAGGCAAAGATCGAGAAGATGCAACAAATGTTTAACAAAGACCTAGAAGAATTAAAGAACAAACACCTAGAAGAATTAAAGAACAAACAAACAGAGATGAACAATACAATAACTGAAATGAAGAATACACTAGAAGGAATCAATAGCAGAATAACTGAGGCAGAAGAACGGATAAGTGACCTGGAAGACAGAATAGTGGAATTCACTGCCACAGAACAGAGTAAAGAAAAAAGAATAAAAAGAAATGAAGACAGCCTAAGAGTCCTCTGAGAAAACATTAAATGCACCAACATTCGCGTTATAGGGGTCCCAGAAGGAGAAGAGAGAAAGGACCCGAGAAAATATTTGAAGAGATTACAGTCGAAAACTTCCCTAAGATGGGAAAGGAAATAGCCACCCAAGTCCAGGAAGCGCAAAGAGTCCCAGGAAGCATAAACCCATGGAGAAACATGCCAAGACACATAGTAATCAAACTGACAAAAATTAAAGACAAAGAAAAATTACAGAAAGCAACAAGGGAAAAAAGACAAATAAGATAGAAGGAACTCCCATAAGGTTAACAGCTGATTTCTCAGCAGAAAGACTACAAGCCAGAAGGGAGTGGCAAGATATATTTAAAGTGATGAAAGGGAAGAACCTACAACCAAGATTACTCTACCTGGCAAGGAGCTCATTCGAATTCAACAGAGAAATCAAAAGCTTTACAGACAAGCAAAAGCTAAGAGAATTCAGCACCACCAAACCAGCTCCTCAACAAATGCTAAAGGAACGTCTCTAAGTGGGAAACACAAGAGAAGAAAAGGACTTACAAAAACAAACCCAAAACAATTAAGAAAATGGTCATAGGAACATACATATCAATAATTACCTTCAATGTGAATGGGTTAAATTCTCCAACCAAGAGACACAGGCTCGCTGAATGGACACAAAAACAAGACCCATCTATATGCTGTCTCAAGAGAGCCACTTCAGACCTACGGACACATACAGATTAAAAGTGAGGGGATGGAAAAAGGTATTCCATGCAAATGGAAATCAAAAGAAAGCTGGAGTAGCAATACTCATATCAGATAAAATAGAATTTAAATTAAAGAATGTTACAAGAGACAAGGAAGGACACTACAGTGATCAAGGGATCAATCCAAGAAGAAGATATAACAATTATAAATATATATGCACCCAACATAAGAGCACCACAATACATAAAGAAACTGCTAACAGCTATAAAACAGGAAATCAACAGTAACATAGTAATAGTGGGGGACTTTAACACCTCACTTACACCAATGAACAGAGCATCTAGACAGAAAATTAATAAGGAAACACAATCTTTAAATGACATAATAGACCAGATTGATTTAACTGATATTTATAGGACATTCCATCAAAAAATAGCAGATTACACATTCTTTTCAAGTGCACATGGAACATTCTCCAGGATAGATCACATCTTGGATCACAAATCAAGCCTCAGAAAATTGAAGAAAATTGAAATCATATCAAGCATCTTTTCTGACCACAATGCTATGAGATTAGAAATCAATTACAGGGAAAAAAACCTAAAAACACAAACACATGGAGCCTAAACAATACATTAGTAAATAACCAGAGATCACTGAAGAAATCAAAGAGGAAATCAAAAAATATGTAGAGATAAATGACAATGAAAACACGATGATCCAAAACCTATGGGATGCAGCAAAAGCAGTTCTAAGAGGGAAGTTTATAGCAATACAGGCCTACCTCAAGAAACAAGAAAAAACTCAAATGAGCAATCTAACCTTACACCTAAGGGAACTAGAGAAAGAAGAACAAAGAAAACCCAAAGTTAGTAGAAGGAAAGAAATCATAAAGATCAGAGCAGAAATAAATGAAATGGAAACAAAGAAAACAACAGCAAAGATCAATAACTCTAAAAGCTGGTTCTTTGAGAAGATAAACAAAATTGATACATCATTAGCCAGACTCATAAAGAAAAAGAGGAAGAAGACTCAAATCAATAAAATTAGAAATGAAAAAGGGGAAGTTACAACAGACACTGCAGAAATACAAAGCATCCTAAGAGACTACTACAAGCAACTCTATGCCAGTAAAATGGACAACCTGGAAGAAATGGACAAATTCTTAGAAAGATATAAGCTTCCAAGACTGAACCAGGAAGAAGTAGAAAATATGAACAGACTGATCACAAGTAATGAAATTGAAGCTGTGATTAAAAATCTTCCAACAAACAAGAGTCCAGCACCAGATAGCTTCACAGTTGAATTCTATCAAACATCTGGAGAAGAGCTAACACCCATCCTTCTCAAACTCTTCCAAAAAATTGCAGAGGAAGGAATACTCCCACTCTCTTTCTATGAGGCCACCATCACCCTGATACCAAAACCAGACAAAGATACTACAAAAAAAGAAAATTACAGACCAATATCACTAGTGAATATAGACGCAAAAATCCTCAAAAAAAATACTAGCAAACAGAATCCAACAACACATTAAAAGGATCAAACACCATGATCAAGTGGGATTTATCCCAGGGATGCAAGGATTCTTCAATATACACAAATCAATCAGTGTGACACACCACATTAACAAATTAAGGAATAAAAACCATATGATCATCTCAGTAGATGCAGAAAAAGCTTTCAACAAAATTCACCACCTATTTATGATAAAAACTCTCCAGAAAGTGGGCATAGAGGAAACCTACCTCAACATAATAAAGGCCATATACGACAAACCCACAGCAAACATCATTCTCAATGGTGAAAACCTGAAACCATTTCCTCTAAGATCAGGAACAAGACAGGATGTCCACTCTCGCCACTATTATTCAACATAGTTTTGGAAGTCCTAGCCATGGCAATCAGAGAATAAAAAGAAATAAAAGGAATACAAATTGGAAAAGAAGAAGTAAAACTGTCACTGTTTGCAGATGACATGATACTATACATAGAGAATCCTAAAGATGCCACCAGAAAACTACCAGAGCTAATCAACGAATTTGGTAAAGTTGCAGGATACAAAATTAATGCACAGAAATCTCTTGCATTCCTATACAGTAATGATGAAAAATCTGAAAGAGAAATTAAGGAAACACTCCCATTTACCATTGCAACAAAAAGAATAAAATACCTAGGAATAAACCTACCTAGGGAGACAAAAGACCTGTATGCAGAAAACTATAAGACACTGATGAAAGAAATTAAAGATGATACAAACAGATGGAGAGATATACCATGTTCTTGGATTGGAAGAATCAATATTGTGAAAATGACTATACTACCCAAAGCAATCTACAGATTCAGTGCAATCCCCATCAAATTCCTAATGGCAGTTTTCACAGAACTAGAACAAAAATCTTAAAATTTGTATGGAGACACTAAAGACCCCGAATAGCCAAAGCAGTCTTGAGGGAAAAAACGGAGCTGGAGGAATCAGACTCCCTGACTTCAGACTATACTACAAAGCTACAGTAATCAAGACAATATGGTACCTGCACAAAAACAGACATACAGATCAATGAAACAGGATAGAAAGCCCAGAGATAAACCCACACACCTATGGTCAACTAATCTATGACAAAGGAGGCAAGGATATACAATGGAGAAAAGACAGTCTCTTCAATAAGTGGTGCTGGGAAAACCAGACAGCTACATGTAAAAGAATGAAATTAGAACACTCCTAACACCATACACAAAAATAAACTCAAAATGCATTAGAGACCTAAATGTAAGACTGGACACTATAAAACTCATAGAGGAAAACATAGGAAGAACACTCTGACATAAATCACCGCAAGATCTTTTTTGATCCGCCTCCTAGAGTAATGGAAATAAAAACAAAAATAAACAAATGGACCAATAAAAACAAAAATAAACAAATGGGACCTAATGAAACTTAAAAAGCTTTTGCACAGCAAAGAAACCATAAACAAGATGAAAGGACAACCCTCAGAATGGGAGAAAATATTTGCAAACGAATCAACGGACAAAGTATTAATCTCCAAAATATATAAACAGCTCATGCAGCTCAATATTAAAAAAACAAACAACCCAATCCAAAAATGGGCAGAAGACCTAAATAGACATTTCTCCAAAGAAGATATACAGATTGCCAACAAACACATGAAAGGATGCTCAACATCACTAATTATTAGAGAAATGCAAATCAAAACTACAATGAGGTATCCCCTCACACTGGTTAGAATGGGCATCATCAGAAAATCTACAAACAACAAATGCTGGAGAGGGTGTGGAGAAAAAGGAACCCTCTTGCATTGTTGGTGGGAATGTAAACTGATACAGCCACTATGGAGAACAGAATGGAGGTTCCTTAAAAAACTAAAAATAGAATTACCATATGACCTAGCAATCCCACTACTGGACATATACCCAGAGAAAACCATAATTCAAAAAGACACATGCACCCCAAAGTTCATTGCAGCACTATTTACAATAGCCACGTCATGGAAGCAACCTAAATGCCCATCAACAGACGAATGGATAAAGAAGATGTGGTACATTTATACAATGGAATATTACTCAGCCATAAAAAGGAACGAAATTGGGTCATTTGTAGAGATGTGGATGGACCTAGAGACTGTCATACAGAATGAAGTAAGTCAGAATGAGAAAAACAAATACCATATATTAATGCACATATGAGTAACCTAGAAAAATGGTACAGATGAACTGGTTTGCAGGGCAGAAATAGAGACACTGATGTAAAGAACAAACGTATGGACACCAAGGTGGGAAAGTGGCAGGGTGGGGGTGGTGGTGTGATGAATTGGGAGATTGGGATTGACAGGTATACACTAATATGTATAAAATGGATAACTAATAAGAACCTACTATATAAAAAAAATAAATTTAAAAAAAGACAGGAAAAAAAACCCAAAAGAAACCAATTTCTTCTGGCTGCTTTCACAGTATGCTCTTTTATAAACTTTGGCCTGAAGAAGAATAGCCAGTTCCACATAAGCAGACATACTGTGGCAGCACAGAAGTCAAAGAGAAGGACCCAAGGAAGAGACCCAGAATGGTTTCCTAGCCATCAAAGCCTAATCTAGCTACATTCTGCCCCAGATACAAGGAATATTGCAAATTTTAAGCCTTGTAACACAAAACCATGCTTTGTTCACATCATTGCTCAATGAATATTGATTGAAGGAAACCTTAGTAGAGAGGAACTCTTTGCATGCTGTGACTACTTTGGCTGAAAGATATGGCATTCAATTAGAATTTAAGTAATAGTTAAGTCTTTTTATCTCTTTCAATTAACCCGTCTGTTACATAAAAGATATCTTATTTTCACTGTAACATCGCCAATGTGCTTGTTTCTTGTAGCAAAAGAAATCACAACTTCTGCAAAGAGGATCACATCATTCAAATATCCGGCAATGTTTGAGGAGAAAGAATATTCTTGTATCCAATTTAAGTGCTATTCCATGCTCTGAAAATTGAAGAGCTGTCAGGGAAGGATATTTGATGAATATGGAAGGTTTTAACAAAACCTGAGGTGCCAGATTGAGTATTTAGGAATCCATTTCAGACTTTGTTGAAATGACTGCATTTAGTAATGAATATCTTGCTCTGAAAGAGTAAAGTCACACATGAGTACATTCCAGGTAATACAATAAAGCAGTGGTCCCCAACCTTTTTGGCACCAGGGACCAGTTTCGTGGAAGACAGTTTTTCCACAGACCGGGGAGGGAGGGGAATAGTTTCGGGATGATTCAAGTGCATTACATTTATCGTGCACGTTATTTCTATTATTATTACACTGTAATATATAATGAAATAATTATACAACTCACCATAATGCAGAATCAGTGGGAGCCCTGAGCTTGCTTTCTTGCAACTAGATGGTCCCGTCTGGGGGTGGTGGGAGACAGTGACACCCGAAGTGTGTTGCTTATGTCCAGTCTCCTCCGTGATCTCGTTTTGGTCGCTGTCACTGCAGAAAACCCTGCCTCACAAAGATAGGGTGTTAGAAATGGAAGCAGGCTTGTCAGTGCTTTTGTGGCAATCTCAGGATATTTCTCCTTGACTTTAATCCAGAACATATGGAGATTTGAAGTTGTTTCAAACATACTTTTAAGGCCACCATCACTTGCGATCTCAAGCAGTTGATCCTCTTCTAGCTCGGACAAAGTCAATTCACCTGGCTTATTCACAAATGGGTCGCAGATCCGTTCCTTCCCAGTTTGGGGGTATTTTGTGGTTGGGAAGTAATGCTCAAACTCTTTTGAAAGCTGAGATAAGTGATCATGCAACAGCTGGGAGAAAGAAGGCCCTGGCTCAGTCTCTTTCAAAATCTCTGCTAATGTTTGAAACATGTCAAAAATCCTAATGTTCATTTGTCGCTCCCATAATTCCAGTTTGGCTTTGAACGCAGCCACTTTATCTGCCAACTTGAACACAATTGTCGTTCTCCCCTGAACTGACAGATTGAGTTCATTGACCAGGTTGAATGTGTCACACAAGTAAGCACGTTTTGTGACCCATTCTGTGTCACTGAAATGTGCTGCCAGTGGTGACTGTTTTTCTAAAAGAAATCTCTGGAGTGGCTCTCATAACTCAAAAACTCTGGCCAGTGATCTACCTTTAGAAAGCCATCTCACTTCTGTGTATAAGAGAAGACGTGTGTGCTCTGCGTCCATCTCCTCACAGAGCAGCGTGAACAGACGTGAGTTAAGGCCAGAGAAAGCCAAATATGCTTCCCAAACCACTTACCTAGGATACCCTGCTTCTAGTTAGTCTGCCTCCAATTTCCCCATGCCTACCACCCGGCTCAGATCACACCCGAGCATACCGATTTTTTCACCAGAAAGCTTTCCTATGCCTGCCTTTGAGTTTCTGCCAGATTCAAGTAGGTGGTGGTGGCTGATTCCCTTGCTATAGCAAGCCCTAAATAGCCTCTGCTATAGTCTCTGTTTGTCCTCATTTGTATAGTCTTTATTTCCACACTTTCAAGAGAAATGAATCTTCTCTTGCTCTACTTGCCAGAAAATTGATTATATTAGTTCTTCTTTTCCAATGGTGTCTGTAGGGATTGGTTGAAGGGTTGACTATAGTAGCATCTAGATAGTTGGAGGGTTTCTACATTTGTGTGAAAGTGGCCTTACAAATATTAGTTTTATCGTTGTCCTAAAATATTTTTACTTCCTACTACTTGTAATTGGATGTTTGCCCATCTCAGTAGCATTAAAAAAAAAAAAATCAGAGAAACAAACCGAAGATATTAAGGAGAGTTTTATTGTAAAGATAGACAGGACCTACAGTTTTTACATTTTTCCAAGTCTACAAAAACTCTCAGAGTAGAAATTTCTTTATGTCTGTCATACCAGCAGACAGATTATTTATAAATTAGGGAAGGGAAAGTTCACTTCTTGCTAAACTGAGGTAGAGGAGGTGGCACCTTAATATCTTGGCCTCTCTCCAACTTCTTTTCACAATCCACCAGGTAATTGACTCCATCGATGACTATCTGAACAAGCTCAACCTTTGACAGTGAAAAAGATGAAAGATTAATTTGCATAGAAGACACATGCAAGGCTTTGATCGATAGGAACAATACTGGGACAAATGAGAACTTGCCCTGTTACATGGACTTTAACAATTTCTTCTCTTTATTTCCCTAACGTTTTATGGGAGGAGAGGTGTCTGGTGGTTATCGTCAGGGACGGGGAGAGGAGATAGTACAGGGTTTCTCTCAATCTTTCTGTAGTTAAGATGGAGTTACTACTTTGTGTGTAAGGACTTTTTAAAAATATGAAAACCATTAGTTGCATCTCAGACACTTCTTCCCCTATCAATCTCTGTTATAACAGTTTGTCTAAAAGTAAAACTACACAGTGACACCCTTGTGATGTTCTCTGACCTTCCACTAAGCTACCTGAGTACTAAACATGTTGAATCTGAATTCTGACCTTCCACTAAGCTACCTGAGTACTAAACATGCTATAGTTCAGATATTATCATTTACACAATGAATGGCTTTCTGAAAATTGTTTAAACCCAAATGTTTGGTAATTAAATAATGCTTGTATTGTACCAGGCAAGTGTGCTACTTAAAGGAAACTGTGAATTATACTAAGATATACTTTTTAAAATTCCTGCTTTAAAAAAATATGTTAGAACTTTTGTTTACAAATATTGGTTTTTCTTAAACTAGAGGACATCTACCTATGAATTTTTCCCTGGGAATCACCTCCCAAACAAATTATTTGCACTGCTCCTAAAGGGACCCAAACTAAGACAGAAAGGAATTACTAGTTAATTCTAGACAGGACTGAAATACATGATAAACCTCATGAATGCACAGCAATAATGGAAGAGATGGTTAAGTGTTACAGCTGAACATACTTTAGGCATGACAGAGTCTAGTACACTCCCCACTTCTTTTCATGCATAAGGAAACTGAAGCCCTATGAAAGGGTTAGGCCAGAAAGCTAGTCATTACTAATAAAAGAAACACTGATTTTCTAATTAGCCAACTGACCTATCTCAGTGTTGATGAGGGTGTGGTGAGATGGGTCTCTCATTCACTGCCTGTGGAACTCTCTTGGTATAAATCTTCTGGTAGGAAACCTGGTCATAAGTAAGGGACCCTCATCCTTAACCCAGGAATCCCTTTCCTAGAAATATATCCTAACTAACTAATCAGAGTTGTGATTAGAGTTATGTATAGAGATGGTCATACAGTTATTTACAGAGATAGTCAAACAAAATCTCAAATAATCAGGGAGATATTAAGTAGATAATGGACCACCTTTACTATGCTGTCATTAAACAATATGTTTTGAAGAATTATAAAAATTCTTTTATAAGAATTTTATTTATAAAATATTTATATTTCTTTTATTTAAATATTTAGAAAATATTTTTATATATTTTATTTATAAAATAAGAATTTTATATTCTTTGAAGAATTATAAAATTATAGGAAAATGCTCATGTTATAATACACTGGGAAAAGCTGTATTATATCAAATATGTTGTAATACTAAATTCTGTAAAAAAAAGTTTTTTGAATAATTGTAAGAATGGAAGGCAATTTAGAATAATGTTCACAATGGTTATGGCAGGGTTGTTAGGTTGAACATGTGGTTTTATTTATTTTTTTTAACACTTTTGGGAATTTTTCTAGCTCCTATAGATGATCACTTATTGACTTATGGTTTTCTAAAAATGATGAGTACTTTGCTTTCCAGTATTAAAAATCTAGTTACTATTAGAAGCCGACAGGGCTAGGACCCAGATTTTCTTTATTCACTACACCATATTCAGCAAATTTCAGAAGGTGTAGCATTTATATCTGCTTCTTCCTCAAGTATCAGTACTTTACCAGAGCTGGTAGCATTCAAGCTGATTTAATTGTTTTGAGTGTTTTCTCCTTTCCTTTCCTTAGTTTACTGGTAGGAGTACCAACTGGCAATGAAATATGCAAAAGATGGCAGGGAAGAAGAAAGTGCACCAATAATCCACAGATTTCATAATCAGCCACTGAGTTATTAAGAGTTTTATAAGCGGCTTTTAAATTAATGATGGGCACAATACATTCAATGGGACCAAATCCAGATAAGTTGGGATGACTGAGATCAGGATTTGCTTAGGATTCTGCTTCATGTTCATTAAATGTGCTCTTTGTGCTTTTTTCTCATGCATCACTCCAGGCCTACCTATAGTTTATGAATCCCATTTATCCTATGTATTCACAGAATCCTAAGGATTATTTGATGAGCACAATCTTACACATACCTCATGCATACATTATTTGCCATCTTTAGCCCTAAACATAAAATTTTACAAACTATCAAGTATCTAAAACTGCCAATGTGAAGATGATAGTATGTGACCTTCACCAAAGGAAATTCGGAATCAAGAGAAAATCCACTATTTCACCCCCCTCAGAGAGAGCACACGTGTTCTCTGACTCACAGTGATAAAAGACTGTTGTCCTTTAGCATAACAGATCTCTTGCTGCTCAGGATTGCAGGAACAGCTCTGGGGGCAGGCAGGAGACAACAGTCCCACTGTGAATTCCTTCACTTGCTTATACATTCTCAGCTTACATCGTGCTTACCTTTATGCGTGGAGGACAAGTGCTACAGAATGCAATGCTAACATGACTCAGGACTCAATGGGCAAAGAGGAGGTCTCGAATTTTGTGAATAAGGAAAGGCTGTTGATTTTGCTTCTTTTCCTCCAGGCTGATTTTGTTAGTTCATGTTCGGAAAGTTAGAGAGATGTTACCTCTGATCGGCCAATTCGATCTATGTTGGAAATGTCATACACATCCGCCACTGCTTCCGTGTCCACACCACCTGTGCCACGCTTCTGGAGTCTCAGGTTCTCCAGGATCTTAGAAAATCGTGGATCCTGGGACAAAGGATAATACTTAGTGTCCTAAGAATCAAACTTGATTCGTCATCCTTGGCACACTTAGAAAAGACATATAATGAGAAGTAATAACAGTTAATATTGGGCTTCCCTGGTGGCGCAGTGGTTGAGAGTCTGCCTGCTGATGCAGGAGACACAGGTTCGTGCCCCGGTCCGGGAGGATCCCACATGCCGCGGAGCGACTAAGCCCGTGAGCCATGGCCGCTGGGCCTGCGCGTCCGGAGCCTGTGCTCCGCAATGGGAGAGGCCACAACAGTGAGAGGCCCGCATACCGCAAAAAAAAAAAAAAAAAAAAAAAAAACAGTTAATATTTATTTTAGCATATAATTACTATGTACCAGGGCCCTGTGCTGGAACTCACAACAATCCCATGAAGAAGGTATTGCTTTTACCCCCATTTCACAGATGAAGAAAATAAGGCTCAGAGGAATTAACTTGCCTAAAAGTACACACAGGTAGAAGGTAGCAGAGCTGTCATCAACTTCTATACTGCTCTTTTGGCATCTGGATGCCAGCTTTGGTGAGTTTATTATTCATCTATATAACACTTGTTACTGCTATAATTAAAATCATGACATTAAATCATAGCAAATAATTTTCTTATTATAAAGCAACTACACTCCGAAAAAGAAATTAAAAAAAATTATTTTCGTAGCATTGGAATTTTGAATAACAAATATTACCATACTATTTTTTTGGCCGAAAGCACATTTTCTAAAATTGTTTTAAAGTATTTGATTCACTTGGTGTGCTGTGGCAGAACTCTTAGTTGCCCACCAGAATCCTTTTTCCGTTCTTCCATAGGAGAGCTGAAGAAGTAACCACTGGCTAGGTTCTTGCTAATGGAACAAGCAGAAGTGAAGGGGCCTAGACCAGGCCTAGACCTTAAATCTTTACATGGACACTCCCACGTGCTCTCTCGCCTTCCCACAGGCTAGAGCGTGAGGCCTGACTGTGACCACGCTAAGGGGACAACGCTCTAAGGCAGTGACCCTCCAAGTGCGGTTCCCTGACCGGCAGCATCAGCATCACCGGGAAACCTGTGAGAAATGCAAGTGCTGCGGGTGTTGTCACAAGCCTCCAGGTGATTTTGCTGCAGGCCCAAGTCTGAGAACCTCTGTATTGGGAGAGAGAGGAGCAGAGTGGAGCAGCCGGCCTATCTATCCCGACTTGTTATATGAAGAAGAATTTAAAGTTCTTGTTCTTGGGACTTCCCTGGAGGTCCAGTGGTTTAAGACTTTGCCTTCCAATGCAGCAGGGGGTGTGGGTTTGATCCCTGGTCAGAGAGCTAGGATCCCACATGCCTCGGGGTCAAAAACCCCAAAAACATAAAACAGAAGCAATATTGGAACAAATTCAACAGACTTTAAAAATGGTCCACATAAAAAAAATTCTTAAAAAGAAAAAAAGTTCTTGTTCTTGAAGCCACTTCCCTTTTTTACAGCCCGTTAACCTCTTATCCTTCGGATACAAGAGTTTTTGAGACAAAGAACCTTTTCTTGTCATTTTCTTTCATTAGCGCAGAAACTAAGGGTTAAGGAATTGGGCTGTGACATTTTTCCCTCCACAAAGCAGACCCAGGTGAGCCAATCCTGGTGGAACCCAACAGGGCCACTGGCTACAGGACATTACCTTGCTGAGCTTTGGGATCTTAACGTGGACACCAGCCCGTAATCCTGTGCCGAGGTTCGAAGGGCAGGTCAGGATGTATCCCAGGCGTTCGTTCCACATGAACTCCCAGCCTCGTTCTTGGATTAGGCGTTCTACCTAAGGGAACAAATGATGAAGTTCTCAGATATCCATTCACTCAGCACATCCCAAACACCAGGGAAAGACGTGTGTACTGCATGTTTGCCGTGAATAAAACTTAGGTCAATTTATAGTACTACTTCGTTTTTTGGAAAGGAGAAAGCATGGCTATCTGCAGTTTTTTTTTAAATTTATTTTTATTGAATGAAAGATTCTTTAAATTCTATAGTCCTTTACAATTTTCAAAAGTTTCACACACATGATTTCATATAATCCCGTAATAACCCTTTTTCCCTTGCCCCTCCCCACTTCCCTCTTCACAGTGGTAACCACTAGTTCTCTATAGCTGTGAGTCTGCTTCTTTTTTGTTTGATTCACAAGTTTGTTGTATTTTTTAGATTCCATATATAAGTGAGATCATCAGTATTTTTGTCTTTTTCTGTCAGATATTTCTCTTAGCATAATGCCCTCCAAGTCCATCCATGTTGCTGCAAATGGCAAAACTTCGTTCTTTCATTCTGCAGTACTTCTTTAATAGAAAATTAAACTTCTTCTATCACAATATTAAAATGGTCCAATTAAATTAGATGAACCATGTAAAGCACTGAACACAGTCCCTAGCACATACTAAACACTCAATAAATGTCAGTTGTTATTCTTTTCCACATGAGCATAGTAGGAGAACATAGGAATTCTCATCAAGTACAGCTGTGGTCAGGTCACATATGAATGGAGGTGCATCCTATAGTGTCTCTATGCTTAGAACAGCCAAGATCTCTGTTAAAGAAATCAGAAAATAACTAATGATCCACGGACTTCTCTAAACCATCCTGCATTGGGAAGGGAAGCATAGGAGCTTGCTAATAACAACAAAAAAAAGTCATCTATTTTTTGAAGCAGTGCCCTGGAAGTCCACCCCAAAAGAGTGCCATGATCCCTAGAAAAAATTAGCCCTATCTTAGAAGTCACCATAGT
Source organism: Kogia breviceps (assembly GCF_026419965.1). Lineage (NCBI taxonomy): Eukaryota > Metazoa > Chordata > Mammalia > Artiodactyla > Physeteridae > Kogia > Kogia breviceps. The sequence continues at coordinate 64,263,782 of NC_081313.1, read as the reverse complement.
ATCTTTCTTCAAGAATGAAAAACAAAGAGATTTTATTTTAGTGACTATTCAGAATTCTCTGATGACATCTTACCTCTTTTAGTCCACGACAGAATCGCTCAAATACTCTTTTCATATTGCCCCCTTTCTCCATAGAGATTACCCTGGTGTGGTCTTCCTCATTAATCCAGATGAGAAATGTCTTCTCATTATTATGCCTAATGAAGAGAGAAATACAGTGTTGAGTGTTAATTACATTTGTTTCAACACATGAAAATTCCCATTACCTCTGTAGCTCGATTGCTTCGTTTCACCTTCCTCATATCCTTAGATGGTCCTAATCCCTTAACTGTGCCTGAACAAGTACTGCAAAATAATGTTACCTTGACAGAATGAAGAGTAAGACTAACTCCAACCCTCAAAGATGTCATGTTTTCGCCCAACAAGAACATAATCTCCCTCATTCCTCAGACTAGGATGACAATAATTCAGCCATGATAACATTTGGCTTTGACGCCAACAAGAGTGTTTTGCCTCCTAATAAATTCAACCAAAATCTTGTGGCACTTAAAAAAAGATTTTACCTGTAGCTCAACATATTCGGGGTGCAGAAGATTTCACATATGTTTGCTATATAGATCCTGCCTATCCACCCCCACTGAGCAGCTGCTCCCAAACACTTTGATCTGGGCTCCTTTGGATAGTGTCATAATAACTTACCAAGGTTTGGGAATCAAAGTGGCCTGAGGACTGTTGGCCAAGACAAAATATGTGTACACTCAATAGCCACTCTTCCTTGTACAGTTTTGTTTAAATCCTCAATATTTACTTTTCATTTTCTGCTCTTTTGTTTTAATTTCATGAAACAGATTCTCTGGGAGGTCAAATAATATGAAGCTAATTTTTCCTTAAAAATATAGTCTTTTTTCTCATGCACAATTCATGCAAAACAGCTAACATTCCTGCACATTTGGAAACATCATTATACTTATATATTACACACACACACACACACACACACACACACACACACACACACCCCAATTTCTAAGCACTCTATCTTCTCCATTTAGCTCAAACTGGGCATGCTGTCAAGCGCAGGTCACAGCAACTTCAGGTTAGGACAAACAGTGATCTGAAGGAGAACGTCTGCACACAATGCAAATGTGAAAATGCTATGTCCATACCAGATTCCCCTGGCATCTGGCCAGTCACGGGCCATCCCAGCACAAGTTAGTAAAGGGGATACTGGCTTATCAAATAGAAAGTGGTCCTGCAGGCCCAAAGGTACAAAGCAAAAAGAAGAAACTGATGAGATCAGACACAATGGCAAGCATCAGGTGGTCAACTTTCAACTCACTAATAATGGCTGAGGTCTCTCAGGCAGTGCTTCTCAGCATTGGCTGCCCACTATAATAACCTGAGAGCTTAAAATATTCTAACGCCCAGTTCCAATCTCTCAGAGATTCCGACTTGTTATTGGGTGCAGCCTGGACATCAGTTATTTTCAGGTGATTCCAGTGTATAGCTAAGGTTGAAAACTGCTGGCTTAGCCCAGATGGAGATCCTTAATCTCTATGGAGTATGTCTACCCCACCAGCGCCAACCCCATGCAATGGCAGAGTGGGCAGTGAGTGAGGGGTGCTGTCCTGAAAAGTGTTCTATACAGCTGCATTCTCCATGTTACTAGCCTTGTTGGTTTATTATTATCATTCCTTCCATTAAAAAATATTAGAGGGCTTCCCTGGTGGCGCAGTGGTTGAGAGTCCGCCTGCCGATGCAGGGGACACGGGTTCGTGCCCCGGTCCGGGAAGATCCCACATGCCACGGAGCGGCTGGACCCGTGAGCCATGGCTGCTGCGCCTGCGCGTCTGGAGCCTGTGCTCCACAACGGGAGAGGCCACAACAGTGAGAGGCCCGCGTCCCACCAAAAAAAAAAAAAAAAAAAAAAATTAGAGATGTAAAATAATGATCTGTAAATAAAAATAGTCACCATTCATTCAATGTTCACCATGTGCCAGGCTCTATGCTATGTACTTTTATTTCCTTTAATCCTCACAACAACACTCTGAGGTAAATGTAATCATTCTATGTGGTGGGAAAAGAAAACAGATTCAGAGAGAGGAAACCTATCACAGCTAGAAAGTGGCAGAGCCTAGATGCAAACCTAGACCTGTGTGACTCCCAAGTATGCCTCTAACTACAATATGCTAGTGTGCAGATCAAAATCAGATCAAAATACTGTGTGTACACAGTAAGAATATGAATATGGATACCATATATTACATCGAAGTCAGAAATAAAGAGGACACAGGAAGATCTACAATCTCTAAGCGAAAGAGGTTGGAGACCTGAGCCAGGCCAGGCTTATGGACTATCATTGCCCAGGAAACAGCATGCCCTTTAACCTGGAAACCAGAAGTGGCTACTTGAGGCAGAGGAGGGCTTGTTCTGTACTAGGACAAGAGGAGGGGACCAGGAGATTGAGGTATCTAGACCATACAGTTGCCCACCTGGCTTGGAAATGGGGCATATTTTGTGGCATCACATCTTCTGAAATGACAGAAATTTGTTTCCGCTTTTCCTTGGAGTTTAAAGTTACTTTTGAAAATGCCATTCTGTTTCAACTTTGCTACAGGTTAAAAAGGAAGGGACTTGAGTTTTGTCTACCCTAGTGTTAGAGGGAAGCCATGGAGACCCTGTGGAGGCAGCAGGAATCCCAGAGGCCAACTCCAGTGTGAGTCAGGGCAGGCCTTCCACCTGGATAATTCCCTTTCCAGAAGCTCCTAGCTTCCTGGACTTTTGAGTGTGGTAATGGAGACCATCCTCCAGGCACAGACGGAATTTTCCACACCCAATTGTTCCTATTTATCAACAAGCCCCGGGATCCTCCACTCACTCCCACACACCAATGGGAACCCACCATCCCATTGTTTCCCGGCAGACTTTATCCATAGACCATCTCCACTTTTGACCTAAGCTTTTAAGGCCTGCTTTTCCTTCCTTAGACTGACCAGCCTGAAGCCCCAGCGAGCTCCCAACCAGAGCAGGGGACTGAGCTCTGGTGGGAAACCGCACCGCATGGGTCAGGGCTCTCTCGGCACAGCCCCGCCCCGGGCAGCCCACGTGGTTCGGGGTCACTCACATCGATGAGCCGCTGCTGGTCCTGCTCTGTCATCTCGGACAGTCGGTAGTAGCGGCCGGCCAGGTCCCCCTTGAGGCCCTTCAGAGCCATGACGGTCACGTTCTCCACCTCCCTCCGCTCGGCCCGGGTGCAGGCGGGCGGCAGGCTCAGCCCGCGGATGCTGCGGCCGGTGCGCACCCGAGACGACAGCACGTAGCGCTCGTCGAACTGCCCCTGTGTGATCTGCGGAGCAGAGCGCGGGGTTACCGCAGCGCCACGGCCACGGTGGCCTCCAACCCGCTGACCAGGGGACCCCCGGGCACTGAGCGCGTGTGCATGCTGGACACATCCGGCAACTCTGGGGGCAGGGGTCTTAGAGGGAAGTCAAGGGAGGAGAGACTTTACGCAGCACTGTCTGCAATCCTTTACCCTGGCTAGGTTTGGGGTGAAAAAAGGAATTGTTCTGGGAAAGGCTAAAGTCTTCAGGGACCACCACTACGCTGGTGGTAGGAGGTAAGAAAAACAGACTTTGGGACCTTCCTGATTGTCTCAGTGGCCCTCTAGCGAGCATAGTGTGGGAGGGCCATCACAGAGCTTTTAAGGGCATCTGACCCAGGGGCCCTTCTCTCCAGGGCTCCTCACCTTGGACTCTGGAGTGCTGGCTTCATGGGAAGGTACAGAGGTGGCTGGAGCCTACCTTGGATTCGTCCAGATCCGTGGGGTGCTTCATCACCCTGGGGTCATAGCCATTGTGCCTCAGCTTGATGACAGGGTCAAAAAGGTCGGCAAACACCTGCAGGAGGGACGATGTTCCTGTTTCCTCTTGAACTGGTTCATCATTTGTGCCTATTTATCTTAAGGGCCAAAGCTGATGCCCTCCTTCTCTGAAATTCTCAGTGCAACCATGCAGGAAATAGGTGTGAAATTGGATTGATGGTTAATAATAACAATAATAATTATAGTAGTAGTACTAGTAGGTCGCATATACCAGAGGAAACCTCTTTGAGGCACCTTGCCCCTTGGGAGAGGGCAGGGCTACAGAACTCTGTCCTAGTAACCTCCTCCCTAGCGATTCTGCCAAGTTCACTGCCATCAGATGGAGCAAGAAAATCCTGTGTTTAAGAATTTGAGGGTTTTCTCCAGAAGCTCTTGCTTTTATGGGATAAAAGAAGCTGCCAGCTCAGAAGCTAAGCAGTTCTGTGGTCAAAAGGGATGTTCGGGTTCTAGAGTTTAAGCAATATAATAAATTTGTGGAAAACAAGCTGCATAGAAAGAAAAGTGCACAGCAGCAATTAAGGTAAAGCAGGAACCTGTTACCCTGTGAGGACCTTCCCCAGCACAAACTATGTCAAGTGAAATCTACTTTTTACAAAACCAAAAACTGCAGGAACATCCTTTAGGTAAAATAAGGTTCAGAGAAGTCAAACAGAGCACCCTGCCGCTTTGGGGAGCTGTGGGGAGTGGGTCCTGGGAGGCAGCTCTAGTCTGGGACTCTGGGAGCCCAGAGGTGGGCACTGCTGTCCCTGAGTGAGCTGCTAGTCTAGTCTGTTCAAGGTGGCCCTCTCCCTCCTCTTGATGGCTGCCTTCCCAGGGAATCACCTTCAGCTCCTGCAACAGAAGGTGCAAAGGGGGCAGACCTGAGGGAGATGGGCTGGAGGTTTTTACTGTAATGTAGAAGCTGCTCTGGCGGCTGAGCTCCAGAGCAGCAAACCATCCTGTGCTTCTGACCCAGGATGAGGATGCAGAGATCATGGGATTTCTCCAAGAGACTTAGTGAACTCAGTAAGACTACTGGGGGCTGTGTAATCAGTAATTCCCTACTGGGGGCTGTGTAATCAGTAATTCCCAAACTAAACACACATGGAACCATCCTCCAGCCTCAATAAAGTTCAGCCACAAACACATCACCTCCTAATGCCTTATCGGTGAATACACAAACAATAAAAACTTTAAAAGATTTTATTTTTTCTGTACTAATTCATCCCCTTGACAAGCTCTGAGAGCTGGGTCATGCAACTCATTCCTCAGTGGGGAGGGATACTAGAGCAGCAGCAAAGGAAACCCTGTCCCTGGGAAGCTGTAGACCTCACTGTTCCAGAGAGCACTGCAGCTGTTCTGTTGAAGCTGGCTTCCCTTTATGGGCGCCCTTCCTGAGAAAACAGCAAGTTGGTCCCACAGAGAGAACCCAAAGCACGCCTCACACACACACTACAGAACCGGCAGCCAAGAGTTTTACCTCATAGGACTCCTCGTCACCAGCCACCATGCCCACGGTCTTTATGAAGGGGTGGCCGGGGTTATCCACTCCAGTCTGGATACACTGGTCCAGGGTGTAGCCGTTGGGCGTGGCCTTGTTGCGGAGCTTGGCGTAGATGGCCGGCGTAAGGCACTCGGCCATGCAGTTGTTGTGTTTGCGCAGATCAGGGTAGTCTGAGCTGCATGAGGAGGAGAGGGGTATTCAGTGAGCAGCCCCTGAGGCAAGGGGCCTAGGCAAGAACTTTGTTTCTGGCCAGCCATCCTTCCACCAGGCTCTCTTCAGCCAGTGGGCAGAGGAAAATTGGCTAGGTCATGATTTAAGTAAGCCAGATTTTAAAGACTAGTTCCCTGAACTGCCAGAGGAATGGACCTGGCCCTGCCTAAGGAGTCCATTATGATGGCTGCAGGAGCCCACAGACTGTGGCTTATGTTTATGTAAAAAGGAAATAGAGTGAAAGGATTAGAAAAGAAATTGAAATCGTATGTAGACTTCTTTTTTTTTACACCCAGAAGTTTTGGTAAATTACAACAACTACATTTTGGTCCCTTAGGTCTGTGATAGAGGCTAAAAACCCTGTGGATAGAACTACATAGAAGAAATTCATTGATTTATCTGTCCTCTGTCTATGATGCAAACTCTATGACTGTCTGCTTTGTTGAGAACAGTGCCTACCTATAGAAACAGGCATTCAGTAAATATTTGTTGAAATAATACATAGAAAGAAATCAAATGGGGGGTGCCGTCTTACCCTGGGATATGTACTGATTGAAGAATAGAGGATTCAAGACCACCACAGGCTCAAACACAGGTAATCTCACATAAGGAATTCCTGAGGTATATGGTAGGTGCCAGTAATTCCCTCAGAGTTCCTAATTCTCATGAAAGCCAGTAAATGTTTCTGAGAAACACCTCAGGTTTTCCTTGTCTCTTTCATGCACAGCTGCCTATATGGAATCCCTTAAAGTCAGCATCCACTCCAGCTCTATCCAGTGTGGGACGTCTCAGCCATGACAAGGTCCCCAGGGTGGAGAAAACAGTCCATCTTCATGCCCCTTCTCTACTTCCCTTCTGCAAGGTCCTTTAAAGCTGATACTTAGGGCCTTCCCTGGTGGTCCAATGGTTAAGACTCCGCACTTCCACTGCAGGGGGCACGGGTTTGAGCCCTGGTAGGGGAACTAGGATCCCACATGCTGCACAGTGTGGCCGGAAAAAAAAATAAAATAAAAAGCAAAAAAGCTGATACTTAAAATCAGTGCTGTGGCATCACGTTTTCCAGAAGGCAGTACAGCATGAGTGAGGCATGAGTCTGGAATCAATGTCTCTGGGTTCGCATTTGGCTGCACCAGCTGCGTGAACTTGGGCACTACTTAATTTTCCTCAGCCTCCGTTTCATCACAAAGGGACGCTAAGAGGAATAAAATACTCTGCGTGAAGTGCTCAACACGCCTACACATATTTAACAAAGGTTAGCTCCGGCTGTTATTACTATTCCCCTAGAGCTCAAGCTCTGGGCAGGAATGATGACACCACACATCCCTGGATTTGCCACAGGTCACTGTGCTTAATGAGTCAATTTGATTTAGTCACCCTCAGAGGCAAAAAAGAGGGGCCTCTGCTGACAGTTTCAGCGGAGGAAAGCATATTTCTGGCTGGCATTTTGGCGTTGTTTTAAAGCCAAGAGGACTTACCTTGGAGGGAATAGCTTGTGCTGTTCCCGGGCCTCAGCACACACGTTCTGCCGTTTCAGCAGGTACCCAGTAGTCAGGGCACTGGTGCCCAAGGTAGCAAATAACAGAGAGGCATTGCGGCCAGTTAGCAACTTCGAGAAGGTACTGGCCATGCTTCCTCTTGGATGAGTGTCTGGAAAGCAGAGAAGCTAAAGATTATTTTTTATTAAAAAAAAATTTTTGGCCGCATCGCACAGTTTGCAGGATCTTAGTTCCCCGACCAGGGATTGAACCCGCGTCCCTGCGGTGAACGTGCCTAGTCTTAACCTCCGAACCGCCAGGGAACTCCAGAGAAGCTGAGAATTAGCCTCACAGGATGGCCCTGAACCACAGTACAGAGAACAACAGGCAAGAGAAAAACTGTAGGCGACTTAGCCTGTTTCGTTGTTTTGTTTTTCTCTTTCTTCCTTTCTCCCCAGCCCACTTCACACTGCTTAGGAAAACCTGGGTAGTTTTTAGACACTGAGAATGTCAAACTGCTTGCAGAACTTGCCATTTTCTCCACTAATATGATATAGAGGGAAAACCCCAGAGTATTTCTACATCTGGCTGCTTGACAGCCCAGGTGCTCTTTTGGACTCTGCCACTACACAACTAGACCCTGAATAGAATGCATTGCTCGGCGTCCCACACTGGATAGAGCTGGAGTGGATGCTGACTTTAAGGGATTCCATATAGGCAGCTGTGCATGAAAGAGACAAGGAAAACCTGAGGTGTTTCTCAGTAAGACATAGAGGAAGTTGTTACCAAACGAGTTTCATTTTGCCCAACGCACAGCAAGCCAAAACGCTGAAACACTAAGGTTTGCAGCAAAGAGAGGGTTTATTCACAAGGCAGCCAAGGGAGAAGACGGGAGAACAAATCTCACAACCACTTCCCTGAAGGCAATGGGCTTGGGGTATTTATGGGATCACAAAGAAGCCGGGTGGTCTGGGAGTGTGGGGAAAGATGATTGGGAAAAGGTTCGGTAATTGTTGTTTTGCACAGGTGTAATAAAGCTACACACCTCTGCAGGTTCTGAGGGTGGAGTTTTCAGCCCTCCTATGTCAAAAGGTCACTGACATCCATGTATGCCCAATTGGAGGGCTGCTGGTCCTATCCAGTTATAACCAGCTCAGCTTAAACTAGACACAGCTGAGTCCACGTTCCTGGAAAATAACTCAGGCAAACATCTTATTGTTTAGGCTAGGAGCTGCTTGGTGGAGATGCTAGTCTTAAGACAACCTTGATTGGTGAAGGCAGGTGGAATGGATTTGACTAATCATTACTCGCAGTTGCAAAGTCTCTAGGGACCATTCTCCTACTTTGCTCACCCCAAATGAGTTGGTGTCGGAGCTCAGGTTTGGGTTATCTTGAGAGTGGATGTCCATTTGAATACTAAGGTCTGGATACCAGCAGGGAGGTGGGGAATTGAGTCTGAGACTCCCCAGTTGAGCTAGGACACTTGAAAGGGGCTAAAGTGGTCCAAGGTCAGGATCCCTCCAGCAGAATTGCAATCAAATCTCCTCTGAGGAAGGTATACTTAGTTTAGGCCCTGCTTTCCTACAGAGTAAGATCAAGCAATAGGCTCTTGGTCAAAGATCACCAAGCACACAAGGGGGCACCATGAATGGGAGTCAGCAGAAGAAATGGCCACAGATTCAGACCTCCAATGACTGAAGATACTGTAATTGTCAGACAAGAATATAGATTAGCTCTATGTGGAATGTTTAAAGAAATAAGTGATGGAATCACAATGATGAGCAAGCAACAAGAGACTATTAAGAATAATAAACCTGATTTGAAAGAGAACCGGAATGAACTATGGATATAATACAGCTGAAGACAGAATACATGAATTGGAAGATATATCTTAAGAAATTATCCAGAATGTTGCACAGGTAAATAAGAAAATGAAAAATATGAGATATAAGAGATATAAAGGATAGAATGACAAGATCAAATATACATCTAATGGAAGCCTCAGAAGGGAGAATAGAGAAAACAGAAAAGCCATATTTCAAGGGAAATGACCGAGAATTTTCCACAACTGATGAAAGACAAAAATCCATGATTCAAGAGGCATGACATAAGTCAAGCAAAATTAAAATAATCCACACATACATAAATAACAGTCAACTGCAGAATATCAGCAACAAAGATATCAAAAGCAGTCAGAGAGAAAAGACAGTTCATCTATAAAGAAAAAACATCAGCTGATTTTTCAACAATGAATAATGGAAGCCAGAGAAATGGTGTCTTTAAGGGGCTAAGACAATAATTATCAACCAGACTTGGGGACATAGTCAAACTATCTTTCAAAACTGAGAACATGTACAAATCAAGATAACTATTTATGGGACTTCCCTGGTGGTGCAGTGGTTAATAATCCACCTGCCAACGCAGGGGACACAGGTTTGATCCCCCGTCCGGGAAGATCCCTCATGCCGTGGAGCAACTAAGCCCGTGCACCACAGCTACTGAGCCTGTGCTCTAGAGCCCGTGAGTCACAACTACTGAAGCCGGTGCACCTAGAGCCCATGCTCCACAACAAGAGAAGCCACTGCAATGAGAAGCTCGTGCACCGCAACAAAGAGTAGCCCCCATTCGCTGCAACTAGAGAAAGCCTGCGTGCAGCAGCAAAGACCCAAAGCGACCAAAAATAAATAAATATTTTTTAAAAGATAAATATTTATATAATATCACCAGGGATGAAAATCAGATACCCTGCTGTGTCTGCTATTGCCCAGAGATCAGAATGGACAATTAATCCACAGTATCACCCAGTGGGGAGCTATTTATCGTGGGTTGTTGAGTGGAGAACAATAGAGCAGGTAACACTTAGTGCTCTCTCATTATATTGGTCTCTGTGATGCCCAAATAAAGGAAGGGTGGAATTTTTTTCCCTTGTATTTAGAAGATTACCAAGACTGCTACAAGATTCTCCAAGCATAGGTGGGTTGGATGACTGCAATGAGCCTGTTGAGAGTATAGTTGTGGGATGAAAACCTGGACTATCCAGCAGACGATAAACTCTAATAAGGCGAGGTCGACATGGCCTTACGCACAATTCTAAGAGTAGCCTTCTGAGGTCCACTTTCTTCCTTGATTGCATTTTTGGAACTGGGATGGGTCCATCAACTTTGTGCTTCCAGGATCCCCACCTGGAAGTCTTTACTTAACATTTTTTGAGCTAGGGAGAAATTCAAACATCTCAACTCAAAGCATCAAAGTCCTTGAAAAAAAATTAGGAAGTTATTTTTCTACGTTAGCCCAGGAAATCAGACTATCAGACAGCCTTTCCTCTGTGTCATTTCTAAAAACAATTCCCTCAATCGTAAAGACAACAGGAATTACTTTAGTAATCAGCAGGCAAGATAAATGGGCCATTTCTCAAAGTCGTTCTAGGGACGTGTAATGGCCCAACATTCATCTCATCACATGTACTTCTTTGCTCCCTACTAGACTTTGGGCTGTTGTCCACCTCCTTCCAAGAGTAGGTCAGTGTTCCTCAATGAACAGCACCCAGGCTTCCTGGCTCTCGTATGCAGCAGGTGACACTAACTTACATCTTTCAGACCTGTCTTATCTGCTTCCACACCCTCCAATCTGCTTTTCAAGCAGAGAGGCAATACTGTCTTCTATGAGTTTTACCACAGAACTCACCAAAGTAAAGGAAGTGTTGCCTGAATTCTTTCCAGACTATATATGGGTCAAAATTTAAGCCAGCCCTAAGTCAACAAGAAGTGTGTTGGTTTCTGAGTTTGGCTCAAATAGCTTGATTTTTCTTTTTCTTTCTTTAATTGGCTTTAGCACTGACAGGTGTTCACACCAGCATGTTTGAGAAGATAAATCCAAAGAGGTAGAGTCAGGAGGAAGAGGAGGGGGTGATGTCTATATGCAGCCCATTGACCACTGGTGGTCTTTAAAGGTCTTCCTCTCCGTGAGGGTGATCTGTGGGTAGGTGTCTGACTCAGAATATTAATGTTTGAAATGTCATCATATCCATATTTTAGTTTCTGGAAATAATAATATTAATTAACATCCAAGAGTTCTAACATCATGCTGGTGTCCGGGCAGTGATGCATGATTCATGGTAATAATCCCGTGGAGGCTTTGGTGGCAGCAAAAGCCAAACAATCCTAGAGCTGAAATTCAGAGTACCCCTGCTTTGATTCCTTGTAGAGAACTGACACAGACTCAAAGTTTTGGTGAAGAGTTCCTGTTTCTTTGACTCTATGTTTTTCTCTCTCCAAGATACAATGAGACATAGAATTTCTCTACTGAGGTCCCAATCGATAAACTTGGGTATGAGACTGAAACAAGGGTCTTATTGAACAGGGTAGTAATTTGGCAACGGCTGAGCCATGCTCCCCAAAGACCCAAAGCCAGGCTTGCAATGAAATCACTTTTCCTCATGACTAAACTAACTCTCTCTTGCATGTTAAAAGTTAGTCTTTGAAAAGCTGCACAGGCAGGACATTGTTTTGTCTTACAGATTCCTCTGTTACCCAGGAGGCCCCAATCTTACATAAGCACCATCTACAGCTAAAATTCCTGCTCAGGAGAGACTTGATTTGTTATTGGCACAGATGGTAACATGTGGCATAAACAAGTGGAGCTGGAAAGAGGTATGTAAGAGGTAATCTGTGTCCACTGAAGGGATCAGTATTTGGCTTTGCCTAGTTTCCACACGTGGTCGTTCTATAAATCAGTATATTGTGTGAAACCACTGGAACAAAAGTTTGGAGCATAAGAGATCTGAAGTTCCCTTACAAACTTTTAAATTTTTTTCATTCCCTCCATGCCCCTAGTATTAGCATAACACACTGAACTGTTTTGTTAAGAGATCACTGGAGAGAGGAGATGAGGGGCTGGAGCAGCTGTGGTGTTTCTCCAGGGACAAAAGCTTCAGCATCCAGACACCCTCACTGTGGGCTCCACGTCAAGGCTTTGGCTTTTGCTCTTCTCTTTGCCAGGATCTATGTGGGAGAGCAGGTGTCAACTGAGTGGGCGATGTGAGGCCAGAAAGCGGGGTCAATCAGAGAGCTGAGCCGATGGGGGAGCAGAGGTCTGGGGGGAGAGGAACACGGGCAACAGGGAAGTTGAGAAGCCAGCTTCCCTCAGCCTTGTGAGACCAGCAGCCAGTGTTCCCTGGGGGAGGAATCCTGATCTATCTCGGGGGAAAGAGGCAAATGTCAACTAAAGAAGCTCATATTCAGAATTTTGTGAAGGCTCACACAAGCACACGTGCACATACTTTCAGGGACTGTCATGGGGGCCCAGAACACCCAGGACCCAGTGGGCTTGCCTGACATTCAGATTGACAGCTCTAGAGCCTGTACAATCTTAACTTGAAAAAAAATATATATATATACATATTCTAATATAGATATTACTTTTTAAGATATCAGTTTTCTGTCCGTATTTTTGTGCTAATGCAATAAACCACACTAATTTGTTCTAGTAAAATTATTATTACTGTTTTAGTAAAAGTATTGCTTCTTACTGCCCCTCAGCTAGGACTCTGCCGTCCATTTTTCCCTGTCTGACTGGACCACGGCCTGCTGCCTTGTCCCCACAAAATCTCCCTGTCCCCTTCTAGCCTCAGGTGATGGCTTTCTCTCTGAGTTCCCAAAGCATTCACGGGCTGCTCACTCACTTGCACTTGAGCTGCACAGTTTTTTGACATTTGTTGGTGAACTCAATTGTCCTGTATCTCCTGTCATGTTAGGGAACTCCCCACTACATTTGGATTATCTTCCCAGCTGATGGGTAAAGTCTTCAAGGACAGGAACTCATCTGCCACAGATCCTTGCCCATAGTAGCTGCTCAGTAAACACTTCTTGCCAGCCTTTACATAATTATTTGTGAGCAGTGCTCTGCCTGATTTCCAGAAGGAGGATATCATACCAGCCTCCTGTGTATATCTCCTTTTAAATGCATGTAGGTCTAAGGGAATGGGTCCTTTTCCCTGGGCTATTCTCCAAGGCACCTTACAAACCGGACTCCTTTACTCCCAAGTACTTCTCACTTTTAATCTGCTATGAAGCCCCAGGCCTGGTATCCAAGCCAATATAGAATCAATTTTGTGAGCTAGCTTCCTGGATCAAAACTTGAGAAAAAAAAAATCTACTTACATAACCCTAAACACGTCCTTTTCAGCCACTGATTTTGAAATCCTATCATAAAAGCAACTGAGTGAGGCTGGTAGGCATGTTTTCAGCATTTCCCTGCTCAGGCTCCTGGTCTCTGTGAGCTGCCCCTGAGCACGGTAGCCCAGCACAGGCTCCTGACCTCTCAGCCACGACAGGCTGGCTGCCCTGCTGGGAGCCCACTGAGCCCATCCTTGGCGGTTTCCAGGGGTGATCCAGGGGATGCTACCCCACAGATAACAGACGAAGCATCACTGCATGGCCTTCCTTCCTCCAGGGATCCTTCTCGGACTGAGCAGTAGGTGGGGAAGGAGGGGCCAGATGAGGAGCAAGTACTAGGTGTTGGGGAAATTTAAGTCTCCCTACACCCAGAAATTTCTCTCCAAAAGACAGAGGAGAGAAAGAAAACAGCTTTATTACTGACTAAGCATGAAACCAGAATTGTGATGCACATCAGCTAAAAAGACTGGAAAGACAGAACAAAATCTCACCCTCTTAAAGAGCCGTGCAGATAGGACCCTCCTACGCATGTTCTTCAGGTAACTCAAGTAAGAGGACATGACAGCACCATTTGTCACACAGAGTTCACTCTAAATTCACCTGATCATTGGGGTGGCCATTTGTGTTAGCTAACTGCCTTTATCCAAAGGGAAAATGAGCTGCTCCCATCTCTCTGACAGCAGGTCTTTACCACTGCGCCTGGGAGATTGGGGTGCTATCTTCCTGGTGTTTACATTTCAAAGAGATGGCTCCCAGGCCTTTGAGAAAGACAGTCCTGGGTTGTTAAGCTGGCTGGAAGCTTACTTAGCTTTGAAAAACATTTAAATACATCTCAAAGGGGCAGAGACAGAATTTACAAGTTTTCTAAAGGAAATGCTTTAAGAAAAGGGAAGGGAGCATTCATTTTGTTGTCTCCCTCTCCCACACACTGGGGAGGACGGTATCGGGAGCTCAGCAGGGCTCAGGTCAAGGGTGGACATCACTCAGAGCTGACCTGGCACTTGGCACATGTAAGAGAAAAGACCCAAAGACCACAGGACTGGGTCATAGTTTTTCTTGGTTCTCAAGCCCACTGGCCCGCAAGTGATAGGTTCTCAGAAAATGCTGGGTGAGTGAGCGAACGAACAGTCATAGAGACACTGGGGTGGGAAAGGACTTTAGAGGTCATTTAGCTCAGTCTGAATGCAGGAATCCCTTTTCTTTCAGCCCTCCTTAAATAGCAACAGTGCTGGGGATCTCATCACTTCCCAAAGCAGCCCATTTCACTGTAGAATAAGTGGAATTATTAAAAATCCTTTTCATATCTTAATAAGGGGGGAAAATTAGTACTTTCAAGTGCCAAGTACTTTCTCTACAACAACCCCAAGGAGCAGATATCTTGCCCCATGTCAAAGATGAGGGACTTCAAAAACAGAGAGGTTAACTGACAGCCAAAGGTCACACAGCTAAAGAGAAATCACATGTATTGAGTTTCAGTAGTAGTTTCTTATTTAAATGAAGATCCTGTTTTTACTTATCAGGTTTAATAACAAACAACATTACAGTATGTTTGGATGGAGTTGCCAGACATTTCTAGCTGCCTCTGGTTCTTTATGCTCTCTCAGGGATACTGGACCATTTCTCTCAATCAGGGTTTGCAGAGAGGACTCGAGAGAGGATAACTGCTGGGCCAAACTGCCAACCAGCACACAGGTCTCGTTCTGGGCAGCTCTGAGGGACAGAGGAACCAGGGGGTGTGCCCTCGGGGCTTCCTCCACCCTCCAGGAACACCAGTGACCACAGACTTCCAGAGGTCATCAGGCAGTGTGGGTCACAGTCACCGTGAATGACACTGATGTGTTCTGGGGGGGGAGGGGTCACAGTGGGCAGTGATGGAGGGAGAGGCAAGACAGGATGATAAGATGGTGAGGATAGGTATCTTTTTACTTATCTGTCTGATAAATATGTAAGTGCCTACTATGTGGCAGCTTTTACAGAGGGGAAAATTCTCCTGTAGCATTTACTTTATGCTGGGCACATGGTTCTGTTAGCTTTACAGTTATTACCTCATTAAATCCTCACAACAGGGCTTCCCTGGTGGCGCAGTGGTTGAGAATCCGCCTGCTGATGCAGGAGACACGGGTTCGTGCCCTGGTCCGGGAAGATCCCACATGCCGCGGAGCAGCTAAGCCCGTGAGCCATGGCCGCTGGGCCTGCGCGTCCGGAGCCTGTGCTCCGCAATGGGAGAGGCCACAACAGTGAGAGGCCCGCATACCGCAAAAAAAAAAAAAAAAAATCCTCACAACAGACCCATGAGGTTGATACTCTTATTAGCCCCATTTTATAGATGAGCAAATGGAGGTAACGAAAGGTAAAAGAACTTGTCCAAAAGCACACAGTTTGTGAGTGGCTATACCGGGATTCAAGACCAGTGGTCTCTTTTCCTAGTCCATGCTCTTAACCAGCACCCGACCTGGGCAACTACCAGGTAAAGGAAGTGTTCTTCGAGGGGAACCAGAGCCCCATGGGAGTCCCTGGGAGGGCCTGGAGCTGGCCCAGCTCACTCAGCTATACTGTTTGAGGGAGCTTGCCTGTCTTAATCAGACTGAGGTATTACTTGCTTCCACCTGCCCTGGGACTAGTACCTGGACACAAACTGCAAAAGATCAGAGCAGAAATAATGACTAGACACCGCACACCCTTATGTATAAACAGATGACTGTGGAGGCCTGGTGCATCACCTCTCTATGGCCGACTGCCTTCCAGCTATCCTCCAGGTGGGAGAATGGCCATTGCCCTCAGTCCACACCACACTTAGTCTACTTTGGAATGCTGCAGAAAGGAAGAGAGGAAGAAAGGCTAACTGTGCCCCCTGTTCAATGCCTAGGTCCATAATCTTCTGGATGAGGACACAGCGTACTGGACCACTGTCACTCATCCAAATTTGGCTCTGGGGAGATTCTATAGCAGATAAGTCCCCTGAAATTTAGAGAGTTGAATTACACTGGTACTGAACCTGCCTAGGATGTGTAGTGGCTGCCTGTCCCCAAAGGTCCAGAGAAAACCCATGATGTGGGGACAACCTTGACTGATTCTAGATTCCAGAACACCTGCAGCTACTAGGGGCAGATCCAAACGGGGCCTGGCACTTATGAAGCGCTGAACATCTGCCCACATCTGTTACTATCACTGTGCACTCCTTTTGAGAGGCCCCTCTACAGGCTGCCCACAGAGTGTTTGAGAACATTCTCCCTTCACCTCAGCAGCACGGAACTCGGCTTTGTTCAAGGGCAGGGGGCCTGAGGGCTCTCTCCCTCCTTCTGACAGATGGAGGGTTACCTACTGAACACATTGAGAGCATCCCCCAGAGACTCAGGAAGCCCACACCTCCTGGGTGTGGGGCAATTGCAGAGCCTGCCTGGATCCACAGCAGGCTTCTTCCTTGGTATGCTTCTGCCTGAGACCCTCTGTCTTGCACCTTAATCAGGCCACTTCCTGGGCCAGGCCCTCTCCTAGTGCCTCTCTGGGTCTGCTCAGCCAAGACAGAGCCTTTTCCCTCAGCACCCCTCTCTCCTGAGGACACAGGTGCCCCCTAGTCCAGAGTGGGGTACTCAGCCAAGCAGGGGTGCCTGGTCATGCAGGGATGTGTATCCCTGATAGGCCAGCCCTAGTTCTCTTCTCCAGCCCACAGCCCTGCTGTGCCTGCAGCTTGCTCCCAGGCACCCTCCCTTCCTTTAGCCCTGATGTCTTCTAAGAGCCTTTCTGCAGGACAAGTTACACTTAGCTGCTCCAAGTCAGGAATTCTGCTCTTGGGGAGACAGGTAAATAAAGGCCCAAGCTAGAGGGCAAGGTGGGAGTCTTCTTTTGGTCCTAAAAGGCTCCTGCTGAGTAGTGCTGGGAGAGTTAGGGGCAGGAGGTGACGGGGAGCAGCTCTGTATGGCCCTCTCCTCTCTCCCTGGCTGTGATCAGAATCATCTGGACTGCTCCGTGAGCTACCGCAAACATTTTGGAAAGTGATCCAGGAAACATCAAGTAACATAAAAATGTGCACACCCACTGGCCCGGCATCACACTTTGGAAATCTGTTCTGCAGAAATAGAGCTGCCAGGGCTTCCCTGGTGGCGAAGTGGTTAAGAATCTGCCTGCCAATGCAGGGGACACAGTTTCGAGCCCTGGTCTGGGAAGATCCCACATGCCGCGGAGCAACTAAGCCCGTGTGCCACAACTACTGAGCCTGCGAGCCACAACTACTGAAGCCCATGCTCCCAGAGCCTGTGGTCCTCAACAAGAGAAACCACCACAATGAGAAGCCCGTGAACTGCAGCGAAGAGTAGCTCCCACTCGCCTCAAATGGAGAAAGCCAGCACGCAGCAATGAAGACCCAATGCAGCCAAAAATAAAATAAATTTAATTTTTTTAAAAAAGGCTAAATTTCTAAAAAAGAAAGAAAGAAAGAAAGAAATAGAGCTGCCAGTATACAAGGAGAGAGGTACAAGGATATTTAGTGAAGCACTATGTGTAGTGGCAAAAAAAAACCTAGAAGAAACCTGTCTATCAGAGGGAGAAGGGTTGTATTAAATGTGACACATTCAGACAATGGAATATTCCACAGCTATTAAAGAATCAGTTAAAACTGCCTCCACTTTACCTGGATGCATGTCTTGCCATAGTCTTAGGTTAAAAAGGGAAAAAAAACTTTCAGAGTAATGAATATGAATGGTTCCAATTTTGTAACAATGATATATGTATATATGTATTTGCATATATTTATAAGACCATCAAGAAAAGTAGTAAAGGTGATTCTTCAAACTGCAAAAAGCATTACTAAAGAGCAACAGACTTGGAGTAGGCAGATTATTAATTTTCTCTTAATAGAATTCTGTATTGCATCACTTGTAAAAATCAACTTGGGTTGCCTTTATGATCAAAAATAAATGAATTAAAAGCTAAAAAAAATCAACTGTGAAGTGTGCTAAAAATCCAGATTTCCAGGCTCCATCTTTTGAATGAGTGGCTAGAATGGGACTGTCCCATGTATGTTGTATAAACTGCACAGGCAATTCCCAAGTCCTGCTAGGTCTGGGAAGCCCAGGAATTGCCTACCCGACCCTCAGCAACTCCCTCTCTATAATGGGCTTGATGAGACCTCTCCCTGAGCTGTTGTGAGGACTAAGTGACAGGCCACAGTAGGCACTGAATAAATGTGTCTCTTCCCCCTAGTGACCCTAAGCCTATGGGACAGCTATCACTCTCTCTCCACAGCCACCCCTGGTTATCCCAGACTGGTCTGCCCCTTCTCTGAATGTTAATTTTAGTTTACATTTTTAGCAATTAAAGTGTTTCATCTGGGGCTTCCCTGGTGGCACAGCGGTTGAGAGTCCGCCTGCCAATGCAGGGGACACGGGTTCGTTCCCTGGTCCAGGAGGATCCCACGTGCCGCGGAGCGGCTGGGCCCGTGAGCCATGGCTGCTGAGCCTGCGCGTCCGGAGCCTGTGTTCCGCAACAGGAGAGGCCACAGCAGTGAGAGGCCCACGTACCCCCCCGCCAAAAAAAAAAACAGAACAAAAACAGGTAAAGTGTTTCATCTAATTGTTCTATTTTGCAGTCTGAGGACAAGACTTTATTCCAGAAGGAGTCCATCATGTACTTTCTGGTCCACTGCTCATCCTCTGAAAACCAGCATCAGGGTTCACAAAATGGATTTACTCAGTTGGGATCCCAAGTTCTTCTTCCAGACTCTGACCCTTTACCCCGGCCTTTCCTTCCACCTGGAATGTCCTTTCCATCCCTGCATGCCCAGTCAAACCTTACTGTCTTTTTTTTTCTTTTTTAACTATCATTTACTAAACTCCTACCATGAGCCATGCGTCATGCAAGAGGCCCTTACAAACACTGTTTTCAGTCTTTGAAACAATCCTTCCAAGTAGGCATTATTTTGTAGATGGGGAAAACGGGAAGAGGTTAAGGGACATGCCCCAGGTCTTGGGGTCAGCACCTTGATAAAGCTGGCATTTGAACCTAGACTTGTCTTTGGCCCTGGATGCAGGCTCCTTGCAGACCACAGCACCTCACAGGTAGCCCTGCACAGACCAGCAATTGGAGAGAAATCACCTTTGTGGTTTAGGACCTGGGAGTGACACAGATCTCTCCACTCAGGCTCCCAAGACCGCAGACGTGCACTTACCACAGCAGCTTCTAGACACAGGATCATCACCTCAGGGCATGTGACTCCCCCAGAGTCCCAGAAGTTATAAGCCTGTACTCTTTCCTGTCCTCAGGCTTCTGCTGAAGTGGCTCAGATCCCAGGTGCTCCTTCACCCTCTCCACTCTGACGCCAGGTTCCCAAAGCGCCCGTCAGCCACGCTGGGGCTGCTGCGCCAGCCTGCCTTTCTCTGAGGAGATGGGGTGTGGACTTTTCTTGTCTTTCCTCCCCCCTTCTCTCCTCTCTCCTACAGAAGTAGGGCTTGCAGGGGTGAGGAGGGAGGTAGTCTCTAGCCTTCACCCCATAGAAGCTGTCTGCCTCAGCTTCCCTAACTTGGAATACCTCATGACTCTTGATTTGAAAAGCACTGTTTACGGCAATAGGGCTGAAATCTGGCAGAACTTCTGGGCTCCAAGCCAGGGAGATTTCTATATGGGGTGCAAGATCACAGCCCAAAGCAATAGTGTTGTGGTATTCCTACACTTGCCCTCTCCACTAAAAAACAAGAACCACCACGTTAAGCCCCTTTGTCATTGTGCCCAAGAGCTCTATATCTCTGTCTCAGGCAGGCATACTGGGAGTCTGGGTGCTGGTTTAAGGGTTTTGTCTGGTTCTGTCACATCCTAAGATGTGGAGGCCTTAGGTTCTGTCATTGCCTCAATTCTGAGCCTCCTGGCTGTCCTGAGTATACTGGATGGAGATGCCATAGGTACCATTCTGCTGACTCAGAGTTATTTTTGGTCCAGCTGTAAATGGTGTCCATGTGTTTGAGCTCCTTGGAGGGCAAAGGAAGACCAGGGGGAGGACCACGTGTCAGCTTTCCCTCCAGAGAGAGTCACCCCAAACCAGAAGATGTCCTTGGGGTTGGACCAGCTCCACAGAACACTCTGAACAAATTCTTATGATGCCATTCATGGCCAGCAGAGAATGGCTTTCCTTCCCAGTTCTAAGGGAGCAAAGAGTTCAAGTTACTTCACCACCACCGGCTACACTGGTACTCTAAGAGGCACCCTTGGGCATTCCTGTTCTATTCAACAAGTAGAAAGTCATAAGCAGAGGGCTTTATGGTCCTTCCCTGTAAAACAGAGGTCTTTCCTAGGCTTCCTGGTGATGAAGACATACAACCATCACCAGGTTCGTCTCTCAAGGGTAAGTTGCTTTCAAGAAAGTAGGAAGCTAGGAAACCATCTAGTCCTTTGAAATGCTGTAAAGGAGTGGGACCCTCCTTCCTTACCCAGGCAGGAATGGGTGTGACCTCCAGCAGTCACCTTCAGACAGGCTCCCTGTGGGATTCCTGGCTCAGGGGCAGGAACTCCCAGAATGCTGACGCAGGGTCCCACGTGATTCCCTCTGGGAAGACAAATGGCTCCTTCTCTGAGCTGTGGCAGAGATGGAGACCCAGTGCCTCTGAGCCAGGGGCAAAGTGTGTCTCAGAACCAATCCTCCTCCTGCCTCTGAACACCCAGGACTCTCCATTCCTTATCTCACCCTCACCCCATATTTCCTGTACTTTCCTCATCCACCCCTTTAGGAAGACTGACCTGGCCTCTGGCCCACTGTCTAACGCTCAGATTTGGTCATGAAGCTGGTGGAGTCCATGGGTGCATGTGACACTCGTGCCCTTTGCTGGAACAGTGCCTTAACCCACAGAAGGGTTAGCTCTAAAGGCTGGGGTTTTGGAAAAGGTGCCTACAAAAGCAGAAGAGGAAGTGGAGCTCTCACACAGCCTAATAACGCCCAGATAATCCTGTAAGAGCCTGCTTAGGAGGCTCAAGAAGCCCCTTTGCCAAGTTCTGGTGGTTGTCATGTTCTTCTCCATGAGCACAGAGTAAACAGACCAAGGACACTAGCTCAGAAACAGAGGAAGCATGATTGCTGCAGATAGGAAAAGTGGCACTTCTGGAAACAGCCCACCAGGTGAACTAGCGTAGCCTTGCCATGAGGCCATCAACTGCCACCTCTGGTGATTTCACCTGACGCTGTGTGGGTCAGAGACAGGGCAATGCTCAAGGGAAGGTCTAAAGGGCAGCGCGGAGGAGGGCCGAAGGGTTTTGCCTTGTTCTGGTGAATGTCACTCTCCACACCCAGCAGAGTATTCGAAGGCAGAGATGTCACCCACTCAAGGGACAGGAACAGGGCTGACAGGAACCCAAGCAAGCAAGCAAGCAAGCAAGCAAGCAAGCAAAGAACAGTCCTTTGCCAGAGATGAAACACATGTAGGTCAATTCTATAACATTTTAACCTCCAGTGTGTGTGTGGGGGGAACAGTTCCTTGGCTCATTATTAATGTGTTAGTAATTTCAAAAATCAATCTCTAGCAATAACATTTACCAATTTAAATCAGGTCTAGCTACTGGGCCAATCAGTAATTATCTCCTTTCCAGGGCTCCAGAATGTTCATTTTTAAGTTAGCTTATCCCAAGTCACTGATTTGCACCTCTTTTGATGCTGCTGAGGGAAACCATTCCCAAAACTACTGAACTAGTTTCTACAAATTACAAGGGAAAGGAAGTTGAAGGCTAAAGTCCCCAATTCAGTGGCATTTAGATTTTTTTTTTCCATCAAGAAAAAGTCCTGATTCACTATGAAAAACAGGCACCGCAAGCAGGGTACTGACACGGTTCCAGCACCTCGAGCGCAGCTGTCCCACGGAATGGCCACTTGCGCCTGAGTGCAGGATGGCTCAGCCAAAGACAGACGCTCTGCCGGCTTCTTTAGAGAGTTACCATGAAGTCTTCACACAGGAGCGGTGCCCAGGTTCCGGCCTACAGCCCTGGGTCCACTGCTCACAAAGCCCCACCCTGGCTCTAGCAGTAACGCCGCTTTAGAGGAATAAAGCCGAGTTTCACAGCCTCACTGACCTTGGAGCCGGGAGCCTCCCACGTCCTGCCGCTCGCGAACAGCCCAGGACTGTAGGGGGGGGCGGGGGCCTGGCCTTGAAAGGGCTCCCGGGCGGGGCGGGGCCGGGCGGGGCCCGTCTCGGCCAATCCCGTCTGAGGCCTCGGGACGCACTTGGTCCCCGAGCCTTGCCCTTGAAGGCCGGACCCCGACTCTTCCGCCTTTTTCTAGCATCTGCCCTTTCCCTGAAACGTTTCCCTCCGCTAAATCCGGTGCTGGAGGCTGCCTCTCCCCGAACTCTGAGAGGGGTTCCTGGGCCCGCAGCCCGCCTGACGGGCTGCGCAGGCCTGCCGGCCCCGGCCTCGGGGTGGAAGGACCGTCGGGAAACTGCTGCACCTGTTCGGGAATTTGTTCCTATCTTCCTTCAAGAGCCCATCCCTGGGGCCCCATTAGCTGTGGAGGATGGTCCCTTCTTCCTGGGACCCTCCCCTTTTCCCTCTCCCCTCTCCCCTCCAAGCTAAGGAAGACGTCTAAAGCTCCCTCTCTCCAGTTTTTAATCATGCTCTGAACCAGGGACCAGGACGTCTCCTTCCAGCTCGTTGTCTGGGGCCTGGATTCAGGCACAATCACTTATCTCTTCTAGATCAGGCCAGCTGAAGTAGATTGTTAGACAATCTCACTTTATATCCACACCAGCTTAATTTACTACCCAGAAGGTCCTGCAGGCCATCGCCCTGCTTAAAAATAGCCCTCCTTGGAACATACACCACAAATCAGAAAGGTTGACTGTAAATAGCAATGACCCCCCAGGACTTTGGACTGCAGCCCTGCATTTCAGAGGGAGCTGCCCAGGCCTCTGGTGATGGTCACGTACCCAGCTTCTATGGCCACCTGCACATCACCAGCTGATTCCTTTCCCTTCCTTCTCAGGACCCAATCCATGTACAGAGGGGATGATGGAGCCGGGCGTGGAGCCCAGGAATAACCTCCCACCTAGAGAGGTTTTCTTTCAGAGTTGCCACCTCTTTTAAATATGACCCAAAGCAAAAAACAAATATTTTACCTTTGCATGGGGGTACTGACTGGGAGAGTGCACGAGACGGCCTTCTGGGGTTGGAAAGTTTCCTGATTTGGGGGCGGTTGTATGGGGGTACACACATGTAAAAATTTCTCAAGCTGTACACTTAAGAGTCTAGCACTTTACTGTGTATTGGTCTTACCTCAGTTAATATATATGCCATCATTATAACCCAGCTTACAATGAATTGACATTTTTACAAAGTGATACTTACCCTTTCTGCATATGATATACTCAGATATTTTCTAGGCTCTCCTATGTTCTTTCATTAAACAATTGCAGACTGGGACCAACCAAACTGTTCCTCTAAAGAGTTGAGTTCCCAGTGCACACATTCTGTCCTAATGGACCATGGTCCCTCCGGCTCCCCTGGCAGAAGAGGCGGCAAGCTAGAGGTCTGTGGGGCTCACCAGCTGCTGTTTCGCTGTTTCGCTGTTTCATGGCAGTTCAGGCATCAGGTGAAATAAATCCAGTGAGCCTGAAATAGCCCAGATCCCAGATCCACAGAACGGTGAGGCTTTTGAAGAGCATGGAGATGTAGAATTTAAAGGATGGCAGTTGCAGTGAGAAACCACTCTTTTTTCTCAATTCCTTACTAATGGACGTTTAGCCTCCCCCCACCTCCCACACCTTACCTCAACCCCTCATCTTTTACAGTGTAATTTTACATAAGTTAGTAAGTAAGGCCAGAAGAGAAGTTGGGATTTTATTGAGAAAAGGGGTGTGGTATCTTCTTTTGGGGGCCTAGTCATCCTCACGCTTACAATACATGTGGTGTGATGGGATGGCAGCCTCCACAGGTGACTCAACAGGAATTCCAGATTTCCAAAAATCCTTCAGATGTGATCTCTGCCATATGACACATACTCCTTTCTTATCATTGCCAACTCCCTTCAGAGGGTGGAGGAGGCTCTTTGCACACATAGTGGCCAGGGTGGCCATGTGGCTTGGTCTTGCCATAGGGACAGGAACAGAAGTGAAGTGTGTAACTGCCCTATCACTCGCTCTAAAGGAGATCTCCCGTCGTGGGCTTATTCTCTTTTCTGTTCCCAAATCCAGCTGGAGCCTGGATTTAGCAGGACCCAGATTTGACCAGTGGGCAAGGGCGATGCCGTAAGGAATGACCAAGTAACAAGAGGAAAGGAACCTGGGTTCCTGAATCCCCACCAGGCTGATTGCTCATTTCAGAAATGGAAAAGGAAACCAATTGGACAGGAGGGAGCTACATTCTTCCTTTCCTCAGTTCTCTCTCGTGTTCAACAGCTGTGTCATGTTTCCTTCAGCTCTAAATGTTAGGACAACTTCATCTACTTGATAAAAGTTGAAGTATTTTCCTATGTATTATTCCACGTAACTATTGCAGTAATTCTAGATGGCTCAGGGGCTCATCCAGGGTTGGAGCCAGTGACGGCTGGGTCAGGCCTCCACCTCAGCACTTCTCTCCACAGCCTGTTTGTCAGCTGCCATTAGGTGAACAGAGCTGTTTGGACAGTAATGAGTTCTGTGCCTGGAGGTGGTCAAACCTGGGCTGACGATGGCACAGGAAAGACGTAAGCCCTGGAAAGACAGTGGAACTAGATGACCCTTAAAAGTTTTTTTGAGGTCCTCCAAATTCTCTAATATTTTAGTACCTGAAGCATGGCTTCCTCTAAACCTTTTCCCCCACTGAACTTCAGAAGTATAACAAAAGAATATCTGAAGGAGCCCATTGTGATGAAAGAGACAAGATAGAAAAATGCTAGAAGAATCAAATGAAGAGACTAAGGAGATTTTGGAGAATTCAAGAAAGGCAAAGTTTAATTTGCATACAGGCATAACCCACACCTCACCCGGCAAGTGTTAGGCCACAGCACAAACCCCTCTGGCGGAGTCACAGATGTCCGTAGATTTGCAAAGCAACTGGACACAAACAATATACTTCTCAAAGTAACACACGGATTTGTCCATCACGCACACATACAAATCACAAAGAAATACACTTAAATCCTCTGCAGAAGAGTGATGAGGATGGTAATCAAGTTACCTCACATTTGGACAGCACTTTACAGTTGACAATCTAATCCACTTTGTCCTCATGATAGCCCTGTGAGGTAGGCAGCACAGGAATCACTATTAACTCCATTTCACGATGAAGAAACTGAGAATCAGAGAGGTTTCAGCACTGGCCTAAGGCTTTAGATGTAGATCTGAGCCTAGGACTCAGGGCTAGGATGTCTAGTCCAGTGCTCTTTCACAACTGCCTTTCCATGGAAAACTCAACAGTGGTGTCAAAGACAGTGGTTCAACATCATTTATTGATGAACTATTATTTTTCTTGAGCAAGTGAGATCAAGTACAATCAAATCAACCCTAATATTAATGTCATGTGGTATGGTAGCCAAGATGAATAATTTTCTGAATCATTCATGTGTTTATACCTACAACAAAACGGTTGTTTTCTACTTTAGCTCTGCCCTGCCTTAATTTTAAGTCACTGACAGACACGGAGAAACGACACTCTGATTAGATTTCATTGACTCAAGTCTTATTACCAGGATTCACACAGTGGCGTCTGTAATCAAGTCATTATTTAAAGCTACAATCTGTTGTCTTTCTGAAATGAAAATGAATCCTATTCACTTACTCCTTCTGGCTGTGGACATTAGCCTAGCTCTATCCTTTAGCCATAAATAATATGTTATCTTTTATACCATTTCAACAGCAGTAAAAATGATAAACTTCAGAGGCTGGTTTTTAAAAAATCTTATAAAGGGAAAGGTTTTTTATTTTTATTTTTTTCCCATCCAGGGGGAATAAAATAAAACTTTGAAAAGAGAAGCTAAATAAAATCCTTTATTTTTAAAATAAAAGTTAATTTTATTAGGAACAACCCCTCTATTGCATTACTCTTTTTAGTTAAGAATTTAAAAGTGGCCCAATCATTGCTGACCCAGGGTCTTGTCTGTTATAGCACTATGAGAAAAAAAAAAAGAGGGGCGGGTCCATCATCACCCACACTCCAAACTGGAACATAACGGAGTTTTCTCTGCAAAGGTATTCAGTATCTGTACTGAAATTTAGCAAACAGTAATGGGGACTTGGTGTGAAAGCCAGTTGAAAATATTGCAACAGTTGTTTAAAATTCCCTCTTTAAATTCCTTCAGAGAAACACTAAGGAAAAGTGACAACATTCTACTTCATGCCTGAATCTGTATAATATATTGGCTTATGTAAGAGATTTGTCCCTGTAGCAAAACTGGATGTCTTAGTTAATAACCAAAGGCATCCCCTAAAATCCCCAAGATAATTTCATTGACAGTACAAAATGCGGGTATTCATCTGAAAGCAAGAAACTGGATTTTACTTCTGATTTTCTGGGTTCATTTTGCAAGAATATAATTGTTCCCTACTTGGCTGTTAGGGGCTGACCTCCCATCTACTCATAGAAATGGGTCTCATATAATAGAATTTATATAAGCAGACACAGCCAGGGGTGCACGCTACAACAGTCACACACAGCTTGCAAGGCAGAAGAGGATGGGTGCTTTAAAGAATCAAAAAGAAACCACAAATTGCTCTTGGGGATTTTAAATGTGACCAAATTGAAAAATGCACTTTCCTCTCCCAGCTGGCCCCCAAATAGTGCAGGTCATCAAAAGTAACTCCCTTGGAGGTGGAGTTCTCTCTCTTGCAGCTCCAGCAAGGCTTCAGACTCTACGAAGCAGAAGGAGGGGTGTGTGACTCTCAATTAAACGCAAAGGTCAGGGCTTCCCTGGTGGCCCAATGGTTGAGAGTCCGCCTGCCGATGCAGGGGACACGGGTTCGTGCCCCGGTCTGGGAAGATCCCACATGCCGCGGAGCGGCTGGGCCCGTGAGCCAGCGCGTCCTCCGGAGCCTGTGCTCCGCAATGGGAGAGGCCACATCGGTGAGAGGCCCGCGTACCGCAAAAAAAAAAAAAAAAAAAAAAGAAAAAGCAAAGGTCAGCATCGACTACTGACAGTGCCCAAAGTTGACCACTGGGGGGCGCTTCCAACATTCTGCAGGAAATATGCCTGAAAGCTTTGTCACTAGTTGAGGAAAACCTGTATGCCAAAAGGGGAGAGGTATTTGGAAATTCCTCTAGTTCCTATTTTTCTCTAATAAGAATGGCTGCATTGCCTCTGGAACGTTTGGGTCAGAGAATTAAGGGTCCAAACTTCCAGGGACAGTGCCCACCCTCCCTTCTGGAAGACTTAGGGGACTCTAAGGGCAGAGTCAGATGCATCAACCTTTCTGCGTGTTGCTCTGCCTGAAACTACTATGTGTGTGGTCCTTTCACTGATTTGTCCTGGTTTTAGTTCACCTTCAAAACTATGTTTTTGCACCAAGAAAGTTAACCTTACTTTCTTATTCTTTTGCAAGACTTTGAGGTGCTTGGTGCAATTGACATATATTAGTTCCAACTCTGTTCCTGAACATTGAGAAACAAATTGTAAGTTATGCATTGTTAGGATCCAAACAACCCATGCTTCTTATCATGCATCAAATGCATCAACCTCTTATTTGAAATTAAAGAGAAAAAACAAGCAACTTTCTTTTAAAAAAGAAAAATAAAGCATCCAATAAGTCACCCTCCTTGGGTTTAGTGCTATCCTGTTGGCTAATATGAGCTATTGAAAATATTATTGGAATGGTCTTCAAATATTTTAAGTATTTTCTTTTACTTACTTGATATTTCACTACATAGTTATGTACAGACATGGCTCTTACCATGCAGGAAAAATGTACATTCTCCACCTCTGTGGGACATTATCAGTTCTCTGGGTCTTATGAGCCAGCAAGTTGAATTTATTAGTCAGCTGTCAGCTCTAACAACATAATTAAAGTGCAAAGAAACAGAGAAAGCAGCCAGGTCAATTTTTTTTCATTGTCTGCATCAATATGCTTCATGCCTGCCAGATGCAATAGGCTCAGGTAACAATAACTCTATATCTTTTCTCTTCTTTGAAAGCAGAGGTCTCCCTGAGAAGAGAAGAGGGAAGTAAACATGAGATAGCCCTATTTCTCCAACAACCAACAATCCTGAGAGAAGCAAGGTTGCTTTCCCAGCCTAGGGTAGGAGGACTAACCCCTGCATTTGGTTTTCTGACACAAGGGCTGTTGAGTGGTTGGGTCCATTTCCCATATACTTACAATATTTTCACTCAGAAATGTCTCAAAATTTAGAGACTGGGGAAGAACCTTCTACCAACAGCACACGGAAGGGTGGGTTTTAAAAAGAAAATCCCACTAAACAGCTTAAAAAAATACAATCAACGTTCATAGTGAGGCTAAAAATGGTTTGTGTAAATCAGAATAGATTCCCACATTACCAATGGTGGGGAGCGGCGGGGGGGAAGAAACCAAGCACAGCAAGGTGCAGAGATTATTTTTAAGTATATCTTTTCACTTAGCTTTGAAACCCACTCTTCCCCGTAGCACTTTGTGGCCTTTTGTCGTATTCCACAGTTTTGCCGGTGAGGTGCGTGGGCATCATTTGGCAAAGCCTGCACCTGTCTCTCCAAGGGCATTGGCTTCCTGGTCTCCACAGCCTCAGGAAGAAGCCCCCCACTCCTCCACCTCGAGAGAGCCACTGGCTGGGCTCCGCAGGGGCACAGCTACTGAGTTTTTAATTATGGAAATGTTACGTACAAATCCACTTGACTTTCAACCTGTCTTTCCTGTCCTGTTGCCTAAAGACTGAAAGAGCAGTTGCAGAACATGCCATTCTTCCAGTATAAATATTTATGATGCACTGAGAACCATGCACATGCTGAGGACTGAAATTGCTTATGTGTCGGCCCATCCCTACAGAGGCAGCCTCGGCTCTTCTGGAAGCCTGTAACAAAGGAAATGTAACAGAAGCAGTTAAACCCTAGGAGAAGACCGGGAGGTGCACCGGGCCAGTAAAGTGCCCGCGAAACATCACAAGTCTTTTCCAAGGACCCTCGTCCCCGAGTTCTAATAGAACATGCAGCAGAGTTTAAAATTCCTCTTTTACCTGCTTCATTAAAATGGCTACCAGCACCTCTCATCTTATATTCCCTCATGCAAATGTGCCCTCAGCTTTACCAAATATCACTCTCTTCACCTTCCCACCCAAGTCTGAAGCATCTGTCTTCAACTCCAACCAACTGGGCTTCCCTGGCTGGAGACAGAATTCCCTTTTGGTTCCATCATCTTCGGGGGACAAAGGAGACTGTCTTCGTCTCCATCACCCCCGTCCTCCCTGCACTGTGGGAGGCGTGGCATGCACAGTTCTGTCCCTTCTGCTTTCCACGAAAATTCCACGGACTTGGGGCAAGGCTGGATCGTCAAGCAGGGAGCCGAGGTTCAATTTTTAGAGACAGCTCATACAGTGTATCTTCATCTATGATGAGGGCTTTGTCAAGCAAGTACTGAGTGACCTGGAGAAAAAAGGGGAATCCCCACGTTGAGTTTTTTCACAACACCAGTACGTACATTTTTTGGATGGAACCCGACACAATTCAACGTTTTCTCCTAAGCACTGAAATACTTCAGGTAACTAGAACAATTATGAATATATTCTTACTATAAAAAAAAAATCACACATCTCTAGTCCTCTGTCAGCTCCCACCCCCAGGCACTGCCCTCAAGAATTGCCACTGTATTGAGAATCTGCCTGCCAATGCACGGGACACGGGTTCGAGCCCTGGTCTGGGAAGATCCCACATGCCGCAGAGCAACTGGGCCCGTGAGCCACAACTACTGAGCCTGCGCATCTGGAGCCTGTGCTCCGCAACAAGAGAGGCCATGACAGTGAGAGGTCTGCGCACCGCGATGAAGGGTGGCCCCCGCTTGCCGCAACTAGAGAAAGCCTTCGCACATAAACGAAGACCCAACACAGCCAAAAATAAATATAAAAATAAAATTTAAAAAAACTTCTAAAAAAAACCCTGCTATCAGCTGGTTGTATTCTCCCAGACGTTTTTCTGTGTCTTTCTAGACATTACCATGCACTTACAGAAATCATTTTTTCCCCTTGTAAGTGGTATCAAAACGATACATTTTATTCTGCTTTTGTCAAACTAGAAGTCATGGAGAGCTCTCCATGGCAGTACAAAGAGCTCTAACTGCTGTGCACCATTAACAGTGTGACCTATCAGAGTTTATTTAATGATCTCATATCAATGGGTGTTTTTGGTTGCTGTCAATGTTTCACTATGACACAAAGTTACAGTGAAGTCCTTGTTAGCATGTTTCCTAGTGCTCACATGTGAATGGTCCTCTAGACACTGGAAATGAAATGAAAGGAAAGGATATGGAAATGAACATGTTGGAACATGGGGTGGCTCCATGAAAATATTTCTTTATTTTTACTGAGATATAACAGACATAAGTAAAATTAATAGCTTGATTAGTTTTGACAAATGTAAACACCCATGTAACTTACATATATAGCATGCTAGAGAATAACTCCATCACCCCAGAAAGTTCCCTCATGCAGTTTCCCAATTAACCTGCTGCCAGAAGCAATCGCTGCTCAGATTTCTATCACCACATGTTCTGTCTGCTCTAGAACTTCACATAAATGGAATCACACAGTATGTACTCTTTTGTGTCTGGCTTCTTTCACTCAGCATAATGTTTTGAGATTCATTTATATTGTGGTGTGTTTCACTGGTTTGTCCTCTTCCATTGCTGAGTAGTGGGTCCATTGTATAGATGTACCACAATTTGTTTATCCATTCATCTATTTATGGACACCTGGGCTGTTTCCAATTTTTGGCTATTATTAAGAAATGCTATAAACATTTTATACAAGACTTTTAATGGGCATGTTTTCACTTCCCTCTTGGATAAATACCGGGATCATACGGTAGATGCATATTTAACATTTCAAGAAACCTCCAAATGACACAGTTTTCCAAAGAGGTTGTACCGTGTTACTCTCAGCAGCAGTGTATAAGAATTCCGGTTACTTGGTATATCAATTTTTTTTTTTTTTTTTTTTTTTTGGCGGTACGCAGTCCTCTCACTGTTGTGGCCTCTCCCATTGCGGAGCACAGGCTCCGGACACGCAGGCTCAGCAGCCATGGCTCACGGGCCCAGCCGCTCCGCGACACGTGGGATCCTCCCGGACCGGGGCACGAACCCGTGTCCCCTGCATCGGCAGGCTGACTCTCAACCACTGCACCATCAGGGAAGACCGGTATATCAATTTTTAATTTTAAAAGATAACATAAAATGACCTCCAAAATTGTTGTACCTATAGTACATAAGAGCACCTGTTATCCCATACCCTAACTAATGTTTGCTGTTATCAATATTTTAAAAATTTGTCTTTCTGATAGCTGATAATGATGCTTCATAATTTGCATTTTTTCTTATTAATGAAGTTGAACATTTTCCAAATATTTATTTGTTTCTTCTTCTGTGAGTTACCTGCTTATAGCTTTGTCAATTTTCCTATTGAGTTGTTTATGCTTTTCTTATAGATTTATAGGAATACTTTTATTCTGTCTCTTTGTTTTACATGTTACAAATATTGTCTCCTAGTCTACTGCTTGTATTTTGACTTTTTAAACAATTGCCCTTTGTCATATAGAACTTTTAGATTTTGATTCAGCAAAGTTTATCAAGCTTGTCTTTTACAGATTTTGCATTCTGTGTTTAGGGTCTTTCAAACCCAAAGGTCATGAAATTTTGTCCTATATTTTATTTAAATAATTTAATATTTCTTTTTATATTTAAGTAGTGAATTCATCTGGAATTTATTTTTGTGAATGGTATAAGATAGAGAGCCAAAATTCCTATTCTATTTACACAATGGTCAGTTTCTTTCTGGCGCTTTCTTTAAATGTCTCCTTTATCCCATATTAGATTTTAATATAGACAAAATCTGCATCTGGACTTTATCCTGCTCCATTGAGTTTGTATTCCTGTGCCAATATAGTCCTGTTTTATTCACTACAGTTTTAGTGTCTGTATCTGGTAGGGAAAGCTCTCCCTTACTCTTATTTTTCAAAAAGTCCTTATTTTTTTTTTGGCCGATTAAAGCTTTCTTGAGTTTCATAATAAATATGTCAGGGGCTTCCCTGGTGGCACAGTGGTTGAGAGTCCTCCTGCCGATGCAGGGGACACGGGCTCGTGCCCCGGTCTGGGAAGATCCCACATGCCGCGGAGCGGCTGGGCCCGTGAGCCATGGCCGCTGAGCCTGCGCGTCCAGAGCCTGTGCTCCTCAAGGGAGGGGCCACAACAGTGAGAGGCCCGCGTACCGTAAAAAAAAAAAAAAAAAAAAGTATGTCAGGTTCCATGAACTAATAGGGATAATTGGCTGTGAGTTATACGGGAATCTTCTGTCTTACTTTCTCAATTTTTCTGTAAAGCTAAAATGATTCTAAAAAATAAGTCTATTAAAAAATGAAAAGAAAAGAAGGAAGGAAGGGAGGGAGGGAGGAAGGAAGGAACGAAAGTAAAGAAAGAGGTAATAAAGACCAGTTATGTTTGGGATGGAGTAAGGAAGGGGGTATAAGACGTGAGATGAATCTTGAAAGATGAGTAGGGACCACATAATGCAAGACTTTTGGGACATATCAAGATTTTTTTCTTTCCTTATCCTAAGAGCAAAGGGAAGCCAATAAAGCAAACAACTTCCACTGTGTGTCTCAGAGAGTTGTATCTGGCTGTAAATTTGTAGAATGGACTTGCGTTCTGTAGACCAGGTAACAGATATTGGTAGTTTGGACCAGGGGTGGTTCCAGCTTCACAAGAAATACAGGATGTAAAATAGAATTTAATGATGAACTGATATTCTTTCTGCTTTCTTTCTTGTTTTTCTTACTCAGAGTTACCAAAGGTTTGTCTGTTTTATTGGTCTTTTCTTTGAGTCAGCTTTTGGTATTATTGATCTACTCTACTGCTGTTTCCAATTAATTAGTTTCCACTTTTTTCTTCATTAAATTCTCTTACAACCACACAATATTACCTTTGGCTGATGGTCTATTCGATAGGAAGTCTGCTGAAACTGGCGTATCTCTCTGATGATGTGTGATATCTGACAGAGAAACAACAAAAGCAAAGCCTAAGTACTGCCCTGTGCTGCAGCACATTCCTCTGGGAGCCTGTCCCAGAGGAGTCAGTCCCCTCCTTCAGTGAGGTATCTGGAGCCCTGTCCGATCATGCTCCAGGCCCCAGGGCTTTCTTGCCCTTTAATGAGCCACACAAAATGTTAACAGCAAGGAAATACTGAATTCACCATCAGGGAAACAGCTGGCATGGGGTGGCCTCAGGAGTGGCAAGCCCTGGGTGCTAGTGTCCATGGGCTCCTTGCTTCTAACTTGGTGTTTAGAACCCAGCTGTCCAGCAAGAAGCCTCAGCATCTATCACTGGTCAGTCCTAGAAAGTCATTCCTGGAGCTTTATTCCCTACCTTCTTTGTCCAGATTGCAAGCTGAAACGGGCCTGCGAAAATCTCCTGAATCAGCCAACATCAGGTGTGCCCCACCAGTGTCCACCTCGAGCGCAAAAAGCAGTGAACTTCCATGACGTCGCCTCTTCCCTATAAGCCACTGATGTCACTGAGACAGCCTGATGGTATGAAATTCTCACCTACCATTCTCATCTTGGAGAAATTGACGAGGCCTTCCTCAGTAAAGTTTGGTGTTCCTTCTTCAATAAATGCCAGGTCTGTCAGGTACATCCCCAGATAAGGAACAGCAGGGGGGTTACAACTGCAAGACCAAGAGGTACTGTTGTCATGCTCATTCCCACAAGTGTCCACTTACCTCGGCAACTGTGCTGCTCCCACCCTGAAGAATAAAGTCTTTTAATTCCATTTTCAGAAGCATACTTAGGATATGCAGAGTTTTAAATATGCCTCACAATAGAATAGGATACAAAATTACCGCCCATGCTTTACTATGTGTTTGAGGCAATGGTATTTCAAACAACAGGATGTCTTACAGACAAATACAGACGTTTGCTAGAGAGACTTGCTTGCAGTATTTATCTGCATTGGCCACACTTCTCTGAGGGGTAAAAGCATGTAGGAAAACCCCATGCCCTCACCTCATTAAAGTGCAAACATTCAACCTTAAAGAAGTGGATGGAAAAAAAAATCAATGTAATTAGAGCTTGTAAAACTTGTTTTCTGTTTTAGTTAGTATTTAAATGTTTTAGAAGGTATAGACTTAATTAATATCACAACTACATGCTAAAGTGAGACCTTTGCTGTTTGGAAGGAGGATGAAATTGTTTTTTTCAAGGAGTCTAGAGGCTGAGAATATGGCCTTTTGATCCAGAGTGAACTGGGTTTGAGTCCCTGCTTGACCACTTACTATGTGATGCAGGGCAAACTCTCTGAACCGCAGTTTCCTGGTCTGTAAAATGGAGACAATAAAACTTATCTCTTTAGTTTGCTGTGAGGCTTAAATTAGACACATCAAGCACTTCACATAGAGTCTGTCATTTAGCAAGTATTCAGTGAATAGTTCTTATACTACTGTTGTCATTGTTGTTACTATGAGTCTTTCTCTCATGGCATCACAGGACAATATTTTCCAGAATAAGGCAAGTATGTGCAGTAGATGATAAGAAAAGAAGTTGCAGGAGAGTACATGTTATTCTGTCTCTCTCTCTCTCTGTGTGTCTCTGTGTGCACGTGGGTATGTGTGTGTGTGTGTGTGTGTGTGTGTGCATGTATGTAGAAAGAGAGAATGATCCAGCAATAAAAGGTCAAAAATACATAACAATAATCAATAGGCACTGGAATATTTAAATTTAAAAATCACAGGAAATCACTGTGTTTAGATTAAGAAATACCAAGAAACTCTTTATAGTAAAAGAGTTTGATTTACTCTTTATGTGGTTTGATTCACTATGGTGATATTTTCTTCTTATTTGGAAAGCTCTGCATACCATGAGTATATCCATAAGCTATTTACTTACTGTGTCCACAATATTCCAAATGAAAAGGGAAATCAGGAAAACACCTATATGATGGAAGTTGTTCCCATTTGTTTTTCTTTTCAAACCAAAGTAGGAGGTAAGTGACTATTTGTACACTATAAAAATTAAATAAACATATTTGTGAATTATGAATAATTTAATAATTAAGTTAGACATACTTTTTAAGGGTTTCTCTGAGATTTTTAAATCTTCCTTCAGATGAAATAGTCTTCTGAAGCTTGTCCATTAGAGCTTTTGTCTAGAAAGAAACAAATAATTTAGTATGTCATGAAAATATTCCTATGGTTTGGCAAGGTGGTAAGTTACCAAAAGATGCTCAGTTCTCTTCTACAGTGGCAGTTACTGATACCTTTGCCAGACTATTGTGATGTGATACGACTTTCAAAGTATAGAGGGGGGCATTATATTTAAATTTAATGTTTAAAAAAAGGAGGAAGAACATGTGGAGAAGAAAAGTGACTACACTAATCATTGAGTCAAAAAGAGAGAAAATGTGTAGAAAAGAAAAACTGTAATGCACAAGAAACTTAGAACTTAAAGACCTGAAAAGCACATGTTGAATAGGGAATCTTAAAGGAGAGGTCTTCTGTCAGTGAGTTTTCATGATGAATATTTTCGACTGTTAATTTCCAAGTCATCAAAGCACATGTTCTGTTGCTTGGCTATGGACTGACCAATACCGACTCTGATGAAATGTGACATGTATGTGACAGGATAATATGCTCTTTGTATCCAGTGCCTAATGGCTGAGGCCACCAGCGCCTTAGAGGGAGGCAAAACCCAGCCACGACCAAGGGGTCGGTGTCCAGCTTTTGGATTCTGATATAGCTGTTTGAAGCCCACTTTAAAAATACTATTCTATAAAGATGCAGAGGTAGAGAATGGACTTGAGGACATGAGGAGGGGGAAGGGTAAGCTGGGATGAAGTGAGAGAGTAGCATGGACATATATACACTACCAAATGTAAAATAGATAGCTAGTGGGAAGCAGCCACATAGCACAGGGAGATCAGCTCGGTGTTTTGTGACCACCTAGAGGGCTGGGATAGGGAGGGTGGGAGGGAGACCCAAGAGGGAAGAGATATGGGGATATATGTATACGTATAGCTGATTCACTTTGTTATAAACCAGAAACTAACACACCATTGTAAAGCAATTATACTCCAATAAAGATGTTAAAAAAATTTTTTTAAATTAAAATAAGTAAAATAAAAATACTATTCTAATACCCATTCATCATGAAATCTCTCAAAAACTAGGGAACAGAAAGTAGCTTCCTCAATTTTATGAAAAGCATTTACAAAAAGCCTGCAGCTAACACCATCCTTAATGGTGAAAAACTGAAAGCTTTCCCCCCAAGATCAAGAACAAGGTAAGAATGTCCTCTCTTACTATCCTATTCAACATAGCACTGGAAAGTCTAGCCAGAGCAATAAGGCTAGAAAAGGAAATAAAAGACATATAAATTGGAAAGAAAGAAATAAGATTGTTCCTATTTACAAGTGGCATAATTGTTTATGTAGAAAATTCCAAGGAATCTACAAAAAACTCCTAGGACTAATAAGTGAGTTCAGCAAGGTTACAGATACAAGACCAACAAAAAAAAAAAAATCAATTACATTTGTATATATAACAATGAATGTGTGGAAACCAAAATTAAAACCACAAGAACATTTAAATATCTCCAAAGAAAATGAAATATTTAGGCATAAATCTAACAAAACATATACAGGACTTGTATGTTGAAGATTTCAAAATGCTGATTTCAGAAATCAAAGAAAGCCTAAAGAAACTGTGAGAAATACTGTCTTTATGGACTGGAAGACTCAGTGTAGTAAAGATGTCAATTCTCCCTAAATTGATTGGTTTAATGGAATTCCAATGGAAATCTCAGTAAAGTTTTTTTTTTTTGTAAACATCTTTATTGGAGTATAACTGTTTTACCATAGTGTGTTAGTTTTTCTTTTACAACAAAGTGAATCAGTTATACATATACATATGTTCCCATATCTCTTCCCTCTTGCATCACCCTCTTTCCCACCCTCCCTATCCCACCCCTCTAGGTGGTCACAGAGCAGAGGTGATTTCCCTGTGTTATGCGGCAGCTTCCCACTAGCTATCTAATTTACATTTGATAGTGTATATATGTCCCTGCCACTCTCTCACTTCGTCACAGCTTACCCTTCCCCCTCCCCATATCCTCAAGTCCATGCTCTAGTAAGTCTGTGTTTTATTCCCGTCCTACCACTAATCTCTTCATGACATTTTTTTTCCCTTAGAGTCCATATATATGTGTTAGCATACGGTATTTGTTTTTCTCCTTCTGACTTATTTCACTCTGTATGACAGACTCCAGGTCCATCCACCTCATTATAAATAACTCAGTTTCATTTCTTTTTATGGCTGAGTAATATTCCATTGTATATATGTGCCACATCTTCTTTATCCATTCGTCTGTTGATGGACACTTAGGTTGCTTCCATGTCCTGGCTATCGTAAACAGAGCTGCAATGAACATTTTCGTACATGACTCTTTTTGAATTATGGTTTTCTCAGGGTATATGCCCAGTAGTGGGATTGCTGGGTCGTATGGTAGTTCTATTTGTGGTTTTTTAAGGAACCTCCATACTGTTCTCCATAGTGGCTGTATCAATTTACATTCCCACCAGCAGTGCAAGAGGGTTCCCTTTTCTCCACACCCTCTCCAGCATTTATTGTTTCTAGAGTTTTTGATGATGGCCATTCTGACTGGTATGAGATGATATCTCATTGTAGTTTTGATTTGCATTTCTCTAATGATTAATGATGTTGAGCATTCTTTCATGTGTTTGTTAGCAATCTGTATATCTTCTTTGGAGAAATGTCTATTTAGGTCTTCTGCCCATTTTTGGATTGGGCTGTTTGGTTTTTTGTTATTGAGCTGCATGAGTTGCTTATAAATTTTGGAGATTAATCCTTTGTCAGTTGCTTCATTTGCAAATATTTTCTCCCATTCTGAGGGTTGTCTTTTGGTCTTGTTTATGGTATCTTTTGCTGTGCAAAAGCTTTTAAGTTTCATTAGGTCCCATTTGTTTATTTTTGTTTTTATTTCCATTACTCTAGGAGATGGGTCAAAAAGGATCTTGCTGTGATTTATGTCATAGAGTGTTCTGCCTATGTTTTCCTCTAAGAGTTTGATAGTGTCTAGCCTTACATTTAGGTCTTTAACCCATTTTGAGTTTATTTTTGTGTGTGGTGTTAGGGAGTGTTCTAATTTCATACTTTTACATGTAGCTGTCCAGTTTTCCCAGCACCACTTATTGAAGAGGCTGTCTTTTCTCCACTGTATATCCTTCCCTCCTTTATCAAAGATAAGGTGACCATATGTGTGTGGGTTTATCTCTGGGCTCTCTGTCCTGTTCCATTGATCTATATTTCTGTTTTTGTGCCAGTACCATACTGTCTTGATTACTGTAGCCTTGTAGTATAGTCTGAAGTCAGGGAGCCTGATTCCTCCAGCTCCATTTTTCATTCTCAAGATTGCTTTGGCTATTCGGGGTCTTTTGTGTTTCCATACAAATTGTGAAATTTTTTGTTCTAGTTCTGTAAAAAATGCCAGTGATAATTTGATAGGGATAGCATTGAATCTGTAGATTGCTTTGGGTAGTAGAGTCATTTTCACAATGTTGATTCTTCCAATCCAAGAACATGGTATATTTCTCCACCTATTTGTATCATCTTTAATTTCTTTCATCAGTGTCTTATACTTTTCTGCATACAAGTCTTTTGTCTCCTTAGGTAGGTTTATTCCTAGATATTTTATTCTTTTTGTTGCAATGGTAAATGGGAGTGTTTTCTTAATTTCACTCTCAGATTTTTCATCATTAGTGTATAAGAATGCC
The DNA here is from genome assembly GCF_026419965.1 of Kogia breviceps. Taxonomy (NCBI): domain Eukaryota; kingdom Metazoa; phylum Chordata; class Mammalia; order Artiodactyla; family Physeteridae; genus Kogia; species Kogia breviceps. The sequence goes on along the minus strand of NC_081313.1, from coordinate 64,224,657 downwards.
AGAGATTTCTGTGCATTAATTTTGTATCCTGCAACTTTACCAAATTCATTGATTAGCTCTAGTAGTTTTCTGGTAGCATCCTTAGGATTCTCTATGTATAGTATCATGTCATCTGCAAACAGTGACAGCTTTTCAGTAAAGATTTTAAGACATAGTTTTTATCCTAAAATTTATATGGAAGTCACAGCACCTAAGGTAGCTAAAATAATTTTGAAACAGAAGAATAAAGTGGAGGAATATAGAAAGAACTCTCAAATCTCAAAGGTAAAAAAAAACAAACAATCTAATTAAAAAATGAGCTGAAGACATGAGTAGGCATTTTGCTGAAGAGGATATACAGATGCAAACAAGTACATGAAAAGATGTTTAATGTTATTAGCCATTAGCAAGTGCAAATTAAAACAATGGTGAGATTTCAAAATGGCTAAAACTAAAAATAGTGATAATACCAAATCCTGATAAGAATGTGGAGAAACTGGTTTACTCATACACTCCTGATAGGAATGTAAAATGGTACAGCCTCTCTAGAAAAGAGTGGCAGTTTCTTATAAAACTAAATACACAATTACCATATGACCCAGCAATCGCACTTTTAGGCATTTATCCCAGAGAAATGAAAACTTATAGTCACATAAAGCATATTCATGAATGTTCATAGCAGCTTTATTTGTAATAGCTGAAACTGAAAACAACCCAGATGTCCTTCAAGGGGTGAATGGTTAAACGAATGGTCATATCTATAGCAGGAGGTACTGTTCAGCAATAAAAAGGAACTAAGAATTGATACATGTAACAACTTGAATGGATTTCAAAGGAATTATTCTGAGTTTAAAAAAAGGCAATCTCTAAATGTCATATACTGCATGATTCCATTTATACAACGTTCTTGAAATGACAAAATTACAGAGATGGAAAACAGATCTGTGGTTGCCAGGAGTTAGGGAGGGAGAGGAGGGAAGGTGGCTGGGGCTATAAAAGGGTGGCAGGAGGGATCCTAGTGATAGAACTGTTCTGTATCTTCACTCTGGTAGTGATTACATGCATCTATCCCTGTAATACAAGCACACTAAACACACACACACACACACACACACACATGCACACACACAAATGAATACATGTAAAAGTAATGAAGTCTGTATAAGATTGGTGGATGGTATCAATGGTTAATTTTGTGGTTGTGATATTGTCTGTAGCTATGCGAGATGTTACCACTGAGGGACACTGGGTATAGGGTGGAAGCGATTTCTATTATTTCTTATAATTGCATATGGACCTACAATGATCTCAACATTAAAAGTTTTTTAAAAACAGTTTTTATAAAAGCTGTGGCTTTTATTTGCAAGGTCTAGGCTTTATTCACAGAAGAATTTGCCAGTTCTAGGGGCCAAACTTGGGATTCTTAGAGCATTCCATTTTTACTAAGGAATGGGGGGCAGGGGATAAAAGATATGTCTTAGGCTTGGTTTCTTGCTACATACGGAGGAAATTAAAAGGCTTGGAGAGAGCAAAGAAAATAGAGTAAGAAGCAATGTCTCTGAGAGGGGCTTAAACCCTCAGAAGGGGCAACAGAAACCAGACAGCTTTGAGGAAATGTCAGCAGAATATATGCTATTCTTCCTGCCTGAAACCCTTGAAGTGGGCACCCTGAAGATACCCTTCACCAACTTTGGGTGGTCACAACAAGGAAGGCACAGTGGTCTGTGGAAGAAGGATATGCAGAGAGGGCCTGGCAAAAACACTCCTAGCCTCTGGTGCCCATGGGACATGGAGGAGCCTAGAAAGTCCCCCCAACACCCTTTGAGAGGGTCAAGTGAGTTATCTAGGAATGAAGAATGAGCCTGCCCACTAGGGATCAGCAAGGGGCACCACAGCCTGTAGTAGAGGTAATACGCAGCCCATCTCAGAGAATCAGCAGAGCCAGTGAGAGATGAAGGGGAGGTGAGGTCAGCCAAGATCCCTGCGTGCAATAACCATGCCATGTTCCTGGCAGGGTAGGTTGACCATTTGAACACCAGGCACGGGCAACTCACAGCGGCTTGTACCCAATGACTAAACTGCCAAAGACTAGAGCAGGAGGCCAGTGGGTGCACACAGCCTTCCACAAGCCTGGAAAAGCCCTCCCTAACACCCACTGACACTCAGGGGAAAGACCAGGAGGAAGAGCAGGGGGGAAATGGTGATGTCACTTGAATCTTGAACTTATCTGAAGGAAAAAATAAGCGTGAAACAAGCTAAGTCCAATTAATAGAAAATTAAGAAAGTTATATTTCTTCATATAAAAGTCATTACGCCCAAACTTGACTACCTGAATGACAAAGAAGAGGTGAACATGGACGCCCTCTATCCCTGGTCTTTGGCCCTAAGGTATTCGTACCTTTACTTTGAGGGAGAAAGAACGGATCCACGGACATCACTGTGCTCACTTGGAATCAATGCACCCTCCCTAAATAATTCAGGGAACAGCTCCTGACTGTCAACCACATTGTCTGAAGTTGTCCCCAGATATGTTATAATGAATGTTTTGGTTTCTATTTTCTTTTCTAAATTAACCATTTAGAAATGCATATGAGCAGAATCAATTAAGTGGTAAGAACACAGTAATTACCCATGTTGGCACCTTTCTTTGGCAACGGAGCTGCTCATTTCAGCTAATTATTTCCTAATCAGTAATATCTAGCTTGGCTCTGGTCTCCCAGTCTCTCCTCCTCGCGGCAGCAGGAGGTGTCGCCCGCTGATGCTCACCTGCTTGGACACCTTGGCCCAGGTTTTCTTCAGCCGGTAGATGGCACTTCTGTTTAAGGCTGAGGTGATCTCCAGCACGCCGTTGTAGTTGTGCAGGCACCGGCAGATGTCCGCCACGGCCACCCACTTCTCAATTGCGTTGGCTCGGGAGCTGACATCCGCATAATTCATGATCTGGGAGGCCACCAGGTTACTCATCTGAGACAATGGAAAAGCCAAGAGAGGCCAGCTAAGAGCCAAAGCAATTCATGCAGGCACGATACCTGAATTACCTACAGAAATGTCAGCAAAGCAGGTGTCAAGGGATGCGAGATCATGGTCCACTTAGATATCAACCTTCTGAAGAAACTAAAGTCTGTAATAATAACAATAACAACACACGAATGAACACCTGCTCATCCTGAGTGAAGAGAGAGGTTGTTTGGGATCAGCTTGTTGGGGGAAGAGGTGATTTTGCTGATCAGTAATTTTGATGAAGGAGTCATTTCCAATAATTATTGAGAAAATGGCAGAGAATGAGCTAACCCCTGAGAAATGGCAACCTTTCCAGATCAGGGCTTCTTGGGGCTTCTCCCAATGTTCCTTGGGTCCCAACACTGTGGGGATATTCACTCTAGGAGGCCTCAGTTATCACAAAGAAAACATATTTCCCCCTAATCAAATCAAACTCTAACCTACCAACTCTCAAACCAGAAACACTTAGGTGCAGAAGAGAGAATATTTTCATCTTCTTATCTTGCTGAATTTTTTTTTTCCACCAGCAGTTAAAGGGACCTATAGTTTCAAGGCTAAGCACTGTAATTCTATTAGTTAAAGCCAAGAGAAAAAGAGGCAGCTTAAGAAGCTCAACACTTAGAATATGGAAAGGAAAAGACTAGAACAGGATTGATTACTAATAAAGGGAATCTGGGGTCCATAATCTTATATCCATACACTAAATCTGATGAGTACACCAATTCTTTGATAATTCCATAGGTATTTTAAATCTCACAGGGCCTCAGAACTATCATTGTGCATATTTATTAAAGAAATTATTTTGCAGCTTCCCTGGTGGCGCAGTGGTTGAGAGTCTGCCTGCCGATGCAGGGGACATGGGTTTGTGTCCCAGTCTGGGAAGATCTCACATGCCGCAGAGCGGCTGGGCCCATGAGTCATGGCCGCTGAGCCTGTGCGTCCAGAGCCTGTGCTCCGCAACGGGAGAGGCCACAACAGTGAGAGGCCTACGTACCACAAAAAAAAAAAAAAAAAGGAAATTATTTTGTACTGAGCACCTAGTAAGGACCATTCTTTTAGGTTGTGGGAACAGGAAAAATAAATCAGTCTCCCTGACCTTAAGGCGCTGAGCCTGGTTAGGTGGGAAGGTGAGGAGAGGCAGACAGAAACAAGTAGATACCACAAAGCGAAATGCAAAGCTAGGGCTGTGTGGAGGGGGAGCTTGAGAAATAGAGGCAACATGGTACAGGTGGCCTAGTACAGAGGAAAGAGATCGTGCCTGCACTGAACCCTGAAGGGTGAGGAGGAGCTAGCTACTGCTTCCCATCAAAGTAGAGGAGTGTCTGCAAAGGGACAGAGGGGGAAGGCGTGGTGGCATGGAGGATCTGGCAGCTGTCTGAGGAGCAAGGTGGTTGGTGAGCGACAAGGATGACAGGAGGTGGGGCTCCTGTAGGCCAGGTTGATTGGCTGGGGCCGTATTGTGAAGGTGAGAGGAAGCCACTGACAAAATTTCATCTAAGAGATATAATTAGATGGGTCTCTGAGAGAAGTTATTTCCGCAACACTGTGTGAAGAAAGGGTTGGGTGGCAGTGAGATGGGGGTGGGGAGATTGTGAGTTAGGAGCTCTTGGAGAAAATAATGAAAGGCCAAATCAAGATTATGGCAGTTTGGGCTTCCCTGGTGGCACAGTGGTTGAAAGTCCACCTGCCGATGCAGGGGACATGGGTTCGTGCCCTGGTCCAGGAGGATTCCACATGCCGTGGAGCGGCTGGCCCGTGAGCCATGGCCGCTGAGCCTGCGCGTCCAGAGCCTGTGCTCTGCAATGGGAGAGGCCACAACAGTGAGAGACCCGTGTACTGCAAAAAAAAAAAAAAAAAAAAAGATTATGGCAGTGGGAAGGGAGGGGAAAAGAAAAGTCTGAGACGTCTGAGACGTGTAGATTTAGGGTTCACTAACATGTTGAGGGGTGAGCAAGGTGGGGAAAGGAGAGAAGGAGTCGAAGATGACCTCTAGATTCCATGCTCGGTTCAGTGCATGGCTGGTGGGGCCATTACCCAAGACCAAGAACAGAGAACAAGATGAAGAAGCAGGCTTGGTGGGTCTGGGAGGTGATGATGATGAGTTAGTTCCATCTGCAATCTGGACACAGTGCAAGTGACCACCCAAGTAGAGACATGTGGGTATGGAGCCTGGGACTGAACCTCTGATTTCAGTGTCCATTTCATCCCAAGTGTACGTACAGCACAGGCAGAAAAGAAAAAAAAAAAAGGTTTATCGTGCAAAGAAGGGGCTCTGCTTCTCAGAGTGGCCCAGACAGGTCATGTGTCCTGTCCTTTAGGAAGCAGTGGCATTTGATGCTTGTTATGTAATAAAATCTATTCCACATGAACCCTCAGCAAAGCACTGTCTTGGGAATTTGCACTGTTGTTTTGTATTTTGATTCTGGATGACGTTAATTTACCTACAGGTTTCCTGGTAGTCTTTTTTTAAAAAAAACATTATCATAACTCCTTTTACCGTACTTTAGTAGAATTGAAAAGGGAGCCTTCCCTTTGCCAGGATAGGCCTGAAGACATTCCAACATCTGTGGTTCTTCCACAGGACTAAGACCAGTAGAACAGCACCAATAGGGAGTAGTAGGGTATAAAAGCAACTCCATCTTACTGCTGCAGAAGAGCAGAGGGGGAGATGGACCGACAGCTGGTTACCTTTGCACACAGTCTCAGCATCCCTGTAATTATGCTCAAAGAGGTTCCTTCCCACCCTGGAATGTATTGGGACTGAATGTTCAGTAACGAGGAGGAGGAGCATTAGCAACCCAGCCTTACCATCACCAGTACCACCAGGGGCCAGCGACACAGTGCTGTTAGAACTAGTCAATCTACGACCATGAAGTAATGATGATCATGATAAAAATAATAGCAGCTACCTATGCATCACTGAGCACTTACCAGACTTGTGTACCATCAAATGTGAACTGGAAGGTAACTGGAAGTTATCACATCACTGTGAACTCTTAGAGGAGATTTAAGCTTTTATTTTTTTTTAACATTCCATCAGTTTTGTTTAAAAAGTGGGTGGCAGACTTCCTTTAATTTAGAGAAGGCATCTAAAGACCCTGATACTCATCTTCCTATAACACTCCCACCCAAGGTTTTATTTTTATGATTACTCACATCATTGAAGTGTTGGCTGGTTTTCATAATGTAAGGTGTTCTTTCATTTTTATCCAGCTTCATCCACCCCTGCCCAAGAAATTCTCTGACAATTCAAAACACAACACAAAATCAATTAAGTTTTTTAAGGGTGCCTATGATCCTGAATAATTATTATGAATATTATATACATTAAACTTGACGTTGCCCAACTCCTGATGCTCCATCCCAAATGAATTTTAGCTCAATTCTACCATTTCACCACTTGATGCCAAAAAGAAAAAGATTCCTCAGTTTCAGCTTTCTCTTATAAATGTTTGGAACCAGATCCCTATTAGGATCATTATAAAGGCTTCTCTGAAATTGGAAAACAATGACAAGAGGAATAAAGAGCTTAAGTGCTAACCCAGAAACCAAGACCATTTTCCCTGGATCAGCTTTAAAAAATCTTAAGCCTTAGCAGAAGGCTTGAAAAATCCATCACTACCAAAAATGTTAATCAAGAACAGCATGTTTTCCTCCACTTTGCTCTGACAGTCTCCAGGAGAGTGTCAATTCCATGGGCAGGGACTTTCCTTTGTTCTCCCCAGAGCCCGGAACAGTACATGTGGTCAGGGCCGAATGAACAAATGCTGGTGTTAGCACTTTGCAGCCCATTCATGTGATGAAGGCAGTTACAGTGGTGGGAGCTCAGCCTGGAGGAAGGTCTGTCTTCCGAATAACATCCCTGCTCCTTCATTTCACTCATGAGTGGGTCACCGGATCACAGCAAGCAAGGGACAATCAAGCTGGAGCATACAGGAATTATTTTGTCAAGGCATTACCAAAAATAAAATGAAATTACTCTGACACATTCTTAATCCAGCAATGTTGACTGAGTCCCTTGATGTGGGTGGTACTGTTCCCATCCTGCAAGGCTGTGGGACATAAAGATGTGCTTTTTCCACGGATGAAAACTGGTACATGTCCACAGCGGCACACAGGAGGAGAGGTGAGAAGGGTCCCAGGAAGAGACCACACCAAGGGCAACCAAAAAGATTCAGGCTTTGCTGTTTCTCCTCTTCCACAGTGGTCATGCTCCCCTCCCTCCTGAATCCTCACTGCACTGGAGGATATTCAGGAGGTGGGGAGAAGAAGCACTGCACTCCTAACTCAAGTCATCAAAGAGTCAGTGGGTTCATTTGTACGGCCAAGGGGCCATGTTCCTTTTTTCCCCATGTTCATGGATGGGCCTACAATTGCTGAAAGAGGGAAATAAGATAAAATGCATAAAAGAAAAGTCTGCAGGAGCATCTTCTGGCCCTGCCCCTTATACTGTAGCTCTGACCACCAACACGGCTACGCCTGAGCCTCCATCATCCTGGATGTCCTCTTCTCTACATCCGACATGGACCACACTCATACCTCTTACCCAGCCCCTCCCTTACCTTTCATTTAGTTATAATTTCACAGGGGACTTATGCCAACACTTGTTATTTGTCCAAACAAAGGCCTTGTTTGTGGAGCTGCTGATTAGGACAGCAGGAGGGCGCTTAAAGAGCCTCCCTTACTCTGCACACGAGGCAGTTAAAAGGCAATAGTGACATGGATGCTTATTACGTGACAGTGTTCACTTGGCAGATACCCACTCCAAGCGTGCTCTGTGCAAAGCACTGTCTTGGCAGTCTACGCTGTTCTGGAGTCTCGATGCTCAGCAATACCTGCTGATTTATGGACATGAGGGAAAAATTGCAGCAGAATTTCCAGAATTTCCCAACATCAGTGTTTCTCAAAGTATAGTCTTAGACCACGCAGAATTATCTGGGATTCTCGTTGAAAATGAAGTTTCCTGGGTCTCAGACCTACTGGAATCAGGATCTCTGGCATGGGGGAGGGCAGGGGGTGATACCTAGGGATGTACATTTTTAACAGGTTTCCCAAATGATTTTAGGCACCATGAAGTTTGAGGACCACTGTTATACTGTATTGTGCTTTCTATAACACAAAGATGCGAGAGGACAGAGAACTTTGCATTATATGGTAACTGTAATACATACAGAAACACAAGAGTGACCATCTTGAGAGTTCCCAATATTTCCATATAAATATTTCCAACATAAAGTGGAACCAAAAGACATTCAAGTGGGACCAAACTAACATAAGATTAAGAGCCACAGCTCTGCCCACACACATCTGCTGAGGAACAACATCAGCTGTAAGGCAGCCAGCCCTGCCTGCAGGGACCTGCTGCTGTGAGGGCACACTCACTCGTAGGGAATGCTTCTGAAAACGATGTGGTCCAGGAGGGTGATCTGCTCAGCCAGCTCCATGGCTGACAAGGTCTCAAAGCACTCGGCCTTTGGACAGTCCGTCTGCAAGAGATGAGGGCAGGGAATGAAACACACCCAGAAGCGAGGTGCCTGCCAGCTCACTGCAGCTGCTTGGAGTACAAAGTCCACCCTAGATTCCAGCTATGAAGCAAACGGCAGAAAGCTCAGAAATATCAGCCGGCATTAACATCATGGACCAACTGCTAAACCCCAAGCTAAATCTGGTTCTTCTCACACAGTTGCAGCAACAGAATATACAGTCCAGAACCCAGTTATCAGTTATGGGCACAGTACTTGCCTTTGAGAGGTAAGTCTTACATATAATTGTGCAGGATAAGACCACGGCTGAACTTACCAGTTGAATTATATCCTCCAGTTTTAGGTGAATGTCATCTTGATCATCTTGTGAAAGGGCCCTAAAAAAAAGTCAAAATATCCTCCATGAAAAGAAAATAGACATACCAGAAATGAAACGACAAAATGCAGTTCAGTTTTCCCTGGGTGGAAGTCGGAGGGTTCCGGTCTGCGAGGCTGTGGAGACGTGAATTGAAGACAGAGGGTCAAGGAAACAGGAAAACACACGTGTTAAAGGCAGAGGAGGATCATCAAGAGAGCTGACTTATAACAAGGAGCCAACCTGTTACATACAAGTTGTAAATAAAACACCCACTGTGAAAGTGAAGCAGAGGGTAAGCTGGTGCTTTGCGTTACTGAGCAGATCTATGCCACGAATCTGGGTGCCTTGCGTTGCTATCAGTCAGGGTTTCTAACAGGCCCAAGTGTCCCATTCACAATCCTCCAGCCCCTACCTTGGCCCCTCCCTGCTGATGCTGAGGTAGAAGATGCAGGCATAGGTAGACCAGCAGCTCAGGGGAGTTCCTGGGTAGCAAGAGTCTAAACAATACCAGGTAGAGAGCCAGCAGGTGAACTCTTCCCCTTTGCTTCCCCAATCGGCTTTCCTGAGACACATTTGGTACTGTATCTCCACACTTGGTGTTATTCAGCTCTCAATAAGTATTTTTTTTGATCAGTGACAAATGAATAAATGAATACATAAGTTAAGGTAGGTGCTGGTTTCATAGTGACAGTGATACTTTCACATCCAAGAGAAGTTCAGGGTCCAGGAAAATTAACCTGATTATATATAACTTGCCATCTGGACCAAACACTTTAAGTGTCCTAAAATGAAGGCACAATCACACATTAAAAGTATTAAAATATTTAAACAGTGCCCAACCATGTAGCCTGTCTGCTGGAGGACACTAGTTTTAAAAAGCAACAATGATGTGATGTTCTATTGTGTTCTGAGTTGATAAAAACAAAACTAACGGGCTTCCCTGGTAGCACAGTGGTTGAGAGTCCCCCTGCTTATGCAGGGGACGCGGGTTCGTGCCCCGGTCCGGGAAGATCCCACATGCCGCCAGCAGCTGGGCCCTTGAGCCATGGCCGCTGGGCCTGCGCGCCCGGAGCCTGTGCTCCGCAGCGGGAGAGGCCACAGCAGTGAGAGGCCCGCGTACCGCAAAAAAAAAAAAAAAAAAAAAACTATCACCCTCAAAAATATAAAATCGACTGAGGTGGGTAATTGTATGCTCATTACGTGTCAGGCATGTGCTAACCATCTGACACGCACTCTCTCCTATATCATAAAAAATCCCTAAAAAATAAGCATTATTATCTCCATTTTATAGATGAGGAAACAAAAGCTCAAACAAATGGACTAACTGGCCCAGGGTTCAGTCCAGTTTGCTTTCCTGTTGCTCTTGCTTGTCATGAGCAGGCTTATGAAAGGCACCACTTCAAAGGTTCAGCATAGAACACACACCAGAAAAGGTCAATTCCCTTTCCTCTATTTTCCTTCTCTCTAACAAAAGTTCTTGGCTGTTTACCCGAGAGCAGAATCCTTCTAGATCACAGGAATGGCAATCCTCTTGTCTGCAATAAGGCGTATCATTTGTGAGAAGAAAAAGCACCATATGCTAAAGGGCAGATTAAGATGAGGAAAAAATAAGTAAACATAACTCCTTCTCCAAAGACTGTTACATCACACTTAAGGGTTAGACACAGGAAAAGTGACTCTTTCCCAAATCGCATGTCATCCTTTCTACGGTAGCCTATGTTCTTGGAGAGAGATCAGTGGCCTTATAACTATGTGTACCCGTGGAAAAGATCCTTTTTATGTGGCTGGGCAATATTCTTAGCTTGGAAAGAAATGGTCCAGAAGTTATTTCGCTTCTTTCAAATGTTCCTCTCCTCAACGATCTTACCCTAATGTTCCAAGATACATCTGGTCCCATTCAGTTACCTAACATTTCTCTCTTCAAAAGATTCTGCCCTATAAATCAAAATAAATGCTATCTCTTTCGAAAATGTCCCCTTAGAACAAAAGTTTTTAACCCTAGAGTACCACTAAATAATCTCTAGAGGTCCACAAACTTTTAAAAATGATATGCAAATGTGTGCATATATTCATATGTTCATTTTTCTGAGAGGAGACTGCTTCCATCATATTCTTTTGGGGAATCCATGACCCCCAACAAGGTTAAAAATAACTATAGAAATGTATACTCTGCCAGAAAACAGCATGTGACATTGCCATTTTACAAAAGATTTTCAGTATTATTATTAAGGAAACAGCTCCAGAATTTGATGCCCACCCATGAATTCATTAGTGATGGCAAATCGAATTTTTTTTTATGCTTATAGTTACAGTTTTATTATAAAGGATATAACTCAGGAACAGCCCAGTAAAAGGGAGAGATGCATAGGGCAAGTCAAATTCTTAAGGTAGATGTGACCCGAGGAAATAGCTCAGAACAATAAATAAATGAGGATCATCCAGCTGTCAAAAAACACTTTGCACCAAAATTAAAAGTGATTAGAAAGTAAAAAACTAAATTGATGACTAATTATCTTCGAAGACATTTTCAAGCCAGGAGGTGAACAAAATCCACCTAGCAAGAGAGGTAGCCCCTGACTCCAAATAAGAGTAGGAGCAAGAGGTCATTTTGGTGTAAAAGTTCTAATGGGTCTGAACAAAATAAATGCTATGCCTAAACACCGACATGTCAAATATTCTTGACCTGTGATGTGTAAACATCCACAGTGAGTACCTTAGCTTGATGCAAAAGTTTTACAGAAACACAATCGCCTGGATTTCCTTTGATTCTGGTAAACTGATTTGATTCAACCAAGCAAAACATTTATCCTGGCCTGTTCATTTGAATACCTGGTTTATTGTATGAAGCAATTTGAAGAAAGTAGTTTTTCTTCTACAAAAAAAAAGGAGTCTAGGGCTTCACTGGTGGCGCAGTGGTTGAGAATCTGCCTGCTAATGCAGGGGACACGGGTTCGAGCCCTGGTCTGGGAGGATCCCACATGCCGCGGAGCAACTGGGCCCGTGAGCCATGGCCGCTGAGCCCGCGCGTTCGGAGCCTGTGCTCCGCAACAAGAGAGGCTGCGATAGTGAGAGGCCCGCGCACCGCGATGAAGAGTGGCCCCCGCTTGCCACAACTAGAGAAAGCCCTCGCACAGAAACGAAGACCCAACACATAAAAATGAATAAATTAATTAATAAAACTCCTACCCCCAACATCTTAAAAAAAAAAAAAGGAGTATAATGCTGCTTGGGGCTGTGTGAGGTTTGTGGGTCCCCTTTTCATGACTGAACCCATTCCAGTTGACCATCCAAGAAGTCAATCATTGTTTCTTTTCATTCTATAGCATGTTAGCTGTCTACAAAAAAAGCTATACTGCATAGATTCAGAGGCCAGCTGGTCAGACAACGTTGGAGGGTCGTGGTATTTTAGGAATATAAAAGTCTTGAGCAGAGGTTTTTATTCACAAACAGGGCCACAAACTACCTATGCTAATTAAACTTCTTCAGCATAAAGTAACCCCTGTGACACTGTGTAAGGAGGGGATGATTCATCATAGATAGCTTTCACTTTACTGCATTAATGTATTATGTGTTTAAATACATGTGTCATGTTTGTATCTCACTGTTATATGACTTGAATGCATCTAAATCTTTAACATTGGGACTATTTTTTTTTTTTTTTTTTTTTTTACCTCTCACAATCCTAACTTGTATTCGATGGGAGGTATGTTCAGAAAAGTTCCCTTCAGATGTGAAGGGCTCTCTAACCCTGGTCCAGTTCCAACAGAGGATGGATTTGTTTCTAGTCTTCTGACTACCTTAGAGTTTGATGAATACTCCAGGATCCTGGGTTTTCCCCACATGTATCACTCATTATGATCAATTTAATATTTATGCACTTATAATGCAATACCAGATAAAAAAAACTTAAAAGGAAATGGGATTATACAAATTCTGTAACTAGAAAATTTCCCCTTCAATTGTAGAAATCATGTAGTCTTAAAAACAGAGCCAAGGGGTTTCCCTGGTGGCGCAGTGGTTGAGAGTCCGCCTGCCGATGCAGGGAACGCGGGTTCGTGCCCCGGTCCGGGAAGATCCCACATGCCGCGGAGCGGCTGTCCCTGTGAGCCATGGTCGCTGAGCCTGTGCGTCCGGAGCCTGTGCTCCGCAACGGGAGAGGCCACAGCAGTGAGAGGCCCGCGTACCGAAAAAAAAAAAAAAAAAAAACAGAGCCAAGAGCAACTGGCCTCTGTCCTCGAATGGGCTGCTTGCTTGCTACTGTGACGGGCTGGCCGGGGCCCAAGGCATGGTCTGCCTCAGACTCTTCTCCTCCCCACCTTGTGAATGGTTTAATCTCATGTTGCTTTTGGGACCTGCCAGACCACCTCTTCCTTCCCATGCTTTCTCAAGCATGACTTTCCTTCCTGCTGGGCTTACTGGAGCCCATTGCTACCTATGCTCTGGCACTTTTTTTTTTAAAAAAGGCAGATGTCCATAAATGCATGGAAATGTTTAATACTAAATTCTCTTGGTTTCAGCTGAAAATAATTCCCTGTTTGTTTTCAAATTAAGAAATGAACTAACAGGAAAATCTTTATAATTTTCAGGGTTGTTAAATAATCCTTTTTATTTCTGTTTCTTTCTCATATACCCCAAGATTTCCTTTTTTTTCACGAAGAGATTTCATGAATGATAACACTCCTTCAGTTGATGGTTCTGTCTAGGTCTTACTTCCTACTCTACTTTCTAATCATTTTGACATGATTTTTAAAAACACACATTTCATACATATAAACATAATTATCAGATATATAAAATTATCAAAACCCCTAAAAACTAATACATCATTTATTCTTCCTATAATCACAATCTCATGTACTGGGATAGGGACCCTCATACATAGTGCAAGTGGAATGAATTACTTGGTTGGAGAAATTCAATCAAATATCAGTTGTTTTCTTGTACCAGGGTTTTTTTTGTCTTGTTTTGTTTTCCACAAATCTATTCACTGGCTTGTTGGGAAGATAAGTTAGTGCCCCAGGGACTCAGCTAATTCAAACTGCGACTCAGGGTCTGGTTGTCTGCTCAGCTGATGGGCTGGTGACCCCACCAATATCTGTCAGCTTTAGTTGACATGTTCAGGACTAAACAAAGCCTTTGGTTTTGTTTTGGCTTCATGGGAAGAAAGATGGTGAGAGATGGGAGAATAGGTGGGATAGTGTAACATCTATTCCCTGCTTGGCTCTGCAGGTGGCTTTTGAATTCTTATGGTGAAAGACGGTGGAACCAGGTAAGATGTGAAAAGAGCTGTTTTCACGAGAGACAGAGACTCTGGGTTGAGTGAGGTTGCTCTGAGACCCAGGTGGCACAGGGACAGGACAGGTGGCATCCTTCTCAGCTTTTTGATAGGAAAATGGTGGCTTCACAAGACTGCCCGGCAGCATTCTCCACAGAAACCGTGCTGGCACTGAAAGGTCTCTCCCTCAAGTAGCCTCAGGGTGGTGAGCTTGAATAAAGACGCTGAGGCAGGAAAATGACTGGTTTCATTCCTGAGCACATATTTCTTGAGACTTTCAGAATACTTGGAAGACTCTGCAAGGGACTAGAATTCTGAGTGGGCAGCTAGGGGGCACCCCACCAGCGGAATTGCTTTTTTGTTTTGTTTTTTATTTCTTTTGTTTCTTTTACAAAATAGCAGTAAGTGGGTTATGACTATGGGGGTTTCTTTGGTAAGAATTTTACTGAGATATAATTCACATACCAAACAATCCACCCATTTAAGTGTGTGTGTGTGTATATATATATATATATATTTTTTTTTTTACTATTTTTTTAAATACTGGAGTATAATTGCTTCACAATACCTTGTTTCTGTTGCACAACAAAGTGAATCAGCCATATGCATACACATGTCCCCATATCCCCTCCCTCTTGAGCCTCCCTCCCACCCTCCCTATCCCACCCCTCTAGGTCATCGCAAAGCACCGAGCTGATCTCCCTGTGCTATGCTGCTGCTTCCCACCAGCCAACTATTTTACATTTGGTAGTGTATATATGTAGATACTAGTCTCACTTCGCCTCAGCTTCGCCCTCCCACCCCATGTCCTCAAGTCCATTCTCTATGTCTACCTCTTTATTCTTGCCCTGCAACTAGGTTCATCAGTACCATTCTTTTTTTTTTAGATTCCATATATATGCGTTAGCATACGGTATTTGTTTTTCTCCTTCTGACTTACTTCACTCTGTATGACAGACTCCAGGTCCATCCACCTCAGTACAAATAACTCAGTTTCGTTTCTTTTTATGGCTGAGTAATATTCCATTGTATATATGTGCCACATCTTCTTTATCCATTCATCTGTTGATGGACACTTAGGTTGCTTCCATGTCCTGGCTATGGTAAATAGAGCTGCAATGAACATTTTGGTACATGACTCTTTTTGAATTATGGTTTTCTCAGTGTATATGCCCAGTAGTGGGATTGCTGGGTCATATGGTAGTTCTATTTGTAGTTTTTTAAGGAACCTCCATACTGTTTTCCATAGTGGTTGTATCAATTTACATTCCCACCAACAGTGCAGGACAGTTCCCTTTTCACTACTCCCTTTCCAGCATTTATTGTTTCTAGCTTTTTTGATAATGTCCATTCTGACCGGTGTAAGGTGATACCTCATTGTAGTTCTGATTTGCATTTCTCTAATAATTAGTGATGTTGAGCATCTTTTCATGTGCCTCTTGGCCATCTGTATGTCTTCCTTGGTGAAATGTCTATTTAGGTCTTCCGTCGATTTTTTTTTTTTTTTTTTTTTTTTTTTGCGGTACGCAGGCCTCTCACTGTTGTGGCCTCTCCAGTTGCGGAGCACAGGCTCTGGACGTGCAGGCTCAGCGGCCATGGTTCACAGGTCCAGCCACTCCGCGGCATGTGGGATCTTCCCGGACCGAGCCACGAACCCGTGTCCCCTGCATCGGCAGGCAGACTCTCAACCACTGCACCACCAGGGAAGCCCCTTCCACCCATTTTTTAACTGGATTGTTTGCTTTTTTGATATTGAGCTCCATGAGCTGTTTACATATTTTGGAGATTAATCCTTTGTCTGTTGTTTCATTTGCAAATATTTTCTCCCATTCTGAGGGTTGTCTTTTTGTCTTGTTTATGGTTTCCATTACTGTGCAAAAGCTTTTAAGTTTAATTAAGTCCCATTTGTTTATTTTTGTTTTTATTTCTGTTACTCTAGGAGGTGAGTCAAAAAAGTTCTTGCTGTGGTTTATGTCAAAGAGTGTTTTTCCTGTGTTCCTCTAAAAGTTTTATAGTGTCTGGTCTTACATTTAAGTCTTTAATCCATCTGGAGTTTAATTTTGTGTATGGTGTTAGGTAGTGTTCTAATTTCATTCTTTTACATGTAGCTGTCCAGTTTTCCCAGCATTACTTATTGAAGAGGCTGCCTTTTCTCCATTGTATGTTCTTGCCTCCTTTGTTGTAAACTAGGTGCCCACATGTGCGTGGGTTTATCTCTGGGCATTCCATTCTGTACCACTGATTCTATATTTATCTTTTTGTGCCAGTACCATACTCTCTTGATTACTGTAGCTTTGTGGTATAGTTTGAAGTTGGGGAGTCTGATTCCTCCAACTCTGTTTTTCTTTCTCAAGATTGCTTTGGCTATTTGGGGTCTTTTGTGTTTCCATACAAATTGTAAGATTTTTTTGTTCTAATTCTGTGAAGAATGCCATTGGTGGTTTGATAGGGATTGCACTGAATCTGTAGATTGCTTTGGGTAGTATAGTCATTTTCACAATATTGATTCTTCCAATCCAAGAACATGGTATGTTTCTCCATCTGTTTATGTCATCTTTGATTTCTTTCATCAGTGTTTTTTAGTTTTCTGAGTACAAGTCTTTCAACTCCTTAGGCTGGTTTATACCTAGGTATTTTTTGTTGTTGTTGTTGCAATGGTAAATGGGAGTGTTTCCTTAATTTCTCTTTTTGATTTTTTCGTTGTTGGTGTACAGGAATGCCAGAGATTTCTGTGCATTAATTTTGTATCCTGCAACCTTACCAAATTCATTGATTAGTTCTAGTAGTTTTCCAGTGGCATCTTTAGGATTTTCTATGTATAGTATCATGTCATTGGCAAACAGTGACAGTTTTACTTCTTCTTTTATGATTTGTATTCCTTTTATTTCTTTTTCTTCTCTGATTGCTGTGGCTACGACTTCCAAAACTATGTTGAATAAGACTGGCGAGAGTGGACATCCTTGTCTTGTTCCTGATCTTAGTGGAAATGCTTTCAGTTTTTCACCATTGAGTATGATGCTTGCTGTGGGTTTGTCATACATGGCCTTTATTATGTTGAGGTAGGCTCCCTCTATGCCCATTTTCTGCAGAGTTTTTATCATAAATTGGCATTGAATTTTGTCAGAAGCTTTTTCTGCATCTACTGAGATGATCATATGGTTTTTATTCCTTAATTTGTTAATGTGGTGTATCACATTGATTGATTTGCGTATACTTAAAAATCCTTGAATCCCTGGGATAAATCCTACTTGATCATGGTGTATGATCCTTTTTTTTTTTTTTTTTTTTTTGTGTGTGTGTGGTACACAGGCCTCTCATTGTTGTGGCCTCTCCTGTTGCGGAGCACAAGCTCCAGATGCACAGGCTCAGTGGCCTTGGCTCACGGGCTTAGCCGCTCCACGGCATGTGGGATCTTCCCGGACCGGGGCACGAACCTGTGTCCCCTGCATTGGCAGGTGGACTCTCAACCACTGCGCCACCAGGGAAGACTGTATGATCCTTTTAATGTGTTGTTGGATTCTGTTTGCTAGTATTTTGTTCAGGATTTTTACATCTATGTTCATCAGTGATATTGGTCTAAAATTTTCTTTTTTTGTGATATCTTTTTCTGGTTTTGGTATCAAGGTGCTGATGTCTTCGTAGAATGAATTTGGGAGTGTTTCTCCCTCTGCAATTTTTTGGAAGAGTTTGAGAAGGATTGGTGTTAGCTCTTCTCTAAATGTTTGATAGAATTCACCTGTAAAGCCATCTGGTCCTGGACTTTTGTTTGTTGGAAGATTTTAAATTATGGTTTCCATTTTATTACTTGAGATAGGTCTGTTTATATTTTCTAATTCTTCCTGGTTCAGTCTTGGAAAATTGTACCTATCCAACAATTTTTCCATTTCTTCATGGTTGTCCATTTTATTGGCATATAGTTGTTTGTAGTAGTCTCTTATAATCCTTTGTATTTCTGCAGTGTCAGTTGTGATTTCTCCTTTTTCATATCTAATTTTATTGATTTGTGTCCTCTCCCTTTTTTTCATGATGAGTCTGGCTAAGGGTTTATCAAGTTTGTTTATCTTCTCAAAGAACCAGCTTTTAGTTTTATTGATCTTTGTTATTGTTTTCTTTGTTTCTATTTCATTTTTTTCTGCTCTGATCTTTATGATTTCTTTCTTTCTACTGACTTTGAATTTTCTTTGTTCCTTTCTCTAGTTATTTTAAATGTAGGGTTAGATTGTTTACTTGAGATTTTTCTTTTTTCTTGAGGTGAGATTGAATTGCTATAAACTCCCCTCTTAGAACTGCTTTTGCTGCATCTCATAGGTTTTGGGCCATTGTGTTTTTGTTGTCATTTGTTTCTATTTTTTTATTTCTTCTTTGATTTCTTCAGTGATCTCTTGGTTATTTAGTAGCACACTGTTTAGCCTCCATGTATTTGTGTTTATTTTATTTTTTGTGGTACACGGGTCTCTCACTGTTGTGGCCTCTCCCGTGGCAGAGCACAGGCTCCGGACGCGCAGGCTCAGCGGCCATGGCTCACGGGCCCAGCTGCTCCGCGGCATGTGGGATCTTCCCGGACCGGGGCACGAACCCGTGTTCCCTGCATTGGAAGGCAGATTCTCAACCACTGCGCCACCAGGGAAGCCCTATTTGTGTTTTTTACAGTTTTTTTTCCTGTAATTGATTTCCAATCCCACAGCATTGTGGTCAGAAAAGATGCTTGATTTCAATTTTCTTAAATTTACTGAGGTTGATCTGTCCCAAGATATGATTTATCCTGGAGAATGTTCCGTGGCACTTGAGAAGAAAGTGTATTCTGCCAGTGTTGGATGGAATGTTCTATAAATAGCAATTAGATCTATCTGTTTTATTGTGTCATTTAAAGCTTGTGTTTCCTTATCTATTTTCTGTTTGGATGATCTGTCCATTGGTCTAAGTGGGGTGTTAAAGTCTCCTACTAT
Organism: Kogia breviceps; assembly: GCF_026419965.1. Taxonomy (NCBI): domain Eukaryota; kingdom Metazoa; phylum Chordata; class Mammalia; order Artiodactyla; family Physeteridae; genus Kogia; species Kogia breviceps. The sequence continues at coordinate 64,205,616 of NC_081313.1, read as the reverse complement.
TTTTGTGTACTGTCCATTTCTCCTTTCATGGTTGTTAGCATTTGCCTTAGGTATTTAGGTGCTATGTTGGGTGCATAAACATAATTGTTATATCTTCTTCTTGGATTGATCCTTTGATCATTATGTAGTGTCTCTCCTTATCTCTTGTAGCAGTCTTTATTTTAAAGTCTATTTTATCTGATACAAGTATTGCTATTCCAGCTTTCTTTTGATTTCCATTTGCATGGAATTTCTTTTTCCATCCTTTCACTTTCAGTCTGTATGTGTCCCTAGGTCTGAAGTGGGTCTCTTGTAGACAGTATATATATGGGTCTTGTTTTTGTATCCATTCAGTCAGTCTGTGTCTTTTGGTTGGGGAGTTTAATCCATTCACATACAAGGTTATTATCAATATGTATGTTCCCATTACCATTTTCTTAATTGTTTTGGGTTTGTTTTTGTGAGTCTTTTTCTTCTCTTGTGTTTCCCGCTTAGAGAAGTTTCTTCAGCATTTGTTGTAAAGCTGGTTTGGTGGTGCTGAATTCTCTTAGTTTTTGCTTGTCTGAAAAGCTTTTGACTTCTCCATTGAATCTGAATGAGATCCTTGCTGGGTAGAGTAATCTTGGTTGTAGGTTTTTCTGTTTCATCACTTTAAGTATATCCTGCCACTCCCTTTGGCCTGCGGAGTTTCCACTGAAAAATCAGCTGATAACCTTATGGGGATTCCTTTGTATGTTCTTTTTTGTTTTTCCCTTGCTGCTTTTAATATTTTTTCTTTTAATTTAATTTTTGTCAGTTTGATTAATATGCATCTTGGGGCTTCCCTGGTGGCGCAGTCGTTGAGAATCCGCCTGCCGATGCAGGGGACACGGGTTCGTGCTCTGGTCCAGGAAGATTCCACATGCCGCAGAACGGCTAGGCCTGTAAGCCATGGTCACTGAGCCTGCGCGTCCGGAGCCTGTGCTCCGCAACGGGAGAGGCCACAACAGTGAGAGGCCCGCGTACAGCAAAAATAATATATATATATATATATATATGTGTGTGTGTCTTGGTGTTTATTCCTAGGGTTTATCCTATATGGGACTCTCTGTGCTTCCTGGACTTGGGTGACTTTCCCATGTTAGGGAATTTTTCAACTATAATCTCTTCAAGTAGTTTCTCAGACCCTTTTTTTTTCTCTTCTTTTCTGGGACCCCTATAATTTGAATGTTGGTGTGTTTAGTGTTGTCCCAGAGGTCTCTGAGATTGTCTTCAATTCTTTTCATTCTTTTTTCTTTATCCTGCTCCTTGGCAGTTATTTCCACAATTTTGTCTTCCAGCTCACTTATTCGTTCGTCTGCCTCAGTTATTCTGTTATTGATTCCTTCTAGTCTATTTTTCATTTCAGTTATTGTGTTGTTCACCTATGTCTGTTTGTTCTTTAGTTCTTCTAGATCTTTGTTAAACATTTCTTGCACTTTGTCAATCCATGCTTCCATTCTATTTCCGAAATTCTGGATCATCTTTACTATCATTACTCTGAATTCTTTTTCAGGTAAATTGCCTATTTCCTCTTCATTTATTTGGTCTTGTAGGTTTTTACCTTGCTCCTTCATCTGTGACATATTTTTTTGCTGTCTCTTTTTTTCTTTTTTTATGAATTGGATTGTGTTCCTGTCTTACTGGTTGTTTGACCTGAGGTTTCCAACACTCGAGTTTGTAGGCTCTTGGGTAGAGCTGGGCCTTGGTGCTGAGATGAGAACCTCCATGAGGCTTCACTCCGATGAATAGTCCCTGGGGTCTGAGGTTCTCTGTTAGTCCAGTGGTTTGGACTCAGATTAAAGTGTATATTTGAATGATTTTTTAATTGCATTCATTTGTTTATTTATTTATTTAATATTGTTGTGCAATATTAAATTAGTTTTTTTAAATTGAAGTGTAGTTGATTTACAATATTGTGTTAGTTTCAGGTGTACAGCATAGTGATTCAATATTTTTCCAGATTATAATCCATTATAGGTTTTATCATGTCTTTTATCATGCTATTATGTCTTTTCTATATACAAGGTAATGAAGCCTAAGGAAAGTTGAGTTTGACAAAGATGTAGCCTGATTTTACTTGGGCTGTATTGGCTTGATGGCAGAAACCATTTTTCCCAAGAGCTACTGTCAGTGATTTCTAATAATAATAATAACAACACCTGTAGCAGTAATGTCAGTACCAATTATGTTTCAGGCATTGTGTTAACCTCTTTACACATATTATATCATGTGATTTTCACAACAACCAGTGAGGAAGGTATTGATAGCTCCACTTTATAAGCGAGGAAAATGAGGTTGAGATTGGTTAAGAAACTTGACAGCTATTAGTGGCTGAGTGAAGATTTAAACCTGTGACATCCTGCAAAAGTTAGAATCAGACTCTGCTAGGTGTTACATTCCCAGGCTGTACCATCTACTAAAATTTCCATTCCTTATCAGTCTTACACTTCTAATTCTCAGGTCACTTACTTAGCAAAAAGAATTTGTACATCTTAAGCCTGATGAATAATAAAGACCTCAGATGGTAAGTAAGTTTCATCTGAAGTAGTAGTGTCAATCAGCTGAGTTCTGATCTCACCTGCAGGTGCAGGAAGAAAGTGCTCAGGATTGATTGGTGATATCTGGCATGGGTGCTATAATGGGATAGGCAACATGATGGCCTCAAACTGGCCAATCCTGACAGCATTACCCAGTCTGAGCCCCACCCCACCCCATTTCCCTGCCAGCTATTTAGTCAAAAGTCCCTAGGGGCACACACTTTCAGAACCTAGCTTTTAATTATCAATGTTTTAAATACAAGGAGGATAATCAACTGTTCACATGGAGAAAAGAGGAACAGCAATCACTCACAGATATGACCACTCATCCACCGATATCAGGCTTTATCTGAAGATGTATTTAGAATTTTCAAATCTGAAAATAAACATAGTAACTGAGTCCCTAAGCTCACTTAGATGTTTCATAGTATGGAAAAAGTGAGAAAGGCTCTTAATAGTTTGCTAGGGTTGCCCTAAACAAGTACAACAAACTAGGTGGCTTGAAACAATAGAAATTCATTGCCTTAGAGTCCTAGAGGCTTGAAGTCCAAAGTCAAGGTGTCCACAGGGCCATGCTCTCTCTGAAACCTGTAGAGGAATCCTTCCTTGCCTTTTCCCAGCTTTTGGTGGTTTGCCAGCCAAGTCTTGGCATTCCTTGGCTTGCAGCTACATCACTCCAATCTCTGCTCCATCTTCACATGGCCTTCTCTCTGTGTCTCCCTCTGTCTTCCCACGGGCATCTTCTTATAAGGACACCACTAATATTGGATTAGCTGCCCGACTGCCTCCAGTATGACCTCATCTTAGCTAAGTACATCTTCAATAGCCTTCTTTCCACATAAGGTCATATTCTCAGGTACTGAGGGTTAGGACCTCAACATACTTTTGAGGGGGACACAATTCAACCCATAATAGCCCACAGACCAAAGAAGGGTCTGGCTATGGGATCTTGAGCTAATGGGACTAAGAATGACTTGTAGGCCAATTGCTAAAATGTTACAGACCAGAATCTGACATTGCTGAATCAGAGAGGGGCCTCCAAAGGCATGGTGGATTGAGCTAAATTGGACTCCCCTCTACACACAAACATTCTGGATAACGAAGAAACAACAATAGAGTTGAGCATAGAAGAAAGGAAGGTGTCTTTCCAGAGGTTGCGAATGAAGAGGGAAGTAGAAATCAGAACGGTGAAGGAGTACCAGGCCCGGGCAGATAGGGGCTGGGCTTTCCACCCTGTGTAGGGGCAGACATATAGTGAGGTGGAAAGCTGTAACTGAAATGTCCATACAGAGACATGGATGGCTGCCCTCTTCATGTAAAGTGGACTGGAAAAAATCCACCCATCTGTTCAAGAAGCTATAAGAAAGTTTGTTACCTGCTTGGATGCTTGGTGTAATGATAGACACAGGCAATCTCTAGTGGGAAACCTGAAGTACAAGACTTTGTCACACTGAAGTGTGGGGTCCAAATTTATACAACCTACCTGATGTGGAAATCTCCACCTAAGAAGCTGACAGTAAAATTGGTCCAGGACCAGTGAAACAAGCTGAAGAAAACGCATAGCTGCTCTATGACGGCACATCCACAAGCCAGGTGCACAAGACTCCCACAGAAACACTACAACCCCGCTCATAAACATGAGCTTGTAATAGACACTTAGAACCCACATGAGGAAAAAACACCTCTGCAACGCCTGCTGGACCTGCAGGAGAGGATCTTCAGGCTTTTGGTTCTACAGTAAACCATCTGCCCACACAAACGGGAGCGATTGTACTGCACACAAGTTATGTCACTCAGTCTGAAGTCTTCCCGAGGAAGCTTTCCCAGTGAGGACAAAATCCCTGCTGCCCCTCAGGAGTCTAATACACATCCTTCTGGTCTGACAGGATCTTATTTTCTATGAACACAGCACAAATCAACCAGAGTGCTTAATAGTCACCTACAATTGCCTTTACCTCAGGATATTCGCTGTGGCTTTCCGTTCTTGGGGAAGAAGATCTGGGTCTCTCAAAACTTCTTCTAGCAAGTTTAGGACGTTCATCTTTAGTTCGTTGTTGAGTTCAAAATCCTATAAAATGAAATGGATCTTTATAAATTTTAGTTTTGAAGGGTTTAGCTCCATGACACCATTCCTCGTGACAAATTTATGGAAATTAAAGTGTATGGGCCCTAGACCCTTCCCCCTCCAGAGATTCTGACTTAATTGGTTTGAGATGGGGCCCGGCCGCTAAGCTCCCTGGGGGATAGGAATTCCTCAAAGAGACATGTGCGCCCCTTAGCCTGGAACACTGCCTCCCCCCAGGTTTATTTCTATTCATCTCTCAGCTCTAGGAGGTGATATACTTTCTCCCAGGAGCCTTCTTAAGTTGACCCAGTGGGATAAAGAGCTTTTCCTTGGTGTTTCCATGGTACAACCTATCATAACTTACTGTACTATAAGGGCTGATTTAATTGTCTGGTTTCCCATTGGTCCATGAGTAAGATCAGTAACTGGGGCATAGCAATAGCTAAAAAAAAGATTTTTGCAAGAATAAAATCTGTCATTTGGGCAGTGACTTGAATGAAGAACTTCAGTACAGGTATGCTAAAGAATAAATGATACACACCAACGGGGCCGTGTCAAAAAAACACAGGAGTGAGATTGAAAGGGTACCCACCCAGCAAAGTTGGTACCATATGAACACCAAAATGATTAATGAGAGTAAAAAGTAATAGCCACCTGAATCAAAACCACCTGCAAGTCTCTACTGATGCCCACAAACAAATACATAAATAGAGAAATACATAAAGAGGGTGGAAGAGAAAACTATTCTTTACAGTGGACTTCCAATAAATGCAAAGGAATATAAGAGTTAGAAAATCACCATTTTTGACTAAAGCAGCAATAACTGATCAGGTAAGGATCATGAAAAGATGCTGAAATTTATGGGGAAACAGAATTAATAGTGTCAGAGTACTCCTCCCACAATGCTACCATTAGAGATTATTTATTAATTACAAAGGAAGAATCTGACAGATGCCACCTGAACCAAGTGATGAGAGTTGCCATCACCAGTAATGGAGCAAACCAGCATCATGGACCCACTAATGTAATGTTCCGTGAAGAATCATCACTTAGTATTTTTGCCCTGAACGCATAATCTTGCACCTGCATTGTGAGGAAGCACTGGCCTGCACACTCCAAAAATGTTAATGTCATCAAAGACAAAGAGAAACTGAGAAACTGGCCCAGTTTAAAGGACACCAAAGGGACCAGAGCTAAATGCAACAGGTGAGCCTGGATTAGATCCGGGATCGAGGGGGAACACAGGGCATTACTGGGCCAACTAGCAGAAACTGAGTCAGAACTATGTACTAGTTGAGAGCATCCTATTCATGTTAAATGGTCCTGAATTTGATCATTTTGCTGGGGCTGTTTCAGAGCAGGTCCTTGTTCTTTGTTAGGGTGAGGGGAGGAGAGAGAGAATGTGAGAGAGAAAAGGAGAGGGAGGGAGAACATACATGTGGGTAAACATGTGAACTATTAGTGATTCCAGATGTGTATCTGTACACTCTGTTTAATTCTGACATTTTCTCTTGATTTGAAAATTTTCAAAGTAAAAAGTTAATAAAAAGGTAAAGTTGTAGTTCTTTTATTACATGCATTTTCATAAAATACCAACAGCATACTGGTAGCACCCTGGGATTGTCAGGTATTCAGAGGTGAACTGAATGCTGCCATGACTTGCTTTCAAGATCTGACTCTGACAGACTATCTTTGTACAGGCAGGCATGAGGGTTTAGTTTCCCTCTTATATAAAGTTACCCATTATAAGTACATTTTAACTTTAGGAAAAGTAATTTTGAAGCACTGACATTCTGAAATCTTTTAAATGATTAGAGAGAATATTGTTAATTGCAATGGATCCAATAAAAAGAAAACAGCATACTTTTACTATATTTAGTAAATTAGGAGCATAAAGTCCATAATTTCACAAATTGTAGACAATGCAAAAGTCTAACTTAACTTGAATTGAATATTTGTGAGCCTCAGGTTGGTGAAGAACAGTGTCATTCATTTTTCTCAATATTTCACTTTCACTGTTTGACAAGCAGTACCATTTCTTCGAGAACAGGAGCCACTAGGGCCCCAGGTAACACCTTCAGTTGATATGTTTTCCTAAAATTTCACCTACTTATTGTCCAACAGCTTCTTGGCTATTGCTTTTCTTTTAAAATGTATTGCGAGGAGGAGAGAGTAATACCTTGCTGCTCTTTTCCTTTGTCCCCAACCCCCAGTTTCAAAGGTAATGGGAATGATGTTTATAAACAGTTAATGATCTCACCTACTTCAATCTTCATGCACTACCAAAGGATTTCTCAGCCACCAGGAGTCTTTGCTTAATGAATATTTGATATTTATTATTGAGATGACTGAATCCTGTAGCTATGTTGAGTCTCTCAATGATGCAAATAATCTTATTATCATAAATGGATTAGTGTGAAGGACATCAAGCCAGTGTTTAGACCTTGTTGGGGGCTAATTAGTGATTTAATCAACAAGCATCCCCAAGCACCTACTGTGCCCCAACTTGGGCTCAACAGGAGGAATGCTTCTGAGACCCCAGGAAGGCAAATACTGTGAAAAGTCTTGTTAAAGAAAACAGAATGTAATTTTATTATTCTGAGCTCTGGGAAGACTAGCCTAAGAGAGACCTTTGCAAACTTGGTGAAATCTGCCCAGACACTATCTGAAGCACAACAAACGGTTACAGGTGAATACTCGCTTTGCTGAGGATGTAGCTAATATGAAGTAGATTAGCTAATGATGGCTGAGTATGAAATGTAAGAATTCTCACTCATAATTTTCCTTCACACTTGCACAGGCTTTTTATCACGTTCAAAGTGACCTTCTGTATATGATTTCAGCTCTTCCTCAGCCGACCCAGGGGCAGGTAAGGCGGGAACCAAGATCCAATTTCACACACAGGCGGCTGAGGCTGACAGAATGTGATCACGTGGGGTGAGAAGAGGCACACAAGGACAGGGCCGCGCGGGGACAAAAGCGCATATCTTCCACCTTACTTCCACCCGTGCTTCGCAAACTGTCACGTGCCCATGAATCACCGCAGATTCCGGTGCAGCAGGTCTGCAATGGGGACTGAGACTCTAATTTTCTAACGAGCTCCTGGGTTTTGCTGGTCACACTTTGAGTAACAAAACTTTGCCATTAAAAAAAATTAATGCAAAAAATAACTCCTCAAAAACTGATAACAATCTGAATCCTGTGGTGTACTACCTAGAACGTAAATTTTTCTTTCTTCACCAGAGCATGTAAAATCCAGAATTGGCCATTCAAAAATCCCTGTTAAAAACATAGTACCTACTACTCAATGAAAAGAAATCTGCATCAGCTAAAAGGCACTTGCCCTATTTAAACCCAGAGGTCGATTATTCACAATAAATCTGCCTGACCGCCATTTTGTAATTATCTAGAATCTCATTTTTGGCTACATTTCCCCAGGTCCTGAAATGGGAAACCAGAATACTGGGTGGTGGAACACCGGCTCCTTGGCAAAGTCAGCAACCAAGGTGCCCACAAGGTGGCGCTCCTGGGTCACCTGGCTCGTCGGGAGTCTGCAGCGCCTTTCCCGGACCCGCGGGCGGCGTAGAGCGAGCCTGGCCCGAGCCAGGGAGCTTCGGGGTAAGATCAGTGAACCCCGCGGCACTCAAGACGGCCTGCAGTTATCCCAGCAACAGCTTACTTAGGTTAGTTTTCGTTTTCCAATTCATCAAGCAGGGCTGAGGAGGCTGAAGACTGGAAAAAAGAAACCACCCTGTTTTCAAAGAGGCAGAGCCCAGAAAATGTGAGACTTTTACATTTCAGTCTCTAGGAGACTATAGCTCGTGTTCTTTCAACAATTACTGAGCTCCTCAGTACCTAGGGCTCTGGGGGAGACACAGAACGGCCAACAGAAGTCTGAGCGAATGGAGGAGACAGTAACCAATGAAATCCAGAGAGAGAGGCTTTAAGGGGGTAGGGGGGCATCTCTGGCTTCCCTGGTGGTGCAGTGGTTGGGAGTCCGCCTGCCAATTCAGGGGAAACGGGTTCGATCCCTGGTCCGGGAAGATCCCACGTGCCGCGGAGCAACTAAGCCCGTGCGCCACAACTACTGAGTCTGTGCTCTAGGGCCCACGAGCCACAACTACTGAGCCCATGTGCTGCAACTACTGAAGCCCGCGCGCCTAGAGCCCGTGCTCCGCAACAAAAGAAGCCACTGCAATGAGAAGCCCACGCACCACAACGAAGAGTAGCCCCCGCTTGCCGCAACCATAGAAAGCCCACGTGCAGCAACCAAGACCCAATGCAGCCAAAAATAAATAAATAAATTTATCAAAAAAAGAAAGGAAGAGGGGGGCATCTAAAAGCAGGTGAGACCCTGGTGCCTGATTGAGTCTTAGGAGAGGGGCAGGTCTGGGAACCCCCTGTAAAGAGGTGACAGCTTAAGCAGAGTGTCCAACAGTGGACTGAGGCACACAGCAAATGCTTAGGAACAAAAAGTTACCAACCGATGATGCGAGAATCCTCCTGGAGAGGTAAGCTATTGGGACATAAGGATATTTTACCAAGATTTTATGGACTCTACTCAAACACATTCAAAAATGATTAGGAGAGTCAATATTTTCTCTAGGTTAGTGAATAACTCCTGAGGTAATTATCATAACTGAGACTTGGTGAGAGTTTGCCACACACTAGATGATATTCTAACCACCCTATTATCTAATTCAACCCTCAACAGCAACACAGTTACAATCATTATTATTCCCATTTCACATATGAGGGAGCCAAAGTACAGAGAATCTAAGTATCTTGTCCAAAGTCACAAAGGTAGCAAGTGGCAGACCCAAGACACAGACCTGGGCAGTGTCAGCTCAAGCCTGAGTTTTTAACTGCTACATAAGGAACTCTCCAGAAACAGTGGTTATCAGTGAAGGAGCACTGGTGGCTTGGACTGAAAGACACATCCAAACAGTAGCTGGTTACCGTGCTGAGCCTGGAACTATCTCTCACCTATACTAACAACCATTTGAGACACAGATCTTGAGACTGAGGATTCTATGAATAAGACTAGACTATAGAACAGAAAAATAATCTGTGAGGCAATAAATCAGATTCTCTGGCACTTTAAAACTAACCCCTGTTGATAGTTTAGGCACCTTGGAAATTACCTTCATTCTTTCAGGAGAGCAGGGTAATAATTATAATATACTACATATGGCCAAGGGAACTCTAGGACATAGGGAAAGGCTGATTCAATAAACACAGAGGGTAAAGAGAATTATGAGAGTAATTTTCTCACTGTAATCAGTACAGTGTATTCCTAACAGTGGCCAGAGTTTTTAAAAGGAAAGTGGAAATGCTGCAGAGTGGAGTAAAACCCCATAAATTTTAATACCTAGACCGAAGGACTCATAAAGAAGGGGCTTAGGATGTGTTAGGCTCAAAAATAAGAGCCTAAGGTTTGACTTAATGATTTTCAAGAAAAGGAAAAGCAGCCTACTCTTTCCTGCCTTCTTGACTACAGAAGATGAAAATTTTAATTGAAATTGTGGTGTAGATTTAGGTTAGATCTGGGCCATTTGGTCAAATGGGAAACTGAGGCAAAGATGCTGACCAATCTTCCCAAATCTATGCAAACCTACGATCTCCCCTGGATGTTAATGAACTAAAAATAATAAGCCTCTAAACCAGTGTGGTTTTCAGCTCTTCTGGGGAGGGGAACCTTCCTTTAGAACTTTAATGTTGACACCTGATCCCAGGGGGGGATTGTGCTGGCTGAAAGCTGGTATGGGGGACCCTGCCCATCACCTGCCTGGCCTTGTCTACCTGCCACCACCCTGGTTTGCCCACCTTCTCACCACCTCTGCGCAACCTTGACTCTGAATTGGGGTTCTCCCTGGAAAAGTGAACGGTAGAGTTTTCCAGCATTTCTCATCACCAAACTACAAAAATATTTTAACCACTATAAAATTTGGTTTTGTCTGCACTATAAAAAGAACAGCCTGGGACTTCCCTGGTGGTTCAGAGGTTAAGACTTTGCCTTCCAATGCAGGGGGTGCAGGTTTGATCCCTGGTTGGGAAGCTAGGATCCCACATGCCTTGCGGCCAAAAAACCAAAACATAAGCCAGAAGCAGTATTGTAACAATCAATAAAGACTTAAAAGAATATATGGTCCACATCAAAAAAATCGTTTAAAAAAAAGAACAGCCTAACTGAAAATTTTAAGGAAGGGCATTAAGTCTGGAAGGAAACCCTACAAAGCAATACCATAGTAATTCTAAACTTTCCAATACCTGTTCAACACTTACTAGTTATTAATTACTCATAAGATTTAGAATCTTCAAAGAGGGACAGGGTATATAGGAAATGTGTGCCTGACTATCATGTAGGAGCTTATTATGTACCAGGAAAAGGTAGGAAAATCCAGATATAATTAAACCCCAAATTTGGTAAGCACGGGTGCTCCTGGTGGGCCCTCAAATATTTGTTGGATGAATGGATAAAAGTTCCTGGGAAGGGTTCTTAACTTTGAGACAAGTGGTAATAAGCTACCTAATTCTTCTTAAACTGGCAGTTTGGGAAATTAGTTTAGCAGATGTGAAGTGGGAGGCTAGGAGGAGAAGGCACAATGCAAAGTGTGGAAGCTATGTCAGAATAAAAATAACTGGGAAGAGGCAAATGGCAATGAATGACACCAACTCAGTGAGAAGGAAAAAGCCATGCAGAAAATCATTTGTTTGATCATTTTCTAACAAATGACTCTGCATGTGAATGACTTGCTAAAATTCGGCCTCTAGACCTGAAGAGCTGTGTGTGTAAGAATCTTAAATATTGCCCGACAACCTTGAAATCAGATAGCTTCCAAGCTTACATCTTTAAGGTTCAAAAGAGAATCAGCCTGTTTAAAAAGCATTTATCAGGGGCTTCCCTGGTGGCGCAGTGGTTGAGAATCCGCCTGCCGATGCAGGAGACACGGGTTCGTGCCCTGGTCCGGGAGGAACCCACGTGCCGCGGAGCGACTAGGCCCGTGAGCTATGGCCGCTGGGCCTGCGTGTCCGGAGCCTGTGCTCCGCAACGGGAGAGGCCACAACAGTGAGAGGCCCGCATACCGCAAAAAAAAAATAACAATAATAAAATAAAATAAAAAGCATTTATCAGAAAAAAAGAGAATTTTTCCACATGCTGTGTTTTCCATTGGTTTCTAGATAGGTGGTTAATTGATATGGATTGTAGCTTTCAAGACAATGGCAAGGATTTTGGAGGGAGAAAGAAAAGTTTGGAAGGGCCTGGGTTTTTTTTATTTGTTTGGGTTTTTTTTTAAAGGTCTTTATTGGAGTATAATTGCCTTGCAATGGTGTGTTAGTTTTTGTTTTATAACAATGTGAATCAGCTATAAATATACATATATCCCCATATATCCTTCCTCTTGCATCTCCCTCCCTCCCTCCCTTATTCCACCCCTCTAGGTGGTCACAAAGCACCGAGCTGATCTCCCTGTGCTATGCGGCTGCTTCCCACTAGCTATCGATTTTACATTTGGTAGTGTATATATGTCAGTGAAGGGCCTGATTTTAATCCTGATTTTGTAAACTTCTTAGTTAATTAATGCCACATGCCAAGAAAATTTAACTCGAATAAAAGCCTTAGGAAAATGCTAGAATGTGTTCTCTAAGCTATGCTTTGTTCTCCCTTCCTGGATTCATGAGAGGGGAAAAAACTGATAAAACAGCTGGTAGGTTTTCCCCACAGAGAAGAGACTCAGAGTCATAGGAATGTGGTAGAATTAGAACATGTGACATCCATCCAGAGAGAAACTTTATACCAGGAGATGAAATATAGGTTGGTGACACACTGGGAGCAGAGTGGAGAGGAGAGAAACACAAAGAAAATGGCAGCAGGTGAGACAACACCTTGGACCTGAATGAACAATGTGATGTACCAACGTTAAGGGGGCTCCTTTGGAGTCCTAAGGTGACTTAAAGTGATGGAGGGTTGATAGTCCTGAGGACTCGACTGCACGCCATGGTCTCCAGAAACGCTTCCAAGGTCCAAGAGTGATTATGAGCATGCAGAATGCAAATTGGGAAAAATGAGGACCCTCCATGGCACCTTCATCAGAAAACTCTTACAGCACAGACAAGAAGCTATCAAAGTACACAAAATCCCATGTGTGCTTCTCCGCATTTTCTCTGTCAATAAACTCCATCCACAAAAGTTTAAAGAATCCCACTAGTTCTAAAGGGAAAACTAAATTTCTGTCTCAGCAACTAATGGAAACTGAAAATAAGTTCCATTTAAGACGCTGGCTTCTTAAACTCTTAATTCTATTTCACACTGACTTGAATAAATCCTGTTGTAAATGTCTTGCCAAGCATTTTTTAAAAGACAAGCATGGAAAGCTTAAGGAGAGTGTAAAGGATAACACTAGGGATGCATAAAAGATAAGAAAAAGCTCTGGTAAGCAGTTCAGGGAACTAGGATCTTCTTACTTGGTTGTTTGCTTGGACCAGAGAAAAAGAGTTAGGATCTGTCTTCAAGATTAAAAAAAATAAATAAAGAGAACGCATATCCATCAGATAATAGCTTCTTATATTTTCTAGAGCAATTTGACAAATCATTCTTTTCTGCAGAAGAACCCCATACAGATCATTAGGCCAATTTTACAAATTTACAGTCAGCACATACTGGAATCCAGACTAGAATTCAGGTTTCCAGATTTCTCTCCTCACATGAGTCCTTTTTGACCCGGAAATTAACGTGAAATGTGATGCTATTCTGAGGGGAGGAGAGAACAATGTCCAAAACAACAACAACAACAAAACCCAGCAGGATCAAATACTACACAGGTGAAAATAAGTACCAGCTGTGTGTCCAGGAAATCGGTAGGAGCCAAAAGGACTTTAAGCTGCTGTCCTAATTAAACTAAAGAGAGCATTTCCTGTCCATGCCACTGTCTCACTTGGTCACAGCTTACCCTTCCCCCTGCCCATATCCTCAAGTCCATGCTCTAGTAGGTCTGTGTTTACCAAACGTAGGGTGGATAGCTAGTGGGAGGCCCACCGCATCGCACGGGGGAGATCAGCTGGGTGGTTTGTGACTGCCTGGAGGGGTGGGATAGGTTGGGTGGGAGGGAGACGCAAGAGGAAGGGGATGTGGGAATGTGTATGTATGTGTGGCTGATTCACTTTGCTGTAGGGCGGAAGCTGACACACCATTGTGGAGTAATTGTACTCCAGTAAAGATGTTAAAAATAAATAAATAAATAAATAAACTAGGAAAAAAAATATGGTAACAAGTCTGTATACTTAAGGGTCAAAATATAATTTAACTTTAAAAAAAAAAAAGAAGAGAGCATTTCCTATTTCATTTTAGCTGCCTTCGTGGGAAGTCTGACCTTGTGAACAAACTCTGGTTTGTACCTGGTGGATGTTTGAGATTTCATAGCTTAGACATTCAGAGGTCAATGGTGGTGGTGTGGACAGCTAGAAGCAAATGGGGACCAATTAATAAGGATGAGACTAATATAAAAAGTATGTGGCCCACGGATTATATTCCCATTTGTTGATTTTTATAAAAGCATTTGCAAGGTTGAAGCAGTAGATGACTAATTTATCATTAAAAATAAATTTTTCATGGCTACCAGCATCTCACATTGTGACTGAATTCTCTCTTCTTGTTCCTGGCATCTCCCCCAGAACCCACTGGCAGGGGAAGGCCCAGAAGCCTCCTTGTACTTAGGGGCCCCTGAGCGGTGGGGTTGCATCCCGATCCACCTGGTATAGTGGGGGACTGTCTGGGGTCCCGAGGCCTGGAGAATAGCAGGGGTTTTCTGACCTGTGACCATGGACAGCACCAGCCCCAACTCCGGCCCTGGCCAGTGACCAGCGGAGACTGGTACACAGGAGCCTCCTAATCACTGTCTGAATGCAGGAGGCACTGCAGTGGTTTCTGGAAGGGAGAAAGAAAGGGCTCTGCCCCACATCAACCTTTAGCAAATACAAATCCTGTGTCTAAGTGACACAGAGTCTAGGACCAAAGTAACTTTTCTAAGAGAAGACTTAGAGAGAGTAAGCAGTTTCAGTGCTAACATATGATACCCTCACTGTTTTGAGTCAGAAGTGGCTTTTCACTTTACATTTTGAGTGGTCTGCATCCCAAGCGTTGGCCGGCGAGATGGGGAGGCTGTGAGATTGTTGGTTAAGCGCCTGAGCTGGGCAGCCAGCAGCCTGGGTGCGAAACCTGGCTCTGCCACTTGCCACCTGCATCATCTTGAGCAAACTGTTTCATCTCCAGCCTTCAATTTCCCCATCTACAAAGCTGGGATTATACCTTCCCTCTCTCAAAAGGCTGGAGTGAGGAGTAAAGGACTTAGTATTTGTAGACTGCTTTAACAATACAGTATTGTTAAAGAATGTTTTGAAAACACTGGAAGTCTGTCATTCAGAATGCAGCCTCAGAGAGGAAACTGCCTTCTGGGGGGGGTGGGTGGTGTTAGGTTTTCAATTTCCCGTAAAAGATGGTATGTCCCATATTGTAACTAAGACAATCTCAAACCTCAGGCTGGCTCAGAGATCATTTGCCTGGAATCCCATCACACCTCCTCCCAGCTCGTGCCAGGGACATATCTCCCCTGGGAGTGGACACTGGGAAATCTCATCCAGCTGTGGTGAGGATTCGGGAACGGGGCGTTTGTAAAGTCCTGGGCATCTTCAGGAGTGCGAGGTCAGGAAGCACCCACGTGTGGCAGAGAGTACTGTGGACAGGGAAGCACTCTTTCTTTCTCCTGAGAAAGCTCCAAGATCAGGCAACCCTACTCTGAAGGCTGCCTTGTGAGTGGAAAGAAGATCTGTGGCCCAGGAGCAGAGCCTGAGCAGTGCATGTGGACAGGGCAAGTCCTCCACGGCAGACTGGTAGGAGTGGGTATAGACAAGGAGGAGGCTGAGCCCGAGGAGAGGACAGGGCTGGAAGCAGGCGGAGAGCTGTCCGTCGAGCCAATGGGAGCTGCCTGTTCAGTAGCTGTTTCTTTTTTATGCATTTCATTCTCCCACCCACAACGAAAGTCTGTACTGTGCTTGTCCTGGTCCAACCTCCATTTCAGATGTGCAGCAAAGGATAAATCTGAACTTAGTGCTTTAATCTGATGCCGGATTTTGTGTTTTACTAAGCAACGTCAACAAATTAAAAAATTTAAAAGGGCCCCCCTGTCATCTGTCAAAATAAGAAACAGAAGAGATGAAATGATAAACTCCCATTTTAGGACACCCTGATCCCTGAGGTCTTTGAACACACTAAGCACTGGCCATCACAGCGGCACCCACTTTTCTGCCTCAATAAGTCAACAGGGCATGTTCCCACTGTACCGCTGGCCTGGGGCTGCAGGTCCAAACCAAACCTAAGGACGCTCATTGACCTTCCGTGCTGGGAAAAAGCCATCATCGTCTCTGTCAGATTTATAACCCCACACCAATGTTACATAAAGGTTTTGCTTTTGTCTACATAAGCCCAGTATGGGTGTGTCCCTCTTCAGCAGGCTCATTGGGGCCATAGCAGGGACCACCCATCAGGTTCCTGCTTCCGAGGAAGGGGGCACCGCAGGGGAGTGTGGAAAGAATTCTGAGCCAGACGTCAGAGCTGGGTCTGGCTCACTGCGGAACTTCTGAGTGGCCTGGAACTGTGTTTGTTATTCTGTAGCCACTAGTCACTCGGGGCCAGAGGCTACTATTCTGGATGCTACACACGTAGAACATTTCCACCACTATAGAAAGTTCACTGGGCAGTGCTGATCGAACCTCCCTGAGACCTAACAGCTTCACTGGTCAAATAGGGGTACTGGCATTTTGTCTGAAAGCCTGGGTTCAGCCCAGATGCACCCTCACAGGGCTCTACCAAGAGCAGCCATCCACAGTGTTCTGGGCATCCATCTAGAACAGTTACTCTAACAGGAATTACCTTCCGTAACCCCTCACAATCACAAGGAGGAGTAAGTAGTACCATCGCCACTTTATAGAAGAAGAAATGGAGGCCTGGGGGAGCTAAACAGTTTGCTCAGCCACAGAGCTGACACACGATAGGGCAGGGTTTCAATCCAGGCAACTTGGACTCTGAAGCCTGTGCTCTTACCCACATCATCCTGCTTTTCCAACAAGATTCTGAAGGCCCCTCTGCTCGGGATCCATGGAACATGGACAGACGGCCTGGGTTCAGCTCCTACTAGGATTTTTGGAGGCATAAGAACTTTCACCTCTGCTGCTCTGAGTGACTACAGAGTGGGGCCGTGAGGGCTGCTAATTCCTGTTTTATACCCCAAACTACATTTATTTGTTAATTGTGTTCAGAAAGTGTTATAGAATATATTTTTTCAGGTTATGTAATAATATTTATTTTCCATTTAGAAGATTATTTTGGGCTACTCAAATACAATAGGCTTCATATTAGAATTTTTGAAAGCTGTTGTTTTCCCTAAGCACTCTCTCACGCTGACAGTCAGTTGTGGATGATAAAAATTTACTAGGTTTGTCCTTTCTTTGTCCTTTCCTTGATACACGTATGGTAGTTAATCTAGTTTGTAAAGGATACAAGTAAGAATGACTATAAAGTGACATTGTCACCTCATAACTGCCTCCTTTTAAGTTGACCTATTTTTATACCCTACCATGCAGCCAATATACAGCAGCATACAAATAGCATTATAGAATATAGTTTTTAATAAAAAGACTAATAGGGTCTGTGTGAGTATGTGTATATGTGTGTATATATTTCTATGATAAAGTATATATAAAACCCTCTTATCAATGTATACATACTTACACCCTTATGAATATAAATTTTAAAAGTATCATACACAATGTTAAAAGCAAAAGAACAAACTGGGGGAGGTAATAGAAATAAAAGCAAAATTAAACAAATGGGACCTAATCAAACTTACAAGCTTTTGCACAGTTAGGGAAACCATAAACAAAAGGAAAAGACAACCTATGGACTGGTAGAAAATATTTGCAAATGATGCTAGGGCTTAATTTCCAAAATATGCAAACAGCTCATACAACTCAACAACAAAAAAACAACCCAATCGAAAAACTGGTAGAAGACCTAAATGGAATGTAAGTTGGTACAGCCACTGTGGAAAACAGTATGGAGGTTCCTCAAAAAAATAAAAATAGAGCTGCCAAATGATCCAGTAATCCCACTCCTGGGCATATACCTGGACAAAATTATAATTCTAAAAGATACATGCACCCCTATGTTAATAGAAGCACTATTCATAATAGTCAAGACATGGAAGCAACCTAAATGTCCATCGACATTTATGATGGACATTTATGAATGAAGAAGATGTGGTATATATATATATATATATACACACACACACACACACACACACACACACACACACACACACACACACACATTGGAATATTACTCAGCCATAAAAAAGAATGAAATAATGCCATTTGCGGCAACATGGATGAACAAACCTAGAGATTATCATACTAAGTGAAGTAAGTCAGAAAGAGAAAGACAAATACCATATGATATCATTTATATGTGGAATCTAAAATGTGACACAAATGAACCTATCTACAAAACAGAAACAGATTCACAGACATAGAGAACAAATTTGTGGTTGTCAAGAGGGAGGGGAGGTGGGGGAGGGATGGATTGGGAGTTTGGGGTTAGAAGATGCAAACTATTATATATAGAATGGATAAACAACAAGGTCCTACTGTATAGCACAGGGAGCTATATTTAATATCCTGTGATAAACCATAATGGAAAAGAATATTAAAAAGAATGTATATATTGGGTCGGCCAAAAGTTACAGAAAAACCCAAATGAATTTTATGGCCAACTCAATATACGTATAACTGAATCACTTTGCTGTACAGCAGAAATTAACACAACATTGTAAATCAACTATAAAATTTTTTTTTAAAAAAAGAACAAACTGGGGGAAATGAAGGTAATTGGCAGATAAAGGGCTTAATCCTGATATATAACAAGTATATAATATCAATAAGAACAATACTAAAAGTAACAGAAAACTGAGCAATGCCCAGGAAGAGGGACATTTGACTGGGAGGGGCCTCTCCAGTGCCAGAAATGTTCCATTTCTTGCTCAGGGTGGGAGTTGTACAGGTGTGTTCATACGTAAAAAGTCATTGAGTTATACCCATGTTCAGTGCCCTTTATTTGAAGTATGTAATATCTCAATAAAATGCAAAAAAGCATATAAACTAAGGAGCTCTTCATCAGCAGCTAAATATGCTCTTGGTCCATCATACAATGAAGGTAAGAGGACTGAAGTGAGTTAGAAACCTAAGAGTTGAGTTATTTTGATAAAGTCTGTGAAATTACTCTTGCCAAGGCGACCTACACTTCCTGTACCATGAACAATAATGAAATAATCAGGCGGTGGTACTATTTTTCACAGATCTCATTAAATTGCTCTGTAGGCCACTCTTCCCCCCCTGCTTTAGGGCAGGCACTAAAGTCATCCAGAAGCTTTACTTACAGGAACAATCTCTTCAATCAAAATTCCAATGCAATATATTAATCAAAGTTCCATTTCAGTCCAGAATAAGCCATTTCCCTCCTGCCCCTGCCTGGCCTGCCTCAAGCCTAGAAGCCCACATGGGAGGCCCCTTCTTCTCTCTCCACAACCTCCTCTCTGCTTTCTTGCTATCACTTCTGACCTTCCAGGGAAAGAAGGTAACCTGATGTTCTGGAGCAGGTGGAGCCTGGCGCTGGTTCCTACTGGATGTGGTGGATGGGACAGTGGCTAGCTCCTCCTTTTGTGGCACTTGGTGGGATTTTTGGAGACCTCTCTGCTGGAGACTTAAGGCCTGCTACCCCGACTCAGTTAATGCCTGGATTTTGCTCAGGCTGACATCTACCCCAGTGTCTGGCACACTCTGGGGCTCAGTTCTTATTAGTAAATGAAAGAAGGTGGTGAGAAAACTGAAAAGGGCGTAGCAATATTCCCTCCATAAACTCCTTTGGGAAGAAGATTTTTAGGTAAGTAGGCCATTTCAGTCTGACCTTACACTTTTAAAACATGTAGGCTAATTCCCTTTAGCCTACAATTAAGAAAATAAATGACTGTTTCATTCTCAGCCACTTGTCATTCGGATGGTACCCCTTGTCTGATGAAGCAAATCGTAACCTGCAGACACAGCTGCAGGCTCCTTTATCAGTGCCATTCCATGGTCTGTAAAATCCCACAAACAAGTGGACAGAGTATTTGTTCAGAATTAGTTGATAATAAGACAACTCAGGAAAATCAAAATTGCTGTAGATTATATATACGAGACCTTCCACAGAGACTCGAGTGTAGATCTGAGCTGTTTATAGCCAGCCTCCAAGTCCCTCCCTGGCTGTGCACAGAGGACACTAGCAGAAATGCTAATTCAAAAATATACATGCACCCAAATGTTCATAGCAGCATTATCTGCAATTGCCAAGATATGGAAGCAACTTAATGTCCATCAACAGATGAATGGATAAAGAAGATGTGAGATACACACACACACACACACACACATATATACAATGGAATATTAGTCATAAAAAAGAATGAAATTTTGCGATTTGTAGCAACATGGATGGACTTGGAGGGTATTAGACTAAGTGAAATAAGTCAGACAGAGAAAGACAAATACTGTGTGATATCACTTATATGTGGAAACTAAAAAATACAATGACTAATGAATACAACACAAAAGAATCAGACTCACAGATACAGAGAATACCCCAGTAGTTACCAGTGGGGAGAGGGAAGGAGCGGGGGCAATATAGGGGTAAGGGGCTAAGAGGTACAAACTACTGTGTATAAAATATGCTATAAGGATATATTGTACAACATGGGGCATATAGCCAATATTTTATAATAGCTATAGAGTATAACCTTTAAAAATTGTGACTCACTATATTGTACACCTGTAACTTATAAAGTATTGTACATTAACTATACTTCAATTAAAAATTTACTGTAGATTTAAAAAATCTACAGTCCTGAAATACGCAGACACCTTGGAATTGTGTGAATGACACGTAAGTAAGGCTGTCCGGCAGGACACCCTTAAGAAGGGTGTGGACACCTAGTGAAAACACTTCCTTTACTCAGAGTCTCTCTACACACAGCCCTGATTTCTGGTCCACTAGTGGTTGTAGTCTCTGTCTTGGCTGACTTTGGAAACTTTAAAGGCCAGAAAATGACTTCCTGGAGAGAATGAACAACAGCAACATTAAAGTATAAACTCAACAACTATTACTGGGCCTCTACCATGTACTCAGCATTGCGGAGCCAGTGAAAGGAGATACAAAGATCCTTGTCTGGATGGAGCTTCCAGGCTGGTTGGAGGGAGAGGAAGTGTGTATCTCTCCTGGCCTTAGCTGGAAGGGGTACAGTCATAGGCACCTATGTTGTACTTTATGTCCTTCATGCTTCTTAATCCAACGACACCTTTAATTCTCACCATATCCTTAGGTGAGGTAAAACAGGGATGGTTGTTCTCTTTTTTAGAGGGGGAAATTAGTGCCCAGAGAGACTGAGTGACCAGCTCAGGGTCCCAGAGAAGATATAATGGTGGAGCTGGAAGAAAAACACAGGTCCTCCCTGACTCTGGGCTGCCTCTCCTCCTGCTGATGCATAGACAAGGCGTATGGGAGAAACTCAGCTCGGCCTTACGGCTTCACTTTCAACATGAAAGGGGAAAAATGAGTGAAAGAGCACAACAAAATGAGGAGCAATTAGGGCAGAGTATGTTCACAGATGAAAATTTTTAGAATCAGGAAAAAAACATTTTAGCCTTACCAAATACTAAAGAAAAGGCTAGAAGATTCCAGGAGAAGAAATGGCATTCTAGCACTACCTTTGGGAGGATGGGGAGAGATGAAGGTGACATCCTAGGGAAATTTTATATCTCTGGAGAACCAACACCCGTACTTCTGCAACTCTTTATTTCTCCTGAAATAAGTTCAGGGTAGTATCTGCCGATATTGTTACCTTTGATGAGAAATGAGAAATAAATGCATGATATCCAATACTTTGTAGGAGACGCGATTTTCTAGATCATTTGGAGACAAATGTACATCTTGTTTCACTGTGGCTTTTCTGTTTTCTACAAATTGCAATGGTGTCCCTACTTAGTCTACCATGTGAGAAAAAAATGCAATTGTTAGCATGCGGCACTGCTTTGTGAAATGAGTACAACTCCCTACTCATTTTTTTAAAAGCTGCTACTTCAGGTGGCCACAATAATGCTACATTCTTCCTTAAATGGACTCAACTGATACTGAATGCATCAGGTAACAAAACCCTTCTTGTCCCAGCCCTTCATTTGTGAAGTGAAAACCAAAGACAACAAAGATAAGGGTTAACTGGCAGAGTCAGATTATAGCCCAAGTTTTCAGACTAGCAGTCTCATCTCACAGCTGGACGTTGCCTTTGGAAGAGTAGAGACCTTTAGATAAACCTGAACATAGGCATCAAGCTGTGCTGTTAATCCTTCTTTAAACACCGTGGTGGTCACCCTGCTTAGGGTCCCTCAAGTCAGGGGCCACGCTCCCACCTCCTCTAACTCACCTGGCTAGGGCTGTGCCACAGTGGTGAGAAGAGACGCTGGGCATACAATGGGGCCTCTAGGACCATGAGCTGAACCAGCTCTGTCCACTGGGACTGTTTACTAATCCATTACCAAGAGCCTGCCTTGACCTGCTCTTGGTAACAACCCACTAAAATGATTCCGCTCTCCATTAAGAGATTATGACTGGTCTGGTCTCTATAATGGTCACCTAGGAAACGTAATGAATTTGGAGAAAGAGTACATTTTAATTTTAATTACATTTAAAATAAAATGTAATTAAAATTGAATTTAATTACATTTTACTTGTAATGCCAGTTGGATAAATAAAGGTTTTGTTTAAAATCCATTACCATATGAAACTATAATGGTGCTATGCTCTTACTGTGCTTCAAAATTCAGAAGAGAGAATTAAAAGGAAAGCACTTACTTCCCCAAAATAGTCAAATAGCAACTTCTCTTGTAAGTGTTGTTTACCAACTCGCAAGTAAAACCTAAAGTCTAAACTTTGGATCCAGGCCATGAGGTGTAATTAAAAGCACTCTGGCTTTGGAATGGGCAGACCTGGGCTCAAGTCAAGCCTAAAGCGAATCAGTGAAGGGAGGAAAGGAGACCTGGACACTGACACCAGCAAAGAAAGTCCTAAAGCACTTGCCAAAAAGCAGAAATGTTACAGAAACACCCTGCACCTCACGTGCTTACACAGAGGATGATGGAGAACTCGGCTGAATGAGGAAGGTGACAGGCTGTGCACATGATGAAGTTATACCAGGATAATTGAACACTAACCACAGATCCCCACAATCCACTCACTCATGCAGGGAAGGTAAGAAAAGACAAATGAGTGAGTGGTAAGAACTGTTGCCTTTGGCATGTCAGGGTCTAAATTTTATACCGTAATCCTGACAGGAGAAAAGACTGGATGCCTGAGCAATTTGTACCATCCACACATGTAGCGACGTACCCCCTGATGTGGAGAGGGTCTGGGAAGCTGGGCTTCCCAGTGTGGTCCCCTAATTGGAATTGATTACAAAGTGCTTTCCCATGTGTGAGCACATCTGAAGTAACAGGCTGCAAAGTATCTGAACTGTCCAAACAAAAGATAACACCTAGGGGCTTTTTGGATTAGAACTAAAGGCCACCAGGACAATCTGAATAAAGAGACTCTTGCTTTCACATCAATCCATTTTCTATTCCAATGGCTTGGTGCTATTCAACTTGATATTGCCTGTATGCACACATGTATACATGCATGTACAAGGTAGCTATCAAATCAGACCATAACATTTTGCTCTAAATCTCTTAATTATAAGTGACGGATTCAGCACACCAATCTCTTCCCATCTATGAATTCTCTTTACCAGAAGTAAAATAACCCCAGCCTACTGTAATCTGATTTGTGGTACTTTTCCAGCTACTATAAGAGTTATATGTGAATTGTGAGGGATCCCTGTTTGAGATTAGAAAAAGAGGGCACTGGGCTTCCCTGGTGGTGCAGTGGTTAAGAGTCTATCTTCCAATGCGGGGGACATGGGTTCGAGCCCTCATCCAGGAGGATCTCACATGCCATGGAGCAGCTAAGCCCATGGGCCACAACTACTGAGCCTGTGAGCCACAACTACTGAGCCCACATACCACAACTGTTGAGGCCCGTGCACCTGGAGCCTGTGCTCTGCAGCGGGAGAGGCCACTGTAATGAGAGGCCCGTGCGCCGTGGTGAGGAGTGGCCCCCCGCTCACAGCAACTGGAGGGAGCCCGTGCACAGAAATGAAGACCCAACGTGGCCAAGAATAAAAACAAATAAATTCATAAATTTATAAAAAAAGAAAAAAAGAGCACTGGGGATTGATAAAAGGAAAGTGAGGCTGATGGGGAAGCAGGGTTAGAGCTCCTGAGAGAAGATGTGGAGGAGAGGAGGGAGCTGGGGCCAGGGAAACCTGGGCTGTGACTTTGAGTCTTGGCATGAACTTGCAGGGGCCAAGCTGTGACTGGGGAAGAGAGCAAATTAGCATCTGCTCAATTTTGTCTATCGAAGCTACTCTGCATCTCTAAGCCACTGTCAGATCCAGGAATCAGAAGCCAAGACTCTGAGTCAAAAACTAGAGATGATGGGATGGACAGTCAGGTGCAGGAGAAACATCACTCTCATGTTTTATCTGCAACGAGGCAAAAGGGACTCAAAGCAGCTCACTGAGACTGTGGAAAAGAGAGACTAGATATTTCCAATGAGCTAAGGATGGTTCTCAGAATTTGGGTCATACAGGATCCACTTTTATTTACTAAAGACGTATAAGATGAAATGTTTACATACTTTATTTAATGTGCTGTCTTTGTTTTTATTTTAATTAGTATTTAAGAGTTGTCACAGGCTAACTGGTGGTGAGGTCCAAATCCCACTTGCTCCAATTAGTGAACTGTCTTGCCACAGGGGTTTCAGAAGCCTGGCCCTCGTGTGACTCTCTCTGATGAACGGTCATTACCAAGGGCCAGGCGGTAGACCTCTGAGAATATAATGAAGTGAGCCATGGGAATTCCTTGCATTTTTTCTTTTTCTCTACTCATTAGCTAACTCACATTTTATGTTTCCCGTGTTCTGATCTGAGCCATGAAGGGCCCCCTTCTCTCTCTCAAACTCTCCTTGCTGGGTGCTAGCCAGCCAGTGTCCAGGAGGGCCCACCCTTTATTTGGCAGTGGGGGCATTGTTTGGCACAATTCATGCCTTGAATCAATGAAGAAAAGGGGGCCCTTGCTTTATTCTGTGAGATGGCGAAATCCATATAAATTCTATAAACTTGCACTGAAAACACACAAATCAGGACACACAAGCAGGTGTCCTGTCAGCATGATGCAATTTAAAAACAGAGTACATTAGACTCTTGAACAACACAGATTTGAACTGCATGGGTCCACTTGTATGTGGATGTTTTTCAATAGTAAGTTCTACAGTACTACACAATCTGCAGTTGATTGAATCCTCAGATATGGAAGAACCACATATATCACATGACCATGGGTACAGAGGGCCAACTGTAAGTTATATGCAAATTTTCCACTGCGCAGACGGCTGGTGCTCCTAACCATCACATTGTTCAAGAGACAACTGGGGCTTCCCTGGTGGCGCAGTGGTTGAGAGTCCGCCTGCCGATGCAGGGGATGCGAGTTCGTGCCCCAGTCCGGGAAGATCCCACATGCCGCCGAGCGGACGGGCCCGCGAGCCATGGCCGCTGAGCCTGTGCGTCCGGAGCCTGTGCTCCGCAACGGGAGAGGCCACAACAGTGAGAGGCCCGCGTACCGCAAAAAAAAAAAAAAAGAGACAACTGTACTAGAAACCAAAACATCAAAGGGCATGAGGCAAAGTATCTTCTGAATTGGGCTGAGAAAACACTCCCTGACCAGACAGCAGAGTGTCTGGTACCAGAATGCTGCTTACTTCCAGGGGCACCTGCCATTTACTTCCAAGAGGTACCACCCCAGCTGAGCCAACTCCACTTACAGAGAGGGCCCTGTGAACAGTGCTTCCGAGTGGCAGGGGACAGTGGCCACAGCAGGGGCTGTTGCCTGAGAGATGAGGGAAGAGGGGAGCCCTGCTTGACCTCTTGTGTCATGCCCTTTGTAGATCAGAAACAGCAGATGTTAGCGGTACACGTTTGTTTGCTTTGATCTGTATGCCCACCCTCCAGTTTCTTCCCTTCCTATGTTCCCATTTCCAGGTTTCAAACTCCAACTCCAAAGAATCAGAAGGCGTTGTAATGATTTTAAAAGTTGGTTTTAAAAAAAATCCTTGAAAGTAATTACCGAGGCCACTGAATTACCTGTGCGTGCTTTGAGACCCAGTGCCGGAGGACGTTCAGTACGCGATTGGTGGCTGTTCTACGTATGATAAACTCTTTGTCACATGTTCTCTCGGTGTTGTTAAATCCTTAGGAGGAAAAGAAACACACACATGTTGTAGTTAAAGCCACTCCCCAGGGACCTGGAAAAGGTCACTTATTTTGGGACATTGGTTAATGAAACTCACAAATGACACATCTTGGCAGAGGAGCAAGTGGCTTCAGACTGTTGTGGGTTCTGCTTACTTACCTATTATACCCTCAGCAGCGAGGCCACCACATAGTTACAGGTGCAATTAAATGAATAATGTGCACATATTTGTTAAAGGCTACTGATTAAAGCTAAAGCTGGTCTAGTGACACTTCCATTTGTGCCTGTCTTGGTATATAATATAAAGCCAAGAAGGAGTTTTAACAAAGTATTTGAATCAACATTAGTTTATACTTTTGCTCCAAAGGCATTATATAACCACAAACATTTTCAATATCTGTAGATGGATGAGCCTTGGCTCACAGATGATACAAATACTTTCTTGTGCACCCACGTATTGAGAAGCAGTATAGCACAGTGGTTAAGAACATGAACTCTACAGCCAGACTGTCTGGGTTCAAATCTCTGTTGTCCTACTATGTAAGTTATGGCTCCTCTTTGGTGACCAGTTTCCTCATGTCCTGCATGGGATAAGTACCAACCTCAGAGACTTGTTTGGAGATTAAGTTAGTGCATGTTAAGCATTTAGAATGGCACTTGAAAAAAATAGTGGGAGCTTATTAAAGTCACCAATAACCTCCATGTCTCTATAATCAAGGGATATCTACCATCTCTCCATAGGAAATCCCATCTAATGATCACCTACAAAAAATTACTCACATATTTATGTCCCAAGATTTCTTCTCCAAACTTTAGACCCATATATCCAACTGCCTCTTGATATTTTCCTCTTAGATGTTTCAAAAACCTCAAACTCAATATGTGTAAAAGAAAAACCGATGGCCTTTCCATGTCCTTTTCCAGTGTTCCCCATCTCAGTAAAGGAATACCATCAGCCATCCAGTTACATAAGCCTGAAACTTTGGAATTGTTCTTAGGCCATCTCTCTTCTTCCCCCTGATAATTTTACCTGCAAAATAAATCTCAAACCTGTCCATGTCGTCATATCCACAAAGCCCAAACTGGCATCGAGCTCCAGCAATTATCATCTAGTCCATTGGCAATAGCCTCCTAACTAGTTTCATTGTCACTCCTGCCTCCTCAAATCTGTTCTCTTTTCTGAAGTCAGAAAGACCTTCCAAAGGGCAAATTAGATGTGTCATTCCCCTGTTTAAAGCCCTTCAATGACTCAGGATAAATACAAAACTCCTTAACACAGCCTACAACGTCTTCCATGGTTTGGCCCTTAGCTCCCTCTCAGCCTTTTCTGAGACCATATTCTTCTCACTATTTCCTCTTCCATTTAACCACCCTTCTTTCAGCCCCTCATCCTCACCCCAGTGCCTTTGCATATACCGTCTTTCACTCAGTGAAAGCCACTCTTATTTCACTTCCCCAAATGAGTCCTTCCTGGCTTGAGCTGGGTAAATCCCCCATTGCACATCTCACAGCAACACGCACATTTACTTTCTGACACTTGCTACATTTGCAATTTTACATTTATTTATGTGATTATTTGTGTCCTCCGTGAAGACAAGGATCAGATATGTTTTTGCTGAGCATGAACACATATGCGGCATGTAGCAGATGTTGGACACAATATATGTTTGCTGAATAAATGAACAAAAGCTTGGATAGTAGGAACTATTTATTTGAATATGCTATAAATGTAAAGATGATTCAGTGAAAGAATGAACGAACAGTCATCAGAACCTATGAATGAGTTAGACGAAAAAGTCCATGAGCTTCTTAAGGGCAAGGGCCCCTTCTCCATACTCCTCTTTGATGTAGACAGGCATCTTCCACCCACTAGCAGACACTGTCAGACTAGATATCTTGCAAAAATCTTTTGCTATTAGAAGCTTAGAAATTCTGGGTAAAATATAATATCTTTTAAAATGCATAGCTGAGTTCTCAAGAAAATAAGGAATTTTCCAGGGTCAAACACACAGAGAAATCTGAAAACCAAAACTAAGCCTCTGAATTATTGCTGTCTGC
Organism: Kogia breviceps; assembly: GCF_026419965.1. NCBI lineage: Eukaryota > Metazoa > Chordata > Mammalia > Artiodactyla > Physeteridae > Kogia > Kogia breviceps. The sequence continues at coordinate 64,177,476 of NC_081313.1, read as the reverse complement.
CTTAAGAGGAGAGCAGTTTTGGTAACAGGAGATGTGGATTGTAAATCCACGTGATTCAGGAGACAAAGGCCCAGGAAGTGTGAGTGATAGAATTAGAACTGAGACTCCCACATAAAGTTGGAACTCTCAAAAGACCATCCCCTCTGCCCAAGAGAGGATTAGGAAAAGAAATTCTCCAACCTGCAAAAGGAGACAGTTAAGAAACTTGACTGTCTTAGCCTGGATCTCAGTGAGGGTGAAACAAAGGCTCCCTGAGAACTGATAACCACAGACGCACCTCATGTAGGTTCGAAGCCCGGATTGAACCACTACTGGCTGGCCCCAGCCAGTGATAACTCCAGAGGCCCTGTCAAAAGCACACACAAAACCTCTCCAGAGGGACAAACGCTCGCCCTCAGCCTATACTGGATGACCAACAGGAAAGGCCTCTGAAGAAAACCTCACAATCCCAGAGTACAAAACACACAAGCCATCCACCATGAACAAGAGTCTGTAGACACAGGGGTCAGGAGCTCCCCACATCACCCCCCACCACCACCACCAAGAATTTCACAAACTAGAACTATGTGATAATTCTAGTTCAAATATCCTAAAAGTAGGATGTTTATAAAGTCTAAAGATATAAAAGTAGGAACTGAAAACATGTGAAAAGAATTTAAAATATTTCAAGTCAAATTTTACAAGAACCACATAAAATGTCTTCAAATTAATGGAATTATTCTTTCAATTACTGCTGACAAATAGGTTGAAATTTAAAACTGGGACAGATATTATAAATAAATACAGGTTAGACCCAGTTGAATAAAGAAAGAGTAAACAGTAAACAGATCTGAAAAACACATCTGAGAAAATTACCCAAATGTAGTACAAAGAGCTAAAGAGGTAGAAAACAAACACATATATATGGAATGTAAAAAAAAAAAAAAAAAAAAAAAAGGTTATGAAGAACCAGGAATAAAGTAGCAGATGTAGAGAATGGACTTGAGGACACGGGAAGGGGGAAGGGTAAACTGGAACTAAGTGAGACAGTGGCATGGACTTATATACACCACCAAATGTAAAACAGACAGCTAGTGGGAAGCAGCCACATGGCACAGGGAGATCAGCTCGGTGCTTTGTGTCCACCTAGAGGGGTGGGATAGGGAGGGTGGGAGGGAGACATAAGAGGGAAGAGATATGGGGATGTATGTATACGTATAGCTGATTCACTTTGTTATACAGCAGAAACTAACAACACTGTAAAGCAATTACACTCCAATATAGATGTTAAAAAAAATAAAGAGGTAGAAAACAGGAAAGAGGGGAGACTGGCTGTCTGATTGGGAGCATGGACCCACGTGCTATATTACAGCAAGACCATCCGTATCAGCTGAGCACATGAGAGCACAGTTAAGGCAACTTCAGTTAATGAGTGAGTAGCAGCCCCGTTAATAAAACTTGATCTATCAGGATTTACTACAGGTATGCCCCTCAGATAGATAGTTTATGTATCTGGTTTAGGGAATTTCTAAATTGGCGGTTTAAATAGAATTGACAGAGTATTTGTAAGATCAATGACCTCGATCTGTTGATCAAGTAGTGAAAAAGATTCCCATTTTCACAGATTTTAAAGCTCTGTGATCAGAGCAACAATTTTCTGCAACTCACCAGATTTCCTCCTTATTGCAAACTACCATCTAAGCTGGGGGCCGCTTGGGCAATATTTATTTCTGAATTTAAACGTGAACCACATAGCGAATTGGTGGCAATATCCATGTAGAAGGCATTCTGTCCTAAAATCATGGATCCACCCCCAAGAAGTTCGTATGCCATTTTTTGGAAGAGCAAAGAGCAAATCTTTGCGGAGCTTTAAACGTCTTTCGCATGTCAAGTGTCACAGCACAACCAAACTCCACAGATACCAGAAGAGTTTGTTTTACTAACATCACACATCTGGAATACTGTCACCCTGAGATTCCTGTCTTTCCAATTTATGCATGTCTTTTTCTCAGTTGTAGGCACTGGTCAAACAAGCTAATTTGGGCAACAAAAGCCATCTGGAAAAGTGATAAGAACCAAATCACCGTATGTGTGAATTTAAGAATGAGATTCAACTTTGTGGTCCTTCCCCCAGACACCTTGTGAGTCATTCTCTCCCTTATAGCAACTGGTAGATGCGACATCTCTCTGATTAAACTATACACTCCCTGGTGAAGGGATTTTACCTCAGGCATCTTTGTAGGCCCTTCAGCTTTGCACACAGGCACTCAGCAGTTATTTTTCTTAGCAAAACTTGCAGCACTCCCAATGAAAACTATTTGAAAGTGTCTGCAGATGCTATGTATCTGAATAAAGGGCATTTTTCCACCATTTTGCCATGATGACTGTGTATTTGAAATCTATCACAAGCAGGACATACAATAAAGTAGTGGGGAGGGAGGCAATGAAATTTTAAAATAGAGAAAAGGAGGAATTTTTTCATTTTATACTTCAAATGATGTGATACTTAGCTAACTTCACTGCCTACTTTGTAAGAGGCAAGTAAAATAATGGTGAGATGGAAATAAGATTACGTGTAGGTGGATTATGGACTTGTCCAGTTAGAGCTGAGGACAAACTGTCAAAGACAAGGAATTCTTGAACATGGGAAGTTATTTTAACATCTAAAGTAGATCGCCAAGAAGTGGACCATGGAGTTGTTGTTAATGCCAACAAAGCATCTTTAGGCCATCCTCTGACTTGGTGAGGAAAGTTAGAGTACAATCAGGAAGAGCCAAAAAGCACAGAGATAATATTGATGTCAGTGGTCCATGGTGATGGGCTGCCTGGAAGGAAAAGTAAATGCTAACTATTGGTTACTTTAACCATGTTTCTAGAACCTGTTTCTTATTGTGAATAATTTTATCCCCAGTACCTGGCATTGTAGGTCTTAATAAATTTAGGCTTATTGAATGAATGCATTGAGATCACTTTAATGACTATATCAGTGAGGCAATTAAGAAAAATGCCACAATAGTGATGAATAATTTTTCACTTTATACAAATGGGACTCAATCTCTCCAATAGCATCAATGTTATCCATGTGCTTTACTTTGTCCAGTAGATATCTTTCTTTAAAAATCATGTGCAGTTCAAAATCATATAATTGGTTTGTACATTTCTGTGCACTTGGATTACAACTGTATTCCTACTCTGGTTGTTGGCATGGAAAGAGCGTTCATATTTATTATTTCTTTGTGCCAGGCATTGTGCCAGGAGCTTAACATGTGGTCTATATTTTAACCCTTGAAATAATAACAATTGGCATTTATTGCATGCCCACCAAGTACCAAATATAGGACCATGAGTAATGTGGCTTGTTCAACAACAACAGCAACAAAGTAGGGTAAATGTTGTTTTCCCCATTGACAAATAAACAGGAAATCAGAGAGGTTAAGAAACCTGACAAAGGTCACAGAGTTAATGAGTGGCAGAACCAGGACTTGAGCCCAGGTCTGTCCATTTCCAAAGCCAGAGCGCTTTAAACTATACCTCATAGCCTGGATACAAAGTTTAGACTTTAAGTTTTACTTGCAAGTTGGTAAATATTATTAAAGCTACAAGAGAACATGCTATTTGACTATCTTGGGAAAGTAAGTGCTGTCCTCTTAATTTTCTTTTCTAAATTTTGAAGAGCGATAAGAACATAGCACCATTATAGAGTTTTATACGGTAATGGATTTTAAATGAAAACTTTTATTTATCTAACTGGAATTTAAAATTTTCTCAAAGTGTACTCTTTCCACAAATTCATTACATTTCCTATGTGACCATTATATAAACCAGGGCTTTTAAAACTTCCAGTCATGATGTATTAATGGGCAGTGAGATCAGTTTAGTGGGTTGTTATCAGCATTTAAACAATGAAATAGATGAAAACTGGGTAGATTGTACATAGTGAGGGTGTTTTTGTTTTTTTTTTTTTTTTTTTTTTTTTTTTTGCGGTATGCGGGCCTCTCACTGTTGTGGCCTCTCCCGTTGCGGAGCACAGGCTCCGGACGCACAGGTTCAGCGGCCATGGCTCACGGGCTTAGTTGCTCCGCGGCATGTGGGATCTTCCCGGACCAGGGCACGAACCCGTGTCTCCTGCATCGGCAGGCGGATTCTCAACCACTGCGCCACCAGGGAAGCCCAAGGGTGAGTATTCTTTAGGGAAAATTTTGTACCAGTTGCGTGTGTGTGTGTGTGTGTGTGTGTGTGTATGTGTGTGTGTGTATCCTGGATGAAAATGTAAAATGTATGAGAGTGGGTTGCAATAAAACAGTTTGAAAGTGACTAATACAGACAATCTGATTATTAGCACTATGTTTAAACCACCTGCATTAATTTCCCAGAAATTCTGGATAACTAAGTCCGTTCCTTACTCTGAAACATGTCTGAAGGAACAAGCAGAGGATGCTCATCCTCTTATGGTCCCCCCTTTGTTTCTGTCACTAAACACTCTTCCCATTCTCCACCCAATCCTCCAGGTTGTCCACCTCTGCCTCATACCTTGGTTTCTGGTCTGTTCTTGAGCTGACTCCATCCAGTTCTCACTCCCTGGGGGACATGATTCTCTCCCACGGGTTTTTCTACATATTCCAACCTGACACCTCCAGTTCTACCATTTCCCCAAATCCCTCATTCCTTGCAAGAAATGCTTCATACAAGATATTTCCATATTAATGACACATTCTTCTTTCATAAAAAACATATCCCAAAATCAAATTTATGTTTTTTGCTCTCAAACGCCTCCCCACCCTAACTTTCCTGTTGACTTAATGGAACAACCATGGTTTCCACTTCTCAGGTGGGAAAACTCATGCCTCTCTGTCTCTCCTTGCTTTTTTCCGTTTGGTCAACAAATACTGTTAACTTTTTGGTAGCATCTGTCAACCGATGTTCCAGGTTCTCTGTAGGTATTGGGTGAACAGGAGATGTGGTCCCTGCTCTCATGGAGTTGGCTCTTTAAATGGGGAGAAGATAGCCTCCAAACAAGTAAAACACCAAAAATGTGTAATTCAAAACCCTGCAAATGAGCACGCTGTTGTCTCTTCAAGAATAATCTCAAATATCCCTCTAATTTGTTACTGCTCCAGCACCAAATACTTCTAATGTCTCCCTATCGTCCACTGAACCAAGTCTAGAATATTTTCCTGATATGAAGAGGCTTTATTAGCTAGTAAACTGAAAAAAAAAAAAAACAGGCTAATGCAGACAGATTTGCACATACACTGTGCTGAACATCATGATAACAGTATTCACTGAGTCTATAAACTAACAGACTCATTCTTGAGAGATGATCTAGAATAGCTACAATTACGGAAACTGAACTTTAGTCTGTATATGGTAGGAAATTTGGTGTAGTAATCTACTGGTACATTCAATTACTCCTATTTTAATGGACTCTTAGTTGGCAATTATATGTTTGCAAAGGGACAGAATACCCAATTCAAACTCGTTTAGAGTAAAAAGGGAATTACTATTTTTACATATCTGGAGATAGTTATAGATTCAGATCCTGTTTGATTCAGAGGTTGATGTTAGCCTGGCCCATGTCTATTTCTCTTTAGTGCTTTAATTCTGCTCTCATTTCCAGGTAGCAAAAATGGGTAAGGCCATGCTAGACTTATTATTTTTTGTTTGTTTGTTTATTTATTTTTGGTTGTATTGGGTCTTCATTGCTGCACGCGGGCTTTCTCTAGTTGCAGCGAGCGGGGGCTACTCTTCCTTGTGGTGCACGGGCTTCTCACTGCGGTGGCTTCTCTTGTTGCAGAGCGTGGGCTTTAGGCATGTGGGCTTCAGTAGTTGTGGCTCACGGGCCCAGTAGTTGTGGCACGTGGGCTCAGTAGTCGTGGCTCACGGGCTCTAGAGAGCAGGCTCAGTAGTTGTGGTGCACGGGCTTAGCTGCTTCATGGCCTGTGGGATCTTCCCAGACCAGGGCTCATGTCCCCTGCATTGGCAGGCGGATTCTTAACCACTGCACCACCAGGGAAGTCCCACCATGCTAGACTTATAACCTCATATCACACCATCCAGAGGAGGCATTGAGAGGGCATTCTTTCTGGTACCACTAAAGATAAAGAAATTTGTAACCTAGAAGTCCTTCAAAACGTCTTTGCATTTCATTGACCCAAACTGCATCATACCCCTTCCTCAAACTCATATCACTATGGCAATGGTGGGGGAGGTGTCAGAGATGGCGGGGAGATGCATACGCATGTGTGTGTGTGTGTGTGTGTGTGTGTGTGTGTGTGTGTGTGTGTGTGTATGTGTGTGTGTGTCATGAGGAGGTAAGCTCCGCCTGAAAGCACATGGCCAGAAATGTGAAAGGACTGATGAGGCAATGGACAAATTTTGCATAGTGGGTTTTAAAAAATTTTTTCTATAAGTGTGTCCTTATCCTTGGGTTGTAAAGTTCTTCTCCTTACTCAGTTTAACCTGAGATTTTCTCTAAGTACAATTAACTGTAACAATGAAAAAAAAAAACACATCCTTGTAGAATGAGGAAAACAAGCTCAGCAGGTCTATCATTATTAATGATGAAAAAATACATGAAGAATGGCAAAATCAGTATCTTCCCTTTGCCTTCACTTTTCAAGAAAATCAGTAAGACTGTCAGCTGAATTGTTCTCATGGATTTTAAAAAATATGTGCTGTTTAGATTCTTGAAGAAAAGATTTTATACGAAGTTTAAAACAAAACTTATTGAGAACCATCGGGTGTTACTTCTTTTAATTCTCACAATTGTATAAAACATATTCCTCATTTTTACAGGTGAGGAAACTGAGGCTCAGAGAAGTCCAGTAGCCACCTAAGGTCACAGATGGTAAAAGCAGAGCCAGGTGAGGTCACTGGGTTCTAAAATCCAGCCTCTTCCCACTGAAACACCCTGTCTGAATGCCTATTCACTAGAAGCGCTAGCTGCCCGTGTTTATCGCTATGTAAGCTCCAGCCCTCCCGTGCTGGTGTAAAGATGCAACAAGGACACACAGCCAGTATGGAGGGCGACAGTGAATTCTGACAAAGAAGAATGGGGTCCTTTGAGGAGTCGGCGACAAGTGAAGCCACAGAGTAAGCAAATTTAAATGAGTTTTCAAGAAAACTGCTGAGGGCTTCCCTGGTGGCACAGTGGTTGAGAGTCCGCCTGCCGATGCAGGGGACGCGGGTTCGTGCCCCGGTCCGGGAAGATCCCACATGCTACGGAGCGGCTGGGCCCGTGAGCCATGGCCGCTGAGCCTGCGCATCCGGAGCCTGTGCTCCGCAACGGGAGAGGCCACAGCAGTGAGAGGCCCGCGTACTGAAAAAAAAAGAAAACTGCTGAGACAAGAAGGAAAGAAACAGGCTAGAAACTGAGAGGGGACACAGGTTTTGGGAGACAATAACTTGAACCAGTTTGAAAATTAAAATATGGCAATATATTAAAAGAAACCACGAAATCTAATACTCTTGGTCAGAGTTTCTTGACAGTAAAACCAGCATTACCCAGGCTTTGAAAATACAGTAAATGCTCTAGAAATGGTTAACATAAAGAACACCAAAAAACAAAAGGAACAAACTTTACATTTCTCAATTATTTCTTTTCTGCCCAACTTTATAACTAACTATCTGAAAAAAGAAAGGAGGACGATTTTTCTATATGTTATCTGAATTCTCTGATGGGCATCTGCTACCTCTTCTGGATAAGAGGCAGCTCACCAGTCTGATGTGGAACAATATTCCTATCCTTGCATTAGGCAAAATTTCCCCACAAACCAAACTAATAGGAATTTTCCAAATCCTTCTACATTTCTTTCTACAGAATGCTACACACACATCTAGAAATGCTTTTCCACGAATTAGCTGAGCATTCTGAAGAAGCCACTGCAGAGAATTTTAGAGATGGCTGGGGAGGGGGGATAAAAACAGTCCATTTTCTCCCCCTCAATTGTTAATATTGGAATGTACACAAAAAATTTCAATGTATAAAAGCACTAAATTTTGCCAGTAGAAAATGAGACATACCCTGGGAGGGAGGGTGGGAGCCATAAAACACAAAGGAAGGCCATTTTACCAGACACAGAATACTGACTGAGTGTCTCTGTGCCAATCACTTTCATAGGAACTGGGGTACAGAGGTGGACAAAGGGAAACTAATTAGCTGCTTATAGGAACTTACATTCTACTGGGGGAGACAGAAATAATAAATAATAAATCATGTCAATGGTATTATTATCTACATACAAATGAATAAGGTAAATTCAGATGTTGAAAAGAAGAGCTATGTGGAAGGTAAACAAGCTAGTGTGTGTGTGTATGTGTGTGTGTGTGTGTGAGTGTGTGTGTGAGAGAGACACACACACACAGAGACACAGAGAGAGACTCACACAGAGAGACAGAGAGAGAGACACACACACAGAGACACACAGAGAGAGACTCACAGAGAGACAGAGTCATACACAGAGACACAGAGAGAGACACACACATACACACACAGAGACACAGAGAGAGAGAGAGAGACAGACACAGAGACACAGAGAAAGACAGAGAGAGACACACACACAGAGACACAGAGAGAGAGAGAGAGGACATTTGCTAGGCTGGATTGGGAAGGCCTTTCTAAGGAGGGGATGGAGACAGGTGAGCTGGGACTTGAACAATGAATAGGAAATGGTCAAATGAAGATCTGGGGGAAGAGTGTTTCAAGTAGAACAGTGAATGAAAAGGCCACAAGACAGCTCAGCTTGACTGAGGGCCAGAAAGTGGCCCAGTGTGGCTGAGGCCCACAGAATATGGAGCCCGGAGAAGGGAGATGAAGTTGGAGAGTGGGCAAAATCACCAAGCATCTTTCAAGCCAAGTGAAAGAGCTGGACTGTGTTCCCTGGTATTGGGAAGCCACCAGAGGGTTTTGTGCAAGGGAATCATGATTTCACTGCCACTTTAAACAGGTTACTCTGGCTGCCTTGGGTAGTGCGGACTGGAGTGGGCAAAAGTGGTGTGGGAAAGACCAGGTATGAGGCTGTAATCCAGGTGATGCAGGTTTGCACAAAGCTTGTGGCAGCAGTGGTAAGAATTGTTGGAGATGGAGGGGCTAAGACTTGCTGATGGACTGGATGTGGAGGTCTGTACTGAAGTGGATAGTGTTTCCCCAAATTCATGTTCACTCAAAACCTGTCAGTGTTATTTTATTTGGAAACAGGGTCTTTGCAGAAGTAATCAAGATGTCAAGCTGGATTAGGGAGGGTCCTAAATCCAATGACTGGTATGGTTATAAGAAGAAGGAAATTTGGACACTGCCATAGCCAGAGGGAAGAAGGCCCTGTGACAACAGAGGTAGACAACTGAGTTATGGGGCCACAAGCCAGGGAACACCAAGGCCCTGCCAGGAATCACCAGAGGTTGGCAGAGGCAAGGTGGACTCCTCCTCCAATGCCTTTGGAGAATATGGCCCCGCTGCCACCTTGATTTCAGATTTCTAGCCTCCAGAACCATGAAAGAACACATTTCTGCTGTTTTTAGCCAACCACTTGAGGTAATTTATTACAGCAGCCCTAAGAAGCCAAAACGAGGTCTAAAGGAAAGAGAGGAATCAGGAATGGTTCCACTGTTTGGGGCCTGAGCAGCTAGGTTAGATGATGATGGCATTTCCTGAAATTGGAGAAGGGTAGGTTTTAGGGAGAAAAATCAAGTTTGGTTTTAACCTGAAAGATGTCTCTTTCAGACGTCTGAGTGGCAATATCCATGAGGCTCTTAGGCTTAACAACCTGAAACTCAAATAGAAAGGCTCAGACTGGGAACACAAATTGGAGACTATCAAGCATTTACATAGTACTTAGAATCATAAGGCTGCATGAGCTTACTTAGGCAGAGAGCGTAGACAGGAATAAAGGCCACATAGAGCCCTGTGATCCCACGACCGGTAGAGATTTTTGTATAAGAGGAGCCACCAAATGAGACCAAAAGGGGGAGAAGAGCAAGGTGAAAGGAAAATCTGGCACGTGTGGTGTCATGGAGACAAAGAGGACACGTGTTTCAACATGGAGGATGCGATCAGCTGCCCCAAAGGCTGCTGAGAGGCTGACTAACACGAGGGCTTTGGCTTCAGCAAGGTGTAGGTCATAGGTGACAAGAGTCATTTCGGACTGAAAGTCTAAGAGAATAGGTTGGGGGGAAATGGAGGTGATGAAGTGCAGACATTAAGTATGGCTCACTAGTTCAAGACGTTTTGCTTTGAAAACAAGCGGCGAAATGGAACAGGAGCTGGTAAAATGGGTGATATAAGGACACGGTGGCATGCTGATGGGGATAATTGGGTAGAGGGGAAACTGAGGATGAGGGAGAAAAGGGTAATAACCGCGTGAGAACACTTCTTGAGCATGTGGAAAGGGAGGGGTGGACCCAACAGCAGGGCAGAGATGATTCTTCCAGAACCACTGGGAGAAGCCAGAGGATGAGTCCAAGTGCAGTGGGCTGGTGAAACTAGTGGAGGAGAGAGGTCATCCTTTCTGTTTTCACTGTGAAAACACTAGGAGAGAAGCTCCTCAGCGAATATGGAGAGGAAGGTGGAGATGTGAAGACAGGAGAGGACTAGAAATCCTGGCGTGTAGGAAAGTGACTTTACTAGGACTGCCTGGCAGCACAGAACACCACTTGAGATCTGAAGACGTAAGGTTGAGTCCAGGCAGCACTATTCTGCAGGCCTCTCAAAAGAGCAGCTCCACTCTATGCGAATACCAAGTCCATCTGATTCTGGCAATGTTCAGTTAAGGTCCTGGTTGCTCCAGGCTCCACGCCTTCGATCACACCATCAGAACTTGCCAGGAGGGCTTCTCCCAGAGGCGGCCGCAGAGAGGCAGAGGGTCAGAATGCAGCCTTTCAAGCCTGCAGCCGCTCTGTGGCCTTTCATTTAAAATTCTGTGCGTGCTTGGAAACTTACAGAAAGCGCAGCGGGGAGAGTATCACTGCCATCCAGTTGTGTACTGAAGTGTGCAGTTTACAGACCTCTTCCAGGATTTCAGACAGATTCTGAGCAGCTTGCTGTATAATTCTACCCCAGTGAATTAGCTGAACCGTGCTGATGGACGGATGATTCAACCCTGGTCCCTCAGGCCAACAACTTCAGACCCATCACCTTAGCTGCCGAGGGCAACGTCAAACAACTCACAATGCTGATAACGGCGCGGTGTGGCAAGACTCTAAGCACACGCTGTCGGGATGGTCCCATTCCTTCACCCTCAGCACGCCTCGCCACCTGTGACTTGAAGACTGCAGTCACCTCAGGAGGTACATCAGGAGACACCTCAGCTCCCCGCTTCAAGATCTCTCTGCCACTCCATCCCCACTCTCTTCTTTCCTCCCAGGAGAGAGCAGCAAATGTGATAGAACAAATAATAGACTGGGGATGTTTACCTTATCTTACTGAGTGGCCTTGGAAAAGTCCCTTTTTCTCCCAGGGTCTCAGTTTCCTCTTTGGTATCATGCGGAGCTTATCTAGATGCCCCTAAAGTCCCTTCCTCAGGGCCTTCTTGGATAAAGCTCAGGTCTCCCCACCACGTGTCTGATACCCTCGCTTCCCTGGCATCAACACTTACCTGCCCCCGCCCCTTCCCCAGTCTTTCCTCTAGCACCTCAGTCTCCACGGATCCCTCCCCTCTGCTTACAAAGGCCTGTCCTCAATGCCGCCGCTCCTTCACATGTGACAATGGATGCTGTGTCTTTCTGGCTTATCCTAGGTATCCCTAGAATTATAAGCAGGCAAGGGCTTTTGGCAGGAGAAATAAAAGTGTCACTTTGCCCCAGTAATCCACCTTTGGTCTTGAGTGCTTCTTAGTCAAATTGGGCAACACCAATTCCATACATCTGATTGCATCTGTGATTTTTACATACGGCCCCCTTAAGACCACAGCCCCGTTTCTTTTCTTTGAGGTTCAGTGACACTGAGATACACCAGGTGGCCCCATGAGGCACAGACAGAACCAGGTCAGACTGCAGGAAAGGATGCTGGGGCTCCCAAGAGTCAAGTCACGAGAAGGAAGGAGAAGTCTGAACTGACACCCAGAATAAGCCCCAGAGCTTAGGGAAGGTGTAAACCACGTGGTCTGAGCAAATTAGCAGAGATCTGCACCAGCCCCAGGGGTGGCCATAAAGAGAGCAGGGTTCACAGGAGCATCTCTGTGAACTGGCCAAAGCTTCCACATCAGCAGCAGAGGCACCTAAGACCAGCGAGTGGGGTCTCGATGTAGTTAGAACTTGACATTCGATCTAGAGGAGCACCAGGCAAGTGAGGACAGGGAAACATACCACCTGCAATTCTTCGAAATATTCCCAAGAAAGTATTTGAAAGATGGACGTTCCAATGATAATCCATATTGGATGCAGGGTGGAAGAGGCAGTTCTTAAATTGATTTAATTCAAGTGTAAGAAGAAACCAGGCCTCACTTTGAGGTTCCAGGCTGAAGGCCTGGGGCATTGTGTTACGTTTACATGTCTCTTCATGTAAAGGGTCTTAACACACAGTGGGAACTGAGTCAACCTGTTTAATTGCTATTATTTTTTTTTAATTCCAAGATTTTTTCATTCACTTTATCACTGTGGATAAACATACCAATACAGACTGGTTCCACTTATTGGAAGACCTTGGTATGTCCCGAGTCAGGAGATTCCTGAACTTCCCTGCCTTGGAATTTACCACACTTTTCTTCCCATCCCAGCCTCCCCAGGGTCTGTAACCACAAGACTTGAGGTGCTGTAAAGTACTTTCAGTTTAGTAACTGAGGACCCAGAAGAAAGGCTTGTACACAGCTGTGAAAGCTTCAGCACCAGGAAACACCATCTGCATGAAGGCAGGGTTGCACTGGGCCCTGTCCTTGCGGCTGGGGAGCCATGTATCCACAGAGTGTTTCAGACAAAGTCTACTTGCATCATTTCAATGGAAGATGGCTGCTCCATGCTCTGTGTTGAAAACTTTCCAATAGATTACTAACAATTCTTAAAACGTGTTTGAAAGCTTCAGAATTCCTCTTTGCCCTACCCAGACACCTTTATCTCATCTACATAGAACTTTAACTCCCATATAGGAATTTCTGGAGGGAACTTCTTCCCTCCAGAATCCATACTTTGCTGATCAGATCAACACTTGCTAATCGGTGTGCAACCACCAGAAGGTACCAGAAGCTCCCCAAGGATTCCATTCCCTATTCTGTGTTACGGTGACTATTCGTCAGGCTAGAGAAAATCCTTTTTTAAAACCACAAATTCTGAAAGTATGTACTTTTTAACTTCCCAAAAAATGATTCAACAGTCTAAACATTATTCAACAGTCTACCAGATACTTCTGCAAAAGTATTTTCTACCAAATCAAGTCAAAGTATTTGGTTAATATAAATACGAATTAACAAACCATATTGATTCCTAAGCTTCATGAAAATTGGACCTATTTTTTCATTTAACTTGGCCCAATTTTAAGGCCAGAGACCTTAATTTACACAGTGAATAGTGTGGTGTAAAGTCGTTTCGGTTAGAAAAATAATTTTCCAAAGGTAAACTAACTTCTTGGACTTGAGGTTCTATTGGAAGGTTGTAAAGTATACTAAAGCCGTGGACTAAGTGTGAGCGTTGCTGAGAAGTCACCCTGTCCAGAAGAAGAAAAGATGGCCCTTATGCTCGTCTCTCAAATTCAAGACAGCAACTCTGTCTTTCTCATCAGAGGTAGAAAGCCTCTGGCTTAAAAGGTCTAGGGAAATATGTTACAATGCAAGCATCATTCTAAGAGTTAAAACATTATGGTTATTGTTATTTTATAGCTAGCATTCATTCAGTGCTCACTTATGCCGGGGACTAAACTCATTTAAGCTTTCCAACAATCCTACAAGTCAGTTACCCTCGCTTTACAGAAAATAATAATGATTAAATTTTAAAAAATAGTAATAATAGCAATTATTTATATAGTGTCCATTATATGCCAGGCACTGTTCTAGCACTTTACACTTATTTAACCCGCGCAATAACCTCATGAGGTAGTGGAGTTTTTGCACATACAATGTCATCAGGTACCAGTCACATCAACTACAGATGTGACTGCAGCAGTCCTAGGTTCTAATTTCCCCATCTTACAAAAGTTCCCCAATGAGCAAACACATCCTGATGCCATCAGCCAAGCCCAGCTCTCTGATTACATAGCATCTCATGCTGGGACACACATTGCATCTGTACTTCCCAGGTCAGAAAAAAAGTGCTGTTTATTCTCAGCACAGGACTTGATGTACACTCATATACACATAACTGGGGTCCCACATGGACACTCTAATTGCATGTTTCTTCTGTAGCTAGACCACATGTTGCACAAACATTGCTTTGCTTGAAGATATTTCAAATTACTGAGTTTGGTGGTCAAGAGAGGTGCATTTAAATTTGTGAGGGCATCTTATGTGCCAATGGACTACCTCATTTTTGCATATTCTTCCAATACAATTGTTCATGTCTGTAGTTGAATTAAGATGGTTTAAAATGAACATTTTTTGTAAGCATAACTAACTACAGTAAGTCCCCTACATACGAACCTTCAAGTTGAGAACTTTCAAAGATGCGAATGTGCGTTCCACCAAGGTCAGGCATGAGTGAAATTGCAGCTTGCCCTCCGTCCCCTATTGCCGACAATCCTTCAGCTCTACCATCTCCCTCCTCCTCGCCCTCCTCCAGTCAGCAATTCTTCTTGCCTGTTCACTCGATGCCAGCGCCTGTATGCCAGCTGTTGTCCTGTACTACTGTACTTTTGAAAGTACTGTACAATTAAAAATGTTTTATATATTGTGTTTGTTTTTTATGTATTATTTGTGTGAAAAGTATTATAAACCTAGTACAGTACAGTACTATCTAGCCAATTGTGTTAGTTGGGTACCTAGGCTAACTTTGTTGGACTTACGAACAAATTGGACTTACGAACACAGTCTGGGAACAGAACTTGTTCGTATGTAGGGGAATTACTGTACATGTAAATGTCAAAGATGGAGAGGCGTTCCTTCATGTCCTCTGGGGCTGGAAGGCTCAAAAGTATTTGGCTCAAAATTGCATTTCCCTGGCTCTCCTGCAACTCAGGTTCTGAATGCAAATTAGAGCATCTGCTCAGGGCTGGAAGGTGGAAATGAGACAGAGGCCATTACCCACTGCAACAGCCATTTCTGCTGGCAGGCATGGCCACGGAGGCCACCGGTGCCCCAGCCCACAGGGGAAGCCTCCGCAGAGGCAGGCAGCAGTTTCCTGATCACTGATGGAATGAAGTCAATGTCTTCTTGGGTCAGCAGTTTCCCGAGATCTCCTGTGTGTCCACCATGCAAGTACAGCAGAAGCAGCGGCCCCAGGTGGGTGAGTTCTACATGGTCCTCCATAAGTGATTCCCTGAAGCCCAGACTTAAGCTTATTCCTTCCTCTGTACCCAATTCCCTGTAATAAATCTCTTCCCGAGGGAAACAGCTAATTTGTTCCCTACAACCAAACTTCCATAGATAACAGATAGCAAGTGTCCAATGCCAAAGGTCCAGGAATTAGCCTATGATGCTCAATATTTGTAATCAGAAATGAAGCAAATGAGGTCAGTGTCTGAATAAGTCTTGACATTCAGTTAAAACAGCACATCCCACATTCAGGGATACCTGGAGGCTCTTCAGTTTTGTTATGCTGAAGCCTGCCTTCTAAAAGACCTCCATGATTTCTAGGTAAAAACTCACTGATCAAAATTGCTTTCTATATATGCCAGAAGGAAAGAAAGGTGGGGGAGGGGAGTAGAGAGAGAGAGAGAGAGAGAAAGAGGTCTCAGTAGAGGTAAGGAGACTTCACACAGAAGCTTCTCTCTCACCCTGAGGACAGTTCTGGGTGAATTAGGCACTCTTCAGCCCATCTTTAGAAGATAGCCTGTGAGAATTTTTAAAAACCTGTCTCTGTCTATGTTTCAGAGAAAAAGGCTGACTGACAAAAGAAATGAATTTTAATAGAAGATGACTGAGTTATTTGTAGTGAAGTGGATGGACCTAGAGTCTGTCATACAGAGTGAAGTAAGTCAGAAAGAGAAAAACAAATACTGTATGCTAACACATATATATGGAATCTAAAAAAAAAAAAAAAAAAAAAGGTTATGAAGAACCAGGAATAAAGTAGCAGATGTAGAGAATGGACTTGAGGACACGGGAAGGGGGAAGGGTAAACTGGAACTAAGTGAGACAGTGGCATGGACTTATATACACCACCAAATGTAAAACAGACAGCTAGTGGGAAGCAGCCGCATAGCACAGGGAGATCAGCTCGGTGCTTTGTGACCACCTAGAGGGGTGGGATAGGGAGGGTGGGAGGGAGACACAAGAGGGAAGAGATATGGGGATATATGTATATGTATAGCTGATTCACTTTGTTATAAAGCAGAAACTAACACACCATTGTTAAGCAAATATACTCCAATAAAGATGTTAAAATAAATAAATAAATAGAAGGTGATAATGGATATCTGACTAACACACAGGCAATGAGCTCACCGGTGCCAATAATGCTCATAGTAATTAGTAATCTTCATTACAATGATTTAAATAAGGTATCAAACTGTGCACACAATTTATATACACACAATTTATATACAGGAATCTTTGTATACAAGATGGAAAGAGGCTACAGTAGAGACAAAACAATATTTATATTTTGTCTAAGAGGTCCTCTCCACTGTTCAGTAAGTTCAGCAAATTAGAAAAGCCTATGACTGGTAAATAGCACATCCTCCCGATGGCATACTTTCCACCTCTGGCTCCTGAAGACTCTAAGAGCCAGCTCTTATACTCATCTCCAAGGGCGAGGATTTAATAGCATCTCAATCATACACTGAGGTCATTCATTAGTACTTATTCCCCATCATCAGCCCAGAGAAAAGGCTGTTTTCTTTCAAGATCACACCTCGGAAATGCTCTCTGATGAGGGAAATTAAACCAAATCAGTAGATCACTGCACCAGCCATCATGTGGACCTCTTTCTCTCAGTATGACCAATTCTGTCTCCAGCAAGATAATTTTTAGTTCCATGAAAGCCTGCCTATGTATCAGGAATGCCAATGGTTCTACACTTTACTAACTTACTCTCTTGGTAAGATGCTGTGGGCAATTGTGCAATGATCCCAAGATGGATTTGAATTGAGTCCTTGACCCATCTCAGCCTCAGATCTCATGATGGGAATGAAATGATCACAGCAGACAACTGGCACACACAAATGCCCTCTTCTTAGCTTAAAAAATCTTCAAAAGGCATGGACAGTTCCTTAAGCGTCAGATGAATTAACCTACTCTAGTCTAGGTTAGATATTATAAGAACTTTTAAAGAAGGCAGAGGGCTTCCCTGGTGGCACAGTGGTTGAGTCTGCCTGCCAATGCAGGGTACACGGGTTTATGCCCTGGTCCGGGAAGATCCCACATGCCGCGGAGCGGCTGGGCCTGTAAGCCATGGCCGCTGAGTCTGCGCTCCACAGCGGGAGAGGCCCGCGTACTGCAAAGAAAAAAAAAAAAAAAAAAAAAAAAGAAGGCAGGAAAGAAATACATACAATTAAAAGCTCCTTTCTTACCTACTTCTGAAACCACAGTCCCTGACATTTGGTTTCAGATACTCCAGCATTGACGATGCTATAAAGCTTCCTTCAGAGTTCTTACTAGGGTTTTCCTTATAATAAGATCCCCGGGAGAGAGTTCAGAAAGAATTCACCTAACTCATATCAACTTTTGCTCTAGAGGGAAGAGTTCAAAATTACAAGGCACTTATAAAACTCTCTAAGCACTGCTCTTAGCTGGAATAGTAGAGTCACTAATAAAATAAAATTTTCACTGGAGATCAAAGTAATAATATGAATACAAAATGGCTAAGCCAGTAAACAAAAGAAATGAACAAATGAAAGCACATATAATTTTTAACAGGTTTACTGAGATAATTTACAAGCCCCCCTTTTAAATGTATAATTCACTGATAGGTAGTAAATTTATAGGGTTGTGCAACCATGATCACAATCCAATTACAGAACATTTCCATCACCACCCAAATATCCCTAGTGCTTACCTGCATTCATTCCCTGTTCCTGCCCCCATACCAGGCAAGCATGAATCTGCTTTCTGTCATCACAGATTTACTTTTTGAACATTCACATAAATGGAATCATACTATGTGTTGTCTTTTGCATCTGGCTTCTTTCACTTAGCACAGGAGTCAGCGAAGTACTACTGCCTATTTTTGTAAATAAAGTTTTATTGGCACACAATCACACCCAATCATTTACATATTGTCTGTTGCTGCTTAGAGAGCAGAGTTGGGAAGTTGCCACAGAGACCATATGGTCTCCAAGCCTAAAATATTCACTACCTGACCTTTAAAAAAAAAACCATTGCTGACCCTGACTTAACATGGTATTTTCAAGGTCCATCCATGTTGTAAGATGTATCAGTCAGTCATTACTTTTTCTTGTGCAATAACATTCTATTGTATGCATATATCACATTTGTTTACCCATTCACTTGTTGATGGCATTTGGTCTGTTTCTAATTTGGGGCTATTATGAATAACGCTGCTATACACATTCACGTTCAAGTCTTTGTGTGAACATAATGGCTTAATTTCTCTTGCATAGATGCTAGTACCCAGGAGTGAAACTGCTGGCTCCTATGGCAAGCTTATGTTAAACATTTTAAGAAACTGCCAAACTGTTGTCCAAAGTAGCTGTTCTTTTCTACTTTCCCAAGAGCAATGTAGGACGGTTCCTGTTTCTCCACATTCTCACTGCCGCTTGTTATTTTTTTGGTCTATTTTATTATAACTGTTCTAATGGGTATGACGTAGTATCTCATTGTGATTTTAATTTGTATTTTCCCTGATGACTAATGAGCATCTTTTCATGTGCTTTTTAGCCATTGCTTTATTTTCTTTGGTGAGATATCTATTCAAATATTCTAGCCACTTTTACTTCAGTATTTTGTCTTATTATTGAGTTCTTTATATATTCTGGATAGAAGTCCTTTATCAAATATATGATTTGCAAATATTTCCTCCCACTCCTCTACAGGTTATCTTTTTTGCTTTCTTCATGGTGTCCTCTGAAGCCCAAAAGTTTTCAATTTTGATGAAGTCCAATTTATCAATTTTTTTTCATTTATGGATCTTAATTTTGATGTTGTATCTAAAAATTCTTTGCCCAACCCATGCACTAAGACTTTCTCCTATGTTTCTTATTGAAGTTCATAATTTTAGCCCTGACATTTAGGATTAAGTTAATCTTTTTGCTTGCAGCCAGCCATTGCTCCAGCACCATTTGTTGAAAAAGACTATCCATTCCCCTCTTGAATTGCTTTGGTACCTTCATAAAAAAAAATCAATGGACCATAAACTTAAGGATTTATTTCCAGACTCCTACTTCTGTTTCACTGAATTATATGACTATCCTTATGCCAGTACCCTATTATCTTGCGAACTGTAGTCTTCTGTTAAGTTTTGAAATCAGGAAGTAGAAGTCCTCCAACTTAGTTCATATTTTTCAAAATTTGTCTTGGCTATTCTGAGTCCTTTGCATTTCCATAAAAATGTTGGTACTCTACCAGAACAAAACAAAAATGAAAGCAAAAATAAATACACATTTAAAGCTATGTATTTTTTTGGACCAGCTTGTCAATTTCTGGAAACAAGCCCATTGGTATTTTGATAGGAACTGTGTTGAATATACACATTAGTTCTGGGAAAACTGAATCTTCTAACCAATGGTCTTGGTACATCTCTCCATTAATTTCTCTCAGCAATGTTCTGTACGTTATAGGATGCAAGCATTTCACTTCTTTTGCTAAATTTATTCCTAAGTATTTAAATTCTTTTTGATGCTTTGTGAATAGAATTGTTTTCTTAATTTCATTTCAGTTCATTGTTAGTATATAACATACAATTGACTTTTATATATTGATCTTATATTCTGCAATCTTACTGAACTTGTTTATCAGTTCTGGTAGGTTTTCTTTGAGGATTCCTTATGGTTTTCAACAGATAGGATCATGTCATCTGTGAATAATGACAGTTTTAACTCCTTCCTTTATTCCAGTCAGGATGCCTTTATATTATTATTTTTTTCCCCTCTGGAAAAATACTCCAGTACAATGTCGAATAGCAGTGGCCAGATATCCTTCATATTGTTCTTGATATTAGGAGGAAAGCATTCAGTCTTTCACTATTAAGTAAGATGTGAGCTGTCCATTTTCCATAGATACCTTTTATCAGACCAAGGAATTGCCCTTCTAGTCCTACTTTCTTGGTTGGGTCATATGAAATGTTTTCTCTGTTCCTGTAAAGATAATCATATTATTTTTATCCTTTATTATATTTATATGATGTATTATAGTAATTGATTTTCTGATGTTAAACCAATTTCGCATTCCTGAGATAAAATATATTTGTTCATGGTGTTTAATACTTTTCATAAGTTGCTAGATTTGGTTTGCTAATATTTTATTGAGAATTTTTGTATTTTATGTTCATAAACACTATTTATGTGTAGTTTTCTTTTCTTCTAATGTCTTTGTCTTGTTTTGGTATCATGGTAATAATACTGGCCTCATAAAATGAGTTGGCAAGTGTTTCCTCCTCCATTTCCTGGAAGATTTTGTGAAGCACTGACATTATTTACTCTTTAAATGTTTGGTAGAAATCACCTGTGAACCCATCTAGGTCTGGGATTTTCTTTCCGGGAAGATTTTGAGTTAATAATTCAATTTCTCCATCTGTAGTATAAAGTCACCCTATTTCCGAATCTGATAGCTTTGTACTGGGAAGGGAGTCATATACCACCAAAAAACCTACGCACCTATACCAGAACAGAAAATGGATAACCTGAATTTGGATATCCTTTTCTTTTTTAGATATGTTAAACCATTTCGTACATTGACAAAAAGAGTATTGAGGATTTTAGCGACAGCTTCAAATTATTAACAATAATTGACCAAAGACTGAGCTTAGTACTTATAATCTTTATTTGAATTTGAACAAAAATACCTCTTCGTTCCATAGATTTAGTATTGCATCTCAAGATCCTTCTAACTACAGAAAAATCCAGTGTTTCCAGTGCTTCAACATAAATGAATAAAGTATTATAATCATTATGCATAAAAATTAATCAGGACTAAAAAAAAACTGAACGACAGTGGAAACTATTCTGGAGCATATACATGATCATAGCACCAGTATGGCTAAGTCCAACCCCGGATGTGGTCCAAGACAGTACCTATGAAAATCATCCACAGGAATGTCAGTTCCAGCAGCTGGACCTGTGATAGACTAGCATGGCTGCAGCAGTGTCAGGGAAGTCTCAAGGAACCCTTACCTAAGAAAATACCAGAACTTACCACAGTAGGTGAAATAAAGCTACTCAGTCATATTGGAGATATTCTCCTTGATCCCAGACTTCCGGCCTTTCCGATCTCAGAATTCTCTCTATCTGACAGAACCATCTCTTTCTGGCACAGGACAACCAAAAGGTAGGATTGTGTCAATAAGCATGAAGCACCAGGAAATGGGGTTAATTCATTTGCCATCCTGCCACCTACACTACAAATCTGTCTTCATGAAGCCCCTTTCCTTCTGATTATCACTGTGCTGGAAAAAAGTAAGTTAATTCTCAAAGTTCCAGCAAATTAGACACGATTATTCCTTTTTTAGTGATGGGGAAACTGATGCCCAAAAGAGTAAGTGACTTAACCCAGAACTTGCTGGTAACACAACAGGCAATCAGGGCACCAGCCCCTCAAGCCACTGAGAAGTACAGCCAGTGCCTGAAAGCAAACACCATGTCAGATGACCTCGCCTTTGGTTGAACAAGATTTGTTTGCTGGGATGTGTGACTCTTTCAGGCTAGAAGGTTGCAAGTGTAATCTTCATTATTAAGATACCAGTTCCCTATGGACTGAAACTCAATTTCCCTTGGACTCTACCCAGAATGGAGGCCAGGCAAATGCCTTCTGACTCGCAGTGCAGCCAGGGATTTGCCTCAAGCCCTTTCCTAAATGACATGAGGCATAAATAAATAAATAAGCTCAGGGGACATCTCTCTAGGGGTGAGAGGGGCTGGACAAGCTCATCTGGGAAGCACATTAGTCCCTTCTCTTTGGTTCTCCCCACTTAGATTTCTTACTGACACCTAACACTTAGCTAATTGTGAACTGAGATCATTATACTGTTAACTCAGTCTTTCAGGCCTTGGACGTGCAATTTAACCATCTGCATGGCTTCTCTTTTTCACCAAGTACTATATATAGTCCATCAAAAATGTCTACACTGACATTTCTCACTCCTCCCCCTTCTGGAACAGTCCAGTGCAAATCCTAAAGCATCTACTACTATTACTACTATAAAAACATACTGGTGAGCTGCTCACCTCTTCTTTCCCCAGTTACCTGTCATAATACATAAGAGTCAGCTGTAGTGGATACCATTATATAGCACAGGTTCATGTAACAAAGTCTCTTGATTGTGCCCAGAAACTACACTCCTTTCATCAGATGACTATGGGATGACACAATTAATACTCTTTTGCGGTTATTTTACTAATTCTTGTCCCTATAAAAGTAGTCAGTAGGGGGCATGGTATACATGTATGTGTGCATGTGTATGTATGCATGCTCACACATTCATGCACATAAGTGAGACCAGAAGAGACAAAGACAATAAATGGATGACAGGAGAATGCATTCATTTGAATTCAGCTCTGGCTTGTTACGATGACAGGGGCTGGAGATCTAATGGTAAACACAACAATCCCTGTTCTCAAAAAGCTTATACATCTTGTGGAGGAAACAGTCAATAGTAACAGCGGGAAATAGTCATGGAGTGCTTAGCTGGTTCCAAATGCTAAGAACTGCACATAGATCATCTCCTCTAATCCTCATTACAACTCCATGAGAGAGGTACAATCATTACTCTCACTTTTCTCAAAGATGAGAAAAATCAGACTTAGAGAGTCTGCCCTAGATCACACAGCTTAGACAAGTGGCAGAACACAGATACAGGTTTATTTGACACCAAAATCCACTCTCTCAACCACTTTCAATCGTGACTCCTTGGAGAATCAGTCATAACTGCTCTCACCGATACCCCATTCTCTCTAAGGCCAGCATGGCCCCTGTTCCCTGAATAACTTCTTTTCCCACAGCCAGATCACCAGACACCAGTAATCAGAGGCCACGTCTTCAGTAAGCACTGTTCCCCAGAGGGGACACTCAGCCTTTCTTCCCACCCTCAATGTGATAAAAACAGAAGCTCGAATCCTCAGGCCTGTTAACTCCCAGCAAGAGGGCAACAGGGCTTCTTAACTGCATCCTCCACCCACCTGACAGCTCCAAGTGAGACCAGACACTCTGAGTGCACCACAGATCCCAACTGAATTGTTTTCCACAGGAAACAGCCTGAGTATTCTCAAAACCCAGATTGGAATTCCACTAAAGATGGCAGGGCAATACTAAAAGCCATCAAATTGTATGCTTTAAATGGGTGAGTTCTAGAGGGGTGGGATAGGGAGGGTGGGAGAGAGGGTGATGCAAGAGGGAAGAGATATGGGAACATATGTATATGTATAACTGATTCACTTTGTTGTAAAGGAGAAACTAACACACTATTGTAAAACAGTTACACTCCAATAAAGATGTTTAAAAAAATAATAAAATAAAATAAAAATTAAAAAAAAAAGATAAATGGGTGAGTTGTATGGTATATAAAATATATCTCAGTAAGGCTGTATAAAAATTTGAAAATGAGGGCTTCCCTGGTGGCGCAGTGGTTGAGAATCCGCCTGCCGATGCAGGGGACATGGGTTCGTGCCCCGGTCTGGGTAGATCCCACATGCCGTGGAGCGGCTGGGCCCGTGAGCCATGGCCGCTGAGCCTGCGCTTCCGGAGCCTGTGCTCCGCAATGAGGGGAAGCCACAGTAGTGAGAGGCCCAAGTACCGCAAAAAAAAAAAAAAAAAAAAAAAAGAAAATGACAGCGCAGCCAATCATTGAAAATAAAAGGCTTCTATCTCTAAGTCACCATCAAAGGTAGTTGAATGGCAGAATGTATTTCAAGGAAATGCATGGGCATGGTGGGTGGATTTTAAAATGATAAAGTAAATAAGTAAAATCTGGTTGGTGAGTTCAGGGTTTTCTTCTATTTGCCATGATATTTATGTGAAGAAATGTTTAGGAGAACAAACAAATATGCTTAAATCCCTAAAAAATGTCTTTGTGTGTGGCACTCGGTATCCAAGAACCAACCTCAAGGATGCTTTGGTGTAGTCCCTGAGCCCTGCTGGGGAATTAAATACAAACTATGAAACACACCAAGGAAACCAGGAATAAAAGGCAATCTTTAAAACTTCCTTATGTATAGGAAGTGACTGAATCTGAGAGGGAAGGAAACTGAGATTCGTATTTGAAGATGGTTAATAATTAAAATCATTAAAGAATTAATTAATTGGATACCAACTAATTGTTCAACTGTCCCTTGACATTTCAGAGGTATGGCTCTGAAATACCACTTTACAAAAGTAACCTGGTTTAATAGAATGAGCACTGGACCAGGAGTCCAGAGACCTGGACTCAGGGCTTATGCCTGCAATTTCTAACCACCCATAAGTCACTTCACCTCGCTGAGCCTGTTTCTTTATACATTAGAAGAGGAAGATAATATCTACCTCTCCACTTCCCAGCCTGGTTGTGATGGACACACATGCTGTTACTTATAAAAGGACTTTGAAATTGTAAGGCAGTATACAAATGTGAGGTGTAGGATTAGTTCTTCATAAACCCATACTGCTAGGATAGAAAAAAAGGAATGAGAACATCACTTACGAATCTTTAACACTGCAGTGAGCAAGGTAAGCCAGGTGGAGGCAGGAAACTCTGGCCTTTGCTAAGACGGTTAGCTTCCATGCCTGCCGCTACAGGGGACTGTGGCTTGTTTTCCACACAACCCACAGGAATCAAGAGAACTGACTCTGGTAGCGTATTTGCCAGACGAAGCTTTATCCTGACTAAGATGCTCTGTTTTGAATTAATTCTGAGTGGTGTACAGGATCTTGAAAATGAGAAACAAGCCCAAAGAAAAGTCTATAAAGTGGAGGAGGACTATAGGCAGGTAACATCTGCACTGTTGCCATTTGAATGAGACAAATGACTAAACATCGAGCCTCAGAGTCTTTACAGCTGGTGATCCAATACAGTAAGTCCCCTACATACGAACGAATTCCATTCCGAGAGTGCGTTCGTAAGTCCAATTTGTATGTAAGTCCAACAAAGTTAGCCTACGTACCCAACTAACGCAATCGGCTAGATAGTACTGTACTGTAATAGGTTTATAATACTTTTCACACAAATAATACATAAAAAACAAACACAAAATAAAGACAACATTTTTAATCTTACAGTACAGTACCTTGGAAAGTATAGTAGTACAGGACCTCAGCTGGCATACAGGGGCTGGCATGGAGTGAACAGGCGAAAAGAGTTGCTGACTGGAGGAGGGCGAGGAGGAGGGAGATGGTAGATCTGAAGGATCGTCAGCAATAGGGCACGGAGGGCAAGCTGCAATTTCACTCACGCCTGACGTTGATGTACAGGTTCTGGTTCCTTGCTGGATTCAATTCTATCTACCCTCTTGAAAAAACGATACAGTGATGTCTGGGTAGTAGCTCTTTTTTTTCTCATCACAGATGACATGGTAGCACTGGATTGCATTCTGAATGGCTGCTGTAGGTTCATCTACATTCTACATTCGGGTCCTGTGGCTCAAAAACAAACAGTACTTTCTCAAATAAAGAAAATCCCCTTGCCATTTCCTACGTCATGAATCTCTTCGGTTCTTCAGTTACTACTTCCTCTTGTCTCTCTTCGTCCTTTCTCTGGGCCTCCAATTCCTGGCGCTTCTTCGTAGCACCAGCTACATCATTGCTGCTTTTACACTTACTTCCGGACATCCTGGGCTTGAAATAAAGACACTGTACTACTGTACTCTATACAGTACTGTACAGTAAAGTACACAAAAGCACAACCACTTACAGAGGGTGCACACACATGACAATGTACACCAGACATGTGAACTAACTTATGTGACTGGACATGCAAATGCACGTTTGCATCTTTGAAAGTTCGCAACTTGAAGGTTCCTATGTAGGGGACTTCCTGTAATATCTAAAAAAGGAGCTGTTTGCCCCTCCATGACTATTTGTTACACTTATTAAAAAAAAAAAAGACATGCAGCAAAAACTTATCAGGATACTATTATTTATCTCTATTTCAACAAGTCTATTTTGGGTTTTCTGTAGGTTTATAGCTTCTGATTTTGTAACACACTGAAATATACTTTGTCTAAGACTTTCATCACTTCTCCTTCTGATGCACGTGTCGAAATCTTGGTAATGTTAATTTACTCCAGTACGACAGACACTGCCTCCACTTAATGTAAAACCAGCCAAACTGCTAAGACTATAACACACACCACGAAGTATGTGACCATAGGAATAATGTGCAGATCCAGAGGAAAACGCTGTCCCAAAGTCAAAACAAAAAAGCTCCAAAAACCTATGTTCAGAAAACTGACTAATTGGAAGAGTGAATGCATGAAATACTTCGAAACTATATTAACTTTTTCTTTCAGGGTCATGTACTGAAGGCTTATTATTCCGCTAATGTGACATTTTCTCTGGGTTTTCAAGTCCAGAATTTAATAACCAATAATTATACTGATTATTATCGGTATCATAGAGTTTACATCTTGATCATTTGAAATTTACTTTATGCCTGTTCATCTAATCTCCTCAATGAGATTGTCAGTTCTTAGAGAGTAGAGGCAAATGCCTCGTATTTTATTTTTATCTTTCCACAATACCTGGTATGGCATAGTGTGTACACGGAAAGACCTACATAACTAATTGAAGATTAAGCAAAATCAAATAAACTTGTTCATCATTTAATCCAAAGAGTGGGAAAGAATAATGCTTTTAACTCAGGCAGAGATTTCTGAATCTCGATACCAACCTCTCTGATGAACAATCAGATTTAGACCTTTTGTTTAAAAAATCCAAAGCAGTTGATGTTTCTAGGAGCCTTTCCAAGAGAGCTGGGTAGTAAGGTCAGTGGCAGCTAGACTTTCCACCCCCTCCTACTCCCCAAAATTTCTTTGGAATCCCCATGCCACCAAAGCCCTTCCCTAATATCATTGGCCCAGTTTCTAGTCACAGCATCTCAAGAGCCAAGTTTTAGTCCCAGAATCACAAAGTCAGTGTTTAGAGAATACAAACCACCTACCAATGAGGAATTAACTAGCTTCTTTAGAGCTTTGTCTTAGTCTTCTAAATGCCCCATAGTTCCAGGAGACCAGCTTCTCTGCAAAGGGGCCTCAAACTGGGGCACTCCAACCCGCTGGGTAGCTGAGATGCTAGGGTGAGTGTAATGTGTCACATAGGCCAGCTTCAATTTCATCTTAAAATGATAATTACAATTTTAAATTCAGCATTACAGACAGACAATAGCTACACAGGGAGGCTCCTCTCCCTGTTTGCAGAAGAGAGTAGAGCCATTAAGTTCCTTCCTATTGCTAAGCAACAGTTGTGTTCAAATCAAACTGCTCTCAGCTCTCTAACAGTAGAAAAATAAGTCTATTCAATTCAGAGCACTACAGCTGAAGGGAGAAGAATAAGGTAGATTTAAGCTACATGTTAATTTTAGATATATTCTCTCCATTTCAAAAATTTTGGGGGGAATAAGCGCAGGGTGTTCTGTCCTATAGGAACAGCCCAGACATGTTTCTCTTTCCAATATGAAAATATGCTCCCTAAGCGCAATTTGATTTTGAATAATTTCACCAAGGTTTACTGGCAACCATGATACCACCTGTAGTCGCTATCTATCATCGCACAACAGATCACCCTGAAATTTACGGGCTGAAAATAACAAACATTTATTATTGCACAGTTTCTTTAGGATGAGATCTTGGAAGTGGCTCAGCTGGGTGGCTCTGGCTCAGGGTGTCTCACAAGGTTGCAAGCCAGATGTCCACCAGGGCTGCAGTCATCCAAAGGCTCAAGTGGGGCTGGAGGGTTCACTTCTAAGTTCATGCGTCAGGCTCTTGGCAGGAGGCCTACTTTCTAGTTTCTAGCTGGTCTCATGGGCCTCTCCTCATGATATGGAAGCTTGTTTCCCCCAGAACAA
Organism: Kogia breviceps; assembly: GCF_026419965.1. NCBI lineage: Eukaryota > Metazoa > Chordata > Mammalia > Artiodactyla > Physeteridae > Kogia > Kogia breviceps. Next base: position 64,149,282 of record NC_081313.1, on the reverse strand, counting down.
GCGATCCAAGAGAGAGACTGACCAAGACAGAGGCCACTATGCCTTCTGGTGACCTAGGCTCCAAAGTCACACATGACCACTTCTGCTTAATTTTATTTGTTAGAAGCAAGTTACTAAGTTCTGCCCACACAAAAATAAAGAGAAATTAAGCTTCACCTCTTGAAGGATGGAGTATGAAAGAATTTGTGGACACATTTTTAAAACCACCAGACCACCCACCAGAAACGTTCATGTCCTTTTCCAAACGAAATGACAGCACTGTAGAAACCCAGAGAATGAAGTTCCAGCTCTGCCTTATCTATGTAAGGCAGAGGTTGGGATTGGTAATAGATCCCGTCAGTTCTCTCTTCATTAGCCAGCTGATATGATTCAAATCTGCCACCTACTACCTATGTGACCTTAGGTGACTTACTTAACTCTCTGTATCTTAATTTCCTCAACTGGAAAATAAGTATAATAATAGTAATATTATTATACTCATTTACTAATATACTTATTATACGAATAATACTATTAATTATATACAATAGTATTATTATATATTAAATATATAATACTATTATTAGTATAATGAGTACATTATACTCATTATACAAATAATAGTAACTACTTCACATATTAGTTAACATATGTAAAGTTTAGACCGGTGCTTGGTATATAGTACACCCTATAGAATTAAGTAACTTCATTGTTGTTGCTTTTGTCATGTTGATAATAAGTTGATAACTGCATACACAAATGCCCAACAGGGAAGCATAGGACAGGGGTCTGCAAGATGTGGGTGCAACTCTGAGAGGCCGTCTGCAAAAACTACCCACAATTATGATGTATTCACAAGATAAAACAGGCTAATTACATGTTATTAAGCTGTGTCTTCAGGTCTTCCTAGCACCTGTGAAGCCACAGGCTACAAATGACAGTTAGATAAACAACACTGGAAAAAAGCCCATATTCTGTGCCTTTCTTACAAGTTTACTCACCAAATAGCTAAACTATTTAAACAGAGCTGAGTGCTCTCACAAATCCAGAAAAAAACAGACAGTGGGGTACATATGTGACATTAACGTAATTCATGGTACTCAATATATTACTGCAAATTTAATCCAATTCTCAATACAGAGGTAAATGCTTCCTCTGACCAGGTTATATCATTGTACTAAGACCCTAGTTTCTGCGATCCTGTGAAAGAAATCACAGACCCCTCAATGCTGCTAGCTAAGTAAGAATCTACCCACAGATGACCAATTTCACTCAGGTTCATCTCTCTGGAGTTACCGTGCTGCTGTTATCTGTCAGGTGAATGCCAGGTGGACACAGAGGTGGAAAGAAGATGGAAAGAAATGGGTATGCTGCAGATGGAGACAGGATCAAGAGTTAGTAACAAAATTATGTAACTCAAGTTTCCCAAGATCTTGTGCTTTTTGAAATAAATGTGGGATTAGAGGCAATATCAGGGCAAAGAAAGAAGCAGTTTGGTAGTGGACAGACCTGAGCCTCATTCTCAGGCACTATGAGAACCTGGGCCGGGCCCTCCAGCACTCTGGGTCTCACACTTGTTTCAAAATCTGTAAAATATGAAAGACAGTCCCCCAAATCCCTTCCATGGTGAAGGGGTGACAATGAGGCATCCTTCAGATCTTGGAGATAAGATTACCCTGGAAAGCAAAAGTAGTCAAGCCACAGTGGACAAGAAGAGATGGACTTCCTACAAAATAGCCCTGCCAAAGGAATAGGAAATAGTTTTGGGGAGGGAAGACTGCAGACATTCAGGAGTCCATTGCTAGCACTGAGGTATGTCTCAGAAACTCTTATCTGGATCAACCTACAACTCCAGCTGTAAATGATTACAGTAAATCTGAGGTCACATACTGGTGGCTCACAGCCAACTGTGGTCCACAGAAGTATTCTGCTTGGCTGGACAGTATTTTTTAAAGAGTGTGAATTCACTTCCAACATTTAAAAATAGGAGATTTCACATAAATATCCAGATTTCTGGTTTCTCTTTAAAAAAGGAAAGAAAACAGATCTGACGGCCCTAGCCTGTATTCTGTCATGGCAAGAACCAGGGGGAGCTGAGCAGTGGCTGCCCCTTTTGCACGTGGTATCAGCCCTCCAGTCCCCCTTTCAGTTACCTGCCTGGCCCTGAAATGGATGAAACTGTACTGCAGTCAAGTAGCAATTAAGCAATGTGAGCGAATCAAAAAAGTGAAAAGGTACAATCAGCTGCATTGTACCTTTGCTGAGGAGATACAGTAATAGAGGAGAATGGTCTGCGTGGAGCTCAGGAAAGGGCAGCACAAAGAAGGAGAACTTGGCAATGCAACATGGTCAGGCAAGAGGGTGCTCAGGCCAGCTGGAACAAGGATTTGGGTTTCCTTGAAAAGCTTATCAAAAACACATGACAGGCTGAGGAAGTGCTCCATGTGATCTGGCTTTGCTGTGGGCATCCTCCCAGGAAGAGAGTGCAATGACCCCCTGACGTGAGCATCCCTAGCTGCTTTGCAGGCTCATACTAGTTAAGAGGGATACATTAGGAGTTCGGGATTAGCAGATACAAACTACTGTATATAAAATAGATAAACAACAAGGTCCTACTGTATAGCACAGAGAACTATATTCAGTATCTTGTAATAACCTATAATGACAAAGAGTATGAAAAAAGTATATATTGAATATATATATTCACTTTGCTGTACACCAGAAACTACCACAACATTGTAATCTACTGTACTTCAATAAAAATAAAAACTTTATAAAAACCATGTAACTCCTCAGTTCCAAAATTTTAATTCCAGTCCGTGTGTGTGTGTGTGTGTGTGTATGTGTGTCTAAAAATTAGACTGGAATCCATTAGCACAGAATATCTTTCCATTTCTTTGTGCCTTCAATTTCTTTCAACAATGTCTTATGGTTTAACATTGTTAAAATGTCCATATTACCTAAAGCAATCTACAGATTCAATGCGATCCCTATCAAAATCCCAACAATATTTTTCACAAAATAGGACCAAAAAAATCCTAAAATTTATACAGAACCACAATCCTAAAATTTATACAGAACCCAAACAACCAAAGCAACCCTGAGTAAAAGAACAAAGCTGAAGGTATCACACTCCCTCCCTGATTTCAAATTATACAACAGGCATGCCTTGGAGATATTGCGGCTTTTGTTCCAGACCATGGCAAAATAGCAGATATTGCAATAAAATAAGTCACACAATTTTTTTTGGTTTCTCAGTGCATATAAAAGTTATGTTTGTGGGCTTCCCTGGTGGCGCAGTGGTTGAGAGTTCGCCTGCCAATGCAGGGGACACGGGTTTGTGCCCCCGTCCAGGAAGATCCCACGTGCCGCAGAGCGGCTGGGCCTGTGGGCCATGGCCACTGGGCCTGCGTGTCCAGAGCCTGTGCTCCGCGGTGGGGGAGGCCACAGCAGTGAGAGGCCTGCGTACCGCAAAAAAGTTATGTTTACATTATACTGCAGTCTTTTAAGTGTGCAACAGCATTAGTTCTGAAAAAATAATGTATATACCTTAATTAAGAACACTTCATTGCTAAAAAGTGCTAACCGTCACCGGAGCCTTCAGCAAGTCATAATCTTTTTGCTGGTGGAGGGTTTGCCTCAATGTTGATGGCTGTTGACTGAACAGGCTGGTGGTTGCTGAAGGCTGGGATGGCTGTGGCCATTTAAAAAAATACAACAACCAAGAAGTTTGCCACATGGATTGACTCTTCCTTTCGCCAACAATTTCTCTGTAGCATACAATGCTGTTTGAGAGCATTTTACCCACAGCAGAAAACTTCTTTCAAAACTGGAGTCAGTCCTCTCAAGCCGTGTTGCTGCTTCATCAACTAAATTTATGTAATATTCTAAATCGTTTGTTGTCATTTCAACAATCTTCACGGCATCTTCAAAAGGTGTAGATCCCATCTCAAGAAACCACTTTCTTTGCTCGTCCATAAGAAGCAGCTCCTCACCTGTTGAAGTTTTATCATGAGATCACAGTAAGTCAGTCACATCTTCAGCCTCCACTTCTAATTCTAGTTCTCTTGCTATTTCCACCACATCCGCAATGACTTCCTCCACTGAAGTCTTGAACCCGTCAAAGTCATCCATGAGGGTTGGAATAAACTTCTTCCAAACTCCTGTTAATGTTGATATTTTGAGCTTTTTCCATGAATCACATGTTCTTAATGACATCTAGAATGATGAATCCTTTCCAGAAAGTTTTCAACTTACCCTTCTCAGATCCATCAGAGGAATCACTATCTATGGCAACTATAGTCTTATGAAATATAATTCTTACATAACAGGCCTTGAAAGTTAAAACTACTCCTTGCTCTATGGGCTGCAGAATGGATGTTGTATTTCACAGGCATGAAAATAACAATCTCGTTGTACATCTCCACCAGAGCTCTTGAGTGACCAGGTGCACTGTCAATGAGCAGCACTATTTTGAAAGGAATCTTCTTTTCTAAGCAATAGGTCTCAATAGTGGGCTTAAAATATTCAGTAAACCATGGTGTAAATAGATGTGCTGTCATCCAGCCTTCGTTGTTCCATTTATAGAGCACAGGAAGATTTAGCATAATTTAGCATAATTCTTAAGGGCCCTAGGATTTTCAGAATGGTAAATGAGCATTGGCTTCAACTTCAAGTCAACAGCTGCACTGGCCCCTAACAAAAGAGTCAGACTGTCCTTTGAAGCTTTGAAGCCAGGCACTGACTTCTCTCTAGCTTATGAAAATCCTAGATGGCATCATCTTCTAATAGAAGGTTGTTTCATCTGCACTGAAAATCTGTTGTCTAGTGTATCTACCTTCATTAATGATCTTAGCTGGCTAGATCTTCTGGATAACTTGCTGCAACTTCTCCATCAGCACTTGCTGCTTCACCTTGCACTTTTATGTTATGGAGACAACTTCTTTCTTTCAAGCTCATGAACCAACCTGTGCTCGCTTCAGATTTTTCTTCTACATCTTCCTCATCTCTCTCCACCTTCATAGAATTTAAGAGTGTTAGGGCCTTGCTTTAGATTAGGCTTTGGTTTAAGGGAATGTTGTGGTTGGTTTGATCTTCTATCCAGACCACTAAAACTTTCTCCATAAGAGCAATAAGGCTGTTTCACTTTTTTCTCATTCCTATGTTAACTGGAATAGCACTTTTAATTTCCTTCAAGAACTTTTCCTTTGCATTCGCAACTTGGTTAACTGTTTGGTGCAAGAGGCCTAGCTTTCAGCCCATCTACTCTTTTGACATGCCTTCCTTAATAAGCTTAATCATTTCTAGCTTTTGACTTAAAGTGAGAGACATGCAACTCTTCCTTTCACTTGAACACTTAGAGGCCACAGTAGGGTTATTAACTGGCCTAATTTCAATACTGTTGTGCCTCAGAGAAACAGGGAGGCCCGAGAAGAGGGAGAGAGGCAGGAATGGCAGGTCGGTAGAGCAGTCAGAACACACTCAGCGTTAATCTATTAAATTCACCATCTTTATATAGGTGTGGTTCATGGACCACCCCCAAATTAAACAGTAACATCAAAGGTTAATGAACGCAGGTCACCATAACAAGTATAATAAGAATGAAAAGGTTTCAAATATTGAGATAATTTCCAAAATGTGACAGAGAGACATGAAGTGAGCAAATGCTGTTGGAAAAATGGTGCTGATAGACTTGCTCGACACATGGTTGCCAAAAACCTTCAATTTGTAAAAAAGACAGTATTTGTGAAACACAATAAAGCAAAGTGCAATAAAATGAGGTATAACTGTACAAAGCTATAGTAATCAAAACAGCATGATATTGGCATAAAAAAGACACAGATTAATGAAACAGAGTTGAGAGCCCAGAATAAACCCACATATAGATGGACAATTATAATTTATGACAAAGGAGCAAAGAACACACAATGGGAGAAAGGATAGTCTCTTCAATAAATGGTATTGGGAAAACTGGATGGTCATATGCAAAAGAATGAAAGTAGGCCACTATTTTACTCCATATACAAAAATCAACTCAAAATGGATTAAAGACTTGAATGTAAGACCTAAAATCATAGAATTCCTAGAAAAAAAACATATGCAGTACACTTTTTAACATTGGTCTCAGCAGTATCTTTCTGGATATGTCTCCTGAGACAAGGGAAACAAAAGCAAAGATAAACAAATGAGAATACATCAAACTAAAAAACTTCTGCACAGCAAAGGAAACCATCAGCAAAACAAAAAGACAACCTACCGAATGGGAGAAGATATTTGAAAATCATATATCCAATAGGGGTTTAATATCCAAAATATATAAAGAACTCATACAACTCAACAACAACAAAACAAACACCCTGATTAAAAAATGGGCAGAGGATCTGAGTAGACATTTTTCCAAAGACATACAGACGGCCAGTAGGCACATAAAATGATGTTCAACATCATTAATTACTAGGGAAATGCAAAAATCAAAACCACAATGATGTATCACCTCATGCCAGTTAGAATGGCTATTCTCAAAAAGACAGGAAATAACAAGTGTTGGTGAGGATGATGAGAAAAGAGAGCACTCATACACTGGTGGTGGGGATGTAAATTGGTGCAGCCACTATGGAAGACAGTATAGAGATTCTTCCAAAAATTAAGAACAGAATTACCATATAATCCAGCTATTCCATTTCTGAGTATTTATCCAAGAAAATGAAGATACTAATTCAAAAAGACATATGCATCCCTATACTCAGTGTAGCATTATTTACAATAGCCAAGATATGGAAACAACCTAAGTGCTCATCAATGGATGAATGGATAAAGATGTAGTATATATGCACAATGCAATACTACTCAGCCATAACAGAAAGATGAAATCTTGCCATTTGCAACAATATGGATGGACCTTGAGGGTATTATGCTAAGTGGAGTAAGTCAGATGGAAAAAGACAAATGCCGTATGTTTTCACTCATATGAGGAATATAAAAAAATAAAATAAACAACCAAAAAAAATTAAAATAAACAACCAAATCAAACAAAAATGAACATAGATACAGAGAAAAGATTAATGGTCACCAAGGGGAAAGGGACATGGGGGAGGGTAAAATGGGTAAAGGGGGTCAACTGCACAGTGATGGATAGAAATTAAACTTTCCATGGTGAGCACACAGTAGTGAATACAGAAGTTGAAATACAATGTTGTACACATGACACTTAAAAATAAATAAAGAATTTAAAGTAAGACTTGGAATCACTGTTAACTTACAATTGGTTTGCCAAAGCTCTTTGTTTTTCATTAATAATAGTGATAATAATGTTTTCATTAAAACATGTAAATAAGATTCATTCTGTCTCCCAAACTTCAACTAGTTATCTTAAGACATTTTTATTGCAAAATGGTTTTTATATATTTTGGAAAGAAAACAATAAAAAATATGTCTCAAATTGGTTTTAGGAACGCTACAACCAGAGAAGGAACAAATACACTGTCGTCTCCATCTAGTTTAGTGATTCTCCATCTTGGCTCCACATAAGTATCACATATGGAACTTTAAAAATCCTGATGCCCCAGATGTACCCAGACCAATCAAGTCATAATCTCTGGGGGTGGGACCAGTTATTGGTATTTTAAAAAGTGAGTCCAAGCCCAATTCACACCAAGCTCAGATCTACTATTGGCTATACAAGCCTGAGTGGTTTACAAGTACGAAGTCACCACCAGTAAAGAACTCACTATTTCTCTAAGCAATTGTAACTGTGCCATTAATTTTCCTATAAATGCATTCATTCATTCCTCTACTTCGTTAATTTACTCTGACTTGCATAGAATGGTAAAACCTATAATCTTTTCACAGATACTCAAGAGTTGCTTGTAGTACCTCCACTGCCGTTATTTCTACTCTCATAAAAATAACCCACCTCACAATTTCATATTTCATTTTAGATCATTTCATAAACTCTATCATTAATCCCAGAGCTTTAGGTATACAGTAAGCACCATGATATGCCCTGAGATGTGTATTTATTGGATTTGCATTTCTATTCATATCATAACTATATCCAAACTGCACCTGCAGATTCCCTGTATCAGCAGCCATCTGAAAGGCACAGATTTTAATTCTACTTTAATGCAGAGCTCCTAAATTTGAGCAGATGCTGGAAAGTGCATTTCAACCAGTGTGGTGGCTCATAAGACTCATTGTTTTTTGTCTCAGCCTTGCAGAGCTAAAACTTATAGAGTTAGCACTTATTTGACTGATTGATGATCACTGGTTCCACTCCCACCTCCACCCGCCACCCCGTGATCAAAATTTCCTAAAGCTGCTCTGATTCCAAGAATGATCAGGGCTGGACTCATAAACAGATTTACCAGGAAGCAGATGAAGCTTAAGCCTCGGGGCCTCTCAATGTGTATGGGCCTCTTCCAAAGCCCTGGGAGGTGCTCTAAAGGTTTGTAATTTTATATTCTTTTCCTCGAGGCAGATTGTGTAAGTGTTGGATCCCACAAATCCCGGATCCATCCACAGTGGGCCTAATGTAACTTGGCTGCCAATCGGAAGGCAAGCACTAAATAAACTGTGAAATCTTCATAATGTGAAGTTAAGAAGAATTAATTGTGTCAAAATCGTGCCCACAGATTAGGCTTTCCTTCCTCTCCAGCAGAGGTACTCCTGTTGGTCTACAAGGAAACGGAGCATGACATGGAAGGAAGAGACACCCATCTTTGGAAAGGACAGGCTCTAAGTCCTTAAAGAAACCAGAGGGGAAATTCCAGTCTTTTCCAGTGTGTGTGGAAATCAGGCAGGCTGAGACCCAAGGGGGAGGACTGGCAATCCTGAGTACATACCAGGCCACCTTCCACAGATAAATCAACTTTCTCTGACTTTATGGCATGCACATCTTATCTGGCCTCTTTGCAAAGAAAATTTTCTGTCCATCCTTTTGCTAAATTTAAATACCTTTTAATGCAGTAAAAATTACCTTCTAAGCAATCATTAAAGAGAAATGGCTTACATGCAAACGCCTGCAGTGAATATTTGAAAGCATAATCACTAACTGACAGTTCTAACCCAGAGTTGCCTGATTCCTGTGTATTTTGATGGAGGTACAGGTTGAGGGCAGGGAGTTGGGGGAGGATTAAAGCAAGAGGGAACCCGAAGAGGAGCCTGAAACATGAAAGCCCGCTCTGCAGACCACAATGGCTTGGCCGGGCGGCATGTTGTTTCAGGCTATAAGCCACATACAGCAGAGCGGCACCACCAGCTGGTCCCATATTGCAGCCAGACAAGCAGACAGGGAGCCTGGAAAAATGGATGCGAGCATGAGATGTTCACTTATCTACACCACCTTCCCTCCTGCTCACCTCTGCGGGCTCTCCACGTTCTAGTGTGCATTCGGGTCAGGAATTCCTGATTCAGAGAGTGGATACAAAGCCTGGTTTGAGACTTAAACATTAGGTAGCACTGGCTTCCTTCGGACACCTGTCGGTCTGGGTCTAGGGCTTCCCTGGCAGTAGCAGGCTCTCCTCTCGCTGACCAGCCAAGGAATCCAGATCATCTTCCTAGCACTTCCTCTCTGCTCCGTGGCCACCTGCCCTAGTGGCCTATGAACCCGAGCCCTTCTGCCAAGTTCTCGTAGGCAGGTGGACTCTCCTGCGGGGCTAGATCCACGGAGCAGCCGAGCCCCAGGGACGTACTGACCCCTACTCCAAAACAGACCCTCTTTCGTACCACCATTAGCCACCGAAACAGACCCCTGTGCAACTTGCTGCCTTGACAGCAGGGCCACAGATACTGCCAAAGCCATCCTTTAGGTCATTTATGTCTAAACTTGAATCATGTGGCTCCAGACCCCATTACAGGCAACATCAGCAGCAGTGTGACAAAAGAGGAGGTCCAGGCCGCCCTGCACCTAGCAGTGCTGGCTGTCAGTCAGCTGTCTGCCCCTCCTCAGCTGGCTCACTGAGGAGAGCTTTCTTGCTAAGTCTCTTTCAGCTGCAGGGGAGAAGCAGGAACAGGCTCGGAGAGTGAGGAAGACTTGGCTACTGTGGTCACTTTATCCTCTGGCCCATCAGGCATGGACAAGCCCAAGTCTGAAAGCCAGTCTCCGTTAGAACTTGGCTTCAATCTCAGGTGAATAAAAGATACCTTCCCCAACCCAGCCTCCAGCAAATGGGGAAATGGTCTCATCCTGAACTGACCTAAAAACTATTTTCCCTTACAAACCATATTTAAAGTAAGAGACCTGTGAGGAAGCTCTGTATTTCACTTTTTCCAAAGACAGACTAGCTTGTGAGAACAAAAGACAGACGAAGGTCTTAGCAAATCACAGCTGGTAACCATCTCTGCCGGAAGTGTAGGGAAGACTCCTTTATTACCTCATCGAAGAGATGTTCATTATTATAACACGTAGTCAACAACAGAAGCCGACTGGATTGAGAAGACATCAATACTATTACCATTACAGGCTGTATTGTGTTATACTGATGGGAATTGAGGGGAAGGTTCTGGGAATATTTGGGGTAAACAACATCCCCAATTTGCCTGACCACATCCAGTGAAGTGTGTGTGGTAAAATATTTAAGATGTGGAATGTAGTCAGAGTGCAAAGATTTTCCATTCAGATGGGAGATACATATATATATATAAAACTATGAATTACTATGGTAATTAATGTTCCTTTTAGTATATCTCTTTGTCCTTACTTCTATTTAGAAAAATTTCACACAGACAGTACCTACCAGTTACTATTGTTGAATATAGGTTCATAGGCTTTGGAAACGGACTTCTTTGTGGTAGGTGAGCAATGGCTAATTAACAAAATACACCAAAAATACACTCCCGGAACACAGAGAATTAGTTTAGGTGAAGATACTCACAGCAACAAGGCTGTTTAAACCACATACGGATTTACTTTAACATAGCGTCCTCCTTGCACATGAGAGAAGAGGACAGAGACCACGAATATAATTTTCCATCTATTTAAAATACCGTGCTTTTATTTTAAGTACTTCTTTACCCTGAAGATTAACTGACAGCAACTCAGAAAGCATCATGGAGCTACTGGAAATGAATTTTGAGTCCTCTAAAGCAATAGATCCCTCCCTCCTCCCCGCCCCCTCCACAAACCTTCCCTCCCACCTTGCATATGCTTTCAGCACTGGACTCAATTAAAAGGGAACCACGTGTTCTCGACAATTTGGCTAAAAAGGTTAAAGAATTCCATAAAACAACATGAAAGAAATAACACATCCTTCTCTGATACAGAAGTTCTTAAAAGGGTTACCCACAGGCCACCTGTGTGAGACTCACCTGAAGGGGCTTATTTAAAAGACGGTATCACACCAAGACGCACTGACTTAGGGGGCTGGGAATCTGCATTCTTAAGAAGCTGCCCAGTGTATCGTCAAGACGCTGGCAGGCAAGGACCACTGATTTACCGTAAATTGCCGTGTGTCTGCACTCAGCTGCTGGCCCCTACTCACCGGGTGGACTCCCATGTCCTGCTGCAGCTGTGGCAATTGCAAAAGCAGAAGCAGGTGAAACAGAGCAGGGGGAGTTGTCGGCCGTCTGTCCTGGTTATTTCAAAAGAATGGAAATGGCATGGTGAGGCAGTTGGATAATAGAACGTAATACAAATTCTCATTTTCATTCCAGCACTGGATGAATGCAAATACCCTGCATTGTCCTTATTAATAGGCAAATAACAAGATTCTATATTAGCAAGTCCATTCTAGGTACAGCCCCAAGAGGAATGAAAGCATACGTCTACACAAAACCTTATACGTGAACACCCATAGCAGCATTATTCATAACAGCCAAAAAGTAAAAACAACCAAATGTCCACCAACTGGTGAAAGGATAAACCAAATCAAAAATTCTCATACAAGGGAACATCATTTAGCTGCAGAAAGGAATGAAGTACTAATACATACTACAACATGAATGTACCTTGAAAACATCATGCTAAGTGAAAGTCAGTAATAAAGAGTCACATGTTGTATGATCCCATTTACATTAAATGTCCAGATTAGGTAAATCCATAGAGACAGAGAGTAAATTAGTGGTTTCCAGGGGCTGGCGGGGAGACAGGAATGGGGAGTGACTACTAATGAGGACATGGTCCCTTGGTGGGGGAGGTGATGAAAATGTTCTGGAATGAGATAGTAGTCATGGCTGCCCAGCCTTGTGAATATATAAAACCACTGAATTGTATATTTTAAAAGGGTGAATCTTATGGTATGTGAATTTTATCTCAATATAAAAAATATTTTTAAAAAATATTCTTGGGCTTCCCTGGTGGCTCAGTGGTCGAGAGTCCGCCTGCCGATGCAGGGGACACGGGTTCGTGCCCCGGTCCGGGAAGATCCCACATGCCACGGAGCGGCTAAGCCCGTGAGCCATGGCCACTGAGCCTGCGCGTCCGGAGCCTGTGCTCCGCAACGGGAAGAGGCCACAACAGTGAGAGGCCTGCGTACCGCCAAAAAAAAAAAAAAAAATTCTACATTTTACTGATGGAATTTTCTTCTCAAAATACCTTTAGAAGCAGAGATGGGTTCTTAAATCGAAGGATGCACTCAGCACCTTTTTGCAGCCCTTCTCACTCAGATACTTACACACAGCATTTGATAATATTGCTGACAACCTCACTGTTTTTCTCACCCAGGCTTTTAATGAAGATAGTTAGTTCACTGTGATTCTGTGATTTTTGATTAGTTTGCCCCTAAAGTTATATAGTCATGCTTAAAATAAATAAGAGGGGAAGCAAAGAGCTGCTAAATGTGCCCAAGCATGAAAGCAAAGAACAGTTCTACCCTCTCCTTCAGCAGTAGCCTGAAAACATTTGTGAAACAAGGTGGCAAGTAGACAGATGAACAGGCAAAATTCAGCTACACAGTGAGAAAATGTGTGATACTGTCCCCATTTGGATCCACCATATTATCATAGATTTTGGCTTTCTTCCTGTATCGTAGGGATTTAGTCAGATCAGGAAAGAAACAAAGGACTTTAGTTAATCCACAAACAGGATGAGGATTTCCAAATGGTGTTTATATAAATTTAAAAAAATTTTTAATGAATATAAACATATGAAAGAGACTATACTAAAACAGAGCTCTAATAACAGTAACCAAGTAGATAGCATTTAACTCTTGCCTTGGTAAAGTTTTGCTTTCACAGGCTTTGGCCCCAAACTCTTACAGGTTTAATGAACTCAAGGGAGTCTGTCCCATGTGGCAATGGTCAAAGAAGTTGCCAAGGCTTGGACTGACCAAGGCTCTAAGAAGAGTAAAGAGATTTGGCTAATTCCATAGTAGTCCTATAACAAGCCAGGGAATCTAGCTTGTTACCTTGGGTTTTCAGAACTATCCAAATGTCAGGGTGACCCATGACTGACCAGGAGCCCCAAAGGGCTAATATCCATCAGGGCAAATCTGCTGACAACAGCCTGACCCAGACTAGCTTCTCTTGGAGGTGATGGCAATGAAAACAGCTTCCACGACGAGGCTAAGGCTGCAAATGAAATGACCATTTGGAGACACGCACCCTATCTTTCGCTAAACTGCCTTACTTAAAGCAGGAGTATGAGAGTTAGAAAATGTCTACGTTTTACATGGGTTACTTAGGGTGAATCTGGTTTCATAATTGAATAATTTTCCCTTCCAACTTGAAACAACTGGCTTGAGGAGAAAAGAAGAAAACATTTCTAAAACAACTGTAATTTGGATATATTTATTTGAGCAATGAGGAGATCAAAGATTTCTGTCTTTTGCTCTGACAGTCTTCCCCTCCAATTAGAAAACATTTGGTATATTCTAAAACAAATTATGGGATAATGTTTTATAATTTTCATAACTATAGAAAAGATACCAGATTCTGTCACTAGCAATAATGAAGATTGGAGTCCCATGCAACTGGACTTTATTTTAGTTGAAACAATGTTCTTAATAAGGTCCCCCCGACAATTTTGTGTCCCAGATGAACCTATTTAATACAGGCTACAATGGGATTCATGGTAAGGTATCAGAGTCTGGGAACATTTTGGTAAAACCAGCACTGACATTCAATCAACTAGCAGCTAAGAACAGGCTTCTCAGTTCAGGTTACTCCACACAAAGTGCCATGCAATGATGGGGTCAAATAAATATTGGTTATACTAATGACATACTCTCTAATCATTTATTTTCCACTACTTGGTCCTACAGTAACATTTGCTTCCCATTACTTTTCATAACCGAGACTAAAAATATTCGGGGAGTGAAACAGTAAGGCAAACAAAATATTCAGGAGCTAGAATCTTCCCTCGGTTGTGTGTTTCTGAGTCCCTTTCCGAGCGCTCACCTCCGGGCTGGCGGTAGCGGAGGTGCCGAGGAGTTGAGGGTGACCTGCAAGGTGAAAGTTCGGTGGCATCTGCCGCGGGGGAGCCTTCCACTCCTGCTCGGTCCACCGGCGCAGACTCTAGCACTGCTGCTTTAAAACATCATGAATTTTAACAACCAGGCCATGAATTCAAGAGCTTCTTGTCAGTATCATGCATGGAAACACAAAAGTTCATTATGGATAATAAGCATTTCATGTTAGTCTATATTTTTAAAGGACTTTATCATGAAACAGAGTCACTCTTCCTGGCGGAATGTTAACGACACAAAGTCTAACTGTGGCTCATCTCCACACCTGTCTTACTGAGCCTGCTGAGCCTGGTTGACCCTCCCAAGCCCCTTTTGTTCAACACAACAGATGTTACTGATAAAAAGAAGAGGATCTGCAGTGGCTTCCCCGCCCTACAGAATGTTTCTGCCTTCTTGGAGTGGGAAAAAGAGGGACTTTTTCCAGATGGTAAATGAACATTGGGACTTCATTAGTTCTTTGCCTGGGTTGCTCCCTTATGACAATTAAAGGAGCCCCCCTGCCTAAGGATCTACAGCTGTACTGTCCAAAATGGTAACACGAGCCAAAAGTGGCTATGTAAATTTAAATGAAAACTAAATTTAAGTGAATATTTCACTTCCTCACTTGCACTGGCCACACTTCAAGTGCTCAGTAGCCACGTGTGGTTAGTGGCTACGGTACTGAACAGCACTTCCATCCTCCCAGAAAGTTCTATCGGGTAGTCCTGTCCTAGAGCTACAGATCAGCAGGAAGCAAGTGGAAATTTTTACAATGAACAGTTGAGAGATTTTTAAGATAGTTGGTGCCTCTTCACTGCAGCTAACATCCCATGAGTAAAAGAAACAGTCCAGAGTCACATTTAAGCTATTACCATACCCTTTGCGCTAGCTTATTAACCAGGTAAAATTACAACTTTGTGTGTGTTCTTTGCAGGAAAAGCACTACAAAAATTTCATAAATTTCCAACAACTCTTCCATTTCTTTTTCCTTGGGCTTTTCATCAACCGATAAAAGCTGTGTCACCTCCACTAGTTTTCCATTTACCCTTGTCAGCAGAACTACTCTCAACTCAACTCTCTTTACCATTCCATTCAAGATTTCACTCAACAAACCTGACAAAATCCCTAATGACTTCACATAAAGCCATTTTTACACTTGCATGTGATTTACTCCCTTAGAAATATGGCCCCAAGTCAGCTCTTTTGAAAAACAAAGGGGCCAGGGAAGGGAAATGGTTAGAATCTTTCCTCGAATGACATAATTACAGTCAAGCTGGCAATGATGCAGGATGGAGACATAAAAATCAGTGCTTAGCTGTTAGTTTTATTATTTTCTAAATAACTCCCTCAAAATGCAGTAATGGAAGGCATCTGCTTTGCAAGAGCAAGCAGAATATCAAATGTATGTCCTTGGTCTGATTCAACCATTCATTCCTCTGAGGCAAATGAGCAAATCATTTAGTCAGCAATTACACTGAACCCAAAAAACTTCCCAGCGAGAGAGCTGGACAGGCCCCGAAAGTCCACTGAAAGAACAGGAAAGCACAGAATAACATTGTAAGCAAACGGACACCTACAGAGAGGAGAAACCATGGGGGGGGGGGGGAAGAAGCGTTTCCTTCTGGCAGGTTCACTTTCAGTCAAGTTCCATGCAAAGCAGCTTTGCCTGCAGAACGAGTGGGCAGATGTGGGCTCAAAACAAATGCTAAAATTGGGAGCACTTTCAGCCCACAGGCAGGCAATTTTCAAACTAAGAATACAGAAACAGACACTAGTGATGTGGGTCGTGCAGCAATGCTTAGACTGGTTGCACAGCCACGGGCCAAGAGAACGCTGATGGGGTAAGAGACCCAAACACAGTGAGTGAGCTGCCCCATGGCTCTCCTTTCTTGCCTGCTGTCGGTTATGTTTTTTGTTGAGATCTCACCATTGGGTGGAATCTGGATGTGAGTTGGGCTGATATTTGGGCTTTTTAGAAGGACCCAGGATAGCAGAAGGTGGGGACTTGGTGGTAGGAAGAAAGAGGGGCACTAATGAATGTTGGGTGAGCCTGGAACAGATCTGGGGACTGGGTGGGGGTGAAACGAATTGCATAATTTTCCCCTCCAAAGTTCACAGTCTCACTCATTTTGAGGGATAATTCCTATTTCTCTTCTTTCCCTTCATGTCATTTGAAGTTCTCCTGCCAGGAAATATTGCAAGGCTGGCATTATAACAGCAATGACAATAAAACTGGACAAAGGTTACTAGCATTTATCAAAGACGGTACCCTGAAACTGTCTAGCCGGACAGCAGTGAGGGAGACCCATGACCTCAGTATGGGCCTAATGGTGAAGCTGATCTTGTGCAATGAGGTTTGTGGAGTTGCATCCTGAGGTGAAAAGCAGAAACTGTACAAACTCTTGGCACAGGGTTTCTTATTCAAGCCTGCCAGCTGTCTTAAGTGTTACCATTATGCAAAGCACATGCAAACATCTTTCAAATTAAAGACAGATCATTGTCTCCCTTTACTTTGCCAACTGGAATTTTCAAGACTAGATAGCAGAGTTAATACGGCAGCACTCTTGGCTTCTGTAGACATTCTGTGCATGTGCACGCGCACACACACACACACACACACACAATTTGTCAGGCTGACATTGAAGTAAAGTGTTTAATCCATGACTTTTCTAGAACTATTCATGATCAGTATTGCCTATATACCAATGCATAAAAGGAAAAACTAGATCTATAACTCCTTTGTTTCACCTTTTCAGAAAAATGCCAACGAGCTCCCTAGACCCCAGTATAATTCTAAGCTTTCTATTCACAGTGTCTCCTTTATGAGGATCCACAGGATAAATTATTCTCAAGTCTCAGGAGCAAGAAAAGATGTGCCTGCACACCAATCTATTCTTAGCTTTCAATATGAATCACATAACTGATTACATTCAGAACCAAAATCAGAGTGACTTTAGGAACTGCAGAGGACCACACAGTACTTACTCATTTGTTCACTAACCATACCCATGGCCTCATACGATTTTCCTCCATTGCCTGATTTCCTTATCTATTTTAGTTTTAATCCAGGGTACCATGTGCCTCTTTGACCTACCATCTTAAATACTTTCAAGAACAAGATGGGAAGTAAATACATTAAAAATAATCAGAAGACAGCTACAGAAAGAGAAAATAAATCAAGATGCAATGAGGTGGCCCAAAACAAAGTGTTTAATAAAAGGATTGCTGGAGGGGGGCGGAAATCATGGTAAAAATGAGAGATAAAGGGGGACATATTAGTGGGTAGATGTGACTAAGACACACGGGGCAGAGGAGCGGGCATCTCTGGAGATGAACTTGGCTCTAATGGGCTTCAACAAGTGCCATGGGCCACACATGGACACAACCCTGGAATGTCCCCACCTCCCACAGTGAGAGGAGCTCTGTATTTAATCTGGGAACTGCAATATCATATTTCTACTCCGCGAACCATGTGGATAAACTGACCCTTGAAATTCTAACTGCAAATCATCTGTTTGGGGAAAATCCAGTGGAGAAACACAGAGGCAGTAAGCCCTCAACTTTGGCTATTTCTCTAATGTGAGAAAGAACCTACTATTTCTGCCACACCATTATTCATGGACCCTCTCCATCTGCTGAGCCCTGGTCAGAATTGATCCGAGCTGCTACATAACAAGCTCTCTAGCTGATGCTAGCTGTGCCCACAATGATCCCTGATGCCACCTCTGCCCAACACCTACACTGACAAGTCTTTGCAGCCTTTGTCAGTGTCCTTCCCTGAGAGCTTGATCTGGTTCTTTCTCATTTATCTTGGTCTCCCCAGGTCTAACCTTTTTCCAGATTATCATTCCTGGGGAAAAACTACTGATTCCTACCAGTGATCACACCTCTATCTGAGACAGCAGGACAAACAGATGTTACGATATGGCATTGGACCAACACTATGCACTTTGGGCTTGGACTTCAAAGAGCAGAACTAGGGAACTTCGTGACCACTGTGGAACAATCCACGTGTAAGTTAAAGTGTAAGAATTAATTAAGATGGGTAATGGGCAGCTTGACTGAGGACCTTTAGAATGACGACATGTACTTAGTCTATAATGCAGAAAGGAATAGATTTTTCGTTTGATCCTCTATTCAAGAAAAAAGTTAATACCTATACTACTAAGCATTAGCCAAATTAAAATGCAATCTCTGGGAAATTGCAAAAAAGGAGAAAGATGCTCACCGTACTCCTGTTAGGAGGCCACCATCAAAAGAAAGAAAATATTAAGTGTTGGCAAGGATGCAGAGAAATTGGAACCCTGTACACTGTTGATGGGAATGTAAATGGTGTAGGCACTATCAAAAACAAAAATTTCCTCAAAAACTTAAAAGTAGAATTACCATATGACCTAGCAATCTCACTTTTGGGTATATATGCAAAAGAATAGAAAGCAGGATCTTGAAGAGATAGCTGCATACACATGTACACTGCAGTATTATTCACAGTAGCCAGGAGATGGAAGCAACCCAAATGTCCATCAATAGAGGAATGGATAAAGAAAATATGGAGTATATATACAATAGAATATTGTTTAGCCTTAAGAAAGAAGAAAATCCTGGCACATGTTACAGCATGGATGAACCTTGAGGACATTATGCTACGTGAAATAAGCCAGTCACAAAAAGGCAAATACTGTGTGATTTCACTTATATGAGGCATATAAAATAGTCAAGCTTGGGACTTGCCTGATGGCGCAGTGCTTAAGAATCCGCCTGCCAATGCAGGGGACGTGGGTTCAAGCCCTGCTCTGGGAAGATCCCACATGCCGCAGAGCAACTAAGCCCGTGTGCCACAACTTACGAGCCTGTGCTCTAGAGCCCATATGCCACAACCACTGAAGTTTGCGTGCCACAACTACTGAAGTCTGTGTGCCTAGGGCCCGTGCTCAGCAACAAGACAAGCCATCACAATGAGAAGCCCACGCACCACAACGAAGAGTAGCCCCTGCTCACCGCAACTAGAGAAAGCCCGCGTGCAGCAATGAAGACCCAACGCAGCCAAAAATAAATAAATATTTTTTAAAAAGTAGTCAAAGTCATAGAAACAGAAAGAAGATGGTGGTTGCCAAGGGCTGGTGGGAGGGAGAAATGCGGAGTTGTTCAATGGATATAGAGTTTCAGTTCTGCAAGATGAAAAAGTTCTAAGTATGTATTGCACAACAATGTGAATATACTAAACACCACTGAACCGTACACTTAATGGCTAAGATGGCCAAAAACAAGGAGGAGGAAGAGGAGGATTCTTCAGCAGAGTTTATAAAAGTTTACTAGATGCTAGAAAGCCCCAGGAAGACTAGTAGCAGGGTTTCCTCTACAGAGCTGCACATGGTGTCAAAACTGGACAAAAGCTGCCCCTTCAGAAGCACTGGTCACTCCTGCTCTCAGAAATGGGTTTCACCACTAGGGGTTACCATCAGCCCTTTGCTCATAGGTTCTCTTTGCCCGTAAGTTTGCCTGTTTCCTCCGTCCAACTGAGACAGGAAGGAAAAGGGCAGAGCACAACCCTTAAAAGAATGACACAGGGGCTTCCCTGGTGGCGCAGTGGTTGGGAGTCCGCCTGCCGATGCAGGGGATACGGGTTCGTGCCCCGGTCCGGGAGGATCCCACATGCCGCGGAGCGGCTGGGCCCGTGAGCCATGGCCGCTGAGCCTGTGCGTCCGGAGCCTGTGCTCCGCAACGGGAGAGGGCACGGCAGTGAGAGGACCGCATACTGGAAAAAAAAAAAAAAAAGAATGACACAACCGGCCTTCCCTGGTGAGTCCGCCTGCCGATGCAGGGGACACGGGTTCGTGCCCCGGTCCGGGAAGAGCCCACATGCCGTGGAGCGGCTGGGCCCGTGAGCCAGCGCATCCTCCAGACCCTGTGCTCCGCAATGGGAGAGGCCACAGCAGTGAGAGGCCCGAGGCCCGCGTACCGCCAAAAAAAAAAAAAAAAAAAAAAGAATGACACAACCATGAAGAAGAATAGGATACCACAAAAAACAGTTAGAACCTACTAAGCCCAAGATGGTGGAAGATTTGTCTCCCAGGAGACCTTGAGCCTCATTATACACCCATTGTAATGCATTAACACCCACTGTAATGCATTAACACACTAAATGACACACCCACCAGTGCCATGACAGTTCCAAGGCTGACCATAAAAGGCCAAAAAGTGGGCGGTGGCCCAATTCCTGGAAATCCCCACCCCTTCCCCAAAGTAGCTGGAATAATCCTCCCACTCATTAGCCAATGAAATTACCCAGCCCATAAAAACTAATGGCCCCAACACCAGGGGCTGCCTCTCTCACCTTCTGTCTATGGAGTGTGTATCTCTCTAAATAAACCTGCCTTCACTTTACTATGTCTCACTCTTGAATTCTTTCTTGCACGTAGCCAAGGACCCTCACTTGGTGGCCTGTCAGGGACTGTCAGGGACTGTCAGGGACTCACTCAAGACCTGGGACATGACCATCCTCTGGTGCCCCATTTTTTCCCCACAACACAACCTATTTATCCATTCTTCTTGGCTCATGTCAATGACACTTCCTGATTCTTCTCAAACCTTATCTTCCCCGCTTTTCACCTTCTGGAGCACTCCATCTATACCTCTTGTACCACCTGCCCTATACTTACGTTTTGTCCACCTTCTCCAGGGAACTATATATAAGGGGCCTGAGAACCATCTTATTTACCATTATGGACCCTGTAGCACAGCAACCTGCACAGAGAAGGTGGTCACACAGTGACTCCTAAACAGACCTTACCGTGTTCTCATCCCAGCCTCAGGGGCAATCAAACCAAAGCCTCAGAGTCACAAATGTCTGGCACTAAAATGCTTATTCCTAAAGCTCTCCTAACTCAAAATAACATGAGAAACCAGACTTACCTCCAGATTTCCCCTCTCCTATGTAATACAATCTAATAAAGGAGAAGAAAAAAAACTTTCCATATTCTGGGAAAGAAGGGAGGTTTGAGATAAGCCTCCCAAAGTCATTCCCACCATGGAGATTCCCAAGCACTGGCCTGGATCAAACCCCAGATGCACCTGTCACCTTGTGCATCACCTCATTATTCCCAAGAAAAATCCATCCTGATTCTACTAAAGGTTGTTGTTCTAATGACTTTTTAATTATCTTCCCCGTTCATCCTCCTTAGTTGCTAATGTGTCAGTTTCAAGAATTTCTTGTTTAATTGGGTGTTCCTTTTGATGACAACTGCTCCAGTTAAAATTCCATTAAGTACTTCACTCAGAAAGCTTATTTAAGTGATCTGAGCTAGAAACTACAAAGAATCTTGAAGCAGGTAGAAAAGCAGGGGTCTATGCTTCCATCTGGGTGATCCTCTTTAAAATCTGGACACTTTGTCTGACTTATTGCCCAGTTTTTTATTATGTTATCAGTAAAGAAATCAGTTACTATATAGTAAAAAAAAAAAAAAAGCTATTTGCTAACTTGGCCATGAAATATTTTTTTATTTTCATCACAGAAAAAACACTGGATTAATAAAAGAACAAGGATCACCTCTTCCAATCTCTATGTTGTACCAAGCTGAGGAGGGTAGGGAAATGTGCCACAGGAATCCTTGATTAGTCCCCTGAGTGTTTTGCTTGATTTATTCATTTAACAAAAATTTACTACCTGCCAGGCACTGGCCAAGGCACTGACAGTACAGAGTTGAACAAGACAGACAAGGTTGCTGATCTCACGAGCTTATATGGGAAGACTGTCCAGGCAGAGGGATAAACAAGTGCAAAGGCCCTGAGGCAGAAATGACCCAGGTGTTTCTGAGACACAAAAAGGAAATCAATGCGACTGTAGCCTAGCAAATGAGGGAGTGTGGCAGGAGCAGGGGTTAAAGAGAGAGACAGCATCCAAGTCTCATAGGATCTGAAGGCCTTGGGAATACCAATGTGCTTTATTCTAAGTGTGATAGGAAGTCATTAGAGAGTCTCATCAGGAAACCAGATGATTTAATTCACATTTTCAGAAACCACATTGGTTGTGTCATGGACAATGAACACTGTCTCAGACTTAACTTTTCTTCCTATATCTCTGTTGTAATAGAGAGCGTTGCCTTGAAAACTAAACTGAAGAAGTCATCTTAATGACCTAGCTTCCAGGCTATGTCGTCACATTAGCAGGGAAAGGCTGGAAGCTACAGGTGCTTAAGGTAGACACTGGAGAAGGAGAAGGCTCTGAGGCTCAAGGTCATGGACGAGGACCATGGCAACCTATCTCTATGCCAAATATCATGCTATGCTCTTTAGCCAACCAGCCTTAATTCCACCAAGAACCTTCCAGTGATAACCCTTTAGATGACACCATTCTTCCATAGACAACTGACCTCAATTAGCCTTTTATCATAGAAGGCGGCTAACCTTGCTCTCCTTCCACAAAGGCTAGAGGGAACTACAGGAATTTTCTCTTCTAACTAGCCATTGTATTCATTCTATTTTCTGTGCAGAAGTAGGAAAGTTGTAAAGAAAGGAAACTAGGGCTCCAGAAGGAATGGTGGGGAAACAGGGGGCCAGCAAATGCGGGGTATGGCAGCTGGATAATACCTCTTTGAATACTTCGTTTTAGCTTGTTACACAGATCCACGCGGGGGTTATCTACATGCTCTTCTACAGATCCTGGGCTTTGTTCTGGAGAAGAAAGGCCTCGGCTAAGATCCAGTGGTACTTTACCAGTGTGTGGTGGTGGGGATGCAGCAGGGCTGTGAGTGGTTGTAGGACTGTTGCACGCCGAGGAGGTGGTCAGGTCCAATGCTCCTATCCTTGAGTTCAAGGGAGAAGTCAAGGACAACTTTCTGGCCCTCACTGGGGAGGACGTTCTGGACACAGCCAGTGGTGGTGGGGAAGAGAATTTGCGACACAGGCGCGGGGATTTGCCATCCACCAAGTGTTCACCTCTGCTGTTCTGGCTGGTAGCGAAAAACAATTCCAAGGACCTAAAAATAAGAGTAAAAGCTATTAACAGGTTGTAGCCAAGTGAAAATGAGTCCCCTGATGTCATTCAAGAACATGCTCCCTACATTAAAAGGCCACAATATCATCACACTTCTGTTGCTGGATTCACCTTCATTTAAATGCTGCATGTATACCACACACTTGCCAAAGGAACACAGACACTATTTAGGCTTAGTCTAATCCCCTGCTACTAAACTGTGGTCCAAAGACAAGTAACACTGGTAACGGGCTCCACTCCAGACCTACTGAATCAGGGCCTGCAATTTAACAAAAAAGGAGAAAGAAAAGCCCCAAACAATAGAGTTATCTTCCAAATATTCACAGGGCAAGCAACGGTCACTTGGAAACTTCAACTGCTTCCCTTGGGAACTATCTGTGACCTCGACTCCCCCCCCACCTTCTACTGGTGGGGACTGGCAAGTTCAAAGGCAAGCCAGTGCCCTGCAGAGCAGGGCTGCCCATCTGCACAGAGACCCAGGGACCAGGTGGGCCACACTTTCATCACAGGCTAGTGCCAGGCCTACCTGACGGGGATAGAGGTGAAAGGCCTCTTGTATATGTCAGAAAGTTTCCCCAGCACCACGGCTGCCGTCGTGAAAATCCGATAGGTGTGCAGAAAGGTATTGAGGAAATCGATACTAAGAAACCGCAGGTCTGTCAGTCGCTCCAACAGGCGCTCCACACTGGCATAACGGATCTGGGGCACTTTGCAGGAGTTGAGTGTTTTACTGAAGCAAATGTCAGTGTCATCCTTGTGAAGACGGGCATCAGACCTACGCACAAGGCAGGAACATGAGGACAAAACCAGGGCGCGGCTTGCCTCTCAGCCCCTGAGTATCTCAATATTTGTAAATATATACTCGTGTCTGTGCTTCCCCTTACATTTGATGAAAGATGTGATAGGACATATTACATACAACAAAGCAGGGCTGTAGAAACATCTAACGTGCCATTATAATTTAGGAAGTTCAGAATTAATTGTGGAGACGTTAATAGTTCATTTCACTCTGTGAATTCCTTCTGCAGGGGAGGAAAAATAATTTTCCCTCTACCCTCCTGAGTTGTTGGCTGAGACCCTGTGATAAAAGACAGATTAACAAGAGAAAAATAAACAAGTTTATTAACATGTATACCTCACGTATACATGGGAGATAACCAGGGGAAAATGAGAAACTCACAGAGGTGGCTTAGAACTCAGACTTAAATACCATCTTATAGGAGAAGGAAGGTAGGGGGTACGTAGGCCTCTCAAGGGAGAGTAAATGATTTTTAGGAAAGATGAATGAACCCTTAGAATAGATGGAAGGTATGATAGTTTGTGACACTTTGCCTGGGTGTGATGTCGACATCTATTCTCTCCTGTGATAACTGTCAATCTTCCATGGTTGGTGAAACTCCTGGGAAGGGGATTTATGACAACTGAGTTCCTTTTGGAGAATCTGTCTTTAGGCAGATAAGAAGAATTCAGAAAAATCCTCTCTCTGCATTTGCTGTTTTTCAAGTGCCTATAGCTCAACATAATCAATATGTCACAGAGGCATATTATAGGATGGCATATTCTGCTACCCTTCACTTCTTTCTCTGGTTCAATCATGTTTCATTAGGAAATTAAAGCCAAAGCCCTATTTAGGAGGGGCACTGTTTATGCCCTCAAATCAGAATATCAGAAGTAGCAGAATATCAGAATAAAAAGTAGCAGGTAGGCTTCCCTGGTGGCACAGTGGTTGAGAGTCCGCCTGCCGATGCAGGGGACACAGGTTCGTGCCCCGGTCCGGGAAGATCCCACATGCTGCGGAGCAGCTAGGCCCGTGAGCCATGGCCACTGAGCCTGCGTGTCCGGAGCCTGTGCTCTGCAATGGGAGAGGCCACAACAGTGAGACGCCTGCGTACAGCAAAAAAAAAAAAAAAAAAAAAGTAGTGGGTGATGTTCTCCCCACAGAGGGTTGGGGAGGAAGAGGAGACCCAAATATCACTGCTGTTATCTGTGGTTATCTCTTTTTCTCACTTCTAATTTTGTACATCTGTGCTTTCCCCCTTTTTTCTTGATTAATAGATTATATTATTAGGTATTTTCCCTCTGGAACCAGCTCTTTGATTGCTCAATTCTACTGTTTTTCTATATTTTAATTTATTAATTTCCATTCTTATCTTAGTTATCTCCTTCCTACACTTTCCTACAGTTGATTTTGTCATTCTTTTTCTAACTTCTTGAATGTTAGAAAATGAATGCTTAATCCATTTCATTCTTTCTGGCTGATAAATGAATTTAAGGCCAACCTTTTTTTTCAATATACGGGCCTCTCACTGTTGTGGCCTCTCCCGTTGCGGAGCACAGGCTCCGGACGCGCAGGCTCAGCGGCCATGGCTCACAGGCCCAGCCGCTCCGCGGCATGTGGGATCTTCCCAGACCGGGGCAAGAACCCGTGTCCCCTTCATCAGCAGGCGGGCTCTCAACCACTGCGCCACCAGGGAAGCCCAAGGCCAACCATTTTCTGATTACAATTTAATCCATAAATTGTGTGAAATGTTGTGTTTTCCTTACATTTTCAATATTCTGCAGTGTTAAAAATGTCTTCATAAAAAAAGTAATGGCTGTAATATAGGCAGTCAACTCTTCTAAAGATTTCCGCTGAACAGTACCCACCTGCTCACCTGCAATGCTGAGCTTTTCTCATCCTCTAAAGCCTCCCACCTGGCTGCTCCTCAACCCATCCCCTGAGGCCCTTGCACTGGAAGCCTGCGGCAGCCTCTCCAGGTGGACAGCAAACTGGAGGGAAGATTCACATGGCAGCCCTCAAGATCCTTGGCTGTGCTCAGAGCTATCAGCCCATGGTGCACCTTTGTTAGAAAGGGCAAAAGAAGCTGGCATAGAGGCCAAGTTCATAAGATGAAAAGCTTGGAAGCTGAGGCTGAATCCAAGTGGGGCTCAAAGAAATGCATACCTTCGCTAGGACTGCCCGTAGCCTTCACATTCCCATCTGAGACGCCATGTCCCCCTTCATGGCAGCATGTCAGAACAGAGAGTCAGTGAAGTCCTGGATTTCACCACTTGATTAAAGGATACACTACAGGGCCAGTGATGTTCAGTGAGGCAGCTGCTTGCTAAGAATCAGCTGGCTTGTTGTGAGTGTCCTTAATTAGCCCTTTCAGCACTTCAAGGGATTTTAAGTTATATATTTATTTTCTCTGGGATAAAAAGAAATCAATAGCTTCCTTAGCTTGCTCTTGGAAACGTTCCACCCCAAAGTAAGCTCAGTGCAGATGGAAGGACTTCATTTGCAGGCTTGAAAGAGCATTTTAAATGAGTAGCTTACTTCTGGTGAGGAACTATGGGTGGCCTGTTAGTTTTAGTCATGTCACTGATCTCGAAAATACATAAGTGCATCTTCTGAGATTCTTGAAAATAGCATGGCTCTTTTTTGCACTTAGTATGTGACCCTCAGCCAACTTTACTTTTCTGGTTCTTAACCTTTCTCATTTGTTAAAAGACCTTAGAAACTTTTATGAATCAACCAGTCTGTCTAGAGGATGGCTAATCGAGGTAATCACTTTCTCTCCCACCATTTTCCCACCTAAAATTTCTATTTTCTAAGAAAACTGAGGGCAACTATTATTAAAAGAAAGCAAACGTTAGCCTATATACATAAAACATCACTTAAAGGGATATAATCACCTAATAAATGTCATGATTTTGCATTCTATTCATAGTTTTGAGCTTTGCATCTTTTGACTATAATTACTTTAACCAAACATAGGAGGAAAAAATACATTGTAACCAACATGAAATTGAAACTGACTAATTCTCTTCAAAATTATGACTACATTTTCATTTAAAGAAATTAAATATTATGAAATTATTTAATTTTCTTTTATTACATTGAATGAAATCTTAATTTCCTAAGGGACCCTCAAGAAGATACAATGCATTACTTAAGCCTCCTATGATAATAACACCTCCTTTTTGGTAAACACTTAAAAAAGTAATTTTGAGACATCAAACCCAAATCATCTATTGTATTAGTAAGTTTTAAAAGGAAGTGCCTGCAAAGTAATGCCATTAGGGTAGGATAATTTTTTCTTTTAATTCTGTAAAACATCTTTTTTTTTTTTCTCTTTGCATGTAGCCAGAGAGATGTGCAAGGAGGCAAGAATACAGAATTTAGGGTAGAATAGTGCCATGGAGGAGACTATCAGCAGGAACAGAAATTGCAAAATCATCCTCTTTTTTCTGACTGAGGAGAACCAGGCTCAATGAAGCAGGGAAAAATATAAGGACGAAAGATAAGAAATACATGAAACTCTGCCTTGGGAATATATCTAGTAGAGTACAGATGGGCATCCAAACATGTGTGGCTCCAATAGGAAATCCCTACAGCCCGCGACACAGGTTTCTGTCCTCCCAAGAGAGTGGTTCCAACTCATTGCAGTGACCCTCCCTGTGCACCCAAACGCAGGAAAGTCTTGGTCTGTACAGGAGGCAATTATATCAAATACAAATGAGATTGGACATGGGCATTAGTCAAACTGCCATCACAGAGGAAAGAAGATGCATTCAGGAGCCAGCCGTAACTTGGTCAGGCACAAAACTAAAGTTTTTCTCCGTTCTAATTTTTAAAGTGAACAAAATGTATACATAGTGGGTGTGCAGCTGCCCGAAGGCTTAGTAGCTTATAACTTGGCCACCAAGTCCAACTTATTCTCATTCTAAAGCAGATTGGACTTTCATGGCTGTCTAAGCTTCATGAAAGTACTCTTAATAAGGAATTAAGATAATATATATTATTTTGTGAAATATTAAAATAAGACTACTATGGTAGAAAACTAATAAGAAAACTAATCTGGTGATGTGAACTTAAAAATTAAGTCATAATTTGAAACTTTTGACTTAATATTCCATACTTGGTTTTAATTTTAGTATTGTACATTTTTAACTGACTTGTTTTTTTTAAACTATACTAAATTTAAAACCTAGAAAACTGAATGCTAAAGGAATCTGCCTGAGTTTTTAAATGACCCTACTCAAAATATTTTAAAATTTGACTAGCAATTTAAAACAGTATCATCCTTTTATATTTTTTCTGTAGTAATTATGGCACTAGTATAATGTACTCTGCCTTCATCTGATACAATAATTAAGTTTGAAAGTTTATACCATTGGAATGATGCTAATTACAATTAATACCTATCAGAAGAGAAAAGCTGATGTTGTTTCTTTGTCTTAAACAGCTCAGACCTAAAAAAAGTCTACATAAAAAAGCATGGAAGACAAACATTTTCTTAGTTTCATGTAACTTTTTTGGAAAGATATAACAGGACTGCTTTTAAAAATACATTTTATTCTTAGAATTTGGACTGCAAATAACCAAAAACTGAGAGTAGGGAACAATTTGGTTAGCTTGAAAATCCTCCCAAAACAATTTTTGAATTTGGAAACAAAAAAGTATGTAGAGACAAAAGCATTAATATAGACAGCTATAGAGAGTTATTGATACAACTTCTCATTTTAAAACTATAGTTTCCTTAGTGATCATATTAAATTATAGGATTTGCTTTTTTGTTGTTTGTATGTTTTTGTTTTCTCTTTTCCAGTGTTGATCACTTTCTTTTTTTTTTTAACATCTTCTTTGGAGTATAATTGCTTTACAGTGTTGTGTTAGTTTCTGCTGTATAACAAAGTGAATCAGCTATATGTCTACATACATCCCCATATCCCCTCCCTCTTGCGTCTCCCTCCCATCCTCCCTATCCCACCCCTCTAGGTGGTCACAAAGCACTGAGCTGATCTCCCTGTGCTATGTAGCTGCTTCCCATTAGCTATCTATTTTACATTTGGTAGTGTATATATGTCCATGCTCCTCTCTCACTTCGTCCCAGCTTACCCTTCCCCCTCCCTGTGTCCTCAAGTCCATTCTCTAGGATTTGCTTTGTTAACAAAACATACAGAGAACAGGATGGCAGGCCTGGGCAATAGCCTCTGGGACAAATCCATAAACAGGCTGTGGGTAAATGGCACCATGGAAAAGCCAGTTAATTCATGTTGAGTGTCTTCAAAATCTAAATGTATCTCTACAACCAAATCTGACTAATATGATTCACACTCACTGAGAAGACAGCAAAAGAATCTGCCAAACTTTTGTCCACCCTCTGACACATCTGGCTATCACAACTTTACTTATTGAACTTGAAATTTTTTTAAAAACTTTTTATTTTACATTGGAGTATAATTGATTAACAATGCTGTGATAGTTTCAGGTGCACAGCAAAGTGACCCAAGTACACATATACATGTATCCATTCTCCTTCAAACTCCCCTCCTACCTAGGTTGTTACATAATATAAAGGAGCGTACCCTGTGCTATATATGGTCCTTGTAGGCCATCCACTCTAAACACAGCAGTGTATACATGTCTATCCCAAACTCCCAATCTCTCCTTTCCCCCCACCCTTCCCCCCTGGTAACCATAAGTTCATTCTCTAAGTCTGTGAGTCTGTTTCTGTTTTATAAATAAGTTCATTTGTATCATTTCTTTTTAGGTTCTGCATGTAAGCAATACCATACCATATGATATTTCTCTTTCTCTGTCTAACTTACTTCACTCAGTATGACAATCTCTAGGTCCATCCATTGAACCTGAAAAATTTGATAGGCTTTTTGTACTGAGGAAGGCATCTGAACAGTATGAAAAACTATTTTTCTATGCTGTGAGTCAATAAACTATGAATCTGAAAAACCATTGTGATAGTCTTATTATTTATAATGGCATATCATGAACTATCAATCACATTACTGTCAAACATACTCAGAGTAGGAAGAAGAATCCTACTGAAACAATATTTTATTCAGGGTTTTACATTCTCTACCAATTTGATCCTGATTAAAATGTTAGAGAAAGGATTATCACACTTACTTAATCATATGTGGCACAGAAACTTTGGAATTTTCTTCAAACACTACAGTCATTAAACCATTACACCGTATGTTGTCCACACACTGTGAAATTAAAAAACAGACAGTTAAAACCCACATGAAAACCTAGGCAGAGCATATATTCCCAGAATTATTTATAATTACAAAACAATTTAGTTTCTCATTTGTGCACGCACGCACACACACACATACACACAGAGGCAGGGAAACATTACACATTGATGAACAGATTCAATATCCAAATACCAAAACTGTGTACCTGGCAAATGCCTGAGGATGGATATAAGGGCTACATTTTCCTAGAATGTGTTTCCCAAGGATTCTGAGCACAATGTCACATCGGCACAATTCTCTGGCAGTCCCAAGCGCTACTTGAGAAGTTTACACCTCTAGTGAGGTATAAACTGCCTCTGCTATATTCATTCTCTGCCCTAGGGGGTGGTATGGGGCAGGCAGAGTAGAAATGGTAGCTTGCTTGGATGGAATTCATCTTCTCTCTCACTAGTAAGCTCTGTGCCTGCTTCTCGGTGCTTTTTGCCAATAAATTCCCACATTTTACTAGCTTCTCTAGCAGTTTCTACTGGCATCGTGTTAGCTTGGTGAGGATGTATTGTATAATTTCTCCTGTTTCTGGCACACATAAAGCCCTGTTCATCTCCTTTCTCTTTTCTTTCAGGACATTTTGCTAATTTTCTCTACCTTTTTTATTTATATCTATGCCTTATCAATTCAAAATTTCCCTTTACAATTATTTTGGGTTAGAGAAGGATTTATTTTGAATAATATTATTATTATTGTTTCTTTAAACAAAACAGAAAATGAAAAAAAGATTTAAACAATCTTTAAAATCAGAAATTACTTTTAGGGCTTCCCTGGTGGCGCAGTGGTTGAGAGTCCGCCTGCCGATGCAGGGGACACGGGTTCGTGCCCAGGTCCGGGAAGATCCCACATGCTGCGGAGCGGCTGGGACTGTGAGCCATGGCAACTGAGCTTGCGCATCAGGAGCCTGTGCTCCGCAGCGGGAGAGGCCACAACAGTAAGAGGCCCGCGTACCGCAAAAAAAAAAAAAAAAAAGAAATTACTTTTAGTTACTATGATACCATGTAGTACTTTATGACTGTAATTAAATGGTATGAAGAAGCTGATTGTCAAGTGATTTCACAGAGCTCTTGAACTCAGGGTTTATCCTAAACCCCAATGTCTAATAAAAGAATGAATATGCATATAAGAAACTCTGGATCACTGGCATCCCCTACTTAGCATATCAGCCATTTTCATGCTTGTTTTTCCTTAAAAATTTGTTTCCTCATGTCTTATGCCATTATTTCAATGACCAGGTATAGAGGATCTCAACTTCCAGGAATAAAGTAGAATATTTTAAAGTTCCCCTCAATTCATTTCTTGAAGCACCTGGAATTTGGAGTTATCTTTCTATATGAATAATTATGGGGCTTCCCTGGTGGCGCAGTGGTTGGGAGTCCGCCTGCCGATGCAGGAGACACGGGTTCGTGCCCTGGTCCGGGAAGATCCCACATGCCGCGGAGCAACTGAGCCCGTGAGCCATGGCCGCTGGGCCTGCGCGTCCAGAGCCTGTGCTCCGCAACGGGAGAGGCCACAACAGTGAGAGGCCCGCATACCGCAAGATAAATAAATAAATAAATAAAAGCAAATTTAAAAAAAAAAATAAATAAAAATAATTATGGTTATCTAACTACAAATTAGGTTACATGTGCTTACATGTGATTTTATACTGTATCTTATTCCCATAGATGGATTACAAAAATACATATAGTAAGACAAAGTCAAAATTAGTTTGAAAATTAGGATTTGGATAAAGGGTGGAAAATAATAAGATGAAGCCTGGGATCAATCCACCACATGTACTTTATGTTGAGAAGTCCCAAACACTTGCTATACATGGTCCTCAAAATTAGCTGAGCTATGGAGCAGCTAACTCAAAGGGGGCCGCATGATGAGCTACAAAATTCATGGTTTAATAGAAGCTCAATTCATCCTAGTTTGAGTCCAGAGGAAAATTATCTCATGGGTTCTCATAAAGAAAACACTGAATAATGTCGTGAACGTTATCCTCAACAACATCCTTAAAGTAATCACAGTTTTTAGCAAACCATTTCTTTTTTTTTTTCTTTTTTTTTCTTTTTTGTGGTACGCGGGCCTCTCACTGTTGTGGCCTCTCCCCTTGCGGAGCACAGGCTCCGGACGCGCAGGCTTAGTGGCCATGGCTCACGGGCCCAGCCACTCCGCGGCATGTGGGATCTTCCCGGACCGGGACACAAACCCGTGTCCCCTGCATCGGCAGGCAGATTCTCAACCACTGCGCCACCAGGGAAGCCCTAGCAAACCATTTCTTATAAACTCCCTCAACACTGGATGAAGAGTACAGTTCCAAACTAACCACTCTGTGGTGGGCCCTTTGCTTGTCTGGTTCCAAGCACAGATTTCACACTCTTCAGAAAAGGGTATGTATAGGCTGCTCTTCTTTAGGCTAAATAAATGCTGCTCCTCCTATCAGTTTTGTGCAGCAGGAAGTTGGACATGGTATTCTTCCATAAGTCCTGAAACTGCAATATCCTAAGTTAGTATCCAGTTGTATGGAGTCAACGTTTCCACCAGTGAGCCAAGCTACCAGGAGGTGGGGTATCCTCTTAGGCCTCAAAACAGCCACAGGACCTCGAAGGGAGAGCTCTCAGTCAGGGCTAGATGAAAAGAGACGTCAATGACTCCATTTCTAAGCATGAACAAACAGGGGAAAAATGAAGAGATGAGGCTGGCTGGTGTGTGTGTTTATAATGGAGAAGACAGTAAGAGAGAGGGGGCCCGGATTTGATCCCTGGTCAGGGAACTAAATCCCACATGCATGCTGCAACTAGGAGTTCTCATGCCACAACTAAGGAGCCCACCTGCTGCAACTAAGACTCGGCACAACAAAATAAATAAATTTTTTTTTAAAAGATGGATAAGGTAAACTACTTTAAATTCCCTTTCCTAATTCCAAAGGGAAAATGGATTAACATTATCCCTCTTCTTATGAAACTATGAGTGTGGGGTTTGGAGGAATGGGAGAAAAGATTGTATGGGGACAGATACTGCACACAGACAGGGAAAGGAAGGAGGGGTTAAGTGATCCTTCACCCCAGTGAAGTTTCTAGCTATTCCTTAGACTTTTCACTCTCACTGTTTCTGAGCAGAATAAGGATGCCACTTGGGTAACCAACACAGGAAGTGGGAGGGCAGAGATGGTGTTTGGTAAGAATTGTGGCAAGTAAATAGTGTTCCTTCAGTTTCCTTTAACAGTCTAAGCAATAATATAGTTACACAGACAACAGCCTTAGGATGACTTAGGGCTATAGTTTTCATGTTTCGATTTTCTATTTGGTTCTTTGACTGATCATCCTGGTCCTTTTTACACAGTGATCTATTCTTTTTTTTTTTTTTTTTGCGGTATGCGGGCCTCTCACTGTTGTGGCCTCTCCCGTTGCGGAGCACAGGCTCCGGACGCACAGGCTCAGCGGCCATGGCTCACGGGCTCAGTCGCTCCGCGGCATGTGGGATCTTCCTGGACCAGGGCACTAACCCGTGTCTCCTGCATCGGCAGGCGGATTCTCAACCACTGCGCCACCAGGGAAGCCCGATCTATTCTTTTCTTTCCTTCCTTCTTCCTTTCCTCCCTTCCTCCCTTCCTTCCTTTCATAGCTTTATTATATTTTAAACATTCTTTTTCACAGTTTTTTCTAAGTTATCACTCTATTATCTGAAGTTCCAGCAGTGCTAATTATACTGCTCACTATGTCTTCGGACTCTCACTCTTGATAGATCGTTTACTCACAAGATTTGTAATTTTTAATTTTGAGCACCTTGTCATGAGCCCTGAACTGTTGAGGTGTTGCTAATGCAGTGACTTTGTGTTTGCTTCTACCAAGCATTTTGGCTTAGCAACAGTCCAAATATTGTTTTTGCATTCATTTCTCAGTTTGGAATTTTCACACCATGTGAATATTGTAAGTCTGAATTTCAAATCCATAGGCCAGAAACACATTTGTTTTTCTCAAAGGAGATTTTTAAAAATTCAGAACCCAAGGGGCTTCCCTGGTGGCACAGTGGTTAAGAATCTGCCTGCCAATGCAGGGGACACAGGATAGAGCCCTGGTCCGAGAAGTTCCCACACGCCGAGGAGCAACAAAGCCCGTGCGCCACAACTACTGAGCCCGTGCGCCCCAACTACTGAAGCCCACACGCCTAGAGCCTGTGCTCCTCAACAAAACAAGCCACCGCAATGAGAAGCCCGCGCACCACAACGAAGAGGAGTAGCCCCCGCTCGCCAAAACTAGAGAAAAGCCCGTGTGCAGCAACAAAGACCCAAGGCAGCCAAAAATTAATTAATTAATTAATTAAAAGAAAATTCAGAACCCAAGACAAACTTCCTTACGTCTTTCCTGACCTAATGGGTTTTTTGTGTTCTTATTTCATGGAGGGGGCAGCCTTCCAATGGCCAGGCTTCAAACAAGGATCTCAGTTCTTTTAAGGGGCCCAAGGCTATAACCCTCGCTCCTTTTGTTAATACCCCTTGGACGTGGGACCAATATCCAAACTAAAATCATTTCCAAGTCTTTATGTCTTCAGTGTACATGCTGTCTACTCTGACTTTAAGTTCCCTTATTATTTCTGGCAACTAGAGATTTCCCTTTATATCTGTAAATATCACCAATGTATTAAATTTTTTTATTATACTGATTTTATGTATTAAACATTTCTTGTTTGTAGCTAGAAGGGATCTAAATCGGTGCAGTCCTCCACACTGCCAGAATTGAAACTTGGGATAAGTGTTTTAGATCCAAAAGAGAAGATTTATGTGACCACTTTTGAACATCTTATTATCCAATGTCAGATCTCATTCATAAATCTTTCTGATTCATTGTGCTAAGCATTAAAATTACTTTCAACAGGAAGAAAAAGAAATTTTCACTTACACTTAAGTTTCAGGAGAAGAAAATGTACATGCAATCTGAACTATAGCTCAAAAGACCATGTAATAAGAAGTCATATTTAAATGTACAAAAAGGTCTTTGATAACTGCCACACCTATCTGTGCGATGGATGAATATATATATATATATCTACACAAATATACATACATGTATATATAAAACATATTATGGTATATTTATAATTGAGGAGTGTTTTTTGGGTTTTTTTTTTAACATCTTTAATGGAGTATAATTGCTTTACAATGGTGTGTTATTTTCTGCTTTATAACTAGAGGAGTGGTTTTGAAATTGACTCATATCTTGGAGGCTCCACAGACAGGCTTCAGTGACAGGAAGGTGTGAACAAACAGGGCTCCTGGGGACTCTGGGTCCACCAATTCTACTTCAACCAGAGTTTTTTGCTTTTATCTCACTTCCATTTGGCATTTTCAGTACGGCTACATTGAAGAAAGAGTTCTCTTCCAGAAAAAAGTTAAACTACAACAGAATTTATGTTTACGAACGTGTGTATGAATATATTTATATTGGAAGCCATGGTATATATTCATGATCATATAAGCACATAACTCGGTTGTGTTGGGGAGAAGAGACTGAGTCCTGGGAAAATGAATGCAGTTCACTCAGTTAAGAAGAAGGACATGAAAATAATCAGGACGTCACATATCTTTAAGGATATATTGAATTTATGTGAATCACTATAAACCTTGAAATTAATAGGATATTAACAAAAGCACATTCCTAGGTCATGGCTATTGTAGTTCAGTTTGTGATGACTATGACCAGGGTGGAGCCTGGGAATATGTATATTCACAAAAGCCCCAGGTAATTTTTTTGATTTATTTTTTGTTTCTTGGGGGTTTTTTTTGGCCACACTTGTGGGATCTTAGTTCCCCGACCAGGGATTGAACCTGTGTCCCTTGCAGTGGAAGTGCAGAGTCCTAACCACTGGACCACCAGGGAATTCCCTCCAGCAAGGTTTTTTGAGGGTCTTGCTTAAGGAAATATCTGGTCAAAGTCAGTGGTCTACTGTGTCACCATACTTTTTTTTTTAACCTTCCTAATACTTCTAAGTAGTAGGAAGAACAGTAAATTCAATTTCTCTCTTTTAATTTCACCTTTTTATATTAAAGTAAAAAATTCCCTATTGAGTCCAGAGAAGTTATTTTAAGGGAGGAAGCATGTCAGTGTGCTACAAATTTGCCTGTATTTTGACACATCTGCCCAAACCAAGAACCTCAGAGGTGAATTTTAATTCTGCATTTTACTCGATACCCATAATTATAGAAAAATCTGTTTAATACACCATTATGTATGACAGTAAGACATGCACAAATGAATGCACTATATTGAAATGAGTGGTCAAATCTTCAGCCTCAAATTTTTCCCTATAAACAGATGAAAAAGGGAAGAATTATTGGTCAGGACCATTAACCACTTGCACATTTTGTTGGAGGCCCCAACGGTTAATTATGACCTTGCTGATGGAACTAAAAGTATAATTAATCGTTCAAGCCATTGTTAATTCTAAAGATTACAGCTTCAGAGAGAGAGGCCTGAGAAAGCTAAACATCTTAATTTTTGTATAGAGTTTTCTATGTGAAACTGGGATTGTATCAATAGTCAGGCACCACTTTATTATCTCAAATAAGAACTCCACGTGATTAGTATAACATGGTATAATAGTTTAGCAAGGTGGTATCAAATCAAGCCGGGAAAAATTAAAATTTTGCAAAACAAAGAGTGACAAAAATAAATAGACAAAATAATGGAGAACGTATTCATAATTTGGATCGAAAGAAAATGCTCATTTCCCTAGTCTGTAAGGATAGCTCCAATGGATAAATGTCCATCTGGTATAAACAGACAAGAAACAGAAACAGTGGGAAATGTTAGTCTCACTGATAATTACAAAAATGTACATTTATTTTTTTATTTTATTTTTTTTTTAAATGTTAGGGTTTGAACTAGATTTTTTGCGCTACACGGGCCTCTCACTGTTGTGGCCTCTCCGCGGAGCACAGGCTCAGCGGCCATGGCTCACGGGCCCAGCAGCTCCGTGGCATGTGGGATCTTCCCGGACCGAGGCACGAACCCATGTCCCCTGTATCGGCAGGCGGACTCTCAACCACTGCGCCACCAGGGAAGCCCCAAAAATGTACATTTAAACCACTAGAAAGCAATATCACTTTTCCATTAAATAGGAAAATGTGACAAATGTGACAAAACTCAACATTGGCAGGACTTGGAAGCAAGTTGCATAGACACCTTGCTGATGATGTTGTAAAATGATGAGTTACATATTCCTTGAAGCGTTTGGGCAGTCTGTCGAGTCATGTATCATGAAATCATGAAAGTGATCAGGCCCTCTGTACCAGCCTTACCGGCTGTGGTTAAGATATACCACCAAGGGATCTTTAAAAGGGGAGAAACTCCCTGTGCAAAGATGGTTTGCACCACATCATATATTAGTGCTGAAACCTGGAAACTGCCTGAATGCCTAATTATTCAGAAAGAGCTAGAAAAGTGGTAAGTTAACATGATAGAATATACATATATTGCTATTAGAAGACACCAATATGAAGAATTCACAGGAATATAAAAAGGTGTAAAAAGCAAAAAATGATGCATATATACACTTAGAGCCAAACTGTTCAATTATTTCTATATGGCAGGATTGTGAGGGTTTTAGAGGTGGAAACATTTGATTTTCAGAACAGGGTTTCTCGAATTTAATTCCGCAAAAATGATCTGTGGAGCTTGTTAAACCTGGGGGGTGTCTGGAATGTGTCTGTATTAAAAAAAAAAACCTTCAGACCTTCTGTATAAAAAAATAAATAAAATTCAAAAATTCAAAAAAAAAGAAAAAAACCTTCTGGTAATTATCTATGGAAGACACTTTGATAAACATTTATTTAGTGATCTGGGTGCTGGGAGTCTTTCTGGTTTCCTTTTTGTGTCCATATTTTTGCATATACGTGATAAAATATTAAAAAGTACATTTTCAAGCATTCTGTAGACTCATCTTAATAATGAATATGTCCAGAGGCATACTTGGAATACTGACAAATTCCATAAACGTGTGTATAGCACATAATTTTCCCCATAAGATGAAAATGCTTTAAGCAGAGAACAAAGCCCGGTTGAGATGCAGGCTGCTGGGCAGTAGGCTAGGCTCAGTCAATAGTGGAGCACTCTGTCTCTACCACGCATCATTCAAACCCTGAGTCAGGAAAATCACTAAGCATCTCAGAACACTCACTACCATACTCAGCTTTCAGTAGCAGCTAACATAATCACTCCCCACTCCCTGATACATTTTCTTCACTTGACTTACAGGACACCATGTCCTCTTGGCTATCCTCCAATTGTTCTGCTGATTCCTTCTCTTCTTTGTTGT
Organism: Kogia breviceps; assembly: GCF_026419965.1. Classification (NCBI taxonomy): domain Eukaryota; kingdom Metazoa; phylum Chordata; class Mammalia; order Artiodactyla; family Physeteridae; genus Kogia; species Kogia breviceps. Next base: position 64,110,600 of record NC_081313.1, on the reverse strand, counting down.
TCTCCATGACTCCTCATCCAGTCCATGGCCCTCTTCTCAGTCTATCTACATTTACTCCCTGGGTGATCTCAACAGTCCTTAAATACCATCTAAATGGCGTAGAGTCTCCCACCTGGACCTCCCTCCAAGCACTTAACATCTATATCCCACTGCTTACTTAACAACTCCACTTAAATTACTTCCTCTTTTTCTATTTTCCCTCTTGCACATTCCCCTTCAGCCACACTAGCCTTCATGCTGTTACTCAAAATATGCAGTGTCCTCCTGCTCTAGAGTCTTTGCAGTGGCTGTTCCCTCTGCACTGCCAAGGGAATGACTTTCCCTTCATTAAATATCAACAGGGTATTTCCATCACCTGCTGCAGTCTTTGTTTAGATGTCTTCTTCAAAATAAGATGATCACCTTTTAAAAATTGCACCAACCCCCATCTACCTCCAGTAGCCCAATCCTTCTTACCCTGGCCTATCACCCTCTGACATAAAATATTATATACTTACTTATTATGTATACTGCTATTTTCAGTTTTCCCCACACTAGAATGTAAGCTACACAAGGTCAGGGAATTTTTTGTTGCTGTTGCCTCCTGTCCATGATATATCACAAGTGCCTAAATAGTGCCTGGCATACAGTATCACTGCATAAATATATTTATTGAATGGCTGAAATCATAAGTATCAAAGACACACGATATCAAGGCTCTATGGAACACAGTAATTTCATGTAATGATATCATCGTCCCTCAGAAAGATACAATTTTCTGTTGCTTCCTTCTCCAACTCAATTGTACATATAATCAGCTTAATATATTAGTCATAGAAACTTGGAGAAACAGGAAGAAGTTTTATACTCAATTCAAGATGTAGACTAAGTAGAGAGAATCACTTGGATTCTTCTGGAAAGCAAAATATTGGATCCTTTCTTTAAAGGACCAGGCATAGTATCATTCATGTACCCCATCGGTCTTTCTCTCTTAGCAATGCCTCACCAGGCCCCCTAAAGAAGATCACTTAGTGCTTTTATCAACTCTGTATCTTAGGAGCCCCAGTTACATCATAAGGTAGAAGCTATAAGCAGCTGGAAAAACATCTTTGCCTACACTCCAATTCTCCCTATTTTTCCTACTTATCTTGGCTTCACAACACATACAAAATTTTGTTGCATTAAGTTGTCTACTTCCCTTTCTTCCCTACTAGCCTGTATCTCCTTGAGAGTAGGGACCGTTGCCATATCCCTGGTACCTACACAGTACCTGGCAGCACATGGTGATTGCTCAATTAACGTGCATAGAATCAATGACTGATTCAGAGTCTCATCAGGTAAAAGATGTACTACAGAGACTTAATTAAAGTATTAATTCATACAGCATAGAACCAATGAAAGTATTAATAAATCACCACAAGGATGTAATTATGCAAGTACACAAGATCCCATATTTTCATTCCTTTGTTAACCAGAAAAGCAGCACCTTCACTTCGGCTATTTATTCATCATCAAAACAGTCCCGGGAGAAAAGAAGTAAAAATCCAGAATTCCAGTAGAGGATATTTAGGGTGCTAATAAAAGACTTAGATTAGGTTTGAGTCCTGACTCAACACAGTTGTGTATTTGGACAAATGCTTATTAACCCTCCAAACCTCAGGTTTCTCACCTGTGAAATGGGACTACTATTTCTGTTAGCCTTCAGAATACTACTGTAAGGGTCAAATGAGACTGTAAAATTTCTTTGACATACAAAAATAATTATTTTGCCCATTCATTTTCTTTCTATTTCCCCTCAGTTTTCAGTCACTCCAAAAAAAATTAAGTGTCTGAAGAACTATGATATAGTTTCTATTTATACCTAAGTCTTACACAGTAAGTTCCCTACATATGAGCCTTCAAGTTTCAAACTTCCAAAGATGCTAACATGCATTCGCATGTCCAATCACGTAAGTTAATTCACGTGTCTGGCATACATTGTCACGTGCGTGCATCCTGTACAAGTGGTTGTTAACCAGAAGTGGTTAAGTCCAAGTGGTTGTGTTTTTGTGTACTTTACTGTACAGTACTATATAGAGTACAGTAGTACAGTATCTTATTTCAAGCCCAGGATGTCCGGAAGCAAGTGCAAAAGTAGCAGTGATGTAGCTGGTATGCTAAGAAGAGCCAGCTGTTGTACTGTACTACACTACTTTTCAAGGTAATGTATTGTAAAATTAAAAATGTTTTCTTTAATTTTTGTTTGTTTTTTTATGTATTATCTGTGTGTAAAAGTATTATAAAACTATTACAGTACAGTACTATATAGTCAATTGTATCAGTTGGGTACCTAGGCTAACTTTGTTGGACTTATGAACAAATTGGACTTATGAACACGCTCGTGGAACAGAACTAGTTTGTATGTAGGGGACTTACTGTATATAAGTACTATGAACTCTTCAGAAAAGGAAGACAATGTGATCTATAGCATATGCCTTTCCTGTCTGCCCCAATCTTCCTTGAGTTAACAACTTTGAAGATAATAATCAAGCTTTCTTTTAATATTTTCCTTACATAGCTTCCCTTTTCACCTAGATTGGTTAATGGAACCAAAATTAATGTGGAGCTTGGATTGAAGAATGCCCAAGTCCAATCATCACCAGTTTTGACATTCTTTCAAATGCTGAATTAATGAAGCAATTCCCTAACTGGGCATTGCTGATCAAGGAAAGGTAAGCAAAACTGTTCCGTAATTTTTTCTATATAAAATACAGGAGCTCATTTTCAGGCTTCATACTACAGACAGTATCTCTTCTTTGATTTGATTCCATAGTCCTTGTTAGCTATTTTTGAAGCTCTCACCATTTTCCTACCTCAGTAACAAATAAGCAAAAAAAAAAAAATCTAGTGAGATCACTGGAGAATTTATTACTCACAGGGCAATTTTAACACTGTCCAACACAAGTGATTACATTATCAGCTTGTAAAAAGTGCCCAGGACACAAAATGCAATAACTACATTTCAGGTAAATTTTAAACAAACAACAACCACAAATGATTTCATACATGAAGATATATAGTGGTACTGGTAGTGACCGCAGCAACCAGATTTAATTTTCTAATAAAAATAAATTGACTCTAAAACTCCTTCCCAAAAGTTTATGTTGTAAAATTTGAAACAAAAACAAAACCCAACTTAGTGCCAAAGCCACTTGCTTACCTGACTGATGTCACTTGTCCAGGCAGCTTTCTCCTGGCGTGAAGGTGCTAACAAGACCACAGTGAAAGGGGCAGCGTCAGGAGGCTCCACCACTATTTTAAAATCCAGGTGTCCAAACACTTGCCCAGAACCTTTGGCTTCAACACATGTAAACCAAACAATGAGATGTGAACACAAAAATATGAGTGATAGTTGCTTTCACATGGTTCTAGTAATACAATCAATGTGCATTTAAGTCCAGAATCTCATTTCAGCAATATGGTGCTTCTTGGGCATGGGGAGGGCTTTGTTAAGCTCATAAACAGATGAAGAAACTGAGATCAGCAGGTTATTCGGGACTAGGATCCTGCTTTCCTTCTCATTTCATGTTTTTTTTTTTTTAATTTCCATAATTTACGGAATTCCAACACACTAATTCAAGCTCTTTCTTTTCTGCCACTGCAAAGTCACTATCAAGAGACAAATTCAGTAAAATGTGAATTCCCAAAGACGGTTTAACCAGGTCACAGGTTAAACGGCTCAACAGAATTTTTCATATATAAATGAATTCAGGGAGTTTATTCTTAACATCTTTCCTGCTTCCTTAAGCAGCTCTTCTTAGCTATGAATGAATAAAAACCATAGAACTATTTAATTCTAATATAATTCTTAGTGATAGTATGTGACTTACAGTCATCATCGCTTGTATCGGGCTCCTCAACCAATGTACATTCTATTAGAGAGAGAACTCCACCTGTCTGGAAACAGACCAATTTTTCATTAAGAGGCTAAGAGTCTTTCACAGGTTGGGAACCTGTGATTTGCAAACCTTACATTCAAACTGCCACAGAAGGAAACAGCAACTCTGCTTCATAAATAATTTTTCATAGAGACCAAAATTAAACTTAGATGTGTAAAAGTAATTGAATTCATTGAACTTCATGCTTCTTCCCCACATCCGACTCTCACTCCTGATGTTTAGAAAATTTAGCAAGTCAGTCTATAGGAGACTATATGGCACCTTAGGGGCCCTGTAGAGTGAATGAAGCTCAGCAAAGGGCAGAACTCTCCAACAAGGAAGTGATTTAAGCAGTAGGAAGCCTTTGTTGTGATGTTGGATAATATTTTCAGGCACTAATAACAGAAGGTACAGATAGGCAGACTTCTCCTGTTAAGAGCCAGCTAGTAAACCCTTTAGGCTTTGCAAGCCATGTAATCTGTATCGCAACTGCTCAAATCTGCTGTTCTGAAAAAGCATGAAAACAGCCAGGGACAATATGTAAGGAAATGAGTATGGCTGTGTTCCAATAAAACTTTATTATCAAAAACAGGCAACAAGCTGCGGGCCACAGTTTGCTCACTCCTGGTGCTGAGCAAGATAAAAGAGCATTTAGTAAATATTATATAATCAGTACACTGCAGTAATTTGACAAGATTTTTGTAGCTCAGTAGTCACCAACTAGTAATTTTGTCCAGGTTATGATTTTAATTGCTCTTCTTTTATGGCAATGTACTCTTAAATTTCTATTACTTTGGATCCAATTGACAACAAAGTGAATGTCAGGATTGGTAACTGTATATTACCTCACCATGAAATCTGACAATCTATTTTATGATAGCAGGTACCGGAAAGTCATAATTAAGTTAACCTCAATGCCTCTTAAGTGCATGGAACATAAATGGAATAGTCATATAAAACCAGTACCTTGAGCAGATGCAGCTTTCCTCCTGAACTTCTTGTACAAATTAAAAAGTGTTTTGTAAACAAGAAGCATTGTCTTTCTCCTTCCTTTTTCAAAGACAATGAACCCAGGCGAACTTTACTAAGTTTCCCCCTCTCAACGGAAGGTACTTGAATAAGAGAACCTGGTGATCACAAAAGTGAAGAACACACAGTAATTAAAATTCTGTCAAGTAAGAGCTGTTCCTGATGTAAAAACACTAGGGCCTGTTTCCCAAGATACCAAGGATTTATTTGATGCATCATTGGAATAAGTAAATCCCCTGCACTCTGAGCAGAAGAAACAATGCATTACATTTAAGGGTTGCACTAATTCCTACTATTTTTGTAAAACACTCTAGATTTGATTATCTATAAGCTGGAAAATAAGTTTAAAAGAAAGCCAAATTGAATTCAAAGAATGAGGCACTTCTGCCATCTGTCCTTCATAATCTGATCTCAATCAATTTATTTACATAAAATAAGGTACATATTATATAATTAGATAGAGTAATAAAATAACATAATAAAAAGCAAATCAAATTTAATTTTCCTGGAGCACTGAAGGTAGATAAATAGCATTAATACAGTTTACTTTGTATTTTAAAAACAGAATGTACAATATATGTACATAATAAAAATACACAAATTATACAATTCAATGCAATTTAGTTAACTTTTTTTAAAGGGCAGTCATTTCAGGTTACATTTAAATTATATGTGGTAAAATTTTTTTGTGGAATCTAAATGGAAAAGAAACCACATAAATTCTATACCCAGAACATTCCTGTGAGCAAAACTGTCTTCCATTCAATGTGAGAAACTATGCATAGACTTTATATAGTTTCACCCTAATAATGACTGCCTGCTCCCTGTAAAAGAAAATTCTAATCTAAGTTAAATATAAAACCAAAAAGTACTACAAAAGATGCTAGCAAATACCTTGCCTCTGACTTCTGAAATGCCCTGAGCCAGTAATATTTCTACTATTTGTTTAATCCACCACCTACCCCAAATGCAGCCTTACAAAGGCTCCTATCAGCCTCAAAAGAACTATTAAATGACTATTTATCACTTAAATATTAACAGTGGTCATCACTAAGAGATGAGATTGCAGGCAACTTTATTTTCCTCTTCATACATTTCCTGGGTTTCCCGATTTGTTTGTTGTTGTTGTTTGTTTTAGAATAGTAAAACTATGATTGTGGGGTCACAAAATGTTTACACTAACATGAATATTCCAAACAGCATCTACTTTTACAGAGATCTAAAGATGTGCTGGAGGTAAAGAACCCAAGTTTCTATGGATTCCCTGAATTCCATCTATTCAGGTGAGTGTTTAGGTGGGTCTGCTTGCCAAAGGCAGAATTGCTGAGGCAGTCCTGGGGGAGGGTGTGGGACTGGGGAATGAGGGCGGGAGAAGGCTTGGTTCCAGTGAAAGGAATGGGCAAGAAGGAGGAGAGGTAGGTGGGAGCAAACTGGCAGAGAGCACAGGCAGCATGTAATGAAATAAGAAGAATAACAGAGCAATGAAAAAAGCTGAAGGCAGAATGCTTAGAGGAGTAGATGGGCAAGTGACAGCAGAATAACAACTGAAAGTCAGAAAGGGAATGGATGGGAAAAGACAGTAAGTTCTAGCTTTGCCATGGGCAGTCATGAGTCATCCAGGCAGATAGGTTAGGGCAGAGAGGAAGACTGCAGCATAGACAGGTGGACAAGCGGATTTGAGAGTCATTTTCAGAAGGGATATAACCAAGGTTATGAAAACTGGATAATAATGTGTTCACTGGTAAATGCTTCTAGCATTTAATGATGTTGTAAATCAGAAATTATAGAGTACACTGTTAACTCATATATTAATCATTACCGTGAATTTTAACTTTGAGGTAAAAAACACCCAATGTTTCCTTGGCAACTGTACACTAATATGCTTAATCTATAACTGTTCATCTCATATCTAAATAGGAGACTGTGTGCATTAGGTATGTACAGAAGTCTATATATCTGAATTAAAAGTGAGCAATTTCAACATTGGTTTATAAAATAAGCTTGTTGAAAAATAAGTGGATTTTATTTTCACATTTCACCTTACGTTTGACATGATGTTTCAACACAACTATGAGACCTGAGGATTCCTTTCTAGTTAATACAAATTAGAGAACTCATAGTCTTGAATCAGTAATTCCTCAGTATCAGACCATTGCTGCGATACGATATTTTGCATCACCATCGTCATCAATCTATCTAATAATTGGGGTCAACTTACCAAAACACTTCTGTTTTTCAATCACTAAATTCCCATAGCATGGCATTCAAGACTGGCTAATGCCCTTATTCTTAATTCCACTCAGTAGTGTAAAAGAATGAAGAGCAATTTCCAGGTTATTGGATTAGGTGTTTGAGAAGGTATAACTATTTCTAGACCCCACGTTACAATTTCAAAGGACACTGGTACACTGAAAGTACATGATTCTGAGTCTGGGAATGATTAAAGTACCACAGAGGTTCATGTCTCATTCTCAATGCATTTAAGCTCTAAATTCGGTCACCTTTATTTAATTTTCCTGATTCACATTTCCACCAGACAACAATGACTAAGTATAATGGGATTTTGCATAAAATGTCAACTTAAAGTGCCTTTATCTTCTAATAAATATTCATATATATTTCATGTTACTGAAAATAGACACCCATTCCAAAATTTAGATCTTGGTTTTTAAGGTTTATGACATAATCTCACAGACACTAGCCTAGATGCATTTATGAACATTTAAACTTCACAACAACCCTAAAAGACAGCTACTACTATTAACCCCAACTTAAAGGGAGGAAACTGAGGCAAAGAGAGGTTAAGTAAATTGCCCAATATCACACAGCAAGGAAGTGGAGGAGACAGGATTTGACCTCCATGACGTGGCTATATGTCTACCTATTATTGCCACAAACACTTTTGCTCAAGAAACTTTGAAAGGTTTTGGAAAATAAATGACAGTGTCAGACCACTGCTATGATATAGTCCTTTGCATCAAACTCATCAACTGTCTAGTAATTGGAATCAATTTACAATAAAACCTGTTTTTTCAATCACTGAATTCCTACAGATTGACATTCAAGATTGGCTATCACACCTATTCGGAGGAGGCCTTTCAGATGACCTTATTTTTTCTAGTCCTCAGAATAAAAATTCATTTGAGATTGAAACCACACACATATTTGTACATAAGTGTTTGCACATGCACTCACGCATTGAAAAACAGACCGTATATCACCCCTAAAAGTAAACAATGCAAATATTAGTATACAATTAGAGATAAACTATAGTCCATTTCATAGAAAATAGAATCTCTCAAAGTTAAAAAAACTTTTTTAAAAACCCACTTCAATGAGTTTTAAAGCCTATTAAAGGTATTTAGTAAAAGTAATAATAGGAGCAACCAAAGCAAAATAATGCAAACTTTCCAAATTGTCCGTAATTGGATTACTTTCTACTTTCAGATTAAGGTTTGATTTTTTAAAACCACCTTTATTGAATAATTCCCAAACAGACTAACCAAACCATACAATACAGAAAAGTACTGCTGAAAGGCAAATCATTATATCAACATCAATACAGCAATAACATCAGATATATTAATAGCTGACCGAAGCACCTCAAACATGTAGTACAGAACAAGCAATAAATAACATCTGGACATGAATCAAAGGGAGAGGTGGCTCATGACTGTTTTTCCTCCAAGTGCAATGAAAAAAAATGATTTTTTTCATTGGATTCGACCTTCTAGCATTTTTCAACTAAGTGTGTAGAAATATATTAAATATTTATGCATAATAATACTTTTCAGTCCAAAGTCCTTTCAGAAATTGAATACTAGTTATAAAAACTTTTGTTACCATTTCCACACAGTATACAGCTCAAGTCCTTTAGTAAGTATTTTTCAGTGAACTCCAATTACAAGAAGAATACAAAACAAGACAGCTGACATTCAAAACTGCAGTTCAGCAAGCAATTCAATTTAATCCATTGTTCATTTTCCAGGTATCTATAATGGAAAGCACTGTACTAGGCAAGAGAGAATTCATAAAAACTGCCCTTCAGAGTTACAATTACTGGGAGAGACAGGCATGCAAGCAAGTGGATGAAATACATGCACCAGGAGCAAAGGGGCTCGGAAATGATGAGGACGGTAAATTCATTCTAACTGGAGGGAAGAGGAGGAGAAGATGAGAAGGAAATTTAAAAGGCCCTTTAGAGGTGTCTGACCTGAGCCTAGTAGGACAAGCAGACCTTCCACATAGGCACAAGAAAGGTGGATAAGGGCATTCCTGGTGCCCAGGCTAGAGCCAGCACATGTAAAGGCACAGAAGCAGGCAAGTGCCAGGAAGGCAGGAAGCCAATGTGGGGACACGGTCTGTACGGAGGAATAGAGGGGTAGTTAGGAAGGCCTGATGTTGTCAGCATTAGAGTCCACTATTACTTAAAGAAAAATTAATACTTAGAGCCAAAAATGAGAAAGGTATCATATCCCGAAATATACTTCCAAACTTTAACATATGTGTGATTTCTCTCCTTGTAAATAAATATGGAAAATAGAACAGCATGTGGTAAATTTTTTAAGTGTTCTGTGCAAAAATTAACGTGTGTAGCACAAATAATGTCTTGTTTGATGAGGTAAAAAAAGATTTTAAGCAGCACATTTTGGTAGGTACTAGAAATGCAAATATCTTCAAATAATATTGGCATGTTATAAACGGAAACCACATTAAAGGTTAATTCTAGTTCCAAATTTATATGCCACTGCTCACCAAGCTCAAAATTATGATTGTGGGGCTTCCCTGGTGGCCCAGTGGTTGAGAATATGCCTGCCGATGCAGGGGACACAGGTTCGGGCCCCGGTCTGGGAAGATCTCACATGCCGTGGGGCGGCTGGGCCCATGAGCCATGGCCGCTGAGCCTGCGCGTCCGGAGCCTGTGCTCCGCAATGGGAGAGGCCACAACAGTGAGAGGCCCGTGTACCACAAAAAAAAAAAAAAAAAAAAATTATGATTGTGTGCAATATATTGCCACAAATCGATTTTATGGGGCATGCTCCCCTGCCCCCAGAACACCTGAGCTCTTAAAAAGAACTTGGAGTGTGGTTTACATCCTGCACTCTGTAATGAAAGCCATGGAGGAATATGACTGTTAGGTTGTTGCTTCTCTACAGTTTCCAGTACAAATATCTTCAACTCTTCAAAAGCTCAATTTACTGGGTGATGCCCCCAAAGCACACCCCTCAAACATGATACCTTCGCCGTCACCGAAATATGGCAGGGCAAGTTGATAGTGAGACATTTCATCTGGCAACTGGAGTTACCAATTGAATCAAATCATATCATGTGGGGCTGATCCAGAAGTGCTGATGAAAAATGGGAACAAGAGACAGCTGTTTTCACTTCGGACATTGTCCCCACTGCTATGTGAAAGGGCTCTGAGTAATGCAAGTTTCTCTTGGGCCTTTGCCTGGATGTCGTCACCACCTGGCACTGCCACTCCAATCGGCCAGAGCAATCTGTCCTCCCTGGAGCTGTAGAGAATGTCCGGTCCACTGAGGAGGAGAGTCCAGTCAGAATGTAATTTACTGTCCCACTCGTGCTTTACTATTATTGTGTTGCTGTTTTTCATGGCCCCTGAAAAGAAACAGCACAAAGGTGGGCCTCAACCACAGCCTCGGTCAAGGCCATGGGGACATCCTGCATGAACAGCATCAATCAAACAGCTAAATCAAGCCTGCTCCAAAATGCTTTCCTGGATCTGCCAGTGATAATGTGACAGGTGCAGAGACCACTTAGATGGTGGGTCTGCTGAACAAGGACTTACCTTGGCGGATGAAAGTTTGGCTAGTGTCCAGCAAAATATCACAGCCCTCTACAATCATTCTTTCTATGGCGAGGTTCTTCCTTATGTTTTCAGTGTCACTCACTTCATCGTGCATGACCCTGCCAGACACAATACAGGATCACGATAAGAGATTTTCTATTGCCCGAGCAGATAAGCAAAGGAGCTCCATCTGGGAAGCTAGGGTTTGAACTTGTATCAGTTTAACTGGGGCTGTAGGGTAAGTCATGCTGGACTTCTAGCCTTCATCAAGTCATGACTCAAAGCAAAGCAAATATACATCATGATTCTTAAGGATAAGTGAGTATCCTGAGAATGCTGCTTGTACAGGCAACAGGAAAGCAATATATTATTTTACGAACAGCTCCATTCATTGAAATTAGGATGCCATTTCTTAGAGGTGGAGTAAATTAGAGAACTTTATACCATTTATCCCATATAAGCTAAAGGAACACAGATGTCAAAACACTGAAAAGTCACTGATAAATCCAAAATATACATTCTCCGACTTCCTACCAAATATGGATGCAAAAATGCAACTAACAACCATTCTTCTATTACGATGAAAGAAATGTGAACATTTTCAAACTTAAACCAAAATATGCCTAATCTCAATTATATAAATTTACATGCCATAAATCCATTTTCAAAGATATTTTTTTTCCTTGGTTAAAATTAATGTGCATGCTGATTCAGCACCATCTCAGGAGCTAGCATTTAATGTTCAGCAGAATCTGAGAAGCTGGACTGTGTCTTGCTTCTTGTTCCCTGGACAAGAATATATATTCAATATATATATATTCAGTTTCCACAAAAGACTAATGTGTTACTTTGCCATATCAAACCTTTATTATAAATTCTCCACATACCTGGACAGTTCTTCTAGTTTGGATTTAGCAAACTCCAGACTTTTCCTCTCCACATGCTCATGGGGAGTATGAGCTAGGAGTTCATGAAGTGTGATGATATACCTGGGGATCTAAAAGCAAACAAAGGCCAGCATGAGCAAAGGTCAGGATGAATAACACTAGATCTTCTCCACTTGCCATCATCACTTCTGAAGAGCTCATCTCTACCTTACAGTTTTGACTGTTTCACAAATATATATTTTTAAGAAATACATTTTAAATGAACTATGTTTCAAACATCAAACACACACAAAAACTTCACCAAGAACACATGAAGATAATAAAGTTTTATATTATAAAGAAACTATTATTTCCTCAGATTTTTAATATAATCATACATTTCTTTTTTTAATTTAATTTTATTTTTTATACAGCAGGTTCTTATTAGTTACCTATTTTATACATATTAGTGTATACATGTCAATCCCAATCTCCCAGTTCATCCCACCACCCCACCACCCAACTTCCCCCCTTGGTGTCCATACGCTTGTTCTCTACATCTGCGTCTCTATTTCTGCCTTGCAAACTGGTTCATCTGCTGTTTCTAGATCACATATAGGCGTTAATACACGATATTTGTTTTGCTCTTTCTGACTTACTTCACTATGTATGACAGTCTCTAGGTCCATCCATGTCTCTACAAATGACCCAATTTTGTTCTTTTTATGGCTGAGTAATATTCCATTGTATATATGTACCACAACTTCTTTATTCATTCACCTGTCGACGGGCATTTCAGTTTCTTCCATGACCTGGCTATTGTAAGTAGTGCTGCAATGAACATTGGGGTACATGTGTCGTTTTTTTAATTATAAATTTATTTATTATTTTATTTATTTATTTTTGGCTGTGTTGGGTCTTCATTGCTGTGCGTGGTCTTTCTCTAGTTGCGGCAAGTGGGGGCTACACTTTGTTGCGGTGTGTGGGCTTCGCATTGTGGTGGCTTCGCTTGTTGCAGAGCATGGGCTCTAGGCATGCAGGCTTCAGTAGTTGTGGCATGCAGGCTCTAGAGTGCAGGCTCAGTAGTTGTGGTGCACAGGCTTAATTGTTCCATGGAATGTGGGATCTTCCCGGACCAGGGCTCGAACCCGTGTCCCCTCCACTGGCAGGTGGATTCTTAACCACTGCGCTACCAGGGAAATCCCCTGCTGGAAGATCTTTAATCACAGTTTCAATTTCATTACTTGTGACTGGTCTGTTCATATTTTCTGTTTCTTCCTGGTTCAGCCTCAGCAGCTTGTGCATTTCTAAGAATTTGTCCATTTCTTCCAGGTTGTCCATTTTATTGGCATAGAGTTGCTGATAGTAGTCTCTTATGATGCTTTGTATTTCTGCAGTGTCCGTTGTAACTTCTCCTTTTTCATTTCTAATTTTATTGATTTGAGTTCTCTCCCTCTTTTTCTAAAGGTTTATCAATTTTGTTTATCTTCTCAAAGAACCATCTTATAGTTTTATTGATCTTTGCTATTGTTTTCTTTGTTCCATTTCATTTATTTCTGCTCTGATCTTTATGATTTCCTTCCCTCTACTAACTTTGGGTTTTGTTTGTTTTTCTTTCTCTAGTTCCTTTAGGTATAAGATTAGATTGTTTGAGATTTTTCTTGTTTCTTGAGGTAGGCTTGTATTGCTATAAACTTCTCTCTTAGAACTGCTTTTGCTGCATCCCATAGGTTTTGGATCGTCGTGTTTTCATTGTCATTTGTCTCTAGGTATTTTTTGATTTCCTCTTTGATTTCTTCAGCAGTCTCTTGGTTATTTAGTAATGTATTGCTTAGCCATATGTTTGTATTTTTTATGTAATTTATTTCTAATCTCATAGCATTGTTGTCAGAAAAGATGCTTGATATGATTTCAATTTTCTTAAATTTACTAAGGCTTGATTTGTGACCCAAGATGTGATCTATCCTGGAGAATGTTCCATGTGTACTTGAGAAGAAAGTGTAATTTGCTGTTTTGGGATGGAATGTTCTATAAATATCAATTTAATCTATCTGGTCTATTGTGTCATCTAAAGCTTGTGTTTCCTTATTAATTTTCTGTCTGGATGATCTGTCCATTGGTGTAAGTGAGGTGTTAAAGTCCCCCACTATTATTGTGTTACTGTTGACTTCTACTTTTATAGCTGTTAGCATTTGCCTTATGTATTGAGGTGCTCCCATGTTCGGTGCACCCAACATGGGAGCACCTCAATACATATGTGCTGGGTGCACCTATACATATTTATAATTGTTATATCTTCTTCTTGGATTGATCCCTCAATCATTATGTGGTGGCCTTCTTTGTCTCTTGTAACATTCTTTATTTTAAAGTCTATTTTATCTGATATGAGTATTGCTACTCCAGCTTTCTTTTGATTTCCATTTGCATGGAATATCTTTTTCCATCCCCTCACTTTCAGTCTGTATGTGTCCCTAGGTGTGAAATGGGTCTCTTGTAGACAGCATATATATGGGTCCTGCTTTTGTATCCATTCAGCCAGTCTGTGTCTTTTGGTGGGAGCATTTAATCCATTTACATTTAAGGTAATTATTGATATGTATGTTCCTATTACCATTTTCTTAATTGTTTGGGGTTTGTTTTTGTAGGTCCTTTTCTTCTTTTGTGTTTCCCACTTAGAGAAGTTCCTTTAGCATTTGTTTTTGAGCTAGTTTGGTGGTACTGAATTCTCTTAGCTTTTGCTTGTCTGTAAAGCTTTTGATTTCTCCGTCAAATTTTAACGAGATTGTTGCAGGGTACAGTAATCTTGGTTGTAGGTTCTTCCCTTTCATCACTTTAAATATATCATGCCACTCCCTTCTGGCTTGTAGAGTTTCTGTTGAGAAAGCTGTTAACCTTATGAGAGTTTCCTTAGATGTTATTTGTCATTTTTCCCTTGTTGCTTTTAATAATTTTTCTTTGTCATTAATTTTTGTCAATTTGATTGCTATGTGTCTCGGTGTGTTTCTTCTTGGGTTTATCCTGCCTGGGACTCTGTACACTTCCTGTACTTGGGTGGCTATTTCCTTTCCCATGTTAGGGAAATTTCTGACTATTCAAATATTTTCTCGGATACTTTCTCTCTCTCTTCTCCTTCTGGGACCCCTATAATGTGAATATTGGCGCATTTAATGCTGTCCCAGAGATCTCTTAGGCTGTCTTCATTTCTTTTCATTCTTTTATTCTTTATGCTGTTCCATGGCAGTGAATTCCAACTTTCTGTCTTCCAGGTCACTTATCCATTCTTCTGCCTCAGTTATTCTGCTATTGTTTCCTTCTAGTGTATTTTTTATCTCAGTTATTGTGTTGTTCATCTCTGTTTGTTTGTTCTTTAATTCTTCTAGGTGTTTGTTCTTTTATTTATTTATTTTTTTGTGGTACGCGGGCCTCTCACTGTTGTGGCCTCTCCCATTGCGGAGCACAGGCTCCAGACGCACAGGCTCAGCAGCCATGGCTCACGGACCCAGCCGCTCCGCGGCATGTGGGATCTTCCCGGACCGGGGCACGAACCCGTGTCCCCTGAATTGGCAGGCAGATTCTCAACCACTGCGCCATCAGGGAAGCCCTAGGTGTTTGTTCTTTAATTCTTCTAGTTCTTTGTTAAACATTTCTTGCATCTTCTCAATCTTTGCCTCCATTCTTTTTCCAACGTCCTGGATCATCTTCACTATCATTATTCTGAATTCTTTTCCTGGATGGTTGCCTATCTCTACTTCATTTAGTTGTTTTTCTGGGGTTTTATCTTGTTCCTTCATCTGGTACATAGTCCTCTGCCTTTTAATTTTGTCTATCTTTCTGTGAATGTGGTTTCCGTTCCACAGGCTGCAGAATTATAGTTCTTCTTGCTTCTGCTGTCTGCCCCCTGGTGGATGAGGCTATCTAACTAATCATAATTTTTGAAAATTGGTTCATAGAGAAACAGATATAGTTATCAGCAAGTCACTTGAGTCTGTACTTTAGATTTATTAGGCTGTTTACGATTCTTTTTTAAATTGACAATCCTACTGCAATGTTCTCTTTAAGAATTAAAACTTGGGAAAAGATATGTTTACCCTTATTACATTCTGATTCTGTTTCACCTTAACTTACCCCTGTAGCAGGAAAAAGTATTGTTTAATTAGATTATTTGTTTGTACTTTTGTTTATGAACAGACTATCTGAATTCTCTTAAAGGCAGAAACACCACCAACCCTGTGAAGGTTTTAACAGTCCACAGTGGAGATTTAACTCGAGTTATATATGTTGATTTAACTCAACATATTTTTTACTGGCTTATAAGCTAAAAATTTTTAGAAAACAGGGGCAGTGTGTTAATTTTAATAAAAACCTGCATGAACAGCAGCTACCATAATGCTGCCCACAGTGGGTCAGATTGGGAGCTTAAGGTTGCATGTGCACACAATCATCCAGCAAAACATAAGGATTATTTCCCCATTTTACGGATAAGGAAACAAGGCATGAAGAGGTTCCATAACTTGCCCAACGTGGCCTCATAGTAAATGGCAGGGCCAGCCACAAGCCTGGCTCTGACCAATATACTAGCCCAGTGGGTCTCTTCTGCAGGGACTGGGTTCTTATTCAGCACTTAACAAGACCTCTAAGAATGAAGAAAGTAAAACAGCTTCCCAAGGCCCTGCTCTGTTGCAGGTAGTGGCCTTCGTTGGGTTATTTGCTAATGTTTACTGTGTGCCCAGATTTATGCACTGGCACAGAGGGCAGTGCCATAAGCACAGACCTTGATCTGCAGCTCATACTCTGGGATCATGTCCTAGGGAATGTCATCCAGGTTTTGGAAGTGCAGACTCCTCAGTTATAGGAGGATGGGGCACAGGAGACCCCTCCCTCGGAAGCACATGGGAGGAGGCTT
Source organism: Kogia breviceps (assembly GCF_026419965.1). NCBI lineage: Eukaryota > Metazoa > Chordata > Mammalia > Artiodactyla > Physeteridae > Kogia > Kogia breviceps. The sequence continues at coordinate 64,094,097 of NC_081313.1, read as the reverse complement.
TCTGGCTCTCTATCCCATAAACTTCTCACTAAAACAGCTGGTTGGGACATTCCATTTGGTGAAGGCTCCTGGAATAAGTATGCTTTCAAATATTCCTTTTGTACAATGCCATGATTGATAAAAGTTTGCCTCTAAGTTAGTTCTACAAGAAAATCAAGGCAATCAATAGCTAATGTACTCATTTTTTTCATAACGAAAAGGTCAGTGGTGGGAGAGCCTGACTACTTATAATGCACTGAAAACCCACAAAACTAAGTTTAGTCAATAGCTTCACGATCTTCCCTCATTAATTAAATCTATTTTAGAGAACTCCTTGGCTAAGCTTCAAGTGGATGGATTTGAAAGTAACTGGCCCACCTCATTTTCTGGTGGAGAAACAAACAAACCTGAAATTACCAAAGAGTAGGCAAAGGACTTCTGCAGAGAGAAATGGAGAGCTCACCAAAGAGCTCATCTGTATATTCAAGAACCGATTATAAATCTGTCTCCCTGAAACCAAGGATCATAGCATTGTCTAGATGAATCATAATCCTTCTTTCAATTATGAAATAATACTTGTCACTTTATGGACACTAATTAGCTTGCTGTCCAGTTACAGTAAACAGGTGACTAGAGCAGGAAGTGCTTACTTTCTGGAAGACCTCTAACAGTGTTATCTTTGTCAAAAGCAGATTTCATCATCTGCTAACCTATGGATGTATGAGCAGCTGAAGCCAATTTAAACAGTACCAGCCAAGCCTCTGTTTTTGCTAAATAAAAATTATGTTAATGACTACATTATTATCTACAACAAATTTACTGGTAAAATGAACTTACTTGTCTGATAGTTCAAATGAGGATACATTCACTGCATCATCAATTAAGGATAAGTTCACTATAATTCCTCCATGTTTCCATAGTTCAGCATAATTCATTGACAGCAACAACTGACTTACTCAACAAAGGGCCCAGGAAGAGGTAGAATATAACACTTTTCTAAATATACACAGGCTACCATATGACCCAGCAATCCCACTACTGGGCATACACTCTGAGAAAAACATAACTCAAAAAGAGTCATGTACCACAATGTTCATTGCAGCTCTATTTACAATAGCCAGGACACGGAAGCAACCTAAGTGTCCATCAACAAATGAATACATAAAGAAGATGTGGCACATATATACAATGGAATATTACTCAGCCATAAAAAGAAACGAAATTGAGTTATGTGTAGTGAGGTGGATGGACCTGGAGTCTGTCATACTGAGTAAAGTAAGTCACAAAGAGAAAAACAAATACCGTATGCTAACACATATATATGGAATCTAAAAAAAAAAAAAAGGTCATGAAGAATCTAGTGGCAGGACGGGAATAAAGACGCAGACCTACTAGAGAATGGACTTGAGGACACAGGGAGGTGGAAGGGTAAGCTGGGACAAAGTGAGAGAGTGGCATGGACATATATACACTACCAAATGTAAAATAGATAGCTAGTGGGAAGCAGCCACATAGCACAGGGAGATCAGCTCGGTGTTTTGTGACCACCTAGAGGGCTGGGATAGGGAGGGTGGGAGGGAGACCCAAGAGGGAAGAGATATGGGGATATATGTATACGTATAGCTGATTCACTTTGTTATAAAGCAGAAACTAACACAGCATTGTAAAGCAATTATACTCCAATAAAGATGTTAAAGTAAATAAATAAATATACGCAGGCTAAAAGTTTCCAGTTACAGTACCTCTCTTTCCCCCTCTGCCCCCATACCAAACTTTGCCTCCATATGCAGACTTAAGAAAAATTCTGGGCAGTGGCCCCTTGGCAGTATGAGCTAAGGTCACCTCTTCCATTCTCGTTCTACAGGAAAAAAGCATCACATCCCAGCCTCATCCCAAGGTATCCAGCCTACACTGGAGCAAGGTAGATGTGCAGAAGTACCACCGCTAATATGATGTACACCGAGGGAAGTAGATGTAGCTGGACCATCCGAGGGAGCAAACACCTTCAGGGCTCCTTAGTGAAAGGACCAAAGGGGAACAAGAAGGATAGAATGAACCTAGTAAAAACAACCTTCAAGTTTCTAGAAAGGGAAGTTTTCCCCCAAGTGTTCCATGTGGTCACTCCTAGGGAGAAGGCAGGAGGGAGAGACACCAAGGAGAATAAGGCCCTCAGGCAGCAATTCCAATGTTTTCCCCTCTTGGTCTGTTCAAAATAGCTACAGAGAAGTGAAATAGTTATGGGGAAGTAAATAAATAAGAGCACAACTCAGCACTCTTTCAATTTGCACATTTCTTGCAGTTGGACCAATTCTGGCTAAATTCTTTAAGTCTGAGGCTTCGCCCAGCATCTTTTGGTTACCCTGGTCTTAAAGAAACCAGAGAACCTCAACATCTGACCCTTCAGCTAAATTCTAGGATTTGGGGCCACGACAGTCTTGGAGGGAGGGATCCTAGACTATTGGAAAGCTCCTGGCAACACCACAAGTTGCCCAGCCCAAACTTCCAGAATCTGTCTAGTCCCCCAGAGAGCTAGAGCTCTGGGAGAGAATTAGAGCTCAGCTGCACCGATTTCAAAATTAAGACACAGAGATTCAGATTGGTTCAATTATGTTTCCCAGTGCTATGAAGGGTGAGCAAGACATGCAGCTCTCCTAAACATCCTCAGTCCAATGATCCTTTTCTGACATTATGGGAATTCCCTGGCGTCAATCAAAATGCCAAGTTGTTTTTATTGGGCTTAAACTCCAGGGGGAGGACGGAAGGTTGGTAGAAGAATATCTCAGCATTTTTAAGAAATCCAAAGGCCTTTGCAAGGCCCTACATTCAACTGTGTTTGGATACCTCACCTAAAATGCAAGTACAGTTCTGCCATTTTAAACCACTGAGAGACTCACACCAAGGGGAATAAACAGTACTTGAAAAGACACTACTGGGCCTTCAGAAAGGGAGATGGGAACCTCTCTAAATGTGAACCTCTTCCACAATCCTACCTTTGTATGTTCATTTAAGCTGGGGGTTGCTAGGCAGATACAATTTAGGGTATTTAATCATAACCTAGAGGTAACTGCCAAAGATTCAAATAGAATCTTAGAACATTGAACTATATAAAATTTGTTTCACTGTAAATAAAAATCTTAAATTATAACTTTATATAAGGTTTTTAAAAAGCAATTTTTTCCTTTATGGTTTTTCTGGTGAAATATTTGTTCAGAGAGGCAAAGAGTTAAACAATTCAGTTCCACAGGAGAAAAAAAAAAAAACCACAATAACTGTATAAAGTTTCACTCTACTTAGGTTGTTACAAATGCATCCTTTTGATTTTGAAAAAAAATCTCACTAAACTTCTATGGTGACTCCCAGGATTTCAGTCAGGAGTGAAAAACTTTAAGACGAACAATTATGAACCAGAATATCATTTCTCCTTGAGGCTACAAAATGATCAGCTGGGGTCAGAGAGGCTGGTTCCAGGGGACAAAGCTCTCCACAGAAACCGTAACACACATGATTAGGAGAATCATTTTGCCACATGACAGTTTGGAAGCCTGGCCAGAAGCCCCACAAATTCCACAATGGGAACACTCAATGCTTTTCCGAAAGAACAGAATCAACACTTTTTAAAAGGACAGGAGATTCAATTCACATTTTGGCCTCTGCAGTTCTCACTAAAGAGCGGTAAGGTCTTAGATACAGGAAAGAATGCAAGTGTACTTGATCCTTTGGGTTGCTCTAATTCCAAAAAGTGAAGGTCAGAACAAGCCCCAGCCTCACTGCAGCAACCTGACTAGGGGCCAAGAGTCCCCAGGCCTGGCCAGTGCCTCTGGCTCCTTTGTCTCCACAGTCTCTGTGACAGGGAAGGTCCTCCTTTTGCTCTGCAGAGCTCCAGCCAAGGAAGACTCAGCAGCAATCACAACAGGGCAGGAAAACAAGCACCTTCCCAGAAGTCCTTCCACTCCCCCAGAACCTTTTATGCAACCAGCACGCACTGGAACATTTGCACAGCATCCTATTTCTGTAAACCTAATAATATTTTTAAACACGCTGGAGGAAGAGACTCCATGGAAGCGGTCTGTGAGGAATCTTTCTATAAAGAGAAATTTGTGCCGCTTTTCAAAAAAATCATTCCTTATTTGTCTTAAAAATTCCTGATTTTCTTACATACACTAGACAGACTAGAGAGAGTATGTGTGGCATAAATTTATCTCAGGGTCAAGCTCAAGATGACAGATGATGGATATGTGCTGTAACCCCCCCACGGGGAATACTTGCACATATCACGCTGCTCACGCTGGGTATCAGTCATATCGAGCTGGAACCAATGACTTACAAAATGCATCCCAGGTGACTTACCTGAAACATTGGATAGGTCAAGAACGTCTCCAGCATCCTCCCCTCACAGGCAGGGTTAGCTTCGTACTGTTTTAAGAGTTTGTCAAAATCTCTGTTTTGCTTACAATTGGCGAGCACTTGGAGGCTGTACTGGTGATTACGCACAAATTCTTGGTAAATGTTCAGCATGGGGAGCAAAATATCAAACAGATCAGCTGGAAAAAAGAAGTAAACATGGCAGTTTCTCTTGATGCTCTGTAAACTATCCAAAGTACAGGGAGAAACTGTTCACTCTGCAGGAATGACAGAGAGCAGCTCCTGGCACCAGGTGTCACACTACATGGCCCCAGTCCAGCTGCCTGAATGACTGACCTGGTAGAACACACCCCACAGTAGAGCCCAACTCTAGCCCCCAAAGAACCATGATGGGCCAGGGGAAAGGATCAAAAGGGCGATGAGACAGAGTCCCAGTGCCTGAGGAAGCTCACAGATCATTACGGAAATTCGAACAGCTTAGGTCGAATAACACTGAAGCTATTTTACTCTAACTGTAGCCATATTAAGAGAAAATCTTCTCTCTCGAAAGCATGGACTTACCTAAAATTAAAGTAGGCCAATTGGCTATCCTTGCCTTCAGTCCTTGATGAAATATTTCATGAAGAAACATGATGGTTTCACTATAAAAAATGAAAATATAATTTAGTCACTGCAAAGAGTCCATTTGGTTGAACAAGTCCATTGAGTCCTTAAATCTTTCATAAATACATGATATTCATGTCTCTGAGGGCCTCCAAACTCTACACCCAATAATGACATGGATTATACCTGCTCTCACAAAGCAATTTATCTTTCAGACAACCTGAAAACCTCAAAGAAAATTCTGAGCTAAGCCTCAACTTTTGGAAGATGGTAAGCACCAAATCACTGTCATATAACCCTCTTTATCGATTTATAATAAAAACAGCTTTCTACTGTTAGGATGTAGCCCGTCTTCAACAGATAATCACAAAATTAGTTATGATCCTTCTCTCTTCAGATTTAATTCTAGATGCTAACTCGGGGAAAGCTCTCTTTCACTAAAATGAGTTTTGACAGGAGAGAGGGGAAAAGACTTGACAGACGTCTACCATTACCACTCCTAAGACACGCATGACAGAAATGTAGAGGAATCTAAAAAGGATGGAGCCTATACAGATATACTAAACTGAAGAGATACGTACACATAAATTAGAGATCCCAATTTCTAAAAGGTTCAAGAAGGGTAGTTACCAAAGTAACATTTGCTTTCTCCTCACTAGAAGAAAGGAGAACATTTGCTTTCTCCTCATTCCTACTGAAATGAGCTTTTGAAGGCTTTTCTGAACTACCACATCAGCACAATCAAATACAGGATTATTCATATCAGTGAAATACTTTGGTTTGTTGTAAGTCCAATTCCACTACAAGAAACATCAATGGGAAGTCCCTACTATTTCCAAACGGTCCATGAAACACAATAGACTCTGCTTGAAGACTGTGATTTGTTTTTCTTGGATAGAAATTTTAACTAAGCAGTGTTTGTTGTTTAATGATTTCAACCAAAATCTAGTTTGGTAGATACTGTAGATTAGTCTTTCAATCTCCATTCCACCCCCCTTCTAGGTGGAGAGGATAGAGAGGTGAAATAACATTTCCCAGGCTCCCTTGCAGATAGGGTTCTAGAGGTAAATTCAGTTCCACCCATAGATGCACTTGGTAAGACATGGAAGGCATTATATTTTTTAAGTATAAACTCTGTGTTGAAATTCAAAATAATTGATCTGCCTAGGGCTTCGATTTCAGAGGCAAGGAAAGAGAATGTAGTTAAACAACAGAAATGAAAACAAACATCCGATAAGCCTCACCTCTAAAAACGTAACTCTTCAAATCTCCATCTGGGACCAAGTATAGTAAATAATTGCTAATCTGTATGAAGAGCTTATAGCTTTCCAAAAAGAGGCACAGTATCTTGATTCAGAATTTAAACAATATGACAGACCTGGGCTTCCACATTGCAGATAGGAAATCCAGTGGAAGCATCCCTAGAGGTAGCATAAGACCAATGTGGTACAGGCTTTGATGGCATCGCTATCAGAATACATTCACAATTCTGTCCATTTCCATTAGAACTGTTGAAACTGCATACTTAGGAGACTGAAGTATGATCAAAATGCTACCTGTATAGCCTGAGGATCAAGAGCTACCCCTCATTCCCTTAGGACATCTCACACACTTGAGTGGAGCCACTGCCGCCCAACGTGGGGAAACCTCGCAATAGAATAGCTTAGCTTTTAATCTTATGCTATCAGACTACCGCCCATCATCCTTCCATTTTCCAGTCTTCTACAGATCCCCAGCCACTCTTTTAAGGTCTTGAGCTCTTAGCTCCCAGATCATTGTCAGTCCTTTCCCCAACATCACTCTTGTCATAATTTTTGGTGACTGCAATACGCACACAAACAACATTCCAATGACGTAGCCTCTCTCGGGTCTTTGAACTTCTTCCTCTAAGGATCTTGTCTTCCATTGACCTCAGTCAACACTACCTTAATCGTACTCTAGACCTTGTCATTGTCAATAACTGCATCCCCTTCCCTATCTCAGTTTCAGGCACACTATTCTACGACCATCTCCTTATCTTTGAGTTCATTGCCTTTGGAAACCTGACTCCCCAAATCCCTTCCCACCACCAGGACCTGAATTCATTGATCCTACCACCTTACTGCTGACCAAAACCCCTTCACAAGATCATTTCCTTCTTGGAACAGTTTAGATTTCATGGCTCAGTGTTATAATCCCTTCCTTGCATACACCTTCAACTCCCTTATTCTTTTCTCACTTCATCATAGTAATCTCGCACAATACCAGTACCAGTTAAACCCAACCCTTCACCCACTCTGCTCCTGCACCCATGCAGCTGAAAGTGGCTAAAGAATATACAGCTACTCACCGTAGTCATAGCCACGAGCCTAATATGGGCTTTTAGTGCTACCTAGCAGTTATATTACACTTCCCTCATCCCATACATTCAGTTTTTTGCTCCTTGATCACTATTTTATACTTTTTCCTCTCTTCCCTGACCCTAACACTTCCCTCCCATCAGCACTGTTACCCGATGTCCTTGCTTCCTACCTGCATATGTGTCCAGTACTATTCCTTCCCTGTCCACCTAATTCCAATCTCTTGACTTATTCACCACATTCTATCCACTTCTGCCTATGCAAGTTTACTGCTCCAGCAATTCTGCCCTCTCTTTCCTACATCATTCCCTCCCTCATTATTGGTGTCATTTTTATCCCATCTAAACACACACACACACACACACACACACACACACACACACACACACTCTTTATATTTTTACATTTACTTCCAGGCACTACCCTGTTTCTCTGATCCTCTTTAGAGCAACTCTCCTTGAAAGAGTTCTCTCTACCAATTCTCTCCAATTCCAATTCCCCTATTATCACCTAATCAGGCTTTCGTCCCCCATTAAAGTTACCAAAATGCTCCAAGTTGTTAACCCCACAGTCAGTTCTCAGTTCTTATTTTATTTGACCTTCTTAATACAGTTGCTCATTCCCTCTTGCCTTGGTTTCCAGGACAGCCCATCTCCTGGTTTGCATCCTACAACCCTAGCTGATCCTCTTCATTCTCATTTGATGGCTCTTCATATTCCTAACCTCTAAATGTTGGCATGTCCCAGGGCTCAGCCCTTGGTCCTCTTCTCTCGTTCATTTGTGCTTACTTCCTTGGTAATCTCATTCAGACTAACAGCTTTCAACACTATCCATATGCTAGTAGACTCCCAAATGTATACCTCCAGCCCTGAAATCCAGACTAATAGCCAATCCTGCTCACTTGATTTATACATTTGGAATGGCTAACAGCATCTCAGACTTGACAGGTCAAGATAAAAACTCTTCATCTTTTCCGCTAAACCTGTTCTTATGTCAATCTTCCCCATTTAATAAATAGCAACTCCCTCCTTCTAGTTGTTCAGGTCAAAATCCTTGGACTTTTCTGCAAAATCCACATCAAACTCACCAACATATCTTATGGGCTCTACATTAAAAATATACCCAGAATTCAATCACTTATCACTACTTCCATTACAATCATCTCTTGCTTAGACTATTGCAATCGCCACCTAACAGGTCCCCCTGCTACAGTCACCTCTCACCTGGCTTATTGAAATAGCCATGAAACTGATCTCCCTACAGTCTATTCTTAACAGAGAACCCAGAGTGAACTTTTTAAACATAAGTCATATCATGCTACTTTTCTCCTCAAAACCCCACCAATCTCTCCCCATCTCATTTAGAGTAAAAGCAAAAATCTTTACAATGTCCTACTGTTATCTCTCTGACAGGCCCCTTCACCCACACTGACCTTGGCAGTTCCTCAAACAAGCAAGGCTGGCATGCTCCAGCCTCAGGCCCTCTGCACAGGTGGTCTCCTCTGTTTGCATCACTCTTCCCCCAGGTAGCCACATGGCTAGCACCAACTGCAATCTCTGCTCAAATGTCAACTTATCTTTAGGCCTTCCTAAATATTGGCTAGAGAAACTATGGGACACTCACATAATGTAATAAAATGTAGCAATTTTTAAAAAAATAGAATGCTCTTTAGATAGCAGTATGGAAAGATGTCCAGGAAATATTAAGTGAAAAAAGCGAGTATATATTAAAGTACTTGCCTTTCGTTTAAGAAGGGGGGAAATAAGACTGTGTATTCATGTTTGGTTGATCTACATCAAGAAACACTGAAAGGATATAAACAAAACTAATGAAAACAGTTACAGATAGCAAGTGAGGAAAATGGGGTGGGCAGAGACAGAGTTAAGAGTGAGACTTCTAACTGCTGTCTGATGTTTTCACATTGTTAGATAATTCTTTGAACCATGTAAATGAATTATCTACTCAAAAACAAATAAGTAACTAAAATTTTAAGTAAACTATCCAAGCAGTCCTTTTCCTCCCTTCTCCCCTTTCCTTCTTTATTTCTTCCACAGCACTCATCACCATATAAAATACTGCATCTTTCACTTATTCACTATTCGTTGTCTATATTCCCACATCAAAATTTAAGTTCCATGAAGGCAGGAACTTTCTGCTTTGTTCACTGATGAATCCTCAGCAGTAAAGGCACTATAAATATTTACTGCGCAAAAAAATTTACTAGAGATTCTCAGGACCTCTGTCAGTTTTTGTTCTTCCTAAAGTACTTCTGGGATCTCCTTCCTCCTCACAGAGACATCAGAAATACATCTACACGTGGAGCTTCTCCTGTAGAGCACCCACCGAACGCTGGCAGAGGACCTCGGACCTCCAAAAAGGCAAGAAACTCCCCACATATCTGGGTAGGGCAAAAGAAAAAAGAATAAACAGGGACAAAAGAATAGGGACGGGACCTACGCCAGTGGGAGGGAGCCGAGAAGGAGGAAAGACTCCCACACACTAGAGGCCCCTTCGCGGGCGGAGACTGCGGGCGCCGGAGGGGGAAGCTCCGGAGCCGCGGAGGACAGCTCAGGCACAGGGGTGTGGAGGGCAAAGCGGAGAGATTCCCGCAGAGGATCGGTGCCGACCGGCGCTCACCAGCCCGAGAGGCTTGTCTGCTCGCCCGCCGGGGCGGGCGGGGCCGGGAGCTGAGGCTCGGGCTTCAGTCGGATCCCGGGGAAAGGGCTGGAGTTGGCAGAGTGAAGACAGCTTGAAGGGGGCTAGTGCGCCACGGCTGGCCGGGAGGGAGTTCGGGAGAAGTCTGGAGCTGCCGAAGAGGCAAGAGACCTTTTCCTCCCTCTTTGCTGCCTGGGCGCGAGGAGAGGGGATTAAGTGCGCCGCTTAAAGGAGCCCTAGAACCGGGCGCGGAGCTGCCGAAGAGACAAGAGACTTTTTCTTGCCTCTTTGCTTCCTCGGGTGTGAGGTGAGGGGATTAAGAGCACCGCGTAGAGGAGCTCCAGAAACGGGCGCGAGCCGCGGCTGTCGGCACGGACAGTAGAGACGGGTGTCGGACGCTAAGGTTGCTGCTGCCACCACCACCAAGAGGCCTGTGTGTGAGCACAGGTCACTCTCCACACCGGCCCTCCCGGGAGCCCGTGCAGTCCGCCACTGCCGGGGTCCCGGGATCCAGGGACAGCTTCCCCGGGAGAACGCACGGCGCGCCTTGGGCCTGTGCAGCGTCACGTCGGCCTCTGACGTCGCGGACTCGCCCCGCCCCCGTGCCACTCCCTCCCCCCAGCCTGAGTGAGCTGGAGCCCCCGAATCAACTGCTCCTTTAACATCGTCCTGTCTGAGCGAAGGGCAGTCGCCCTCGGACAACCTACATGCAGAGGCGGGACCAAGTCCAAAGCTGAACCCCAGGAGCTGTGCGAACAGAGAGGAGAGGGGGAGATCTCTCCCAACAGCCTCAGAAGCGGCGGATTAAAGCTCCACAATCAACTTGAAGTGCCCTGCATCTGTTGAAAACCTGAATAGACAACGAATCATCCCAAGTTGAGGAGGTGGACTTTGGGAGCAAGATATACTATTATTTTCCCCTTTTTTCTCTTTTTGTGGGTGTGTATGTGTGTGCTGCTGTGTGAGATTTTGTCTGTATAGCTTTGCTTGCACCATTTGTCCTAGGGTTAGACCGACCCATTTTTCTGTTTTTTGTTTGTTTGTTTGTTTGTTTTTTGTTTTTTTTTTTGTTTTTTAAAAGGAAATTTTTCTTCTTAATAATTATTTTTTATTTTAATAACTATACTTTATACTACTCTGTCTTCTCCCTTTCTTTCTTCCTTTCTTCCCTCCTTCCCTCCTTTCTTCCTTCCTTCCCCCTTCTTTCCTCCCTTCCTCTCTTCCTTCCTCCCTTTCTTCCTCTGCACCTTCCGTCCTTGCTTTCTTGCTTCCTTCCTTCATTTCTTCCTTCCTTTCTTCCTTCCTTCCCTCCCTCCCTCCTTCCTTCCTTTTCTTTCCTCTCTATTTATTCTACCTTTTATTTTGAGCCGTGTGGATTAAAGGTTCTTGGCGCCCCAGCCAGGCACCAGGGCGGTGTCCCTGAGGTGGGAGAACCAACCTCAAGACACTAGTCCACAAGAGACCTCCGAGCTCCACGTAATATCAGACGGCGAAAATCTCCCAGAGACCTCCATCTCAACACCAAGACCCAGCTTCACTCAAGGACCAGCAAAGAACAGTGCTGGACACCCTATCCCCAACAAAGAGCAAGACAGGTCTACAGCCCCATCCATTAGCAGAGAGACTGCCTAAAATCATAATAAGGTTACCAACATCCCCAAACACACCACCAGACAAGGACCTGCCCACCAGAAGGACAAGATCCAGCCTCATCCACCAGAACAGAGGCACTAGTTCCCCCAACCAGGGAATCTACTCAACCCACTGAACCAACCTTAGCCACTGGGGACAGCCACCAAAAACAACAGGAACTACGAACCTGCAGCGTGCAAAAAGGAGACCTCAAACACAGTAAGATAAGCGAAATGAGAAGACAGAAAAACACACAACAGATGAAGGAGCAAGATAAAAACACACCAGACCTAACAGATGAAGAGGTAATAGCCAATCTACCTGAAAGAGAATTTAGAATAATGATGGTGAAGATGATGCAAAATCTTGGAAATAGAATAGACAATTTGCAAGAAACAGTTAACAGGGACCTAGAAGAAATAAAGAGGAAGCAAGCAACGATGAGCAACACAATAAATGAAATTAAAAATACTCTAGATGGGATCAATAGCAGAATAACTGAGGCAGAAGGACGGATAAGTGACCTGGAAGATAAAATAGTGGAAATAACTACTGCAGAGCAGAAGAAAGAAAAAAGAATGAAAAGAACTGAGGACAGTCTCAGAGACCTCTGGGACAACATTAAACGCACCAACATTCGAATTATAGGGGTCCCAGAAGAAGAAGAGAAAAAGAAAGGGACTGAGAAAATATTTGAAGAGATTATAGTTGAAAACTTCCCTAATATAGGAAAGGAAATAGTCAATCAAGTCCAGGAAGCACAGAGAGTTCCATACAGGATAAACCCAAAGAGAAACACGCCACGACACATAATAATCAAACTGTCAAAAATTAAATACAAAGAAAACATATTAAAAGCAGCAAGGGAAAAACAACAAATAACACACAAGGGAATCCCCATAAGATTAACATCTGATCTTTCAGCAGAAACTCTACAAGCCAGAAGGGAGTGGCAGGACATATTTAAAGTGATGAAGGAAAAAAACCTACAACCAAGATTACTCTACCCAGCAAGGATCTCATTCAGATTTGATGGAGAAATTAAAACCTTTACAGACAAGCAAAAACTGAGAGAGTTCAGCACCACCAAACCAGCTCTACAACAAACCCTAAAGGAACTTCTCTAGGCAAGAAACACAAGAGAAGGAAAAGACCTACAAGAACAACCCGAAACAAGTAAATGGTAATAGGAACATACATATCGATAATTACCTTAAATGTAAATGGATTAAATGCTCCCACCAAAAGACACAGACTGGCTGAATGGATACAAAAACAAGACCCATATATATGCTGTCTACAAGAGACCCACTTCAGACCTAGGGACACATACAGACTGAAAGTAAGGGGATGGAAAAAGATATTCCATGCAAATGGAAATCAGAAGAAAGCTGGAGTAGCAATTCTCATATCAGACAAAATAGACTTTAAAATAAAGACTATTACAAGAGACAAAGAAGGACACTACATAATGATCAAGGGATCGATCCATGAAGAAGATATAACAATTGTAAATATTTATGCACCCAACATAGGAGCACCTCAATACATAAGGCAAATACTAACAGCCTTAAAAGGGGAAATCGACAGCAACACAATTATAATGGGGGACTTTAACACCCCACTTTCACCAATGGACAGATCATCCAAAATGAAAATAAATAAGGAAACACAAGCTTTAAATGATACATTACACAAGATGGACTTAATTGATATTTATAGGACATTCCATCCAAAAACAACAGAATACACATTTTTCTCAAGTGCTCATGGAACATTCTCCAGGATTGATCATATATTGGGTCACAAATCTAGCCTTGGCAAATTTAAGAAAATTGAAATCGTATCAAGTATCTTTTCCGACCACAACGCTATGAGACTAAATATCAATTATAGGAAAAGATCTGTAAAAAATACAAACACATGGAGGCTAAACAATACACTACTTAATAACGAAGTGATCACTGAAGAAATCAAAGAGGAAATCAAAAAATACTTAGAAACAAATGACAATGGAGACACAACGACCCAAAACCTATGGGATACAGCAAAAGCAGTTCTAAGAGGCAAGTTTATAGCAATACAATCATACCTTAAGAAACAGGAAACATCTCGAATAAACAACCTAACTTTGCACTTAAAGCAATTAGAGAAAGAAGAACAAAAAACCCCCAAATTTAGCAGAAGGAAAGAAATCATAAAGATCAGATCAGAAATAAATGAAAAAGAAGTGAAGGAAACAATAGCAAAGATCAATAAAACTAAAAGCTGGTTCTTTGAGAAGATAAATAAAATTGATAAACCATTAGCCAGACTCATCAAGAATAAAAGGGAGAAGACTCAAATCAATAGAATTAGAAATGAAAAAGGAGATATAACAACTGACACTGCAGAAATACAAAAGATTATTAGAGATTACTACAAGCAACTGTATGCCAATAAAATGGACAACCTGGAAGAAATGGACAAATTCTTAGAAATGCACAACCTGCCGAGACTGAACCAGGAAGAAATAGAAAATATGAACAGACCAATCACAAGCACTGAAATTGAAACTGTGATTAAAAATCTTCCAGCAAACAAAAGTCCAGGACCAGATGGCTTCACAGGCGAATTCTATCAAACATTTAGAGAAGAGCTAACACCTATCCTTCTCAAACTCTTCCAACAGATAGCAGAGGGAGGAACACTCCCAAACTCATTCTATGAGGCCACCATCACCCTGATACCAAAACCAGACAAAGACGTCACAAAGAAAGAAAACTACAGGCCAATATCACTGATGAACATAGATGCAAAAATCCTCAACAAAATATTAGCAAACAGAATCCAACAGCACATTAAAAGGATCATACACCATGATCAAGTGGGGTTTATCCCAGGAATGCAAGGATTCTTCAATATACGCAAATCAATCAATGTGATACACCATATCAACAAACTGAAGGAGAAAAACCATATGATCATCTCAATAGATGCAGAGAAAGCTTTTGACAAAATTCAACACTCATTTATGATAAAAACCTTGCAGAAAGTGGGCATAGAGGGAACTTTCCTCAACATAATAAAGGCCATATATGATAAACCCACAGCTAGCATCGTTCTCAATGGTGAAAAACTGAAACCATTTCCACTAAGATCAGGAACAAGACAAGGTTGCCCACTCTCACCACTCTTATTCAACATAGTTTTGGAAGTTCTAGCCACAGCAATCAGAGAAGAAAAAGAAATAAAAGGAATCCAAATAGGAAAAGAAGAAGTAAAGCTGTCACTGTTTGCAGATGACATGATACTATACATAGAGAATCCTAAGGATGCTACCAGAAAACTACTAGAGCTAATCAATGAATTTGGTAAAGTTGCAGGATACAAAATTAATGCACAGAAATCTCTGGCATTCTTATACACTAATGATGAAAAATCTGAGAGTGAAATTAAGAAAACGCTCCCATTTACCATTGCAACAAAAAGAATAAAATATCTAGGAATAAACCTACCTAAGGAGACAAAAGACTTGTATGCAGAAAACTATAAGACACTGATGAAAGAAATTAAAGATGATACAAATAGGTGGAGAAATATACCATGTTCTTGGATTGGAAGAATCAACATTGTGAAAATGACTCTACTACCCAAAGCAATCTACCGATTCAATGCAATCCCTATCAAATTACCACTGGCATTTTTTACAGAACTAGAACAAAAAATTTCACAATTTGTATGGAAACACAAAAGACCCCGAATAGCCAAAGCAATCTTGAGAACGAGAAATGGAGCTGGAGGAATTAGGCTCCCTGACTTCAGACTCTACTACAAGGCTACAGTAATCAAGACAATATGGTACTGGCACAAAAACAGAAATATAGATCAATGGAACAGGATAGAGAGCCCAGAGATAAACCCACACACATATGGTCACCTTATCTTTGATAAAGGAGGGAAGGATATACAGTGGAGAAAAGACAGCCTCTTCAATAAGTGGTGCTGGGAAAACTGGACAGCTACATGTAAAAGTATGAAATTAGAACAATCCCTAACACCACACACAAAAATAAACTCAAAATGGGTTAAAGACCTAAATGTAAGGCCAGACACTATCAAACTCTTAGAGGAAAACATAGGCAGAACACTATACGACATAAATCACAGCAAGATCCTTTTTGACCCATCTCCTAGAGAAATGGAAATAAAAACACAAATAAACAAATGGGACCTAATGAAACTTAAAAGCTTTTGCACAGCAAAGGATACCATAAACAAGACCAAAAGACAACCCTCAGAATGGGAGAAAATATTTGCAAATGAAGCAACTGACAAAGGATTAATTTCCAAAATTTATAAGCAACTCATGCAGCTCAATAACAAAAAAACAAACAACCCAATCCAAAAATGGGCAGAAGAACTAAATAGACATTTCTCCAAAGAAGATATACAGATTGCTAACAAACACATGAAAGAATGCTCAACCTCATTAATCATTAGAGAAATGCAAATCAAAACTACAATGAGATATCATCTCACACCGGTCAGATTGGCCATCATCAAAAACTCTAGAAACAATAAATGCTGGAGAGGGTGTGGAGAAAAGGGAACCCTCTTGCACTGCTGGTGGGAATGTAAATTGATACAGCCGCTATGGAGAACAGTATGGAGGTTCCTTAAAAATCTACAAATAGAACTACCATACGACCCAGCAATCCCACTACTGGGAATATACCCTGAGAAAACTATAATTCAGAAAGACTCATGTACCAAAATGTTCATTGCAGCTCTATTTACAATAGCCAGGACATGGAAGCAACCTAAGTGTCCATCAACAGATGAATGGATAAAGAAGATGTGGCACATATATACAATGGAATATTACTCAGCCATAAAAAGAAATGTAACTGAGTTATTTATAATGAGGTGGATGGACCTGGAGTCTGTCATACAGAGTGAAGTAAGTCAGAAGGAGAAAAACAAATACCGTATGCTAACACATATATATGGACTCTAAGGGAAAAAAATGTCATGAAGAGGTTAGTGGTAGGACGGGAATAAAACACAGACTCACTCGAGCATGGACTTGAGGATATGGGGAGGGGGAGGGGTGGGCTGTGACGAAGTGGGGGAGTGGCAGGGACATATATACACTATCAAATGTAAATTAGATAGCTGGTGGGAAGCTGCTGCATAGCACAGGGAGATCACCTCTGTGCTGTGTGACCGCCTGGGGGGGTGGGATAGGGAGGGTGGGAGAGAGGGTGATGCAAGAGGGAGGAGATGTGGGAGCATGTGTGTATGTATAACTGATTTAGTTTGTTGTAGAGGGAAAACTAACACACTATTGTAAAACAATTATACTCCAATAAAGATGTTAAAAAAAAAAATAAATTAAAAAAAAAAAAATAAAGTACTTCTGTATAGATTACATGTAAAGACCCATTAATCACTCCATTTCCCTCAGTTTATGAAGGAGAGAATCTTCCCCAGCACACACTCAATAACAAGAAAACATACGTCAAATAGAGAAGAAAAAGAGAAAACTAGATGCCAAGATTCAAGATAAAGATATGAAAATTGGGGCTAATAATGAAACACCAATGATAGCTTTCTTATTTTCAATATCATAAGCTCATAAAGGTGAATTTATAACTCTTCTTTTAAGTAAGTAAAGTAAAAATTCTTTTAAGAAATACAAGTAGGTCTTTCACACGGCTCTTTAATTTATGCCAAGACAAACCTGTTGAGAAAAATACTGCTGACATCATCGTGGCTGATGGGGGGCTTCTTGGAGCTGGCCGCCATGCGCAGGGGCCGCAGGAAGCCATTGACCAGGATGTAGAGCTGGTGAACGTACTCCGACTCGGCCTCAACCATGGTGAACACAATCTGGTTTCTCTTCCTCATACTTTCAGCATGAGGGGAACAAATGTAATCCTGCACAATGGTCTTCCATTTCCTTCTACATAACCATCCTCGCATGAAGCTCTGAACCTACAGAACAACAACAACAAAACAAAAAACAAAACAAGAATCTCAGGACAGGGTGAGACGGCTTTCTTAAGCCAGTCAGTGGGGTGTCCATCCTGTGCCATACACACCCTGCTCTTTCATTGGTGCACTGGTGAGCCCACCACCAGAATAAATAATGTCAGGCTTTGGACCAGATAGCAGAAAAAAGATGATTTTAAAATAATATTTTTCTCAGCTTCACAAGTTTCTTCCACTGTTTAAGCTGTTTAAGCCTGCCTATAAGGACATCAGAAATTAATAACATCACATATTTAGTTGTTAACATTTCAAGAAAGGAATAAACTAAAGGTTTATTCTTTAACAATATAAAACTAGATATTAAAAATTTTTTTAATTGTGGTAAAAAACACACATAAAGTTTACTATCTTAATAATTTTTAAATGTATAGGTCAGTAGTGGTACGTATATTCACACTGCCATAGAAACAGATCTCTGGAACATTTTCATCTTGCAAAACTCAAGCTCTATAACTAATTAAACAACAACTCTCCATTTCCCCCTTCCTTCAGCCCCTGGCAACCACCATTCTACTTTCTGTTTTTATGAATTTAATTACTTTAGGTACTCATATAAGTGGAATCATACAGTATCTGTCTTTTTGTGACTGGCTTATTTCACTTAGCATAATGTCCTTAAGGTTCATCCACATTGTAGCATGTGTCAGGATTTCCTTCCTTTTTAAGGCTGAATAATACTCCATAGTATATATGTACAACATTTTGTTTATCCATTTATCTGTTGATGAACATTTGGGTTGCTTCCACTTCTTGGCTATCGTGAATAGTGCTGCAATAAACACAGGAGTGCAAATATCTCTTCAAGATCCTGCTCTCGATTCTTTTGGATATATACCCGGAAATCGGATTGCTGGATCATATGGCAGTTTTATTTTTAATTTTTTGAGAAACCACCATACTGTTTTCCATAGCAGCTGAACCACCTTACAATCTCACCGACAGTGCAAAAGGATTCCAATTTCTCTGTATCTTCATCAGTACTTGTTATTTTGGGAGACTTTTTTGATAGTAGCCATCCAAGCGGGTGTGAGGTGATATTGCACTGCAGTTTTGATTTGTATTTCTCTGATGCTAGTGATGCTGGTCATCTTTTCATGTGTTAGTGATTTCTCTAAAGAATCACCTTTGAGAGAAATGTCTATCGTCTTTAGAGAAATGTCTATTCAAAACCTCTGCTTATTCTTTTTTTTTTTTTTGTGGTACATGGGCCTCTCACTGCTGTGGCCTCTCCCCTTGCGGAGCACAGGCTCCGGACGCGCAGGCTCAGCGGCCATGGCTCATGGGCCCAGCCGCTCCGCAGCATGCAGGATCCTCCCGGACCGGGGCACAAACCCGCATCCCCTGCATCGGCAGGCAGACTCTCAACCACTGCACCACCAGGGAAGCCCCCTTTGCTTATTCTTAAATCGGGTTTGATTTTTTTGTTATGACTGAGTTTTTGTTTTTAATTAAGCTTAAAAAATAAGTGTTAGAGATCAGTTCATAAGACCTCTTCTTTTTATAGATGAATAAACTTGAAGGCCAAGTCTAGTTGCAGCTTTCCTGTGTGGTTAGTCATACAGGAATGACTTGGCCTTCTTTTATCTGCTTTTTGTTAACTGTAAGGACTCTCTTTTCCAGCCACATGGGCAAAACACATGTTAACAATTTACAATGGTGTTATTTTGTGGAAAAACGAAAACAAAACAACAAAAACAAGAAATAAAACTTAAGATCAATTTTGTAGGAACATGAAAGGCTCTAATATTGATCTGAATTCCCTAGATATGACTTGAAAAATAACAGGCAAACTGGACAAAGTGCACTGGCCTTTGCGTTTCAGCCAACAAACATTTACTGAGAGTCTTTTAAATGCCCAAGTAAATGCTGGGTGCTAAACAGATAGGTATATGCCATAATCCTTAACCCAAAGGCTCTGCTACTAACCTACTGGGTGAACTTGAACTCTGGGCTCCATTTCCTTATCTATAAAATAACTGACCAAAATATCTGAAGTCCTTTCTAAATATTAAAACAATTATATGATAATTTATTAGGATTTGTTATATCTAAGTGGCAGATTCAGCAACAAAGCAGGTTGCAAATTCATATATAATTAAAAGCATTAAATTACTATCAAATATTTTTTTAGTATCATTGTTTTCTTTTCAACACATTCTTATACTTTTTATTTTTTAACACTATTTCACCCATATGGTCTAAATTATCATGCACTTAAACAACTACTCTTCTTTTGCAATATTTAAAATTCTCTCATTTACCAACTGATGTCAGCATACTACCAATTTTTATAACAGGCATTCATACAGTTGCCATACCTCAAACAATAAAAATTAAACACATCTTAGTAGAATTATGTGGAGGAAATTATATGCATATGATTTGGAGAAATCTAATGGGAAATTTCTG
This sequence comes from Kogia breviceps, assembly GCF_026419965.1. NCBI lineage: Eukaryota > Metazoa > Chordata > Mammalia > Artiodactyla > Physeteridae > Kogia > Kogia breviceps. Next base: position 64,074,082 of record NC_081313.1, on the reverse strand, counting down.
TGAACCAATTTCAATTTTTGGTCTCTTGAAGTTAAAAAATTTTGTTGATATTTGTCAAGATCAGAATACAGAAACTAATTCATTTGTATACATCCCTTTCCACACAGACATTAGTTTGACTGGGGACACAATGGACCATAGAGTTAAATTCAAAACCTATTTAACAAGTTCAAAACTGAGGTTTTAAAAAACTTATTTCTATTAAGAAATAGGAAGATAGAAACTGGAAAAATTATGTATTTTATCATTATTCCTCCATTTAACAGAAGTATTTTCAAAAATCAACTTAACTGAGTTTTGTGTTAAATAAAATCTTTCTATTTACTTGGGCAAGTATTACCTGCTGAGCAAAAGCTGGCTTACTTACTTACTATCAGTTTCTACAATAGGATTTTACTACAATTGTTATTTTACTGATACCTTTGTTTATATGCAGCTGCATAAGCATTCACCTTGTAACAATAAAATAAAGCAAATTCAATTTTAAAATTTTTAAATTCTAAGAGAGGAATGTTGTTATTTTACTTTGTTATTTCTTGAAAACTGAAAACAGTGCAACTTAGCCCTAAGGAGCATTTCTATTTCAAATTCTGAGCAATATTTAAAGTTGTTTTGCAACTGAAGGGGAATAATTACTTAGCATGAGAAAACAGGAATAAGAAAAAATTTAGAAGAAATAGTTCTTTAACTGAGAAGCTTTTCACATAATGTTAAAGCTGAGTAAGTGCTTTTAAGCAGGACAATTAAGATTATGGAACTCAAAATCAAGATGATATAAAACAAACAAAGTAGACTAGAGTGAGTGCCTGGGTCTGGTTAATTGCAAAAGTTGTACAGTTGTAAATGACAATAAGGTGAAAAGAGATGCTGATTATGTGGATGTTAAACAAGAAAGAAACAACAATAAACCAGAAACCTGAGCAGATGTATTGATTCACTCAATCTTCTCACACATTCAAAACAAAACAAAAAATTCTCTGAATAAGCACTGAAGACTAAAGCTAAAAGAAATGTTTTTGAAATGCAATTTTAAAACTACTCCCCCCAAATATAAAAGCAGCACAAAATCAGAAGGTTCAGCAGCACTTAAATAACCCAACTGGAGCACACTACTGTCTGGCTTCATGTCTGGCTTTGGCATCCTTCTCACAGAATCTACAAGTGGATTCCCAGAACTGGAAAGAAATCTCAAGCTGAAACTTTTCCAGAGAAGAAACCATGTGTGATCACTCTGAAGGGCAAGTCTGGGAGCCATCGGAAGAGAAACACCAAGATTGTTCCCAGCTCAAGAGTCAGGGTGGCAAAGACATCACTACAGAAAGACCACTGGTCACCACGCTCTCCCAAAGCTGGAAACCCCAGGCATCCTACCTTTTTAATCTTCTTGATGTCTGGATCCTCATCTTCTTGATTGCTTTGATAAGGTCGCATTCGTTCCTTGGTTTTATTAAGGGCGACAATCTATAACACAAAATTGGTCCATTTCATGATTTAGGAAATACTAGACTATAGCCATAAATCATAGGAAGTTATGCCTACAGGCAGCTTATCCTCAGGAAATGTTTGCTTTTTATGCACCTTATCTTCCTTCAGTGCTGAGGCAGGGGAAGAAGACTGAACTTCACCTCAAGCTTGTTTTGCTATGCTACTAACAAAAGTGCTTGTAAGAAGTGACTGTGGAAAGTGTGAACTGGGATCTGGTTTAGAGAAATGTTAGTCCAAAACTGGGCCCTGAATGCCAGTGATGACCAGACCAAGGTCTTCTCAGCATCCCAGTGACATGTCAATCATCTTACCAAAGGCAGCTTTCTGTAATGCCCTGTGATCTCCAAATGCAGTGACACTCAGCTCAAAGCTCTTGCTTCCTATAATCAGCCTGTGGCCTTCCAAGTACACACAGTATAGCACCCACAGATCTCCTTTGGAAAATGGTAACTGCAAAAGGAACTTCAGAGCCCAGGGGTTGGTCCAAGCCAGCCAAGAAAGACAAAAATGCAAAAAGAACTGAAACAACTTGGGATCTCTTTAAAGACCCAGCTCAGTTCTGTGACCCACGAAGGGTGACTCAAAACCAGGCAGCCTCTGAGCTACACTTAGTGATGACATTCCCTGGACTATCACTCAATTGCAGGTTCTTGCAAACTTAAGGACCTACTCAGATTTACTAACAAGCAAACAATTAAAACACTGGGGTTATAATTGCCCCCTCTGCCCCGTCTTCACATTTTGCCCCATTACCAAATACTCTCTTCTGCCACTTTTCTGGCAGGGAAGTGGGAAAATAAAAGGAGTAGGAAACAAGTTATGGTTCCTGTCAAGCGACCACACAAGACATACCTGCTACTGACAGTTTCTAGCTGCAATATATATTCAGACTAAAATAGAACAGAGTGAAGACAGAGAAGCACACACAAATAAATATTGGGGAACATCGCCTGGTGCTGAGTTCCTCTCACGGAGTAAATGCCTACCTCTTTCACTTAGCAGACAAGCATCTGCTCCAGCTAACTGTGGCATATACAGAACACAATAATTTTGTTTTAAATTACAGTGCCTGATATAGTCTTTTAAGATGCAGGTTTGTTAAGTTTTCTGTTGTTGTTTTCATTCTCTCAGATTTCAGGGTTGGATCGGGAAGTTAACAGCACTAATGATACGGTGAATAGTCTGCAACTTATCATCATCAGAGAGGCAATCATATCCCAATAGGAATCAGCTTATACCCATGCGCTATCTGCTGGAGGTGATGTACACAGGCAGTAGGGGGTGAAAACCCTCCCAGGATTTGCACAGTATGTCTTAGAAGAAGACGTGAGGAAATGGAGAAGAAAATGTTGAATGACAGAAAAACGACAAGAAGTTACCAAGGCTGAGGCGCTGCACTGTTTCTGTCAACAAGGATACAGTTAGTAGTAGTAGGTTTCATTCTGTCCTATTCTTTACTTTGGAGCTAAGAAGACACTACTGCACCACTGGTCAAAAAGAGTAGAAAAACCTCATTTGCTACATTCCTCTTCAATTCTTCAGATATTGATCACTTCCCACTAGGCATGACAGGACAGCAAGGGAAGGTATACTCAGGTTTCTGTACACAGATGGAGGTGCCTCGGAGACAAGGGAGGACCCAGACACACCACCATGGCTGCTGGCTCCACGACCACCTTCTGCTCTCACTGGAGTCAGTCTCCCTACCTGGGGGTGCAAAACCTGAGGAGTTTTTAAACTTGGAGTGGGGCTGGAAGTGAATTCCAACTTCAGGAAAAAAATGCACCCTAGCATTACGTCTTATACTTAATGAGTTTTTCAAAATTCTAGAGGGGAGAAAGTTGGACTCCTGAGCTTGAGAAAAAGTCAAGACTTTCTGAATTCATGTTTGGACCTGCCTTAGTTGTCATTCGGACTTGAAGTGAATCCATCACAGACTCACAATTATCATTACCGTGAGTCAATCTGAAAAACAGTTAAATATTACAGTCAACTCTTGAATAGTCAAGCAAATGAAGGACATCAGGAGCACAAATAATTTAAAAATAGCATATTATCCTGATATTTTACTGTAGCGTATTTACCTAATCCTAACATAGACAGTACATTCACTTCTCATGTATGTGTTGATGGCAGAGGAACTAAATTTGGGATCAAAATTTTGCCCTGATAGGCCTTAAGTAATCATGAGGAGATGACAAAAAACATGAAACAATGAGAAGGAATCTATCAACTGGGAAATACCTCTGATTTAAGCCTTTCGATTTCTGTATCTTGATCTTCAAGTTGATGTCGGAGTTGGTTAGCTGCAATTTTTTCTGTCTCTACGATCTGAACTAGATGAATGTACTTCTGCATTAACACTTCCCTCTCAATCAAAATGTCTGCATAACTTAAGAGAAAATTACAGTTAGTCACTGAGATATTGTTCTACTACAGTTTCATACAGAACAGCATATACTACATTTATTTAAAAAGAAGCCATAAACATAGTTTGTTAGCTAACTCTACTTTATGTAAACATTAATGTTTGGCTTACACTTGATATCCTTTAGCCATACAGAATTTGAATCATCATCATCTTATATAACCTTTAGAAGAGTTCATATAACGATAGCTGCGACCCACGACTTTGTCATATAAATGAGAAAGATGCAAAGAAAATCTATTGTTTTATAAAGAAGATAGTGGATCTCCTTTAACAAAAACTGAAGTCTTTGAATTGATGGCACATATTCAAACTCTTTTACTGGGTAAGTCACTAGCCAATCAGAACAGACCTGCTACCAAGCAGAATGAATGCAAGGACCATCAGAACAGGCACTGGCTGGAAAGAACTATAATGACTGTACCAGTGACCACCAGCCCAGCCTGGCTCTCCTTAGAATTATGAGACCATTGACTTCTCTCCAAAACCAACAGAGGCAAAATTTTCATTCTAAAAATAAGTGTAGATTATTGGGCAATAAAATCATCAGCCTAACTTGAGTATACTTCTTTGGCCAAGTGTGAAAAAGGCAAAGCTCTCTCTTAGAGTTTTTTATTGATCTTTGTGGCACCTAGATTTTTGCTTCCAGATCTTCTTGCACTATTCAGGGTAGCAAAATGTATGTTCCTCCTTTCACATAATCTTTCCCAAATGCTATGATAATAGTAATAAATAATAATAACTATTTATTGAGTGTGTAGGATGTACCACATATATTCTCATTCTCCCAGAAACTCCAAGAGATAGGCTTTATCACCCCAACTGTACAGAGAAAGAATCTGACCCTCACAGAGGTCACACAGCTAGAAGGTGGCAGAGCTGGGATTCAAATCGAGGTCTGTCTGACCCTAAGCCCATGTTCTTAACCACAAACTAAACTGTCTCTCTAATGAGAAGCAGCACACTGGATATAAAGAAGAATGTTACAACAGACATGTTTTAAGATATCTGCCCACTTGAGATATCTTCTATCCACTTACCTCTTCTCTGAGAACTTGGGCTGTGGCAGCCATGTTTATAACACAAAATCTGCCCTCATGACCACACTTCACTGGTCTAAAAAAACATAACTGGCCCAAGCTAAACAAACTGGATTCTTTCTCCTTGGAATCTCGGATTGTGCCTCTAACTTATTTGCTTGAACTGAGATGATATGAACTTGGAAGCTGAGGTTACTACTGTTGGTTAGCTATATTTGGCCACACCCATGCCAAAGCAAAGTACGTCTGCTGAGAGAGAAAAGAATAAGCAGATGTTCAGAAAAACAGAGACAAGAGAGACAGAAAAGTAATAACTTCCTGGGTATCTGTTGGCTTCTAGTTTCTGGTTCCAGACCCTCGTGATATCTGAATATAATTTTCCCCTTGGGTTTGGTGAGATACGATTGCAGTTTCCACCCGATAACTTCTCCTTTTAACCTAAACTAGTTTGAAATATCTTTGTGTTACTTGGAACTAAAAGAGTCTTAAGACAGTTCTAAAATCACAATTTTAGTTCAATTATCTCACATTCTCAGCACTTATATCACGTGTGCCATTAGTGTTAGAAAAAAAATACATAGTGTCAGCAATATTTTTAAGTCACTTGTTCTAAGAAATTACCCTAAGAGAGTAGAAAGAAAGGCTGTGTAAGTGTAAGTGGGAAGAGGGGGAAAGAAGAAAAAAAGAGTACAGTCTTCACAGAAATATGCTTTGGGGTACTTTAAAAGGAGAAAGTAATAACAGAGCAGGAGAAAATTAGTTAATATAATGAAAATTCTTTCTTTTCTCATCAATTTTATTAGAAACATGCCAAATTTCTTACAAATTTGTTAGATCAGTGTTAGGTAGCAAACAAGTATTTTATTTGCTCCTATAAAAAGAAAAAGTCCAGACCAGGATGTGCAGCTGAATTCATGCAGACTCATCACCAATATCTGCCTCCCTTCATTTCCAAGATCCCACTGAAATGCTAGGAAAATAGTTTCTGTTTAAAGAATGAAACCATAACAACATTATAAAACAGGAAAATATGCTGTCAATAGACCAGAAGGTTTATGAAATTCCATAAAGAGAAAAACCAAGTAGAATCAGAGTGGTGGGAAAAGTAGAGCAAGGAAACCACACATGCAGAGCCCTTGCAAAAGCATGGTTCCCACCAAGAATGGCCAGAGATGCTCCAAGCCAGAATCAACAAATACAAAGGACGGGAGTGGGCAAGGGAACGATCATCAGGGTCTTTCATTAAAAAGTGAGAAAGTTGAGGTGCTGGCACAGCCATTTCATACCTGGGAACTCGGGTCTGAAGAGGCCACCGGGGAATGCAGCCTCTGCATGCAGCACCCTATGAGCCAGTGAAACTAGACTAAGCACAAAGGACAAGAAAAAAAAAAAAAGCCATGTGGAGGACAGGCTCTTGGTGCTCCAGACAGGGGTCAGGGCTCTGCCACTGAGGTGGGAGAGCCAGGTTCAGGACACTGGTCCACAAGAGACTTCCCAGCTCCACGTAATATCAAATGGTGAAAATCTCCCAGAGATCTCCATCTCATCGCCAAGAACCAGCTTCACTCAACGACCAGCAAGCTACAGTGCTGGACACCCTATGACAAACAACTAACAAGACAGGAACACAGCCCCATCCATTAGAAGAGAGGTTGCCTAAAATCATAATAAGGCTACATACAGCCCCAAACACACCACCAGACGTGGACCTGCCCACCACAAAGACAAGATCCAGACTCAGCCACCAGAACAAAGGCACTAGTCCCCTCCACCAGGAAACCTACACAACCCACTGAACCAACCTTAGCCACTGGGGACAGACACCAAAAACAACGGGAACTACTAACCTGCAGCCTGTGAAAAGGAGACCCCAAACATAGTAAGATAAGCAAAATGAGAAGACAGAAAAACACACAGCAGATGAAGGAGCAAGGTAAAAACCCACCACCTAACAAATGAAGAGGAAATAGGCAGTCTACCTGAAAAACAATTCAGAATAATGATAGTAAAGATGATCCAAAATCTTGGAAAGAGAAAATGCAAGAAATGTTTAACAAGGACCTAGAAGAACTAAAGAAGAAACAAGCGATGATGAACAACACAAAAATGAAATTTAAAATACTCTAGAAGGGATCAATAGCAGAGTGACTGAGGCAGAAGAACGGATAAGTAACCTGGAAGATAAAATAGTGGAAATAACTACTGCAGAGCAGAATAAAGAAAAAAGAAGGAAAAGAACTGAGGACAGTCTCAGAGACCACTGGGACAACATTAAACACACCAACATTTGAATTACAGGGGTCCCAGAAGAAGAGAAAAAGAAAGGGACTGAGAAAATATTTGAAGAGATTACAGTTGAAAACTTCCTTAATATGGGAAAGGAAATAGTTAAGTCCAGGAAGCACAGAGAGTCCCATACAAGATAAAAACAAGGAGAAATACGACAAGACACATATTAATCAAACTATCAAAAATTAAATACAAAGAAAACATATTAAAAGCAGCAAGGGAAAAACAACAAATAACACACAAGGGAATCCCCATAAGGTTAACATCTGATCTTTCAGCAGAAACTCTGCAAGCAAGAAGGGAGTGGCAGCACATATTTAAAGTGATAAAGGAGAAAAACCTACAACCAAGATTACTCTACTTAGCAAGGATCTCATTCAGATTTGATGGAGAAATTAAAACCTTTACAGACAAGCAAAAGCTGTGAGAGTTCAGCACCACCAAACTAGCTTTACAACAAACGCTAAAGGAACTTCTCTAGGCGAGAAACACAAGAGAAGGAAAAGACCTACAAGAACAAACTCGAAATAATTAAGTAAATGGTAATAGGAACATACATATCAATAATTACCTTAAGTGTAAATGGATTAAATGCTCCCACCAAAAGACACAGACTGGCTGAATGGATACAAAAACAAGACCCATATATATGCTGTCAACAAGAGACCACTTCAGACCTAGGGACACATACAGACTGAAAGTGAGGGGATGGAAAAAGATATTCCATGCAAATGGAAATCAAAAGAAAGCTGCAGTAGCAATTCTCATATCCGACAAAATAGACTTTAAAATAAAAACTATTACAAGAGACAAAGAAGGACACTACATAATGATCAAGGGATTGATCCATGAAGAAGACATAACAACTGTATACTTATGCACCCAACATAGGAGCACCTCAATACATAAGGCAAATACTAACAGCCATAAAAGGGGAAATCAACAGTAATACAATCATAGTAGGGGACTTTAACACCCCACTTTCACCAATGGACAGATCATCCAAAATGAAAATAAATAAGGAAACACAAGCTTTAAATGATACATTACAGAAGATGGACTTAATTGATATTTATAGGACATTCCATCCAAAAACAACAGAATACACATTTTTCTCAAGTGCTCATGGAACATTCTCCAGGATACATCGTATCTTGGGTCACAAATCTAGCCTTGGTAAATTTAAGAAAATTGAAATTGTATCAAGTATCTTTTCCAACCACAATGCTATGAGACTAGATATCAATTACAGGAAAAGATCTGTAAAAAGTACAAACACATGGAGGCTAAACAATACACTACTTAATAATGAAGTGATCACCGAGGAAATCAAAGAGGAAATCAAAAAATACTTAGAAACAAATGACAATGACGACCCAAAGCCTATGGGATGCAGCATAAGCAGTTCTAAGAGGGAAGTTTAGAGCAATACAATCCTACCGTAAGAAACAGGAAACATCTCGAATAAACAACCTAACTTTGCACCTAAAGCAATTGGAGAAAGAAGAACAAAAAAAACCCAAATTTAGCAAAAGGAAAGAAATCATAAAGATCAGATCAGAAATAAATGAAAAAGAAATGAAGGAAATGACAGCAAAGATCAATAAAAGTAAAAGCTGGTTCTTTGAGAAGGTAAACAAAACTGATAAACCATTAGCCAGACACAATAGGAAAAAAATGGAAAAGACTCAGATCAATAGAATTAGAAATTAAAAAGGAGAAGTAACAACTGACACTGCAGAAATACAAAAGATAATGAGAGATTACTACAAGCAACTGTATGCCAATAAAATGGACAACCTGGAAGAAATGGACAAATTCTTACAAATGCACAACCTGCTGAGACTGAACCAGGAAGAAATAGAAAATATGAACAGACCAATCACAAGCAATGAAATTTAAACTGTGATTAAAAATCTTCCAACAGGGCTTCCCTGATGACGCAGTGGTTGAGAGTCCGCCTGTCGATGCAGGGGACACGGGTTCGTGCCCCGGTCCAGGAAGATCCCACATGCCACGGAGCGGCTAGGCCCGCGAGCCATGGCCACTGAGCCTGTGTGTCCAGAGCCTGTACTCCACAACGGGAGAGGACACAACAGTGAGAGGCCCACGTGCCACAAAAAATAAAAAATAAATAAATAAATAAATAAATAAAATAAAATAAAATAAATACCATTGTAATGAGTCCATTAAAAAAAAAAAAAAAACTTCCAACAAACAAAAGCCCAGGACCAGATGGCTCTACAGGTGAATTCTATCAAACATTTAGAGAAGAGCTAACACCTATCCTTCTCAAACTCTTCCAAAAGATAGCAGAGGGAGGAACACTCCCAAACTCATTCTATGAGGCCACCATCACCCTGATACCAAAACTAGACAAAGACGTCACAAAGAAAGAAAACTACAGGCCAATATCACTGATGAACATAGATGCAAAAATCCTCAACAAAATGCTAGCAAACAGAATCCAACAGCACATTAAAAGAATCATACACCATGATCAAGTGGGGTTTATTCCAGGAATGCAAAGATTCTTCAATATACGCAAATCAATCAACGTGATATACCATATCAACAAACTGAAGGAGAAAAACCATATGATCATCTCAACAGATGCAGAGAAAGCTTTTGATAAAATTCAACACCCATTTATGATAAAAACCCTGCAGAAAGTAGGCATAGAGGGAACTTTTCTCAACATAATAAAGGCCATATATGACAAACCCACAGCCAACATCGTTCTCAATGGTGAAAACCTGAAACCATTTCCACTAAGATCAGGTACAAGACAAGGTTGCCCACTCTCACCACTCTTATTCAACATAGTTTTGGAAGTTCTAGCCACAGCAATCAGAGAAGAAAAAGAAATAAAAGGAATCCAAATCAGAAAAGAAGAAGTAAAGCTGTCACTGTTTGCAGATGACATGATACTATACATAGAGAATCCTAAGGATGCTACCAGAAAACTACCAGAGCTAATCAATGAATTTGGTAAAGTAGCAGGATACAAAATTAATGCACAGAAATCTCTGGCGTTCTTATACACTAATGATGAAAAATCTGAGAGAGAAATTAAGAAAACACTCCCATTTACCACTGCAACAAAAGGAATAAAATATCTAGGAAAAAACCTACCAAAGGAGATAAAAGATCTGTATGCAGAAAATTATAAGACACTGATGAAAGAAACTAAAGATGATACCAGTAGATGGAGAGATATACCATGTTCTTGGATTGGAAGAATCAACATTGTGAAAATGACTCTACTACCCAAAGCAATCTACAGATTCAATGCAATCCCTATCAAACTACCACTGGCGTTTTTTACAGAACTAGAACAAAATATTTCACAATATGTATGGAAACAGAAAAGACCCCGAATAGCCAAAGCAATCTTGAGAACGAAAAATGGAGCTGGAGGAATCAGGCTCCCTGATTTCAGAGTGTACTACAAAGCTACAGTAATCAGGATAGTATGGTACTGGCACAAAAACAGAAATATAGATCAGTGGAACAGGATAGAAAGCCCAGAGATCAACCCACACACATATGGTCACCTTATCTTTGATAAAGGAGGCAAGAATATACAGCGGAGAAAAGACAGCCTCTTCAATAGTGGTGCTGGGAAAACTGGACAGTTACATGTAAAAGTATGAAATTAGAACACTCCCTAACACCATACACAAAAATAAACTCAAAATGGATTAAAGACCTAAATGTAAGGCCAGACACGATCAAACTCTTAGAGCAAAACATAGGCAGAACACTCTATGACATAAATCACGGCAAGATCCTTTTTGACCCACCTCCTAGAGAAATGGAAATAAAAACAAAAATAAACAAATGGGACCTAATGAAACTTAAAAGCTTTTGCACAGCAAAGGATACCATAAACAAGACCAAAAGACAACCCTCAGAATGGGAGAAAATAGTTGCAAATGAAGCAACTGACAAAGGATTAATATCCAAAATTTATAAGCAACTCATGCAGCTCAATAATAAAAAAACAAACAACCCAATCCAAAAATGGGCAGAAGACCTAGAGACATTTTTCCAAAGAAGATATACAGATTGCCAACAAACACATGAAAAAATGCTCAACATCATTAATCATTAGAGAAATGCAAATCAGAACTACAATGAGGTATCATCTCACACCGGTCAGAATGGCCATCATCAAAAAATCTAGAAACAATAAATGCTGCAGAGGGTGTGGAGAAAAGGGAACACTCTTGCACTGCTGGTGGGAATGTAAATTGATACAGCCACTATGGAGAACAATATGGAGGTTCCTTTAAAAAACTACAAAAAAAACCCACTACAAATAGAACTACCATATGACCCAGCAATCCCACTACTGGGCATATACCCTAAGAAAACGATAATTCAAAAAGAATCATGTACCAAAATGTTCATTGCAGCTCTATTTACAATAGCCAGGACATGGAAGCAACCTAAGTGTCCATCAACAGATGAATGGATAAAGAAGATGTGGCACATATATACAATGGAATATTACTCAGCCATAAAAAGAAATGAAACTGAGTTATCTGTAGTGAGGTGGATGGACCTGGAGTCTGTCATACAGAGTGAAGTAAGTCAGAAGGAGACAAATACCATATGCTAACACATATATATGAAATCTAAGGGAAAAAAATGTCATGAAGAGATTAGTGGTAGGAGGGAATAAAACACAGACCTACTAGAGCATGGACTTGAGGATATGGGGAGGGGGAAGGGTAAGCTGTGACGATGTGAGAGAGTGGCAGGGACATATACACACTACCAAATGTAAATTAGATAGCTAGTGGGAAGCTACAGCATAGCACAGGGAGTTCACCTCTGTACTTAGTGACCACCTAGAGGGGTGGGATAGGGAGGGTGGGAGGGAGGGTGACAAAAGAGGGAAGAGTTATGGGCACATAGGTATATGTATAACTGATTCACTTTGTTGTAAAGGAGAAACTAACCCACTATTGTAAAACAGTTATACTCAAATAAAGATGTTAAAAGAAAAAAAAAAAAATGTCATGAAGAGACTAGGGGTAGGATGGGAATAAAACACAGACCTACTAGAGCATGGACTTGAGGATATGGGGAGGGGGAAGGGTAAGCTGTTACGAAGTGAGAGAGTGGTATGGACATATATACCCTACCAAACGTAAGGTGGATAGCTAGTGGGAAGCAGCCACATGGCACAGAGAGATCAGCTAGGTGGTTTGTGACCACATAGAGGGGTGGGATAGGGAGGGTGGGAGGGAGGGAGACGCAAGAGGGAAAAGATATGGGAACATAGGTATATGTATAACTGATTCACTTTGTTGTAAAGCAGAAACTGACACACCATTGTAAAGCAATTATACTCCAATAAAGATGCTAAAAGAAAAAAAGAAAGCAGTGAGTATCAAGATGATACACTTCTCATCAGTAACCTCGGATGCTAGATCACAATAGAGAATTGAAGGAAAATTATTTTGAACCTAAATTCCTACAGCCAGGCAACCAGTCAATCAATCAAGTGCCAGTTCAAGATAGAAAGAGTTTAGTAACGACCACGCTTACTACAGGAGGAAAATTATGAGGAGGTTTTCCAACCAAACAAAACAGAAAACAAAGACAAAAGATGACATGGAATGCAAGAATACAAACCTTTGATGAAGTAAAGGTCACTAGAAAGAAATCAGAAGTAAATGCATGCAAGATTCTCCTTCAAGGAGCAAATATACAATTGCATATGATTATATTTCATTTTCTGTGGAATCAAACATCAGCCATGATAGTTGGTACATAATATTTGTAAAACCATGATGTACATACCCCTCACTGTTTTTTAATTTTCAGAATCAACAGAGGCTTAATTAAATTTAGAGAACAGAAGGTAAATGTTTAAAAGTTTATAAATAGATAATAAATAATAGCAAAAGTAATAAAACCTCAGGGTTAGAAAAGAGAAAAGAACAATAACAACACATTAAATGTCTTAATTTATGTACCTCATAGCAGAGAGTCAATACATACTGCCCAAAGCTAATAAATTAATAGAGGCTTAATGATATTATTTTAAGATAAAAAGTCAACCATTGTAAGAGCCAAAAGTAAGTAAGTAACAAAAACAGAGGGGACAGAGCGAGGAGAGGTAAGAGATATTGAAAGAGTGTAAAATTCTTCATTTTTATAGCAAGGTGCCAATAATACTGCCTAAAATTACTGTGTCAAGAAATAGACAAAAGGACTTTATAGAATATAATATATGAATGACTAATAAATATAGGAAAAAGGTCCTACTTAATCAAAGTAGTAAAAATTTTTTATCAAATTTATCAAGAGTTTTAGAAAACAGTGCTACTCGGTGCCAGTAAGGATATGGTAAAATGGGTACTCTCTACTGGAGTGAGCCATTCCAGAAGACAATGTCACAATATGTATCAGGATAGGTTAAAAAGGTCATACATATCCTTGGTCACAGTAATTTCACTTCTAATAATCTAACCCAAGAAAAATAAAGACTTGCAAAAAATGTACAAAGAAACAAGATGTTCATTCATTAAAATAAATATACGAAAATGGAAACAATCTAAATATATGTCTATACAATGTGGAAGTGATTAAAAAAGCAATAGTACAGCTACACAATAGAATGATACAAGCCATTTAAAATCATATTTTAAAGAATAGCGAACATAATGGAACATACCCAAGACTTACTAATAAATGAACAATAACAAAAAACCCAGGAGATTAAAATAAATATGATTTGTGCATGCACATGCATACATGTTCACTTGCAGAGAGAGAAAATTATGTATATCACAGCTACAAGGGGTTGGGAAGTAGGGGAGAGAAAGAGGGAAAGATAGATACTTCAAACACAAAAAGGAGTTTTCTCTGGTTGGAGCAATTATGGGTCATTTTTAATCACTTCTTCTGTACTTTTCTGTATTTTTCCAACATCTCTATAATACTAAGTGGAACCCCCCACACACACACGCACAAGTCCTAATGGCAGTTATTTACTCTGTGAGGTGGGATTATGAGATGTTTATTTCCTTCTTTATAAGTTTCTGTGACTCGAAATTCATTCTTTCATTCAATATTTATTGACTGTTATGTACCCAGAAACTGTTCAAAGCACTGGATACAGGAATAAACAAAGTAGGGGAAAAAATCTGTGCCCTGGTGGAGTATATACTGTACTGCGGAGCAAAAGACAATAAAATAAATAAGAAAAATATACAGTATGTTACCTGGTGATGGTTACCTTAAAGGAAAAAATGGAGGAGTATGAAAGAAAGTGGGGGAGATGGGGTTACAATTTTAACCAGGGTGTAAAAGAGGGTCTCTTTAACCAAGAGACCTTCAACCAGGGTCTCACTGAGAAGCCAGCACTGGAGTAACAACCTGAGGAGTGAGCCTTGTGGCCAGCTGGGGGAAGAGACTTCCAAGTAGAGGAAAGAGCAAGTGCAAAAGCCCTGTGGTGGGAGTGGGTCTGGCCTGTGTGGGGAATGGCAAAGTGGCCAGTTTACTGCGGGGAGTACGTGAGAGGCAGAAGAGGGAACAGGATCCTAATGCACATAGACCAATATAGAGTCTCAGGTTTTCACCCTGCATGAGATGCCGAGCTTTAATCAGAGGTGTGGCAAATTCGACTTTTTAACAGGATCACACTGGCTGCTGTGGTGGGAAAGGACAGAGGTGAGGGGTGGAGTACAAGGGGAGAAAGGGAGACCAGTTGGAAGTTTCACAATAATCCAGGAAAAAATGTTAGAGATTAGTCCAGCATCTAGCATGGGGCCTGCCACAAAATAGTCATTCAAATGAAGTCACTGTCAAATGAAAAAAAAAAAAAAAAGTCATCTAATGTGATGTATTTTGCATGGTTTATTCTTCTTCACAAAATACTTTTTTCATTTCTCAAAATTTTCAAGTCATTCAAGATATCCTCCCACCTTAAAATCATAAAGCTTTCTCTTTAGCTTTTTATTTTATATTGGAGTATAGTTGATTAACAATGTTCTGATAATTTCAGGTGTACAGCACAGTGATTCAGTTATACAGATACATGTACCTATTTTTTTTTTCAAATTCTTTTCCCATTTAGGTTGTTACATAATATTGAGCAGAGTTCCCTGTGTTATACAGTAGGTCCTTGTTGGTTATGCTTTTTAAATATAGCAGTATGTACATGTCAGTCCCAAACTCCCTAACTATCCCTTCCCTCCACCCTTCCCCCCTGGGGAATTAAGTTCTCTAAGTCTGTGAGTCTGTCTCTGTTTTATAAATAAGTTCATTTGAATCATTTCTTTTTAGATTCCCCATATAAGCAATAGACAATATTTCTCTTTGTCTGACTTCACTTGGTATGACAATCTATAGGACCAACCATTTTGCTGCAAAAGGCATTATTTCATTCCTTTTTTATTAATTAAAAAAAATTTTTAATTAAAAATTTTTTTTTAATTTTTGGCTGTGTTGGGTCTTCACTGCTGCGTGTGAGCTTTCTCTAGTTGGGGTTGAGCGGGGGCTGCTCTTCATTGCGTTGCACGGGCTTCTCATAGCGGTGGCTTCTCTTGTGGAGCACAGGCTCTAGGTGCACGGGCTTCAGTACCTGAGGCACACGGGCTCAGTAGTTGTGGCTGGCGGGCTCTAGAACACAGGCTCAGTAGTTGTGGCGCACGGGCTTAGTTGCTCCGCAGCATGTGGGATCCTCCCGGACCAGCGCTTGAACCTGTGTCCCCTGCCTTGGCAGGTGGATTCTTAACCACTGTGCCACCAGGGAAGCCCTATTTCATTCTTTTTATGGCTGAGTAATATTCCACTGTATATATGTACCACATCTTCTTTATCCATTCCTCTGTCGACAGACATTTAGGTTGCTTCCATGTCTTGGCTATTGTAAACAGTGCTGCAATGAACACTGGGGTGCATGTATCCTTTTGGACCATGTTTTTCTTCGGATATATGCCCAGGAGTGGGATTGAAGGATCATATGGTAGTTCTATTTTTAGTTTTTTAAGGAACCTCCATACTGTTCTCCATAGTGGCTGTATCAGTTTACATTCCCACCAACAGTGCAAGAGGGTTCCCTTTTCTCCACACCCTCTCCAGCATTTATTGTTCCTAGATTTTTTGATCATGGCCATTCTGACAGGTGTGAGATGATATCTCATTATAGTTTTGATTTGCATTTCTCTAATGATTAATGATATTGAACATCTTTTCACATGCCTCTTGACAATCTGTATGTTTTCTTTGGAGGAATGTCTATTTAGGTCTTCTGCCCATTTTTTGATTGGGTTGTTAAAGCTTTCTTTATGTATCCCACTAGTAAATAAAAGTCTACTCCAGACTGTGTCAAATCAACTGAAAACGCATGCATGACTTCCCTTCAATGTAAGAATTTTCAAAGCATTGCTATTTCTATTCTACTATATTTCCATTATATGTTTTGTCTGATTAAGTTTTCCAGTTACTAGACAATGCTCAAGTTTAAGAGTTTTTTTTAAATTTAAAAGACATAAGGTAAACATTTATCAAGTTTAATCTATTAAACTAATCTATTCATTACTTCTGTTTCGTTTTATTTATATTTTTCTTTATTTCTTTATTTTTATTATTCAGTTTAACTTCCCTCAAGAAAAAAATGGTTTCTCACTGCAAAGGGGAATAATAAAATTAAGCCATATAAATCAACATGATGGAAGCCAAACTAATCTGTTGAGTATCAACAGATGGCACATATATGGGAGTAAAATATTCTTGTATAATATTTATAACCAAAACCAAACCACCACTACTACACACAGGAGAGAAGGAAATATTCCAGTAGAATCCTGAAAAGTCCAGAGAAGAGGCACAGTATAAAATCATAGCCCTTAATTATTTTTATAGAAGGGAAAAATCTGTATCAGCTTAGCAAGGAATTGTTACTTGGGACAGAACCTTATCATAGTTATTTTGATTGAAGACATATTTGCTAATGAGAGATACATGTCTAATATGCTAGATGATTATAATTAGCATATATATCCAGAATATCAGAGAGAGAGAACTATAGTTAAAACCCAAGCTGAAAAGTCATACAACGGGTAACTGAAGAAACACTCCCACCATCTCCAGGATTATGCTCAATGTTACTGAGAAAACTTTGGAATCGGCTTTCCTCATATCAGGGGCATTGTGGTGTCTTTGGGAATTGGGGAAATCCAGGATGACAGCAGTGCAGTTCCTATTTAAGCAATGTTTGAGCATAAACAGCAGCGCCCTTACCTAAGCAAGACCAGGCCCCCAGGCATCATTCACGGCCACTTTGACATCGCTACCCTCCATTTTTCTGGCTCTCAAATTCTCTTACATCAATAGGTCCACTCCACTGGCTAATCAATATTTTTCATGTTTCACATCTGTGTTAGAGGTTCTAACACTAATTCACTCCCATGAATCTCTTCTCGTTCTACAAAGTTATATAAGGAAAGAAAAGCTTTGGAAAGTCATTGTTGACCCAGGGACACAGCTTCAGTGGGGTAGGGACAGAAACCCATTGGCAAGGGCTGAAAAGAGCAGGAGCTGCATACAGAGGAAGAACAACAAAACCATTTCTCCAAGAAGCCTGGCTGTGCTTTCGAGAGAGGTCAGCAGCTGGAAGAGGATTCAGGGCCAAGGGAGGGGTTTTTTGGTTTCTTCTAAGGTGGGAGAGATTTAAGGAAAACCAAAGAACACAAGAAAAATGTCAAAGTGATGGGATAGGGGGAGAGAGGAGGCTCAGGTAAATAGACTGGAACTGTACGAGAGAAAAGGAATAATTAATGGAGCAAGAAAATCAGAGGGAAGAGGCTACCGGAGGAGCTCTCCATTGAACCAGAGATGTTCCCCTGGGGCGGACCCCTGCAGTGGGTGAGCCCAGGTGCACATGGGGACGGAATGCCTGCTTTGTGAGTGGAGACACAAGGTCGCACTGCAGTGTAAGCTGATGGTTAAGGAAGGAGACAAGATGAGCATCTGAAGCAAAACTACCGTAAGGAACAGGAAAGATAACTGGTAGGTAGAAGTATTAACAAAGGGCTGCAAATAAGACAATCCAAGCCCAACTTTTCTCTATAGAAAACAAATTCTACCACCCAACCAAGTAAATCTTTCACAGTCCACAAACACTACCCCTTTTCTTTTGTGTTGTACTGTTCAAACTCTAAGGGAAAAAAATGCCAAAGTCTCTTTCATAGGGCAAATCTGGAGGCAAAGATCTGACAGAAGTTCATAGTAAAGAAATCCAATATCTCAAAACAACAAAGTCCACATTTTTTTAAATAGTGATAGTTTTACTGTTACCAGAAGAATACAAAATATGGCCTTGGGATTGCTTTGGGCTATAACATCAACACCCATTTCTGATTTTCTAGTCCTGTGGTTTTGCTATGAAACATAAAGCTTTTTCAGCTTTTCTATGTAATCGCTCTTCTGATTTGTGAGGGATTTTTCCATGCACATTCTACAAAGCACTGATTTTACGGGGATGATAGGATACACACGGTGTATCCTTCAGTGTTGGACAGATTTTGTATTATACACTTTGCTCTAAATTAAGCCTCTATCCAAGTAAAAAGAATGAGGGTACAAGAATTAGGTGTTTGGAACAATTACCATGGTGTGTGTGTGTGTGTGTGTTGGAGGGAGCGGTGAAGAGATTGAGAGAGAAAGAAGGGGGAATATGGACGACAGGCCACCTGAGGCATGTGTAATCAAAAGGACTATAGAGAAAAATAGACCCAAGAGGCTGGATTAGAGGTTTCTTTAGTGGACAAGAGGACAATTGAAAATCTTAACTGGAGGATTAAGTCTCTCTGCTCGTCAAGTTCAGAACTAACAGGGTGAAGGAAAGGGCTACGTCAAGCCCTAGCCAAACTAAATGCAACATGAGCTTTATGGAATGGAGGCATATGCCCGATTCCTTTTTCTCTTGCAAATACGCTCCCCATGAAGGAAACCCTAAGAGCCACCTGCCACAGGCACACACCAAAGGGAGGAGAGAGCACTGAGGGAGGGCGCTGAGTTTCAGCTGGAGACGTTGGAAAGCATGCAAAAGATAGTAGGACCATCTCAAACACTGAGCCATAGCTCTGCAGGTGAGCAAAGCCACATACACCCCATGGTGTGCAACACCAGGCACCACATTCCTCATGACTCATGTTTCACAAGCCCTCCCCTGACCTCAGTCTTGGTAGAAACCCCGAGCCAGCTCTCCCCTCAGGACACACCTGACTTCTCTAGCAGCCGCCCCTGTTACTCATTTTCCCATACCTGACATACCAAGGGGCAAGGAGACCCATCAGTATTGCACAGTTCCCCACTGCCCCTTCCAGGCAGTCATACCCTCCAATTCCCTGCAGAAGCCCTTCCTGGCCAGTGCTCGTCGTCCTGCCCCACAGACCTGCTCTCATTCATCATATGTCCTCCCAAGGAGTGAGGCCTTCCAAGCTAGGGACCTGAGAGACATGTTAGACACCACTCTGGTCTAATATGGCCCACATCCAGGTGGTCACAAGGTCCTTTGAAGTCTACCCGCTACAACTCTGGAATACTTTCCACCTACCTCTCTTCCCAACTGTCACAGACCAGGTCCTTCAGGTCTTATGCTTAGGCCAGAATGGGAAGATCCTTGGTACCTCTTGTATATTTGGATCCTCTTCCAGGCCATGTCTACCTTCTAACTTCCAAGGCTTCATTTGATCAGGGCTCCAGAAGACAAAACGTGGGTAAAAGAGCTGTGGACATTGTCTTGTCAGCCAATGAGCCCTAAAGACCCACAATCAACTGGGTCAGTGTTTTTGATTGTCCTAATGTCTACAACTAAATCAACCATGATGGACAGATATGGTAAGAGAACAAAGAAATATCAGGTTACTGGAAATGTCCAAAGTTCCATACCCAACCAGCAAACCACTTATAGAACAAGCACAGACTTCATTACTATTAAAATACTCTGGCCTCACCTCATCCCGACAAAACAAGACTGAGCCTTGCTAGCAGCTTCCCATGAACCGGTCGGTGCCAGTAATATATGATGGAATGATATTTTAAATGTGCCAGTTTCTAGAAATATAATATCAACCAACTTTGAGCAAAACTGGAGAAAAAGCTTCCTAGACCAGGTCAAATCTTCAAAATGAGAATGTTAATTTCCAAAAAGATGTTTTCCTGGGCCAGATCCAAGGAAGAAAACATGCAATTTGACATGCCAGGAAATGACTTAAAGGTCCTCTGAAGGCAAAGGGGGGCAAGTTAATTTGGCTCTCAGGTACAAAAGACAGCCTCAAGAATGTGATTTTCATGGCACCAAAGATAGAACATCCAGTCCAGTACCGAGAAACACCTCAGGAAAAGAGCAGTGACCAAGAGAAGGATTCTGAGCAGTCCCTGTTTCTATGTAGGATCTGCAGCTCAGAAAAGAACTAGTCTTAGGCTAAAACAGTCATCAGTTCATCAAAAGCTCAGACTTAAAAAGAGGGATCAGTAAACCCATAATTATTGAGCATTTTCTACTCAAAAGGCAGTAATACCAAAGTAATGCCATCAGACTGTCCTCTAAAGGTAAAATGTTTAGTCAACCAACCAGTTGTTTAATTAGCACAATGCCAAGCAAAAACGGTTGACAAATCCTTTCTCTGAATGAGCTTCATTAACTTTCTGGCTCTGCTAATATATGAACAAAGTCAGGATGAATTTCAACGACCCAAGTTTATACCAAAAACTTGACTCAATGAAACATAAATGAAAAAGTTATTATCTTCTGTGATTTAGAAAAAAAAAACTTTAAGAAGCATCTCAATGTAATAAGTCAAATATAAGAACTCAGGTATAAAGCAGTCAAATTAAAAGGAAGTCATCAAAGAACCCAGTCCTGGACCTGAAGTCAAAGGAAAAGCAATTCTAATGTACCAAAAGTCAGGACATCAAGAAAAAAGATCAATTATTAACCAAATCGTCAAATCTAAAAGAGAAGAGAATTTTTACCATTCAATTACCTAAACCACTAAAGTGGTTTCTAAAACCTTTGTTTCCTGACAAGATCATGTGAGCCCTGGATTGATCATATGTCAGTCAACACCAAATTGCTACTGACCTACTTCCACATACATGGCAAAGTTTTCTTGGTATACCAAAAAACCCCTTACTTGAAATTTTACCATTTTAAAGTAACTCATACTCTATTTGGTTCACCACAATATTTGCTTGGCAACTACAAAGGCATTTAGGCTACTAATGGTACTTGGCTCTTCTGGAAAGAAAAAAAAATGGGCAAATACACATGTTTTAAATTATTTACTTCATTTTTAACTCCCAGGTAAAAAGGAATAGAAGTGGTCACAACGATTGTGTCTGGAAATGACCCAAGGGCTCTACGTGGCCAACTTGATACTTCTTTCACCTTTGAAGACCTTACTTTTCTTTCTACAGTGAGTCAGTCTGCATTAGTCCTAAGTCTGAGCAAAACTCTCAGACAGAGACACTGAGAGTGAAGACAGCTGAACGGTGTGCCTGGATCATGATGTTGGCAAGCTGCACCAGGGCCCACCTTGGAGAGCAGCATTTGGTCGCCAACCCTGTGCATCTCAGAGAAATATTTTGCAGGGGAGGAAAGAAAAGGAACTGAAATCTTTTGCAAGTAACACCTACTCTCAACCCTGACCAATGACATTAATCCATTTTCATCTTTGAATTAGAGGAAGAGAAAAAGAAATAGAAGAGGGAAAGATGGAAGAGAAAAAGAGATCATAATGAAGAACGTTACATACAGAACATTGGTTAAAGGTTCTGGAGTCAGAGAGACCTCAGTTTGATCCCAGTCCTGCCATTTAACAACTTTGTGTTAGACTTGGCCACTCTGCTTAATCATCATGAATCTTCGTTTTCTCATCTGTAAAATGGATTTAATAATACCCTACTGGGTAGTTGTGAGGAATAAAAAAAGAAAGATGAGTATGTAAAGCATTTAGCATGCTGCTTGCCACAGAGCAAGGTGCTCGATATACAGTAGTTGAAGAAAGAAGAGGGGAGAGGACAGGAGGGGAGAGAAAAAAGTCTCCAGGGCTCAAAGAACAGCCTAAACTCAGGACACCTTATACGCTTTATAATCAATCTGAAAACATTTCCTAAGGACTACATAATTAGCACTGTGGTCATTCAGAAATGAATGTGTCCTCATCTTCCTCCTCTCATGGAGCATACAATCCAGCCCAGGAAACAGAAATCACACACGTGAAGTATGTAAAAAATAACCTACATTGTACTAAGTTGTTAAATATTCCACATGTAGTAAAGCAAGCGCCGGGGCCACTTGGAGCGGGGGGCCAGTGAGCACTGGCTTGCGGGGGAAAAGTGTCCGGGAGTGTGTGTTAGAGACAGACGTGAATAGACTTATAGGAGAAGGTGGGGGAGGCATATCTGGCAAAGAAAAAGCCTGAGTTTTGCCACTGAAACAATGAGGATGCGAGCAGGGAGTCATGGGGTGAGGAGAGCCTGGGTTAGGGCAGGGACAGGCAAAAAGCAGCAAGTTTGGGAGCCATTCAAAGCAAAAATGGACAGGACTTGGGAATTGAATATGAAAAATAAAAAAGAGGGGTCTGCCTGCATCTCTTTTGGATTCTTCATTCTCGTTTGAGGCCGAGAGTGCTTACTTCCACCTTCCTGGTATTTCTTAGGAGGAAGACAAAGCACACTCTCCTCTTTGCCTAGATAGTGGTTGGTGTCCCCTTTCTCGATAACCAGGCTGCACAGGGCAAGGTTTACAAATGCAGGCTCGGCTGGGTCCGTATCCCAGCTCTGACTCACTAGCTGTGTGGTCTCAGGCAAGAAGGCTAAGCCCCAGGCCTCAGTTTCCTTATCTGTGAAAGAGAGGGTAATTCTGATACATCTCTCACAGACTGTTGAGGGTATAAGTGAATCAAAACATTTAACAAATTCCTTAATTCAGAAAAACTTAGAACAGTGCCTGGCACAGAGGCACAAATCTTATGTTCAGTAATTATCATTATTATTGTTTTATCTTTTACCTTTAATCTTTAGCCAGAATATATCCACAGGAAGTGCAAAGAGTCATCTCACACATAACTAAGGAGGAGGAACCAAGGGGAAACCCATCTTGGAATTGCAAGTTCATCCGAAACTATCACTGATGGTGAAACCCCCGTGCAAGACTCGGACAATCCAGTGTCACATGGAGGATTTGCACCCATACCTGGCTTGGTGAATGGCCTCCATCCACTCTTTACCGTCCTGCTCCTCCTCACAGCGCAGCTCTAGTGGTTTCTGACCTTCGTGGCCAAAAAGAACAGTAAAGTAATACTGGAAAGAAAAACAAACAAAGTTATGTTTTATTTTTCAGGCATAACAGCATAACAACATGATATTTCCCTACAAAGGCTATATGTTTACAAAATGCATCATTATGTAAATCATATTTCAAAATGTAATGACACTCCCAGTCCACTTGGCAATGACTTTCTACCTAGAAGATACCATAGGATGCATCTTAACACCCCTCAATAAGATTCAACTCACCATATCTCAGATACAGAAAAGGTATTTGATAAAATTCTACACAAACACACGATTAGAATTCTTTGCAAACTCCAAAGTGAAATTTCTGAACCTGATAAAGGATATCAAGCAAAAACTTACTACAAACATTTTAGCTAACGGTGAACTATTACAAGCAACCTTTCTAAAATCAAAAATAAGAAAAAATGGCAATTATCACCACTTGTATTTACCAATTCTGTCTGGAGGGCAACATAGAAAAATAAAGGAAAAAGAAATGGAAAACAAGGGGGAAAAAATCATTTTGCACAGATGATGTGTCTACATTAAAAATTCATTGAAAAACTATTAAATAAGAACATCGCTCAAAATTGTTGAATATAAAATCATACACAAAAATTTATTGCACTTTGATACAATATCAACAAATAGGAAACAATTTAGAAAACACAGCATTTGCAATAGCAAAGAAATATAAATGACGAACCTAAGAAAATAAGTTTATCACCTCTAAAGAGTAAATTAATCTATAATTTCAATGTATTCTAATAAAATTACCAATAGGTTTTCTTTGGGCGGAATTTGACAAAAGTGAATCTAGAATCTGAGCTAGGGACAGGAGAAGCTGTCACTTTAAACCAGTCTATTTGAGGCTAGACATATTAATACCAAACTGAGACTGTCTGGGAAGGAAATATGACTGGAGAACTTTTGATTATAGGAGAATTACCAGCAAATACACTGGGCCTGCTCAAGACTTCATTCTGGGGCAGAAAAAGGACCAGCCCCACACAGCTGCTCTGAGACAGAAAACCAAAGACAAAACCTGAGTTTTTTCTGTTGTCCCACCTTCCCACCCTACCCCCAAATTTCTCTTTATTCAGGTGACTGTTACATACTCATTTTCTTCAGATGAATTAAAAACCTTCAGGACAAAAGTTTTTAGTCTATAAAAAACATTGAATCACTATGATATACACCAAAACTAACATAATATTGTAAATCAACTATACCTTCAATTAAAAAAACCTGCAGGACAATAATCCTAGAGATAAATTCTTAAAGATCCTAGAATTTTTGGCACATTTTTACAAAAAAGGAAAAAAACTGGCTAAGAGACCTCGTGTTACTTGTGCATAAATCATCAGCCAACTGAGGACATGTCTGTGAGATAATCCACCACACTTCCCCAAGGACAGTCCTTAGCCCCGTAAATGACAAGCTGTCTTTAATTCTTAAACCTCTCGCCCAGCCAGAGGACTGAATGCTATGAACTAGGGGGAACTAATCTGATGAAAAGGCCACTGAGAATGGGAAGAATTGAATTTAGCATTGTATTCAATAAAGCTCCATTTAAATTTGAGAGGAAAGGAGTCGAAACTCAACAAAATAACAAATCAGTGGCTTAAAGGGCAATCCTATAAGTGATGGCATTTCAGCAACAGCTGGCTACCCGCCAAGGCCAGATGCCCCGTCCAGGAAGAGGAAACATTTAATGAACCTGATATCGAAAGGCTGCAACCAGCACCTCAACAGCAGCTGCTGCTCGGGAACCCAATTAAAAGCCACCTTTAAAAGACAGCAAGGTAATTATATCAGCAGAGTACATCCAAAGGTTAGACTATGTCTCAGGCATGACAATGATGGAAAAAGTTTTGAGAAGTACAGGTTACGTTTCCAGGAGTTCAAATTCAGCTCAACCACAAAAACTCAAACGCTGCCTCTACATGTACCTGCAAATTATTCAACTTAAGCCATTCATCAGAAAGTTTTCTTTGTGTATTCTGGCCTCATTCTGATATGAACTCAGTATACCATGGATCTATGTGTCAGACCTGGAGCTTTAGAGGTTCCCTTGGGGATCAAAAGCATCAGCAGACACCCCTGATGGTACTCCGTGACCTGTGACCTGCCCCACTGCAGGAAACCAGGAGGGGAAGTTCCAAAGTACTGGGTCATCGTGAAGCGCAAGGAAGAATTAAAACAGTGATGACCTTGTTTATGTCTTTAAGTTCAACAACTACAATGGCAGTGAGCTTCCCTTCTTTTTCTCCCTGGATAGGTTCACCTACTCCCAAATATATTTCTCCAGGCAAATGCTCTCCCAGTGCCTGCCCCATATTTCTGCCATTAGCCAGCATTTCAATCAAGTCTAAAACTGAACTCACTCATGACCTTCCCTCCCTCCCTCCCACCTCTTAATGCTCCTCCTTGTACCTGCTGCCCTCACAGCTATTCCTTCTCCACTTGTGTTTTCTCTGTCAAGTATGTCTTTATCCAACAGTTGTCCCAACTAGGAACCCCAAAGCCACCCTCAACTTCTCCCTCTTATCAGCCCCACACCGGTTTTCACCAATGCTCCCTCCTAAGACTCTCTTCTGGCTTTTATTATCCCTCACCTAGATTACTGTAACAGCTTGATCACAGATGAAAATGACAGATATGACAACTCTGAAATACTTTCCAACTGAGACTGCTTTATCTTATAGCTGGTCTCTCTCCTTCGTTACATCTCAGCTGCTATTACAGCCCAAAGTGGGAGGTTAATGGCCTCTCTGGAAGTAGGACTGGATGACCTAGGGGAAGTCCCAGTGAGTTGTGAACACAAGAAGAAATGTGGACGAGAAGTAGTGGTGGATGTGGGTAAGAAGGCAGAAGGCAGCAGAGACACATATGGTACAGCTTCTCCCCACTTGAGCCTAAAATCTCAGAGAAGGTTGAGGACCTAGAAGGGTTGATGACAAAGCCAAAAGCCAAGGAACTTCCGTACCACTTTCCTTTTGGAGCAACAGAGGATGTCATCTCATGCAGTGTTCTCTTGCCCCACTCCCACCCTCATGACAATGTGGGGTGGTGACCCCATGGTTAATGACCGTATCATGTGAATCAGTAAAACTGTGTCACAGCGGTTAGGTAAAAGACAGGGCCTAAGTTTTGAGTTTAGCTATCTAGAGCCCCCCTAGTATTCAAGTGGTGTGATGTCCCTGAGGGTATCATGGAGGACTGTAGAGGCAAGGGGAATATCAGACCTCACGGCGGGGGGGTGTGTGTGTGCTATGCAGCCCCAGCAAGAGCCAAGGTGTGGCCGTGTAAGTAAAACGGACACCTGGACCCTGACTGACCTGAGAGAGCATGGACCACAAGTTACAGCAGCCATACACTTCAGCAACAGATTACCAAGGCAGAGCCAGAACAACACCAGACCCCAGTCAGCACCAGCAAGGACCACCCCCCCAAACCTCTGATAAACACACACATACAACCTCAAGGGCATGGGACTCCCCACTTACTGAGACACCATCTTCATGAGGCACAGAAGAGAGAATGCATTACTTTTTACATGATTGGAGAAGACTGAATTTACTACTCTTAGCTAAATGCAGGTTCTTTTTTCTCCACTTACTAAGTGGGGAAGGAGTCTTAAGGAGAAAGTCTGGTCAACTTTAAGGAAAAAAATGTTTTTGAACATCTAAGTGCAGTGAGGGTAAATCTACAACCCTGTCCGCAGTCTTACCCAGCTCCCTCCAGCCCAAACAAGGTGGCAGAGGTCTCTTCCTAAAAGATAAATCTGAGCTTTCGTATCCGCTTACAAACCCTCTCTGGTACTCTCAAACACCCACACCAACTGGCCCCATTCTCCATTTTTAACCTCATTTCTGCCTCTTTCCTACAAAGTACACCACACTCCAGCCAATCAACCCATCACTCCCCCAAGAAGACAGACGAGCTGTTTCCTCAGCCTCATGCTACTGACAGAGTATGGTCTTCAGAGTCACCAAGCCTGGGTGCGAAGCCAGACTCCTCCAAGTGGTAACTCTGAGACCTTGGGCAGGTCATGCAACCTTTCTGAGACTGAGTTTCCCCTGGTCAATGAGAGGATAGAGAGGAAAGAGACCTTACAGGATTGATTAGCTGACATGCAGTGCCTGCACCCAGGAGGCACTTAACAAATGTTAATTCCCTTTCCTCTCAGTGCATCTCTGTCTTGACTTTCTTCCTCTCCAGTCCCTTCTCCACCTACACACTCTTATTGAACTTTCATGACTCATGTCACGAACCATCAATTCTGCTAAGAATCTTTCCCAGGCACCTTCTGGCACAAAAGGAGTCCCTCTCTCCTCTGGCAACAACCCCGTGCACATTGTTCTCACATCACTTAGAGTTGTCCATGCATGTGTCTCTCTTCCTTGCAGGACTTGTCCCTTTGTATCCTTGATCCTAGCACTGTGCTGGGCACACACAAATCCCTCAATAAGGTCTGGTGAATAAATGATCATCAGTAAAGAAACATGAGGTATAGCTAACCTAATAAATTTGCTTCAAACAGCTACACATGACAATTTCATGACTATATAATCACATCCAGGTAGACATCCAGAGAAAAGATTCAGAAAGACCCTTCCTTAAAGCTACCAAATACATATTTTTATAAGACAGAAAACAGAACATTATGATGTTCTTTACAACCCCCTACACAAGCAATAAGAACAGATACTGTAGGTTGGCAGATTCACCAAAGGGTCTTACCTCTTACCTACAATAACCATAAAATGCCAGAAAGACAACATAATGAACAGATCTATGAAATTTAAATGTTCAGGGTCTTATTGGTATCTATTGAAGCTTTATATGAATTTTCATTTTTCAATTGTCTGGTTTGTATTATAATGGGTTTGCTGCTGTTTATGCTATGTGTTTTTGCAGAAAGAACAAATGTAACCCAATACGAGAACACAAGCTCACTTAAAACTCTGGTCCTTAGGCTTCTGCAAGTTAACAAGTTTATAGCTAAAACAGTGGCAGTTGCTCGAGGATGGTATTATAGGACCACTTCCACATTCTCCATTTCTGTATTGTTTGAATCATTTACAATAAAGACATAAAGCTATGTAGCCAACAAAAATATGCTCATACCATTTTCAAATTGTTTGAGTCATTTATAATAAACACATATAGCTATATAATCAGAAATAAAGATAGTATCCATTTTCAAAACTATGTCTAGGTCTTTATAATACTACTTATATACCCAGAAAAAGTAAATGATGTTGGTCAAATCAATGATGTTCAAAAGAAGATTAAAAACCACTGTGGGTTTTCTTAAAGTATTTGGCAGAAAAATAATCTCTTGAAAAAAAAAAACCGCTGTGCCATATGTATTATTATTTTGATCTTACTTCAGGGTTTTAAATTCTTACATATGTTGTTGACATTTTTCAGTTTCAGATTAAGAGAACTAAAACCAACGCTCTCTGCAGCCTTTGAGGCAGAAAATCCTCCTCGAATCCTCTTCCCACACTTGGCTCCTGTCTGGGAGGGATGGGAGGCCCTACAGGAACTTGCTATGGTCTCCTCTCCAGAGGCCACATTTCTGACCCTGCGAGTCAGACACTGGATGGGATTTTAAAAAAAAAGATGGATGCCTTCCAAATGTTCCCAGCTTGGTGACTTACACACCTGGGGCTAATGATCATGAGAACAGAGCAGCCTGGAGTGGCAGTGCCTCGGGGAACACAGCATGGCTCTAAAGCCAGGAGGAGCTCCCAAACCCCACCCAGGCCTTGGGGTCTGGCCTTCCTAGTCCCCAGGAATGTGAATAACGCTACTGAGTGGCCCTCTGCAGGCCGGAGCATATTCCTCCTGCAGCAGCCCCGTGCGTTGCTATGACCATCCACGTCAGTCAGAAGGGAGACTCCAAGTGTCTCTGGATGTGGAGATGGATGAAAACCATGGACAGCAATTCTCCAGTCTAGGTGCATCTCCCAAGCAAGAACAAACTGTGCTCATGTTAATCTTGCTATGATTGATTACCTCCTGCTCTTTCTCCCTTCTCCCCTTTCTTCTTCTTTCTGTAACTGCTTGTAAAGTGGAAAGGAAATGCATTTTAAACATTGGATGAAACTGAGCTTTATGTGCCCTCATACTAATTTTCACTCCTAGGGGTTTAACTTCACCCCAACTGATAACTGTCTTTACCATTCACAGGAACTTCAATTAATGTTCCTAGTATGTGACTGGCCCTCTGTAAGAGAAAAGTACCCCATCCCTGCGCCCTACAGGCAAAGACAGATCGCTCTAAATCTGATTTGCTGCCACTGACCTGGCAGTGTGTGAGAGAGAGAT
The DNA here is from genome assembly GCF_026419965.1 of Kogia breviceps. Lineage (NCBI taxonomy): Eukaryota > Metazoa > Chordata > Mammalia > Artiodactyla > Physeteridae > Kogia > Kogia breviceps. The sequence continues at coordinate 64,044,187 of NC_081313.1, read as the reverse complement.
AAGAGAAGACAGACTAAAATAACATTCAGGTGCGCATAAAAAAAAGGAAAATACATCATGTTTTTTGATACCATCCCCTCCCCTCCTCCTCCTGGCATTCCTACTCTTTTGTATTTCCTGCCATTGAAATGTTACTTGCAAGGGACTTCTCTGCCCACTGCACCTGGTCACCATTGTGCCAGCTGATGGGGCACACACTGAAGAAGAAAAGCCTAAAGCATTCTATCCTGGACCCAGCACCACCGGTCTCTGGAAGAGAAATCATTTCACTCTCCTGCCTCAGGGACTGTTTTTATATAGTGGGATCATTTCTGGACCACAACTCTATCTCATGGGTACTTTCAGCTCCAAAGAAGACTCTGTGTAAATTAAAGGAGACCGTATTTTCCAACTACTTCATAGACTCCATCTTTTCATATCATGGTTACACGCTGAAGCTCATTTTGTTTTTTAATTCATTGGTTTATCTATTTATTTATTTGGTCCTCTTTGCTGTGTGCAGGCTTTCTCTAGTTGTGGTGGTGTGCGGGCTTCTCATTGCGGTGGCCTCTCCCGTTGTGGAGCACAGACCCTAGGCGTGCAGGCTTCAGTAGTTGTGGCTCGCGGGCTCTAGAGGGCAGGCTCTGTAGTTGTGGCTCAGGGGCTTAGGTGCTCCGAGGCATATGGGATCCTCCCGGACCAGGGATCAAACCCGTGTCCCCTGCACTGGCAGGCAGATTCCCAACCACTGCGCCACCAAGGAAGTCCCTGAAGCTCATTCTTTATTGTTAAAACATATGTCAAATCTCCCAACTATTTCCTCCTACTACTTCAAATCTCCTCCTACTTCCTTCCTTTGTTCCTTCTTAAGAACAAAGACCTAAGGTGCTGAAGGCTTTCCCCCTCCCCACTGGTTCACTTTCTTTTCAACTCTGAGATTCAGAGATCTTGCCATGGGCATATTCACTTCAGTACAAGCCGACTTCACAGATTCGTGTCACACTTGAGCAAGCAGCGTGGTTTCACAGAAGGTGCCGAGGGTAGAAGGAGGGACATCGGGATTCTGAGTGTGAACTCTGGCAAATTCCTCTCGTGCTGTTTGTTCTTGGGCGAAGTGAAGACAAAGCCACCTCTCCGACTAACCCCAAGGTGAAGATAAAATGCAATAACACACATCAAAGTGTCTTGAAAAGCATGAAGTGTGTCTTGTCATTCCTGTGGTGGTAGAACTGCCAGATCTCACCAGGAAAGCGGTCTCCTCAAGTCTGCCTCGGACACTGCACTTGTTCCAGCTCTGCAAAACTGGGTAATTCGAGTGTTCCTCCTGCCTTCTCCCCACTGCTTTCCTCAGATAATAGTGCATGGGGAAGAAAAAAGGATGTATTAAAATTATAAACCAGCACACTGGGTACCTGGTGATTAAGAAGAGATCATACTGTTTTTATTATGGTGGTTGTTGGTTGTTTTGTTCTTGTGGATTTTTTTTTTGTGGTTGTTTGACAGTCATGATGAAAAGATTTCTAATTTTCCCAAAGGCTTAGAGAAGAGCTGTATTTTGAATTTTCAATGACATGCAGTAATTTGCAAAATGATTTGTCCCAACAGAAGCCAACACACAGACTGTAAACTTGAAACTATGAATAAAGCAGAGTATTAACATGCATAAAATCCACACTATGCTACAACATCAGCATTTAAGAACTGCCTCAGAATGTACTCTTCTATTAAATATATTTAAATGGACAGGAAATGAACTTAGAATCCAGCTTAAGGAGTTAGTTTGACTGCCTCCTACTGTGGTTTTCTACCCCAACAGGAAAAATACATTGTGTCTGGCTTCCAAATTTCAGAGAGAAGTGAGTCAAATTAAACTGTGCCAAGGGGTCAGAAAGCCTGTCATTTTAAGAATGGCTAAAAGAACTTGATATATTTGGATGCACTTCAAATCTTTGAAAGATCATCATACAAAAATTGCAACAGAGAAACTTTCAGCAACCAAGGGATCTGAGCTCCCATAAAAGTTATATTGAAATTTATAAAAAGGGAAGCATGATACTTGGTGGCTTAAGTCATCATCCCTGACTCACAGGAAAGAGCAATGATTCCTCTTCATGTTTTGTTACATTCTCACCTAAGTGCCTTTCTCTTGTATTACCACTCCAGACAGGGACAGATGTTATTGATGATAACATTTGATCTTTGTGACTGGCTTCACCCCATTCCCAGTCCTCCTGTTTACTTACTATCTTTAAAGAGAGACATCTAACTCATGTCTGCCTAGAGCCACCGACTTGAGCACACTTGTGAATTCAGTCACCAATGTCACAGCCTTCTCTTAAAGCGAGGCAACTAAACTTTAGCACCATTCCAGTGTCCATTCTATCCTGGCCTCTCCTGAACTAGTCTGGAACTTCTAACTTCACATGAAACCTCCAAAACCTTTTTACTTCATGCCATCTTCATCACTTTCTCATTTCAACCCTTGGTTTTACTTATTTCCCATTTGCCAACCATATTCTCATTTGTGTAAAAGTACGTACAGTGAAAATGTATGCTGTTAACATCTAGGTGAGTTAGTCCCACTTAGCAGAGAAGAGAATACTTCAGCAAAGAGACTTGAGTAAGTGCTGGAGTTCCCCTGCTGCTGCAAGGAAATTTTTTGAGGTGCTCTGTCAAAGAGGGACAATGGTTATGCCGAAAAGTGGGCAGGGGAAATATGTCTAATGAGACCAATTTCAGATTTATCCTGTGTAGCTCCAGAAGGCACAAACAGGAATAAAAGGTTAAAGTGAGAGATTTGGAAGACCTTTCTAAAAGCGGGATGGATGCTGCTGCCAGCTGACCATATCTCAATGGTGTTTAGAAAGGGATTCCTGCCATTGGAAAACAGAACCAGATGGCCTCTAATACCCCACAGTATCAAAATCCTTTAGTAGCTGTAACATACTCTAGAATTTTACCATCAAGGTATGCAATAGAGGAGGCATATAAACAACGGTTAGACCACCGTTCTGATTTTGCTGTTCAATATCTCAGTTTTTATTGCATGGCAATTTACCAAAGTGGGAGTAAAAGGAAATACATGTCTAAATAAAGAAATAGGGCTTCCCTGGTGGCGCAGTGGTTGAGAGTCCGCCTGCCGATGCAGGAGACGCGGGTTCGTGCCCTGGTCCGGGAGGATCCCACATGCCGCGGAGCGACTGAGCCCGTGAGCCATGGCCGCTGGGCCTGCGCGTCCGGAGCCTGTGCTCCGCCACGGGAGAGGCCACGACAGTGAGAGGCCCGCGTACCGCAAAAAAAAAAAAAAAAAAAAAAAAAAAAAAAAAAAAAAAAAAAAAAAATTAGTGCCTTTTAAGAAGTAAAATCTTTTATGACACTGTGCCTGGTTTGTATTGATAATCATCAGTTACACTTATCAGATCAACTAAGAACCACTGTTGCACTGATGGTTTTTAATCAGAAGCATTGGGTTTGTAACAATACAAAACTGACAGAAAGAGTCCTTTGAAATCTTATTTCATTTTTTACATTTTAAGTGCTAACTACTCAGCAATAATTATTAGCACTTTAATTCATTGAGCAAACCTCAAAGATGGAAGCCCTAATAATAATGATAATCAAATAGTAATGATCAAATACATAGCTCATGAATCAAAAACTGGATAATAGGGCTTCCCTGGTGGCGCAGTGGTTGAGAGTCCGCCTGCCGATGCAGGGGACGCGGGTTCGTGCCCTGGTCCGGGAAGATCCCACATGCCGCAGAGCAACTAAGCCCGTGAGCCATGGCCGCTAGGCCTGCGCGTCCGGAGCCTGTGCTCCGCAACGGGAGAGGCCACAGCAGTGAGAGGCCCGCATACCGCAAAAAAAAAAAAAAAAAAAAAAAAAAAAAAAACTGGATAATATAAAAAGATTAATTTATTTATTTAATAAATAAAGAAGTTTTCTAAATCAATAAGGAGAAGCCAAATATCCTAATAGAAATGTGGGAAAAGAAACAGAATATTCATTTGCCCACAAACAAAACAAAAATTGACACAAATAGGTGAAAATATGAAAAAGAAATGCGTATTAGTACATTAAGACTATCTTTTCAAATTGCAATTTTTTAAATAATAAAATCCAGAGTTAGGAAGTATAATGTACTGATTGAAATAAAAACAGTTACAAACTTTGTGGAGATGGTTGGCAATTTATATCACAGACTTTAAGCTATTCTCTGATACTAATGAAATCATTAAAAATACATTCAAAGACTTATGTCTAAGAATGTTTATAGCATCATTAACAATAATAAAAGTGTCCAATAGGGGACAAATTAAATTATGGGATATTTAAACACTCTGAGCAATTAAATTAATAATCACACTCTGTAAGAATATTTTCAGGCTAGCCCCTGAACTATGCATAACAGGAAAAATTCCAAGGAACCCTGTGAAAAGTAACAGCTACAAGACTGAAAAGACTGATCAAAGATTTCAGCTACTACCCTCCACGGGAAGACAGAGTTTAGAAATTGAGTCTGCCAAGTAAGCTGCGTGCTAGAATAAAAATGAACATTCTTCAAAGGAAAACAATGTAATCCAGAGTCTTTAAAATGTATTATCTAATATGTCCAGTATATGCTAAAAGATTAGTAGGAAAAAAAAAAACAGGAAAACTAGGGCCATAATCCTGAGAAAATATGACACAGATGTTGAAATTAGCAGACAGAACTTCAAAGTAGTTATTTAAAATGTATACAAAGACAAAGGAAAAGAGAGTTATAATGAGAACACAGATGGGGAATCTCAGCAGAGAAATGGAATTCTAAAAAAGAAACAAATGGAAATTTTTAGAAATGAAAAGCATAACAACTGAAATGAAAAAATTAAATGGATAAACATTATTGCAGATTAGAGACTGCTGTTTCCAGTGAAAGGGTAAATGTTGTAAACCTGCCACAAAGAAGACAGTTGATCTCCTTAAAAATGGTACCATATGAAGGCTCAGTGTTGATCTCTATTGCTGTCAGTTTGGACATTTAGCACAACAAGGGCTAGATCAGTCTTAGTAAGAATAAACTTATGCTGTTGGGCCCATGAGTAGCCTCCTTCTCTGCCACAATGGTCATTTTGTTCATATGCTCATTGTATCAGCACTGGGGTGACCAGTGACACACATCAACTGAAATAAAGTGGTCTGGTCAGTTTGTCAATTTGGTCGTTTAGTGCCAAGTAAACTGCCTGCTAGAATAGAAATGAACACTCTTCAGAGGAAAACAGAATAGAATAGAATCCAGAGTCTTTAAATCTCTCTAGTGGATGCAGCAGAGACTGTCGCACTTGGGGCTCACTCCTATTTGTCCATCCAAATGCTTCTACTCAGGTCTTACTATCCCCAAACTTCTAACCCTTTTCCTTCCAGGTCTTTGATGCCAGCCAGAACATTCACCACTTCCCAGAAGTTTGTATATGTTTGAGTCTCAGACCACTTCTCTTCCCACACAAAGTGGATGATCAGGGGCACAGACTGAGAGTCTACCCATTGGGAGAATTTCTCATCACAGCCTTTCAAGGCCATTTGGAACTGACCCATCCACAACCCAAGCTTGGGCCTTTCCCTTTTCCTTCATTGAGCTGTACAGGATCCCCTATACAGCCATAGGCATTAGCTGAGAAAGGGGTGCTGGTGTAACAGTGGTGGATGCCATGGAGGTAAAAAGTAAAAATTGTGTGTCAAGAGTTGTCCCACCACAGGCTGAAATGGTTGGACCTTTATACCACTGCCTCATGCAGTCACTGAATGTGGGCTGCTTCAGGAAGGGTGTAATCTTGGACAAGGCAGCTCTCTGCAGCTGTAGTAGACTCTGAAGGAGCTGACAGCTAGAGATTGTCTGCTGACCAACTCCCTGCAGCTGGGTAGCAACTCTTTCTTTGAAGGGGGATCTGGCTGGTGCAACTCTATGCCTAGCAAAATCTCAAATGTCCTTCAACAGGTGAATAATAATGTGGTACATTAGTACAATGGAAAACTATTCAGCAATTATTTGCTGACACTCAAATAAACGTGTATGAATCTCCCCATAAACTATTAATAATTATACAGGAAAAAGCAACTTTTTGGTGAAGAACTCTGGCAGACACCACCATAACCAAATGAATAAGCTAAAGAAAAATTATGAATTTATACCTAGGGAAAGGGAGAGAGAGAGAAAGTAAATGGGGCAAAGTATTCATACCTAGTGAATCTGGGTAAAGGACATACAGGAGTTCTTTGTACTACTCTTGCAATTTTACTAAAGTTTAAGATAATAACAAAATTTGAAGTTTTTTAAGAGTTAGGTTGCTAGAAGGCAAATTCACAGTCATATCTCCACGTATCTAAGGATCTGCTGTAAAAGCTTGGTTACACTATAACATTTCCATTGACAGGGGAAAAGGTAAATAAGTCAAAAAAGCAGGATTTAGAGCAATAGATGGAATGCAACTAACCATTTACTCTAAAAGAAAAATAAATATATGTGACATCTATTTATTTATAATATGTATGTTTGTAAATGGATAAAGAAATATATTGAAAACATGTACTAAATGAAGAAAGCGTGAAAGCAAATCCCATCATCCAGTAATTCTACTTCCTAGAGAAACACTCAAAGAGCACATACAAAGATGTTCATTGCAATACTGTTTTAAGAGCCAAAAAAAAGACAACAATCTAAATATCTATCAATAAAAGGATAGCTAAATACACTATAGTAAACCATGAATAAGTAGTTTAAAAGAATCAGTTCTACATGTACCAACATTTATAGAAAGGCAATAAAAGCAAGCTAGAGAATACAGAATTAACATTTATGAAACAGTATTATAAAAAGATAGAAGAAAAAAATGAAAATGTTAACAGTAGTTACCCCTTAGTAATTATTATCTTATTTATACACTTCATGCATTTTTCAAATTAGCCATAATGAGCATATACATTTTAAAGACATAAATATAAATAGTCCTATGAATGGTAAAGATTTGAAAAATACTCAGGGTCAATTAGACATTTTCCTGCTTTAAAACAAAATAAATAATGCTAAAGCATCGCAACGTAAAAAATAGGGCTATACGGTATGCATTTACTTATAAGTAGAAAAATGTACAATGAATTGCTGGAAACATTTATGTAAATAAAAGGACTTGGAGCACATCTGGTGGACATGCCTGGCTATTAAATACCAAAGGAGCAAGATTAGGAAGGGAGCTCAAAATGTTTTCTGAATGTGAACTATTAATGATGGTTTTGCTGGGCCTCTTCCCACAAAAAAGACTTTTAATATTAAAAATACATTGTCACCTCATCTGTTGATAGCTGAAAGCTTATGGCTGTCAGACATTTAAAAGAAAATGACAATCTCAAATCTCCACAATCAGAATGGCTAAGAATATCAAACTTCAGTCCTGGAAAAGAAAATTCACACATGCACATGTTCATTAGCTATGGCTTTATATTTTTGCTGCTTCTCCAAAAATCCTCAAAAAGCTAAACCTCTCCCAAATTCTCCAAAGCAGGGTGTCTTTAATTTAGTTTATGCCACACTCCAATTTCTCTTTGAGGAAGACATAACAAGGAATTCAGCCTATGCCTTATGCATTTTATTCTTTTTTTCATTGTGAAAATACAAGCCAAATGCCACGGCTTTTGTCTACTACCTATGTAAATTATTTACTTCTTTTGAAAAAGTTTATTTTTTGCACATGAAAATAATCACATTAATCATATAAATACATAAAATATAGAAAAGCAAAATTAGAGCGGGAAATTTATCCATAATCCCAACACCATCCAAAGACAATCATTGTTAAATTTTGATGTATTTCAATACATTCTATTTTCTAAAAGCCAGTTTAATATAGTTGAGCTCATGCTGCATATGCAATGTTACTCCAGTTTTTTTCAAGTTATATGATAACCTAAATATGTTTCTATATTACTTAAAATGTGGTAAACATTTATAAAAGCCTGTATAGCATTGCACAGAGAGGATATACTACAGTTTACTTAAATTTATTTGCTTATTTTTGAAACATTTAGAAGGTTTTCAATTATTCCTCATAACATTTTGGTACATAAAATTTTTAATTTGAATATTGAGTTAGTCCGTTGATTGAGATTCTCAAGAGTGGACAAAAGATATGAATAGTTTGGGGTTTTTTTTTTAAACTTGTTTTTAGATTTTCTTTAGGGATCTTTACTCCATGTTTGCCAAGGTTGACACAAGGCTGCATCTGATGGGCATGATAATCAGCTACTCAAACGACAAACAACACTCACACCACAATTCCAGCAACTGAGTGGCCCCATCCGTGAAACTATAACTGGAAATTATAAGCAGTTGAGTATTCCTACCTTCTGAGAGCTGACACTCTCAGGGGAGCTTTTTAACCTGGGCAGCATATGACGTTCATGTCTGCATGTTCACGTCTGGGCATAAGAATAGCTAACATCTATTCAGTGCTTAACATACGCCAGGCTTTGTACTAAGATTCCTTCTGTATTTTTTCATTTAATTCTCACCATGACTCCATGCCTTATTCCCATTTCACAGATAGGGAAATAGGCTTAAAGAAGCATGACAGTCATCCCCAACCCACCAGAGCATGTGCTCTAAGCTGTAGGCCCAGGACAGTAATGGACTCACATTCAACCAAACACACTGCTTCCTATTCTCTGTTGTGAAAGCTTAACACATGGCAAAGCTAGCCAGGTTATATGAGTCTAAAACCCTGGACTCTGACACAAAGATCTGCTCTGCTGAGCCAACTCACCACAAAGGATTGACCACACGGGAAGGAGAAATAGATGGGCTGGAACCTGGATAGACAGTAGGTATGTCCAGAAAATAAATTTCCAAAAATCATCAAGTCGACACAGTTTTACCCCTGAATTTTATAATGTTCCTATCTGCTGCCCTAACCATTTCTATCCTCACTTCTAATCTTTATATCAACAGCCCAAGAGACAGCAGGTGCCATAAAAAAGGAAAGGAGGGAGGGAGGGAAAAAGAGAAAGAAGGAGGGAGGAAGATATCCACTAAATATTTATCAACCACCTTACTTTAGAAAGTATCATTGGGCTTCCCTGGTGACGCAGCGGTTGAGAGTCCGTCTGCCGATGCAGGGGACACGGGTTCATGCCCCGGTCCGGGAAGATCCCACATGCCACCGAGTGGCTGGGCCTGTGAGCCATGGCCGCTGAGCCTGCGCTTCCGGAGCCTGTGCTCCGCAATGGGAGAGGCCCACGTACCGAAAAAAAAAGAAAGTATCATGCTGGTATGTTATGCACACACAGACACAAACATACATATCACTCTCTGGTCTTAAGGACATTGCTATTTAGCTAAAGAGCCAAATTAGGCACTCATTAAACAACTGAATAACAATGTAAGACTAAATAACAGTGTAAGGTGTGTCAAAGTGCTAAAATAAGCTGTATGAAAATGGCAACCATTATCATTCATTTTTTCAGGTTTGAGACAGTTGTTTCTGTATATCAGACCATGCATCCTGATTTTGGCCTATTAGAAAATATTTACTATAGATGAAGACAATAAATGCTACAGGAGATCAGTGCACAAACATCAAAATACAAATAAGTCGCTCCCCAAGGCCAAGTCCCAGGGGACTAGAACATCCAGAAAGAAGGACAGCACAGAATATGGGAAGAGTAAGTGTGAAGAAGCTGGCAGAAATGAGGCAGAGGTCTCTTATTAGATGTTCCTGGGGAAGTTCAAGGCCTTGAGAACCTCTCCGTTACTGCCCCTGCCAAGGGATGTGGACACTTCTGTCTCTCTTTCCAGTCATGTCTCCATGTCCTACTCACCCCCTCCCAAACAAGGATGCCCCATCTGATCTGTTTGCTCAGCATTTCAGTGGGTTGGTCTCCTCTATGGTGGGGTCGCTGCTTTGAAGAACAACATGCAGTCACCCTTCTCTCTCAGTTGTACTTGCAATTAGGGGAGTAAGGTTAGCAGTCATCATGGAGAGGTGGGTGATCCTGATGGTTGACTTTTCCGGTCCTGATGCCAGACTCCTTGGGTTCAAGTCCCCTTGATGTCCCTTATGAACTTACATATCCTTAGGCAAGTTGCTCTATATCTCTGTCTTTCAATTTTTGCATCTAAAAATGTGGCTGATTGTTACACCTACCTCACAGAGTTATTGTGAAAATTATCTGAATTCTTCCATGTAACGAATTTATGTTCATGAAGCTATTTTCACTAACAAATTTGGGTTTGCCCTGCTCTTTATTTGCAGGGCCTGAGTACACAAGGGAAATAGGAAGCTCCTCTTTCAATGTCAAGCTCAGGCCACACTGTCCTACATAGTCAGGGGGTGAGGTGCACCCAGATTAATAAATCGGCCTTTGTCTCTCATTTGACTGGATATTCTTCTACACGTGGTCCATTGGTGATAACCTCAGAGGAGGAAAGGAACACAACCACCTAACAGAAGGGTTGTAAGGTTGCAACAATTTATCAGATTTTAAAGAGCCACAGAAACTACAGAAAATAAATTTTATTCCATAGGCAATAGTGATTTATTATATTTTCTTGGGCTGGAACCATGAGATAATAAAAGCTGTATTTCATGAGAATTAACCCGGCAGTCATACACAACCTTTTGCAGAAAGTCTCTGTATCCATTCAAACCAGGTTCTTAAAGGTTAAAAAAAATCCAGCACTTATTATTTTTTTTCACATTTTCTAGCCAGGTTTTTTTTAGCCAGATTTTTAAGAAATCTGTATTACAGTACTAAATTTCAACAAAACAAGAACTGTGACTCTGATCTCTTAAATCCTAGTGCCTGACATATAGTAAGGGCTCCATAATGCTGATTGAATAAAGACAAAACAGTATTTACTATAACCAAAAGAATACCGTGAGAAAGTTGAGTTTGATGGCACAAGTTAAAAACAAAAGGGGAAAAAGAAAAAGTGAGGGAGTGTCTGCCCAGCTAACTTCCACCACAGTACACAGCAGGGGCATCCCGGGAACCAACTCTCTCAGAAGGTGTGTGGTGCCAGAGGGGAGGGGCCTTAGGGCCTTAGGGCCCAGCTTGAGAAAGGTCCAGGGGAAGGAATGGACCTCTGCACCCCAGGTAAGAAGGGTCTGCTTCACTCTACAGAACCATCTCTCAGGAACCAGAAAAGGTCAGTGTAAATTTTCAAGTTGTTGAGCTTGAAAACCAGCAAGTAGGCAAAAGGAAACTCAAGTTCACCTTTCCTTCCAACAAGGGAAAGAATCTTGGGAGCATGTTTTCTGGGAAGAACTGGTGTACTTGAAACCACAATCAGAAACGTTTTGAACAAATTACATTGTGAAAAAAATAAGCACATGATTTTGATGGCATCTAATCAATCAAAATACAAGAAGAGGAAATGGATTAGCTGCTCTGGGGTATGAAACTATTGATTTTAACTCATTTGCAGCCTCATCCCCATCTACTGTGGACATATCTTTCTACTGACTACTCTGACTGGAACACACTTTGGGGAACACCTTTCCACTCTCAAAACTGTTGACGGTTTCAGAAAACCATTTAAATCGAGAGACTGCCACTTTCAAGGGCCCTTCAGTCAGAGTAGGAAGCATCGAAGTGAAATCAAGAAAAGCCTAAAGGGCCATCAAAACAGGATCCCAACAGAAAACTGTGAACCGAGTGTGATTACAGCTCAGTAAACAACAAAATAAACTAAAGTGGGAAAAAAAATGACAGGAAATACCCCAAGACGTTAAAGTAGATGTCATTGGGTAATACAAATTTAAGTAATTTGTGTTCCATAGTCATCTAGTTTTTTAAGGAGCATTTATTTGTTTTTATTGGAAAAACATACAAACATTTAACTAACTAATTACATATTAAAGTCCAAGGTTTTTTTTCAAACTAGGAAACAAAATATAGCATCTAGGGACTTCAGCAGGGGTGTGGTTTGTTATTTAGACCTCACTGGAAATCGTTTCCTTCATATGTTGAAAACCTTTTATTATCACTCAGGAAATTTTTTTTTAACTTGGAAGGGACCTTAAAGATTGTCTGATAAAAAAGTATCTCATTGTACAGCTGAGGAAACAGTGAATTTCCTAACAAATATTCAGTCGGGGCAGACCTAGAACTCTGACCCACAGTTCCTGCCTCCTAATCAATGTTCTCTCCAACACTGAGCCTACTTCACCAAGGAAAGTGCCCCTTCCCCTTCCCAGATAGCAAGAAAAAAGCAGTGCAGAAAATCATGTCTCTTCACACCTGGGTATATACCCAAGAGAAAGGAAAATATATGTCTACACAAAAAGTTATATATGAATGTTCACAGCAGCACTATTCATAACAGCCAAAAAGTGGAAACAATTCAAATATCTATCAACTGATGAATGGATAAACAATGTGGTATATCCATGAAATGGAATATTATTCAGTCATAAAATGGAATGAAGTACTGATACACGCTATATACACACATGGATGAGGCTTGAAACCATTGTGCTAAGTGAAAGAAGCCAGTCACAAAGGACTACATATACATAATTCCATTTATATAAAATGTCCAGAATAGGCAAATCCATAGAGACAGAAAGTAAATTAGTGGTTGCCTAGGGCTGGGAGGTAGGGGATGGGAAATTGGGGGAAACTAAATTTTAAAATTCACTGTGGGGATGAGTGCAGCTGAAAACAAATACTAAAAATTTATCAGCATGCACTGCACTTTTGTTCCAAGTAAAGAAGACTGATGATGCCACGTTGAGGAGAAAACAATCATCTATGTAGTTTATGATTTCAATCAGGGCATTTATACTTCTTCCATATTTGCTGCCTGCTATTGGTTATGCTACCCAAGCTCTGGAACTCCTGCCTCTATCTGTTAAGATGGTAAATTCTCCAGAGCCATTTCAACTGATGAAATGACCCAAATTAAATAGCTGCATATACCATCCTGTGAAAAGCCAGCCAAGAGAGCCACCTGCTTTAAAGAACAATCCGTTATTAAGATGTAAGAAATGAATCTGCTTCAAATGGTTTAACCAAGTAGTCAGGTGTCCAGTGGTTCTCACTCACAAGCCAGCTGGTGGAATGTTGCTATTGGACTGGACGTGCAGCCTCATGGGCTCACACCACACCCAAAACAGCCTCTTAGCTGTTTGCCCCACTTCTTACTCACAGAAAGTCCATGAACTTACTGAGAAATGATCAGTAGGTCAATCACTACCCGAAAACAAAAGGGCATTCAAGAAGTAATGTGCCAAACCCTATCTGGTTTCAAATCAAGGAGGAGACCTGAAATCTAGGAACGTCTAAAACTCAGTAGCTGAGCATTATTTTCTCTCCCCTGTTCAATGACAGGAAACTGCTCATTGTGTTTAGAGCTCAGCAGCAAATGAGAGCTTTATTCTGGCTACAGGCCTCAAATCATTCCGGAGAGCCTTAAATGCTCTGAGGCTCTGACCAGCCTGCCTGCCAACATTAACACAAACACAAGCACACGTGTCAGCTCCCAGCTGTCATTTCACCAGCAGCTCTGCAGTAGGCACTCTACTTTCAGGCAGGAATTTTTAAACCGGAGGGCGGGGATGCAAACACGCGGCACCCTGTTAGCACCACTGCTCTAAAGTTACATGAGCCCCTCTCTAGGCGAAGCCCCAGCTGTTACCTCCAGGACTGTCTTCAAAGACCTAGGACAATGGTAAACATGTAGAAGGCTCAGCTCCCCACCGTTTGGGGAAGAAAATACAGGCCTCTTTTTCCTAAAATAATTGAGGAAAAAGTAGATATTCTGCTTCTAACTATACACCTAAGTCTATATAGTTCAGCGTCACTGACCCTGTATTTCTATTTTGATGATTTCTATTTTGATGCCTGAAATCAAAACATACTGGTTTTATACAATTTTATTTGTCAATTATACCTCAATAAAGCTGAAAAATTGTTTGTTTTCATGAATAAACCTTAAGATACAAACCAACTTACTCTTCCTTTATTTAAAAAAAACCTAACCCTTTGTGATATTAAAAAAACTGAGAGAGCTACTTTCCTCTGGCAGGTAATCAATTACTTTGACCAATTCACACCCACTGGACAGAGTTCAAGGGACTCTCATTAACAGTTTCCATCTGGTTTGAAGACATCAAAAAAGCGGCTCTTGTCCATAAGTGGACCAATGGTCAGAGTCAGGTCTGCCACGATACTTGCCAAACCTGTCATAAAAAATGTACCATAATGCTGATAATTTATTGTTGGGGAAAATGATAATTCTATTATCAAATATTCCATTTCACTCTATTTAGTGAGATAACATCTTGCAAAATCCTGGAGAAAAATGGCTTAAGAGCAAAATTTCCAGGTCTACACAATGAATACTCTTATTTACATGATCTGGATATTCCACAGGAACTAATATATTTTTAAATCTAAACTGTTACTAAGTAAAGGCACACTAAGATTTTTTCTTTTACTTCTTCCGAAGATGCAAATTTATCCAGCAGTAATTATAGTCCCTTCATTTTAATATCACATAATCACTTGTTTACAATGACAAAACTGCATCTTCTTTTTTTTTTTAACATCTTTATTTGAGTATAACTGTTTTACAATAGTGTGTTAGTTTCTCCTTTACAACAAAGTGAATCAGTTATACATATACATATGTTCCCATATCTCTTCCCTCTTGTGTTACCCTCCCTCCCACCCTCCCTATCCCACCCCTCTAGGTGGTCACAAAGCACAGAGGTGATCTCCCTGTGCTATGCGGCAGCTTCCCACTAGCTATCTAATTTACATTTGGTAGTGTGTTTGTGTCCCTGCCACTCTCTCACATCGTCACCGCTTACCCTTTCCCCTCCCCATATCCTCCAGTCCATGCTCTAGTAGGTCTGTGTTTTATTCCCGTCCTACCACTAATCTCTTCATGACATTTTTTCCCTTAGATTCCATATATGTGTGTTAGCATATGGTATTTGTCTCCTTCTGACTTACTTCATTCTGTATGACAGACTCCAGGTCCATCCACCTCACTACAGATAACTCAGTTTCATTTCTTTTTATGGCTGAGTAATATTCCATTGTATATATGTGCCACATCTTCTTTATCCATTCATCTGTTGATGGACATTTAGGTTGCTTCCATGTCCTGGCTATCGTAAATAGAGCTGCAATAAACATTTTGGTACATGACTCTTTTTGAATTATGGTTTTCTCAGGGTATATGCCTAGTAGTGGGATTGTGGGGTCATATGGTAGTTCTATTTGTAGTTTTTTAAGGAACCTCCATACTGTTCTCCATAAAACTGCATCTTCTGAGTCACAGAAAATATTAAGAATGGATAGGTCACCACAAGATATTGTCCATATGTTCCTTAACTCTTCCTCAGTTATAGTTTTTTTTTTCCCATGATCGATCATTTAAATGAATGGCATTTCAATAGCCACCTAGCTATTTTAGTAAATACCTGGATCAAAACATAGTACTGGGCTTCCCTGGTGGCACAGTGGTTGAGGGTCCGCCTGCCAATGCAGGGGACACAGGTTCGTGCCCCGGTCCGGGAAGATCCCACATGCCACGGAGCAGCTGGGCCCGTGAGCCATGGCCGCTGAGCCTGCGCGTCCGGAGCCTGTGCTCCGCAACGGGAGAGGCCACAGCTGTAAGAGGCCCGCGTACCGCAAAAAAACAAAACAAAACAAAAAAACCATAGTACTAAATCCAGTATCCAGAATATAAATGCGGGAAAGAAAAACAAATAAATAATTAGATGTATTGCAGAGAAAAAATAAAGCCCTGAAAATGAAGTTGACAAATTTGATAACTACTCCCCCTCCATAAATAGGAAGAGTTGTTAAATGCTAAATATGCCACTTTTACTTCCTCCGACAAAGCAAAACTAGAAGGAAAAGTTGGTTGATATTCTTTTTGAAAACATACTTTCCACTGAATATATATAGTAGTTTGCCAACTGGACTACTGATGCAAAGCCATTTGCTAAAACTACAGTGGTAACCAAATTATCTAATCCCACATATAGATGTGTCTTCATAGATAAACTGAACAGATGAACCCATTTCCAACCAAAATGAATGGACACTTTTCTCCCATTCCTAAGAGGCCACCAATTCTGTCACAGTTCAAGAGGACATGGAAGACAAGACCCTGTTCAAACCAGCAGGTGAGGAGAAGCCCAGATTTCTCTTCAACCTAACACACGTTTCTAAGTGTCTACCATACAGCCAAAACCATGCTGGGAACTATTTGTCTATCAAGATGAGAAACTCTTTTTCTCAGCCCTCAAGGAGGTTACAATCCTACAGCAAAACAGAGGCAAGAAAACAAGTAAATAAATACAAATCAGGGTAAAATTAGGTGTCATGAGGTAGTTGCTCTGGCTTTTCAAAAAAGAACAGTACATGTGTATGTCTGTGAAAGCTCTTTGGTCATCAAACGTCCACATCATACCCTTTAATTGCCCAGGGCTAGCACCCGTGCTCAAGAAGGAGGGCATCCTTGACCCTCAGAGTACCAAGGAGCATCTTTGTGGTCCCAAAGGAATGAGGTCTGAGGGCACAAATAGACTAGATGTTTGTGTTCCCCCAAAATTCATATGTTAAGTCCTAACGCCCAATGAGAAGAAATTAGGAGGTGGGGCCTTTGGGAGGTAATTAGGGCATGAGGGTGGAGTCCTCATCAATGGGATTAGTGCTCTTCTAAAAAGAGACCCCAGAGAGATCCTTCACTCTTTCCACCATGTGAGGACAGTGAGAAGATGGCCTTCCATAAACCAGGAAGCAGGCTCTCACCAGACACCCAATTGCCGGGGTCTTGATCTTGGATTTTCCAGCCTCCAGAACTGTGAGAAATAAATTTCTGTTGTTTATAAGCCACCCAGTCTGTGGTATTTTGTTATAGCGGCCACACAGACTAAGTCAGAGGGCCCTAAAATGGCAGTGAAAACTGAGATGCTCAAGTGTAAAAAGAATGAAACATACCAAGACTGCAGGGATACATTTTTCAGGGATACCCAAGTAGTGCACCTGAAAGCTGTGGGCTCCTGCAGTGAGTCCAAATTTACACAGCACAGAAGCCCAACAAAGGCAGACAACTCCCCACTCGAGCCCATCATTAGCTCAGAGTATCTTATCCTTGATTAAAATTATACTAGAGAAGACCTGTGTAACAAAGACCAGCTTCAGTCACAAATCTAATAAAAAAGACTGCTGCTGGAAGGCTATTGACTGGGTTAACAATTGTATTTCCCAGGGGTGAAGACATAACAACAACAGAGAAAGAAAAACAGCCTGTTGGATCACAAATATCATCTCAATCTCTTTAGAACAGTGCTTCTTAACTAAGGCTGCATGCATCCTTAAGTCTGGTAGATATGCCCAATCTATTTAAACAGGAAATGAGAAAAATATAAAATAACTGTGACAGCACTCACTGGTGCATAACTCAGCCATGCAAACAAGTCACCTCCCTCACCACTCACGGGTTCTCTTTTTTTTTTGCCTTTTGCCTTTTGCCCTACCCAGGTACGTGGGGAGTTTCTTGACTTTTGGGAGGTCTGAGGTCTTCTGCCAGCGTTCGGTGGGTGTTCTATAGGAGAAGTTCCACGTGTAGATGTATTTCTGATGTATCTGTGAGGAGGAAGGTGATCCCCGCGTCTTACTCTTCCGCCATCTTCTCGCTTCCCCCCTTTTTTTTTTTTGAAGTATAGTTGATTTACAATGTCATGTTAGTTTCAGGTATACAGCACAGTGATTCAGTTATACATATAAATAAATAAATATATAAACACTATATATTTATTTTTTCAGATTCTTTTCCCTTATAGGTTATTACAAAATTTTGAGTATAGCTCCCTGTACTACATAGGAGGTCCTTGTTGGTTATATATTTTATATATAGTTGTGTGTATATGTTCATCTCATTGTTGAAGCACCTAGCTCCATAGTTACAGAGGCTGCGAGGTGCAACAGCAAGCAGCTGATGTCTAGTTAGGCCTGTTGTCCTGGTTTTGTCTGTGGTCTTCTTGGTCTTGGCCAAGATGACAAGAGTGTCAGGGCTGCAGCTCTGTTTGAATTCAGCTAGCCAACAACATCCCTGGTTGTAGTTATCTGTGTTTTTTATACCACGTTGAAGAAACCCAAATGGAGCAAAGCCTTTCTTTGTTCAGTCATAACATGCAGATGGCACAGAACACCACCAAGACAATGTACCCTATGAAATCTGCTGCATTCAAACACCAGCCCCATGCCATCAGAGGTGTCTGTGTGGTTTTGACAATCCAGCACTGGGTAAAGTCAGATATGCCCTTGACACTAAAACTTTTACTAGGAAGAGTTCACTGCATCAGTTAAGATACCAACAGGAAACCAGTGGCACCCTCAGATTAGGATAATTTAGGGTACATTTACAAAACTGAGGAAAAGAGTGCAGTAACTGGGGTGCCAAAAACAGTGAGACTATCATCCCTCTCCAAGCCTTAAGGGACAAGGAGAGTTAGTATTTACCCAAATCAAAAAGGTAGGGAGTCTGCAAGGATGCTACCTGAAAAGGAAAAGTGACCTTTAGTATAAGTATGTAGCTAGACTGAGGCAATCTCACAGAGAGGGATCCAGTGGAATGCATAAGCTGACTTAATTCTCCCCACTCCCGCCTGTCAACTGAAACACACACAAACAACACACACACACAAAACAATGCACAACCTAAAAGTTGAGAGTTATATTTTATTCAGGGATCTTACTGAGGACAACAGCCTGGGAGACAAGCTCTCAGATAGCTCTGAGGAACTGTTCTGAAGAGGTAAGGGAGAGGCCAGGATATACAGGAGTTTTTGCTGAAAAAAAATGTAGTCAAATATCAAAAGATTACTGCTAATCACAAAAAACAGATATCTCAATTGATGCTTTTCTATGTGTGGGAAGATGCAAGAGTCTGGTCTTATAAAAATTATTCCTTTTATATACATCTTAACTATCTAGGGTCAGTATCCTGTTTTTCTCCATCCTGAATACCCCTCAGGGTACACCATAGGGGACCAGCTGCTGGGGCTGATGGTTTGATGGTGGTCAACAGTCATTGTTTACTGAAATGGCAGGCAGTGTTCTTTATCCACATTCCTATCTCCTGTTGGGCTCCTTACTGGCTGAACCCAACTGGAAGTCATCAGGCATGGTAGTCTGTTGATTCAATGCATACAAGCAGAGAGTATAGGTTAAAGAAGAGTGGAAAGTGGGTGTACAAGGGTGGGCGTAGAAGGTATTCTATGCAGCTCTCGATGGAAAAAACAAAAAGCAATACAGAAATCCAGGGAAGGGAAAATGCAAAAGAAATTCATGGTGCAAATATGAAACCCATTAAAATGTGGCCAAATGTGCTAAGTATACTGGAAAGAGAATTTATTTAAACTTATTTCTTTGTTTTTTATAAATTTATTTATTTGTTTGTTTTTGGCTGCATTGGGTCTTCGTTGCTGCACGCAGGCTTTCTCTAGTTGCAGCGAGTGGGGACTACTCTTCGTTGCAGTGCGCGGGCTTCTCATTGTGGTGACTTCTCTTTGTTCCTGTGGAGAATGGGCTCTAGGCGCATCGGCTTCAGTAGTTGTGGCACACAGGCTCAGTAGTTGTGGCTCACGGGCTCTAGAGCTCAGGCTCAGTAGTTGTGGCTTGTGGGCTCTAGAGCACACGGTCAGTAGTTGTAGCACACAGGCTTAGTTGCTCCGCAGCATGTGGGATCTTCCCAGACCAGGGCTCGAACCTGTGCCCCCTGTTTCCTGTTGGTATCTTAACTGATGCAGTGAACTCTTCCTAGTAAAAGTTTTAGTGTCAAGGGCATATCTGACTTTACCCAGTGCTGGATTGTCAAAACCACACAGACACCTCTGATGGCATGGGGCTGGTGTTTGAATGCAGCGGATTTCATAGGGTACATTGTCTTGGTGGTGTTCTGTGCCATCTGCATGTTATGACTGAACAAAGAAAGGCTTTGTTCCCTTTGGGTTTCTTCAACGTGGTATAAAAAGCACAGATAACTACAACCAGGGATGTTGTTGGCTAGCTGAATTCAAACAGAGCTGCAGATTGGCAGGCAGATTCTTAACCACTGCGCCACCAGGGAAGTCCTTAAACTTTTTTCCTGAAGACAAAGAAGTTGTGGCCCTGGTACCAGAGAGAAAGAAATCTAATCACAGTATAACTCTGTATACTGCAATAAAACCTACTTTCAGCTTTTGTCTCTCAAAAATCAACCTATATATAAAGCAGATGACTATTTAAATTTCAAATGCATAGTTTCAATCATAATAATTTTCACAGTAAAAACTGGGGGAGGAGAGCAGAAGGAAGGGCAGAAAACAAAGTATCAAGAGGCACTGTTAAAAGTGGATGAAACAAGAAGTCAAAATTCACAAATATCATTAAAAGTTATTGGAATATGGTAACCACTGTGGAAAGGTTACCTCAGGCCTTATTTGCCCAACACATGAGCACCTTCCTCTGGGAATTTCAGCTTCTGGAAGAAATAGTTCAGCAAACATAATGTCTTCTTGTTCCAGTCATTCAACACTCTCCTCCAGCACCAGTTCTTATGCTATGTTCCAACGGTCATCTTCCTATTTTAAAGATGCAGCTGTTCTCAATGGAGAGATCAAAGCTTTGACAACTTTAAAGGGAAATACTGGCCAATTTCCTCCTGTGCTTTGAGTTTCACTTCTGTATCAACTACTGAAATTTTTGCATTTTGTGACAAAACAAATGAGTTCCATGATATGTGAAGCTATTGCTGTTTCAGCATTTCAGAATTCCCACTTTAGCCATCTTCCCTCGATAAATACACCAAGAAAGAAAAATGGTTGTCTGGGCCTCACTGAGATCATACTTTGTTGTTGTTTTGTTGTTGTTAGACTTAACTAAACAAATTTCTTGAGACTGATGTTGCTGTAAGAGGGGTTTGCTCTTGTATTCCAAAGTCTCTTCATTCTTGCCTTTAGTGAGAGTCAATAGTATCCTTAAGGGCAGAAAAGACCCTCCGCTTGGTGAAGACATTGTAGTTTGCAGAGTCCATGGAGAAGTCTGACCCACAAACTGGATGCCAGATGTCAGATGATGAAGTCAAATCTGACAGCTTCCAAAGAAGACTTTGAGAAGGTAAATTAGTAAACTACCCTATCTGTGCCTGCAGCTCCTCATAATCGAGGAAAACAGTCAGAATCTCCTTTTAACATCTCAAAGATGATTGTTTATAGAATTACAAAGAAAGTATTCTTGTATTCATAAATATTACTCTGAAAGGTTTTCTGTAACATTGGCTAAGAATGTTTCAACTCGATTAATTGCCAATATAAGGGGAGTCTTTAGCTGTAAAATCTTTGTTAGCTAATTTTTATCATGTGCCTCATTTTAAATTTCATGTTCTTGCTAGAAAGAGGAAACTTCCTTCTTAGTTCACTTTACTGAACCCATGTGCACCAAAGAAGTGAAACAAACACAGCTTTTCCCAAGTCTCCTGCAATTTCCTTCTGAGTTTTCTTTAACACAAATTACGTTTCTAACATCAAAGGTCTAATTGGGCTGTTTTGTAATGATCTGTGGTCCCCAACCTTTTTGGCACCAGGGACCAGTTTCGTGGAAGACAATTTTTCCACGGATGGGGTGTGGGGGATGGTGCAGGCGGTAATGCGAGCCTTGGGGAGAGGCAGATTAAGCTTCCCTTGTTGCCCGCCGCTCACCTCCTGCTGTGCAGCCCGGTTCCTAACAGGCCGGGGTTGGAGACCCCGTAATATATGACTGAAACGACAGTGAATCATATCAATTCACACATGTGTCTGTGTACACGCGAAATCATCATCTGTCACTGCACAATGTCAACAGAAAACGTAGGGGAGCAAAACGTGTCACCCCAAAATGTCTTTGAAGACATTTGGCAATGCAGATTATTTTGAGGTGAAAATAATCAAGGCCCAAAAGACTCAGGAAGAAACTTTGACCTTCCCCCTCACTTCCTAAAAGCAATTAGATAGAGGGCCTGTTCCCAGAATAGAGCTTACCAGAGATACCTGCAAAGAATATGCGCTAGGGAAACTCAGCAGGGCCTAGAGACCAGAGTCCACTCTGCATCCCATTGTCTCCGTGTAGTCCAGCAAACATTTATTTACCAAACAGTTGCTTTTCTATCTCCATGTGAACTGCCTTCTTCCCCTCTGAAGTCCCAAAGCACTACCCACAACATCCTCTTTTGTCTTTAGCTGAAGATGGGATTTAAGGTGAGGATTTCGGCCAGTTTGGCAAGTTGCTCAGTTCTCCTGGGTCTCTCCCATGTATACACGTTATTAAACTTTTGTCTGATTTTCTCCTGTTAATCTGTCTCATGTCTATTTAATTCTTAGGCCAGCCAGAAGAACCTAGAAGGGTACAGGGAAATTCCTTCCTCCCCAACAATACTGTCAAGAAACAGCGGTTTATATATTAATTAAACCTCCAGAAGCAAGAAGGCAGACACAATTAAATGCTGTGGGCTCTTGAAGTGGGATTAGAAATGAGAAAGAGTGGGCAGTAGACTTGTCTTTTCACTTTAAATCTTTTTACACTACTCAGATCATTTTAACCGTGTGTTTACTTGGGTAAATATTAACTTGTATAAACATGTAAAAACAAATTTATAATAAAAACCCCAGGAGACATTTTTGTAAAAAATTGAAATGCTGATTCTAAAATTTAAATGCTATACTCTATATATGATTCCATTTATTAAAAATTCTACAATAGGCAAAGCTACAGTGACAAAAATCATTAGAAATTGCCCGGAGCCAGGACTTTGGACGGGTATCCACCACAAAGGGGCCCAAGAAAACTTTCTGGGGTGATAAAACATTCTATATTTTGATTGTGGTTGTGACTACACAATTGTATACATGTGCCCAAACTCATGGAAATGTGTACTTTAAATGGATGAATTTTATTGTATATAAACTATACTCCAATTGAACTTTTTGAAAAATGTACTATTGTTTGAGAAGCTGGAGGAAAATCCACTATGATTCCCTCAGGAGAGTATATTCCCATACTTGACTTCAAATCACAACATTTTTGTGGCACAGCTGATTTTGCTTCAAGCTATCATGTCAGTGAATACTGGCTAAGAGGGAGTTTTTTCACAATAGAGCCTGTCACAGAGGCAAGGCCACAGTGCCATCTTGTCATTCATCTGTGAGATCTATGGATCAGAAATTGAATTTTCTCCAACACTATAAAGATGAAAGCAGCAAATGAAATTTTATGAAGGTTTGGGTTTTGTCCTCCAGTCCGAAAACTACTCTCATAGGATTCATTAGGACTAGGACAACACAGACTCTCAGAAATCTGATAAAGCAGTCAGCTCACTTCTGTTTTATTTCTTCGGCTCTGCAATTTGATTGTTGCTGCTTACTTAACGTGCCCGTCACTGCCCAGGGGCCCTTTATTCACTGAACTCTACCAGAGACCAGGTCCTGGGTTAAGCCCTGGAGCTACAGCAGTAAATCAGAGATAAGGTCCTGAGTGGAGACAACACGAAGACAGAATTTCTTTACCTTGAGGAAAATCAAAGCATTTGTTTAGGAACACGAAGTTACGGCAAGTGCTGCATGGCTTCTATTTTCCCCTCCCCGACTCCACTCTTCTTCACCCCGCTCCGTACCCCTGGAAGCTGAGGTATACAGAAACCCTCCAGCCTTTTACTGGGTTTGGCCCACGGAGGCCACCATCCAGAGATGGGCGGGGGGGAAAGGGTGAAGCTGAGCTCAACTCTCTACCACGACTGGTTGCAGCCCTCTACAGCTTTTGTCAAGTAGTTCCCCAAAGCTAATCTCTCCAGTTTCTATAACCATTTCCTCCCCTCATGCCTTCAGGCCTAGAAGTGCCAAGGGCTCCCTGCTCCAGCTAGCCCTGGGCACTGCACTATGCCCTGCTGGTTCCCCAAAACCCCGCCTTCACCCTTGTAAGTGATCTCTTTACTGACCGCCCCTCAATTACCCAACGTGAGAATATCAGCTCTTACTTGCCAAGACCTAGGCTAATACAGAGGACTTTCAAGACAAAAGGAACCTTGATGATACATTTAAACCTCTCACTATACAAATCAGGCAACTGAGTGATCAGTAGCAGCCACTGGATTTAATCTATTTTGTACAAACTTTCCCTGAAATTAAAGTTGATGACTTTATGCTAGAGAAAGCTTTAGTCACAAAGTTTCTTCCCTTTTTAAGCAATTTTACTTAACATTTTTCAAAATACAGCTCCGTTGAGCAAAATAACGCTCGTGGAAGACTGCATAATGGCTATACGTCCATCCATTTCTCCAGGATTGATCATTTTATCCCTGGAAGCAGTCAGAGAGCTGTATACTTAGACTTCATCATTTGGGGCCCTTGTAAAAAGGTCTTCACTAAATTATGCATATATATGCCATCAGCCTGTATCGAAGGACCTTTCGGAAAAGAGCCCCACAAAACACTCTACCATTTATTTGAGGAATGCTGGTAAAAGCGTAGTTTACTACACATACAATGTTCCCTTTATGAGGTGTTTCTTTTGAGTCTCAGCACAGGGAAAGCTGCTGAGCCTTAATCTTAGGGCCACAGTGCATCTTATCACTGACTCAGGGAGTCTGGACGCTCTCAGCCAAATCTGTAGCTCACTTCTAATTAGTGAATGGCATCTTTGAGGAAATGTTTTGTGTGCTGACCCTATTCCTAGCTTCTTTTCTTTCCATATCCTTATATAATTTATTTTATTTTTAATCTCTGTGGGTGCATCTTTGTGGGCTGTGCAATAAACTGAATGCTTATGTCCCCCCCACCCCAGAATCCATGTCAAAACCTAATCCTCACTGTTATGGTACTTGGAGATGGGGTCTTTAAGAAGTGATTAGGTTATGAAGATGGAGCCTCATGAATGGGATTGGTGTCTTATAAAAGAGACCCCAAATTGCTCCCTCACCCCTTTGCCATGTGAGGACACAGCAAGAAGTTGGCCGTCTGTGAAGCAGGAAGTGGGTCTCACCAGGCACCAAATCTGTCAGTGTGTTGGTCTTGGACTTCCCAGCCTCCAGAACTGTGAAGAGTAAATTTCTGTCATTCATAAACCACCCAATCTGTGGTATTTTTGATACTTAAGCCCAAACAGACTAAGACAGGCTGTACCAAATTCTTTTTGAAATGAGGCAGAGATGAAGATAATTCAGAACAAACTTTCAAAAAAGGCTGAAAATAGTGACATGTATTTTTCCTCACGAAGCTTAGTCTATATTTTAAGTCTCCCTTAAAACCATCAAGAAGCCTGAAGTGGGGTGATCATCTTTATAACTTACTCTGAAGCTTATCCTAGAACCAATTCCTTCCTATTTTGTTGAAGTTTCTTCTCTCTTTCAAAGTAAGCCCCTGGCTGTACCTCCCTCTCTTATTCTCCTCTGCAAATTAGAACGCTAGTCTTCACTTTATTAACCAGAAACAAAGTGGAGCAGATACTAGATGACATTGGATGAACCTGCAGAAACCCTCAAGAAAGTCAATTCCCTGCGACATGTGTCTCACAGGCGGGTGCTCCAGGGTGGGGCTGGGGAGACCATCCCTCCTGCAGCCTCAACACCATAGGGAACATTCAGATGTAAGAAGCAGGGTCCTTCCAAGGACAGTACTGCCTTTACTGAGGGTCTTGGTCTCTCAGTCTCAATCAGTTTCTCTCTCTGTCTCTCTCTCAGCCTGTGTGTGTGTGTGTGTGTGTGTGTGTGTGTGTGTGTGTGTGCGCGCGCGCGTACGCACACACATGCACATGTGCAGAGAGTTCTATTCTCTCTGTTAAAGGCAATGGGACTTCTCTGGTCCAGGATGCAGCTTAGGGGAGGGGGTGTGATGGAGAGGTTGGGAAGCAATGGGGCAGGTACTCATGTGGAAGACTGTCTGCATTATGAACATCCTAATAGGGATTTCCTCCCCGGACATCCCATCCTGAGAGTCACCCCTTTGTCTACAAGGTCCACCAGCCTTTAAATTTACCCATGGCAGCACTTAACTTATCTAAAGGCCTTCTGCCTCCAGAATTCACATCGAAGTTGTTAAATGGGTTAACAGACATCTTCCCTGGTAAAGTTTCTGTGTAAACTACAGGTGCTCAAAATATTGCTGTAAAAGTTAAACATGCTTGTATAATTTAAGAAGAAAAACATTTTCAAAATGAAAGCAACTATTTTGCTTTCATAGATAGTATCCTGGGAACACATTCGATAGTTGAAAAGGTTCTTCAAAAGTGTATTAATACACATCTCAGTGACAGCAAAGCAAACAGACACACCAGAAATAGCTCTATTAATAAAATAAAATAAAATATAAAGGGGTGTGTGAGGTGGGACTTTGAGGTAAAACTGGAAAAAGGTAGAAAAGGTCCTATGGAGTGTGAGAACCCTGATGAGGTCTTCCTAAGCTTGTTAGAAATGCACAGTCTAGGCCTTGACATGCTCTAGTCTGATTTATAAACTTCTCCAACCCACCAAAGCACCATCACCTACCTGAGCTTATGCAGCTCACCCCGTGTGAACCTTCATGTAGTAAGAAGTCAGCACTTCTAGCGTGTGATGGCGGTTTGAACTCCCCTCTTTCCCAGAGTCACACCAAGGAACGCCCACAGAAGAGAGGTTAGAGGTCACCAGGATGAGGGGCATGCCAGCCAGCCAGGCCACGGGAAGGGAAAATCTAGCTGGGAAGTAGGAAGAGCCAACAACGAAGAGAGGCCCAGAGCGTCGGGGAGCTTGGAGATCAGGCTGGGGCGACAGGTGCAGGCCGTGAATGGCAACACGACCTGCACAGGGCTGGCCTGGGGAACAGAGCAGCGCCCTGCCAAGTCCCTATCCCAGCCCCCAACAGACTTGCACCTGGACCCGCAGCCCTGCTCATTAAAACAGGGCCACTACCAGGAAGAGCTGCTGGTGCAACCAGCCAGAGAACGGCAATGCCCCCAGCAGACCACAGCCCCAGCCTCGGAACTCTTTGGCCCAGCAATGGGGGTCCTAACTGCTTGTGGCTAGAGTTCCCTTCCCACTCCTTCCAGAGGCAACAAGTGTACTGGAACAGTCAGGAGGATCCTCAGGACTCCGAGAACAGACTCTGAGTTGCCCATGAAACTGTGGGCGTGAAGGAGCTCACCTCCTTCCTACAGACCGTGGAAATCAAGCCACTATTCGACGATATAGTGTGCCTTTGTGCAGTTTAGAAAGTGGCCCCCCTTTCTCCAGGAAACACCGCCCTGGCTCATCCCCCAGCACAAACAAGTGTGCAATGTTTACAGACAGAGCCATCTGCCCTCCCCACCTTGGCAGCCTCTAAAGTTAGGCTGGAAGGGAAAGACTACATGAGCACAGGCATCCCAGAATCTAATAAACAATCCACACAAAGAACAGTATTCTAGAAGTGAGCGAATAGTTCCCAGAGGACTCATCCATCTCTCACATCTCATTATGACTCGTATTATAACTGCATTTTACACAATATGATTATATTGAGTTTAATAAACTGACTGATGGCATAATTAACTACAGCGTAACTACACTGTATTGTGTTGGCAGTCATGGAATACATTTCAGAGTGCAAGAATATAATAAAGCCCAGGCTGCAAAAATGGAGCTGGGCAGGGAGTAAGGTAACTGCTCTGTTCATGGTCTGCTGCCATCCTCCTGTTCTCATTTGCTAATACAACAGGGCATTTTATGGAAACATTTTCCCACCACTCTATAGTAATAGCTCCAAACTGCAACAATGTTATTAGTTGTGCCAATGATAAAGTTTGCTCCAACACAAAATTTCACACAGAGGAGTCTTTAAGGAACCCTCACTACAGCAGAATGTCTAAACTAAAAATGGTTGCCCAGAAGTGAGCAAAATCATGAAAAACATTTCCAGAAGTATGTTTTCACTCAATTCTTTTAACATCCAGTTTCTTTACGCCAGACTTTATACAGTAGACTTAACCTGATTTTAAGTATCGACACACACTAAGGGAGTTCTTGCTTTTAAAAAATAATAGCAATAATGTTCAACTTTCTGAGTCACAATTAATGTCACCTTAATTTTTTTCATGCCTGCAACAAGTCAATTTTATAAACATGAACGTAAATCATGTATATACAAACTACACATATTGTGTTAGATTTCATTTTTCTGTGTTTGTATGTACAAGCTATACATAGTGGTTAATACTGTTAAGTATTTTGCACATGTCTGCTCTCAACACTGTTATATCCCTGCATCAACCCTATGAACTGGATGTGACTTTCAGCCTCATTAAGAGATGAAAAACTGAAGCACAGAAAGGATAGACTGCTAATACGTAGCAAAGTCAGTATCTGAAGCCAGGCAGTATGTGTCTCTCTCAATTGCTATCAAATAAATGCAAACGGTATCCATCAGGGCCTGCACTATGTATACATCAACTAAGATTTCAAACACTTAACAATGATTTAATTCAGCAAGACTCTAACATTGAATAACAACCTTCACAGAATGGTTCTAAGAACTCCAGATAACTTAAGAGAAAAATAAGATATTGGCCTTGGTTGCAAGTACTTTGCAGAATAATAAAAAATAAAAATATATACATAAAGTGCATTTATTTCAAAGCTACATAGAAGTGGAGATGATAATGTGGTATAAATGAAATAAAGAGAAAGATGACAGATATAACAGGAAGCGCTGTGGAGGTGATCCCTAACATAGCTTTCTAAGGAACCACTGCCTGGATTGGCAGTGATGGAAGAAGGGAACTTCACACCATGATCAAAAACAGAGGCAAAAAGTAACAGGAGTGATGGAGGTGGCAGTTGGAGAACAGAATGTATGCCACGAAGTATTTCAAGTCATATGAAACTGTGATGAGCTACTTCACAGTGGTTTTCCTGTAACAAAGAATCTACATTTCACACTTATCACCATCATTATTCTGGCTTTATTCTCCTTTCATCTCAGCGTTCCGGGGCAATACTCTTAGTTTTATGTGAAACCATATCCCTGTGTTCCCTCCATGGTCTGCTTCCCACTAGTGTACAATGATTTGCTCAAAAACAAACTAGCAGAGTAAATGAGCGATGTCAGTACACAATGACCAACGACTTAACGTATTTGCAAAAATTGTCTTTGCCTGAAGTCAAAATAAAACGAGTGTTGAATTCAGATGACTTAGGATACTTGTCTACTTATTTTAAAAGATGATGGAAAGGTCTACAGTCAACCAATATGTTTTATTTGGAGAGCTCCTGCCTGACTAGATGCTCAGCCCAGGGTAAATGGTTAGCCCCCAAGGATTTGTAGATCCAGTGGGAACCAAGTCAACAAAATGCCTGGCATACAGTCAGCACTCAGTAAATGGGAGCGCCCATTTCTTGAGCAATGTAGCCGAGCCATGGGAATTGAAGTAGAAGTCAAGAAGCAAAAGACAAATACATAAGGCAAATCAGAGAGCTGAGAAGCACTGGACAGGGACCACTGGAAGGGTGTGGCAAACTCCCTGGTGGGGTCAGAGAGCTGGTCTTCCATGGAAGAGGAGGGCATCTGGCAGAAATAGGAAGCTGGAGAGCATCTCAAGCAGCGAACACAGTAAAGCACACGGCCTGTTAAAGAATGATGACCACCTCTGTGTGGCGTGACTGGGGTCCAGACATGAGGAGAGTGGGAGTAACTGGGCCAGACCACTGAGGGCTCCAGGGTCCTGCAAAGAAGGCAGGATTATCTAGCAGTTACAAGGAGCCAGGACAGACATTAAGCAGGAGAATAATCTGATCATACTAATTTAAAGAGAGAGGTGTGATGGTAATGTGGAGGATGGACTGGAAAGGAGGCGTGGTGGTCACGAAGTGCAACTTAGGTAAGATAAGGGTCTGAATTCAAGTAGTGAGGAGCGAGATAAAAGGATGGGCTTCAACAAATACTGAGAGATTTCTCCCTGAAAAATACGTAGCTTAAGCTCCCAAATTAGAGCCTGTTGGATTTTCTTGTGTTCACAAAGCATGGGGCATGAGGCAATTCAGACTACTGCCTTTTGAATACAGGGATTAATTAATAATTCTACCATCCAGAACGTTCCTCTCCTACTTTCCTTCTTTCAATAAACATCTGAAAGGCACTAACTACATGTCTTGTAATGGTAGCTAGGGATACAAAAGCAAGTAAGACACAGTTCTGGCGGTCAAGGAGCTCAGAGTTTAGTAGAACACAGACGGATGCATAGATAATAACCACAATGATCCCAAAGCTGTAAGACGTGTGTATGAGGTGCTAAGTGCACAGAGAATTACAAACTACCTGACTGGGTGGACCAGGTAACATTTGACTCCATTAATGTCTTAATAATCTAAAGAACCTATCAGCAATTTTTTAATGATAGACATACTGCCATTGACTTATTTCCCATTAACTTAGCCGAAGCGATGGATAAATTGTTTAAAATATATAATACCAGAATAGCACATGTAATAGATTCTATGAAACTTTGCTTAACATTGTGAATGTTAAAGGTAAATCC